>NC_092345.1:25899422-26592341 GCF_963676685.1 Mytilus edulis | reverse complement strand
GTTGACAGGTATGCATGGTATGTAAATCTAACATGGGTTATTTCTCATCGATGTAATTTCAGATGCAGCTGTGATATCAGACCCACCCAGACTAACAAGACAACCAACGATCTGTTTCCGTTCACCAGAGACATCCAAACAGAGCAGTATTGATGAGGAGATACCTGCCTCTGTGTTATATGAGAATGAAGAATATGTAGATATGCCAAATGGAGGAGGTAATTATAATAACAAAAACATCCAAAAAGTTTGATCTTTTATTATAGGTGAACTTGCACTTTAGGGAGTCAGCGTTCAGTTTTAAATTATTGTTATGCATTCACTAAACTTACTGTAATACTATCCTGTACACTTGGCTCTATATGGATTGGACTCAAAAGTTAAAGAGGGCTAAATATTCAACAAATCTTTTTAAAATGCATTCACCTAGAAGAGTTTGTTAACAGTACAACAAAAATTGCTTTGTATATTACTAATAGAAATTACTAGTTCCAATTTTACTTTAAAGCCCCGTTACTTTTAGGACGGTATTTAAATGGGCCTATGGTGAAGTGTATTACCCCACTCATTGACCATTGACCCGCTGTACATTAAAAATTGTTTGTTAATCCAAAAACTACCAAAAAAAATGAAAGGAGGCCAATGAAATTTTTTTGCTCAGTTATTGTGCACAATATGTCGATGTGCAAATTATTATTTGTTGAAATTTATGTTACTGATTTTTATTTTTTTAATTTTATATCTACTAGCTTGTACAAAAAAATCCAAGAAATATTGATAACCCACATTGAACATGCATTGCTATGTTTGTATCAATATGAATTATTTACCTCTGTGCATCACTCAAATATACCATCAACAGGCGCAGATCCAGTGGGGGGGTTCCGGGGTGGAACCCCCCCTTTTTTTGGACGATCAATGCATTTGAATGGGGACATGTAATTGGAACCCCCCCTTTTTTAAATGGCTGGATCCGCCCCTGATCAAGGCCTTTTTGATTACTATGAGTATTATTTCAAGAAGATAACAATGTTTTGAATCTTTACTTTTGAAAACTTTTTTCAAGGTGCAATTGGTCCAACCAATGATTTAGATCCAAGACCACATCGCTTGCAAAGACAGGACGCCAAGAGTCGTAAAACTTTTAAACGTAAGCGCACGGCCACAAAGACCACAAGTATGAGACGATACTTACCTAAGAGCCATCATCATGACACCTATAGTGATGCAGAGAGTCAGAGTTTGGATACTTCTCCTACTCACAGAATGTACTCCTACAGAAATGCTGAGCAGGATATAGCTAGACTCCAACAAGCCAGGGCTGCTCTGGGTAAAGCTCACTCACCAAGTTTGGCTAGATCTGAAGAAATGCTCCCAGAAACAGTAGAAATGAAGGTAACTGTCATAAATATAAAAAAAGAAGATGTGGGATGATTGCCAATGAGACAACTCTCCACAATAGACCAAATGACACAGAAATTAATAATTATAGGTCACTGTATGGCCTATTAACAGCCTGTTTTTGGTTTACAATTTAACAAAAAACTTAACAACCATCAAATATCAGTTTAGACAGGGTTTACAGAAGAGATGATTCTATACAATAGAAAGATTGATCAAAACAATAAAGAATAGAGAAAATAGGCTAAAACAATAAAGAATACAGAAAATAGGCTAAAAAGATAAAGAATAGAGAAAATAGGCTAAAACAATAAAGAATAGAGAAAATAGGCTAAAACAATAAAGAATAGAGAAAATAGGCTAAAAAGATAAAGAATAGAGAAAATAGGCTAAAACGATAAAGAATAGAGAAAATAGGCTAAAAAGATAAAGAATAGAGAAAATAGGCTAAAAAGATAAAGAATAGAGAAAATAGGCTAAAAAGATAAAGAATAGAGAAAATAGGCTAAAACAATAAAGAATAGAGAAAATAGGCTAAAAAGATAAAGAATAGAGAAAATAGGCTAAAACAATAAAGAATAGAGAAAATAGGCTAAAACAATAAAGAATAGAGAAAATAGGCTAAAAAGATAAAGAATAGAGAAAATAGGCTAAAAAAATAAAGAATAGAGAAAATAGGCTAAAAAAATAAAGAATAGAGAAAATAGACTAAAACAATAAAGAATAGAGAAAATAGGCTAAAACAATAAAGAATAGAGAAAATAGGCTAAAAAAATAAAGAATAGAGAAAATAGGCTAAAAAGATAAAGAATAGAGAAAATAGGCTAAAACAATAAAGAATAGAGAAAATAGGCTAAAACGATAAAGAATACAGAAAATAGGCTAAAAAGATAAAGAATAGAGAAAATAGGCTAAAAAGATAAAGAATAGAGAAAATAGGCTAAAACAATAAAGAATAGAGAAAATAGGCTAAAAAGATAAAGAATACAGAAAATAGGCTAAAACAATAAAGAATAGAGAAAATAGGCTAAAAAGATAAAGAATAGAGAAAATAGGCTAAAAAGATAAAGAATAGAGAAAATAGGCTAAAACAATAAAGAATAGAGAAAATAGGCTAAAACAATAAAGAATAGAGAAAATAGGCTAAAACAATAAAGAATAGAGAAAATAGGCTAAAAAAATAAAGAATAGAGAAAATAGGCTAAAAAGATAAAGAATAGAGAAAATAGGCTAAAAAAATAAAGAATAGAGAAAATAGGCTAAAACAATAAAGAATAGAGAAAATAGGCTAAAACAATAAAGAATAGAGAAAATAGGCTAAAAAAATAAAGAATAGAGAAAATAGGCTAAAAAGATAAAGAATAGAGAAAATAGGCTAAAACGATAAAGAATAGAGAAAATAGGCTAAAACGATAAAGAATAGAGAAAATAGGCTAAAAAGATAAAAGAATAGAGAAAATAGGCTAAAAAGATAAAGAATAGAGAAAATAGGCTAAAACAATAAAGGATAGAGAAAATAGGCTAAAAAAATAAAGAATAGAGAAAATAGGCTAAAAAGATAAAGAATAGAGAAAATAGGCTAAAACAATAAAGAATAGAGAAAATAGGCTAAAACGATAAAGAATACAGAAAATAGGCTAAAAAAATAAAGAATAGAGAAAATAGGCTAAAACAATAAAGAATAGAGAAAATAGGCTAAAACAATAAAGAATAGAGAAAATAGGCTAAAAAGATAAAGAATACAGAAAATAGGCTAAAAAGATAAAGAATACAGAAAATAGGCTAAAAAGATAAAGAATACAGAAAATAGGCTAAAAAGATAAAGAATAGAGAAAATAGGCTAAAACAATAAAGAATAGAGAAAATAGGCTTAAAAAATTAAGAATAGAGAAAATAGGCTAAAACAATAAAGAATAGAGAAAATAGGCTAAAAAGATAAAGAATAGAGAAAATAGGCTAAAACAATAAAGAATAGAGAAAATAGGCTAAAAAAATAAAGAATAGAGAAAATAGGCTAAAAAGATAAAGAATAGAGAAAATAGGCTAAAAAGATAAAGAATACAGAAAATAGGCTAAAAAGATAAAGAATAGAGAAAATAGGCTAAAAAAATAAAGAATAGAGAAAATAGGCTAAAAAAATAAAGAATAGAGAAACATTGGGTGCTGAAATATAAAGAATAGAAATTAATGCTAAAAAAATATAAAAAATAGAGAAAAAAGGTGCTTGTAGTGTATGCCCTTATATTTTTCAGTTATTGGTTGTTTGCCTGTGAGAGTGCTTTCACATGTTTATATTATCTTAGTATTAAATCTTTATTGTTTATTTAATATTACGGCGTTTTGATGTATTAATACTCATCCACGCCTACTATTTTTTATTTTACTTTTATAAATTGTTATTTGGATGGAGAGTTGACTCACACCACATCTTCCTATATCTACTAAAAGATCAAAGAATACAGAAATGTTAGATTAATTATTAAAAGAGCATAATTCAGTTAAGGTTGCAATTAACCCTTTTCTTAAATATGTTAAAAATTTAACAGTGATGAGAACGTCTGTTTGTTAAAAAAAAATTAAAACTGATTAGAATATCTGTGTATTTACTTGTATTGGGGTGTGTAACACAGGTAGGGTGATAGGACATCCTAGGGATGTTTATATTTCTAGATCACCTAGATGTTTTGCAATGAGTACTTGTTAACAGAAATTATATTCTTATTTGATAAATGTCAATTTTCACTGGTAGGCATAACTCTATTATTAAAAATCTCAACTTTGGAACAAATTGTTCCACTTTGCAGGATAAAAAATTAGATCATGATTGTTTAATTTAAAAAAAATTATGAATAAGATTACCCTTTTGAGAAACAAATTTATTAAAAAAAAGACACTTTCTTATCCTCCTATGACATGATTGAGTCTGTTTATCGTTCTAACTTTCAAGTCATTTAATTTTCATTGAAACATAATTTTCACAGAATGGTCTCTTTTCACAAAAAATCTTGCTACTAAAGTGGTTATAATTTATTTAGATATATTCATGACTTATATGAGTAAAACATTCATAAATTTTTTTTGTGAAAAGAGTCACTGCATTTTCTTCATTTTTTGTCGAGCCTGCAACTTTTGTTGCAGAAAGCTCGACATAGGGATAGTGATCCGGCAGCGGCGGCGGCTACGGCGGCGGCGTTAGCTAACTTCTTAAAAGGTTTATATTTTAGAAGGTGAAAGACCTGGATGCTTCATACTTTGTATATAGATGCCTCATGTTACGAAGTTTCCGTCAGTCACATGTCCAATGTCCTTGACCTCATTTTCATGGTTCAGTGACCACTTGAAAAAAAAGTTCAGAATTTTTGTAATGTTGAATTCTCTCTTATTATAAGTAATAGGATAACTATATTTGGTATGTGCGTACCTTGCAAGGTCCTCATGCCCGTCAGACAGTTTTCACTTGACCTCGACCTCATTTCATGGATCAGTGAACAAGGTTAAGTTTTGGTGGTCAAGTCCATATCTCAGATACTATAAGCAATAGGGCTAGTATATTTGGTGTATGGAAGGACTGGAAGGTGTACATGTCCAACTGGCAGGTGTCATCTGACCTTGACCTCATTTTCATGGTTCAGTGGTTATAGTTAAGTTTTTGTGTTTTGGTCTGTTTTTCTCATACTTTATGCAATAGGTCTACTATATTTGTTGTATGGAATGATTGTAAGGTGTACATGTCTAGCGGGCAGATGTCATCTGACCTTGACCTCATTTTCATGGTTCAGTGGTCAAAGTTAAGTTTTTAAGTTTTGGTCTTTTTATGTAATTTTATATGCCAAAGGTCAGCTATATTTGGTGTATGGAAATATATTATGATCTATATGTCAGTCCCGCAGATTTATTTGACCATGACCTCAATTGCACGGTTCATTGCACAGTGTTAAGTTTTTGTGTTTTGGTCTATTTTTCTTAAACTATAATAAGTAATAGGTCAACTATATTTGTTGTATGGAAGCTTTGTTAGCTGTACATGTCTGCCTGGCATGGTTCATCTGACCTTGACCTCATTTTCATGGTTCATTGGTCTTTGTTTAGCTACTTGGTTAATGTTAAGTTTATGTGACAGTTGTAATAAAGCTTTATACTTAGGACTATCAACATAATATCAATGATTAGTAAAGAAGGCGAGACATTTCAGTGTGTGCACTCTTGTTTTTTTATAAAATGATTCATTGTAAGATCATTTTCTCTGCAAGATTTTTTTTGCTGATCCAGTATGCAAGAGATGTTGAGATATGAATATAAAATATGCACACAGTTTATCCATACTTTTTTTAAGTCATAGGTTAAAATAACATCATTTATGATGTAATTCTTGAAATTATGGTACTAGCTGTTTTCTTATCACAAGAAAAGAATATAAATTATCAATAATTGATACTGTAAGGGTAAGTATTTTTAATGCCTTTAGTACGTTGTTTTTTAGACCAACAGACAAAGATATATACAAAGATCTAAGTCACACGATGACCCACATGTCGACTCAGCTCCTGGAACAGTCAAAGGTCGTATTGCCAGACAAGGGGCTAGAATTGTCAGATCAAGGTCACCATCCAACAGCCCAGTACGTTCACCAGTGAGGTCCCCTGTACAAAATGCCGCTATCTCACAGGCTTATATATCTCACTATGACTCGACTGACTCCTTGAATACTAATGAGTTTTCTTCTCTCCTGAAAGAAACTGAAAGCACTGACTCATCACCCACTGTTAGAGGTTGTTATACCAAGAGAGGATCTAGAGATACTGTAGTATAAATACAAATCAAAATTAATTTTCTGAAAAATATATTTATATGAGAGTGTTGTTCCATAAAATAATACATAGATCCAGGGAAGACAATTTGAAATCTCAAATATGGATGAATATCAAGTACAATAAAAATGTTAGTGAAATTTGCCACTATCAGTGGTTTCCCCATTTTGAACATGCCTTCCATGGGTACAATGTATTCTTAAATGGAACACCCCTAATACCATCAAATTATGTTCCATGATTGATATCCTAGATGCTATTAACCATCTTTAAAAAAAGAATGTTATGATAAAATATACTTTTGTTTGTAAAGCATGAAATATTATTTAGACTTAGGTTTATTTAGGGTGCAAGAATAAGTACTCTGTGACAATTGAATATTTTGTGTCTTATTTTTTGTTTAGATTCTGACCTTTGAAAAAATGATATTGTAAGAACAACTAATGAAATGAAAAGATCAAATTAATTCAGAAGGCAATATGAAAGTGTTAATTTAAAAGAGTATGAACAGTTTTCATTTGTATAAATTTAAAAGTGACCAAGTGACCTGAGGCAATTTTAGATGTGACTTTGTGATCTAAGTGGGATACCCTACTAGGGCCCCATTTAAAAAATGTGTTATGTTTATAAGTATATATACTGCTGATATATGTGATGTGATACCCATATTAGATAAATATAAGTTTGGTTTTTTTATAATTCACTAAAATTTTATTTCAAATTATAATCAGCATTCAAAACAGTGAAAAATGGGATGGTAAAATATATTTATTAGAGAATAAGGATGAAAAAATATAAAGGACGGAGAAAAAAATCTAATTATAAAAACTTAAAGAATACAGAAACAAAGAAACTCCTTCCAGACTTTTTTAAGTACTGTAAACATGGAAATTTTTATGCACTAATTATTTCCTTTTATTTAATGAAATACAATAAAATGTCCCATGTTCTAAAAGTTTGCATGAATCAAAAATATTTATGTTAAAGTCTTATTTTAAATGTGTTTTTCTTTAATATTCAAGTTACTTGTAATTTAATCCTTGCCAAAAAGTTGTTGCATTGAAATTACAAAAATAACAACCAGCTGTTATAAATTTATTTTTATGTTTACAATATTAACTAGTAATTATTTAAGTTACATAAGTCTTATTAAATGCCTCTATAGGTACTATTCTTTAATTTTTTACTGAAAGTTATTACAACAAGAGAGTTACTTTCTTGTTTGCTGATATCATGTATATATTTTTAACTGACATATTTAACGTACAATCATAATTTATATTTTGTTTTCATTTATTTATTGGTTGTTTATATTGTTACTTTTGTAGCTTTTAGGTTGTTATAGTTCAATAAAAGAGTGTGTATTTTATATGAATTGTTTTTATCATGATTACTATATGAGTTGGATCCAACTTGGTAGTAACTACACAAGTGATAACATTAATGGTACCAAAATTTACCAGTCCAGATGTGCATTTGACAATTAATGTCTCTAGTTATGCTGGAGGTCGATACATTTGTAAATCCAAAACCTGTTAGAACAAAAATTGAGGACCTGATCAAATCAAAAAGTATAGTCAAATACAGACAGAAGGTCAAAGCTTTGCGTAGTTCTTTCAATTAGACACAAAAATAAAAAAAATGCATATAGATATTTTGTCTTACTAAGCATTTTTATGCCCCATTTATGGGCATTATGTTTTCTGGTCTGTGCGTTTGTCCTTCCTCCTGTTCGTCTGTCTGTCCCTCTTCAGATTAAAGTTTATGGTTGAGGTAGTTTTTGATGAAGTTGAAGTCCAAACAACTTGAAACTTAGTACACATGTTCCTTATGATATTATCTTTCTAATTATAATGCCAAATTAGAGATTTCCCCCCATTTTTACGGTTCACTGAACATAGAAAATGATAGTGCAGATGGGGCATCTGTGTACTTAGGACACATTCTTGTTGAGCACTATTTCTGTGCTTTATGCATGCATTCTAGGTTTTTCAATACACCTTATCACTATTTGTCCGCTTTTACTGGACATCATAGAATCCATAAAATTTTTATGTCATGATAGAAAATATCTGACTCCTCAGTTTGAAAGTGATAGTTGTTTGACATCAAAATCTCAAGTTGGACAGATCTTGGGTCAATCAGACAGATTTTCAAAAAGCGATAATGTGTATAGTATTGAACCTGTTGACTATCAGCAGACCAATAACCTTCAAATTTTCAGTTAGTCATTCGTCATCCAAGTCATAACTTAATTTTAGAACTTTTAAAATTGTTGGAAAATATCAGTTTTCACACCTTTTGTTGTATCCTAATAACAAAACATTATAGATCAAAATTAAGGTTTGTTAATGTTGGTCGAGGTTTTGGTAAGTTATTGCCTTTGGACATAGCAATTCGCTTGAAAATATATGTTTTCTATCGTTTTTGTAGTGCTCATTCTATAGTATGGGTGTTTGATATAAACAAAGGCAACAGAAGTATAACACTGTTCAAAAGTCAGAGAAAACAAGTCCAGTTACAAACTATAACAGATGGAAACACATCAAATATAAGAGAAAAACAATGGAACAATAGAAACACGGAAGTGCAACAAAAGCAAACGCCAATACAACATATATAGAAACAAACTATTTGATAACAAATGCAATGTTCTTGACTTGGTAGTTGGTTCAAGACATTTTAAGATTGAACCTGGTTTTATGGCTACCCAAACCTCCCGCTTATAAGGCAATGTTAAAAATTTAGCTTAAATGACAATATTATGTGACAGGAGTACAGTACAAATACATGCAAGAACACACAAGACAGAAAAATACATAAATAAATAATATAATAGTACATAAAATTGAGAATGGAAATGGGGAATGTGCCAAAGAGACAACAACCCGACCATAGAAAAAAAACAACAGCAGGTCACCAACAGGTCTTCAATGTAGCGAGAAATTTCAGCACCCGGAGGCGTCCTTCAACTGGCCCCTAAACAAATATATACTAGTTCAGTGATAATGAACGCCATACTAATTTCCAAATTGTACACAAGAAACTAAAATTAAAATAACACAAGACTAACAAAGGCCAGAGGCTCCTGACTTGGGGACAGGCGCAAAAATGCGGCATGACTTTTTCAACCATCACCAGTCATATGATACTGACACGTCGGATTAAAACCCGTTTTTTAAGCTTGGTTTTATGACATGTAAATATTTCCTTTATATT
Source organism: Mytilus edulis (assembly GCF_963676685.1). Lineage (NCBI taxonomy): Eukaryota > Metazoa > Mollusca > Bivalvia > Mytilida > Mytilidae > Mytilus > Mytilus edulis. The sequence continues at coordinate 26,582,913 of NC_092345.1, read as the reverse complement.
GACAAAATTTTGCAACCAACCCAAGCAGGTATAGTTAGTTCGTGTGTTAATAAAGGGAATATGCAGGAGCCTTAATTTGTGTAACATACATCATTATTATACAATATGAATACATTAGATAATCCATACATAATCAATTAAATATAACAAAGACACCTTCAAAAAAGGTTTTGTAGATAAAAATAATTATGATCTAGTACTATGCAATCTTGTGATATAAAACCAGAATTAATTTTCTATTTAAGGCCTGTACCAAGTCAGGAATATGACAGTTGTTTTCCATTCTTTTGATGTGTTTTAGCTTTTCATTTTGCTATTTGATATTGAGAGACTTTCCAATTTGAACTTACTTTGGAGTTCGGTATTTTTGTTATTTTACTTTTTGTTCTGCAAAATAGACTTTTTAATGTGACTTATAATATTTCACTACACAGTAGGGATGTCAACGAGTACTCGAGTATCGCTCTGTACTACCGAGTATCGATTACTAAAATGGAAATTGGCTAATCGGTTTCCTGATTGAAAGTTGTTGCTTTGTAAAGCTTAAAAAAGTTATTGAGAGCGCCTCCCGGCAAATGATATATTAATCAAAATAAAAAATAAAATAAAAATACGATTGCGATTGGAATGTTTGCGTTAAACTGTCATTTAAAATTCCCCCAAACAGAAGTGCATGTAGGATATATGATTGAACAACAGCATTTTGTAAGGCTTGCACTTTTAGCTAATATAAGTCTCTCCCCCACCTCTGTACCGTCAGAGCTGATATTTTCATCATCGCACCCTGTTTCGACCCTCAGTGTTTTTTACGGTTCCCGAATACTGTTGTTTGAGTAATAAATTTTCTATAGATCATACCAGTTTACATAATTAGTACATGTAGTAAAAAAGTAAACTAAGTTGGCATAAAATTCCTCGGACTATTATCTAATCATAGGTAATAATGTTGAGGGTTTTACGATCATAAGACAACGACCTTAAAGACATAGCATACATGATAGGTTTAATTTGTGTTTCCTTTTTGTTAATTTTTTACCGAGCTAGTACTCGAGTATCGCTCGGTAGAGCCAACGAGTAATCGATTAGTATATCTTCACAGAGTTGACATCCCTACTAGTACAAAGTAATATCGACATTCTCAAAATATGTATTCAATACAAAACAAAGGTAACAAAAGAAAGGGCTGGTGACAGCTGTTGCATTATAGTTTTCTGCAAGAGTATTCCTATTAAGGTAAAGGGTGATAGACGAGGTTCTTGACCTGACTTCGAGTGCAGTAAAGTATACAGCTGGTTGTTACCAGACCATTTCGTTTGTAATTTTCTTTTGTATATATCTTCGGCAACATTTTATTTTGGTTAGAAACATTTTGCATTTAATAAAAGACAAGACACCAAAAATATACTACAATGTTTGGAGAAAGTAAGTGGTTTTTCCATTCTTAAACGGTGTAAAAATAAAACCGAAAACATTGTTACATATCAGATGTTTAAAAGTAAATAAAGGCAACAGTAGTATATCGCTGTTCGAAAGTCATCAATCGATTGAGAGAAAACAAATTCGGGTTACAAACTAAAACTGAGGGAAACACATCAAGTATAAGAGGGAAACACCGATACAACAGAAACACGTAAGTGCAACTAAAAACAAACCTCAAAGACAATGCAATTTTGGATTCGAGCGTCACTGATGAGTCTTTTGTAGACGAAACGCGCGTCTGGCGTATAAACAAAATTTAGTCCTGATATCTATGATGAGTTTATTTACAACCACTGTGTCGATGCTACTGCTTGTGGAGATTTATTTCCCCGAGGGTATCACCAGTCCAGTAGTCAGCACTTGTTGTGCTGCTGACATGAATTATCATTGATATGGTTATATTTATAAATTAACTGTTTACAAAATTTAGAATTTTTGAAATACTAAGGCTTTTCTACCTCAGGCATAGATTACCTTAGCTGGATTTGGCAAAACTTTTAGGAATTTTGGTCCTCAATGCTCTTCAACTTCGTACTTTATTTTGACTTTTTAACTTTTTTGGATTCGAGCGTCACTGATGAGTCTTTTGTAGACGAAACACGCGTCTGGCGTATATACAAAATTTAGTCCTGGTATCTATGATGAGTTTATATACACAGAAACGAACTATAAGATAACAATTGCAATTTCCCTGACTTGGTACAGGACATGTAAGATAAATGGTGGGTTGAACTGGTTTTGTGGATAGCCTAACCTCCCGCTTTAATGTCAATGTTAAATATAACACTAAAATCACAATTAAAAGGGTATCAAGATCCCGATGTCATTCTTAATACTTTTATCGGTGTTCCAACTGTCGGTCGTCTGTCTCAATCTGCTCAGCTCTTTCAATAGTGAATAGCACCGTCACGGCTTTGTGACATCAAATGCGCTTACAAGTCATTTTTTTTACCCATACCTATTGCCAACATCACAATGAATTAACCGGTATTGATAAGTTTGACATAAACTTATCGAGTCGTTTTTCCGGTTTGCTTGCTTTTATCATGCAAAATACAGTCATAGAATCCGATAAATCGATTATCAGATTTTCATCATATTTATGTTGTAAAATATCAACTGCACGACACAATATAAAGACTTTGAATTCGTTTGCTGCGCTGATTCGACAAAAAGTTTCATATTATGCCTTGCAGCTAATATTTTGCAATATCTGTATGTAGACATCATGAAAATCTGTACAACTATTGAAAGTTGCATTTTTATATTATCTAACTGCTTGCGCATCTCAAACTTGCCTCAAATCTGACCAAAGGGACCCAATAATTTGAAAGAGTTTTCATAATGCCAGCGCGTTTATCGATAAAAAATATTGTAGGTCAATTATTGATAATGCTCTGCCAATCAATAGTAAGTATAACTTAGTAACAGTCTTATTTTTAAACCTACCCGATACTGGTTGAATTTAACTATGATTCCTCTGTCTGTCTTCTGCTTTTTTGTAGAAGGATTATCTCATTTCCCTATATTTCTGATAATTCATAACAGTAAACTTTGGTGAATAAAACTAACAGTGACTGTTTTCTTTAATGTCCTTTAACAATGTGTAGATTAACGAGGGAGTCAGGATTCGAGAAGAGAGGGCAGTCATTTGTTTATTACGTCGTTCAACAAGCAAATGTCATACATTTTTTTTAAACATTATTAAATTATACATCCACCCATACCGATAAATGATGGCTTGTGTTTTGCACTTTTTTCAGAAGATTTCTGTATATTAATTAAAATATATATGAAATATCGAAGATTAATAAACCCATTTGTAAACTTTCACTGCATCTATGTACGGACTAAACTCTAGTGAATTAAAAACTTATATAAACCTTTTAATATTCCCTGGCGACAGCACGTATTTCTTCTGCATACTTTATTTAATAATAGATTAATTGTATAGTCTCATCAGTTTAGTGCAGTATACATGCGTCTAAATAAAAAAGTAAACAATGACTACGAAGATGTAGACATAATGTTTTCCAGGTTTTCAATGATACAGAAAGGAATTATTGATTGAAACATAATATAAGATATTTTATTAAACTTAACGCTAAAATGTCGGATTTTTTTTTGTTTACTATGTACGAGGGAGATAATTTACCCTATTCCATAGCTCAGTGTCAGTGTGTGACATTTTTTCAAGTATTCATTTCGGACACACCAATAAAACATCTATAATTTGAAGGACATTGCATTGCCTTGACATTTACAATGTGCAAGTTCTACGTTTCGGCCCAAACGCTATAAAAAAGACTGTTTAAATGAAAAGAAAATACATCTTGCTTCACTTTTGTTGTATTTATAATTACTGAAAGGTTGCAAACATTATGTAAAAGACATCATAGTTAATTACTAAATACATGTACTGCCAATCTACAATATATAAGACAATAGTGACAGTCCGTTCAAAATGATACACTTGATAAATAAAGACAACAAAAGTTAACCACTGTTCAATAGTTATTATAATTCAATTAAGCAAAAACTAATCTGGGTTACTATCTAAAACTTAGGGAAAATAACACATCGCTGAGGGGGATGATGGAAGGATTGTTAAATGTACCCCTCGGTTGACAATGTTTTTTCGGGGTAACAATCTGCTCTACCACCGTCTCGGCTATGTATTATTTATATCATATCACAAACTATACTTATAATTTAGGAGATTTTTTCTATTTGTGTTAATTTGGGTGTTAAGGTATATTTTATAACTACTTGAACAAATGCTATTATCACACATTTATTATAACCTTTTTACAAAAATAAACTGGAATGGTTAAACACAACATATTTGTTATAATCCCTACATGCAAAATGAAGTAGCTATACTTGGAATCAATTTTAAACATTTTTTTTGGTTTTGTATTACTCATATGAATGGGCTTTACCAGTTTTTATTGTATTTTAAAATGTCCTGTTAAACGACGAACACTTAATATAGGATAATCGTATCTAAACTTTGCATGCATTAATACCTGCAATGTTTTAAAACACGATCAGGCCAATGTTTAGTTTTTCTTTGGTTCACATCCTTTTCTTGACAAGTTTGATGGTCTTGGATAAAGAAAAAACACAAAAAATATTTCAGAAATCTTTAAAAAAATATATGATTTTTATAGGGACAATTTCAGCCTGTGTTGAATATTAAGTATACGGATGTATTATCTTATATCTTTTTTGTTGACTTATAGGTTTGAAAATTCATCTTAACATAAAACAAATAATAAGACAGATATGGCATTTATATTCTAAGCAATTTCACAATTCTTTTTAAATTAACTTTTAACATATTTGTGTGGTTGTAATATATGTTGATCCTATTTTAAAACAGTTCTTGCAAATTCGTGCATGTAATATGCGACACATCTGTCTGAAAAATCGAATTGACTTTCATACTTAAAGCAGCTTCAGTTGCAAAAATGCAACATACTTTTCAAGATGAAAGCAACAATAATACTTGCAGTCGTAGTTTTAGCCACAATGTGTGGATCAGGTAATGTCTATGTTTACACGTATTATATGTTTCGCGTCGGTCATGTATGAAGTCGCAATTTAGGTATCTAAAGAATAATTGGTAATTTATTGCTCATATTAAAAAAATGAAAAATACTCAATTTGCCATTTTAGTTTTCCTGCTCCTTTTTTTAAATATGAATATACTTTTATTATAAAGGATGATGATGTCTATTTACAAAGTCTAATGGGTATATTAAGAAGGAAAAACGTTTCTGTCGAAAATTTCAAAATTCTTTCTTAATTCTTTATATAATCGCTTTTTGTATATTTGTCAATGTTACTTTTATCTTCTAGGTCAAGCTGGTGGGTATTCTGTAACCAACAGTTGTTACAGTAAAGGTGGTTACTGCACCCATTACACTTGTGATTATAAAGGATATATTTGCGATAGCACGACTAAATACTCCGATTGTCCTAATATCAAATGTTGTCTTCCTGGTAAGTGTCAATATCATTACATAATTACATTGTATGTATGTTTCATTGGAATCCATTATTTTGATTGGGTGACAAAAATTGGTAGGAATTTTAATATCATACGTATTTCCATAAGTATCTGTATGAAATAGATGTTTTTTTTAATATATTTTAAAGGATTAGAAACGCGTTGATCGTGTGCACAGTTTTTAGCTAGAAAAAGAAAAGCTTTCTCCACGTTCACATCCAATAAATTTATAAAATTAGAATGAAATTCAAAACAGTGTGGCTGTTGCCATTGATTGACACATTAAATTCATCCATTGACTGGGACAATTTAGGTGAACGTTTGTATGTAACGACCACTGCTCACTATGTACTTTTTAAAGACACTCAAACTATGGGGTCACCAAAGGTTCGCAACACCTTAATAAAGTAATTCGAAAAACTAATCAGAAATAACACGATGTTTTGATTTATATCAATGATATAAATCAAAACATAAAGGTTATTCCTGATTAATTTTTTGAATTATTTTATAATTAAAGGCGTTAAGAAACCTTTGGTGACCCCACAGTTTAAATGTCTATCGTAGGTAGGTCGTAAACAATGGTCGTTACAGACAAACGTTCATGTAAATTGTCCCAGTCAATGGATGAATTTAATGTGTCAATCAATCGCCACAGCCACACTGTTTTGAATTTCATTCTAAATATTCAAGAATTACAACGATCTGAAAAAAGGTAGAGAATATACCCAAGAGGTAATACCACAAATAAATGAAACAGAGACTAACCCATCGACAAAAGCAGAAAAAAGTACCAATAAAATCCCATAACAGAAAGCTTACATATGAACACCAATCATGATATACTGGTGGTGAACTCGGGTGTTGTTATTAAAGAGTGCGAAGTTTTTTAAGTTTATGTTACTATCTACAATGCTGATACCAATTCTAAGAATTTAATTTTCCGAATGCCTTGTGTTATATAGCATCGCATTTTTCAACCGCTCGCTCAACATGGGAAGGAAGTTCACATAGTTACCCCAGTTTTTGTTGCTGCCTTGATTTGTAACTTCGTTATCGACTTAGGTTTTACCATCGGTAAACTAATGTCAAATTAATTTAGGAATAGAATATAAAAATGAATGGTAATAACTTGGGGCAACAGTAGTATACCACTGTTAAAAAGATTGAGCAAAAACAGATCCAGGTTAAAATCTCAAACAAAGCGAACACATTAACTATAAGAGGAAACAGACATTTGACATGCCAACTGCATTATTCCTGACTTGGTACAAGACATTTTTGGAAGAAAACAAATGTAAAAAAAAAGTTTGTGAAAAAAATAAATATTTCTGTTTCGAACTCATCAATGAGTCATTCATTATAAATGATTCTTAGACGACACTTTATTTGAATCATTACTTACAAAATGGATATGCAATGTACGGAAGACAATCTAAATTGTATGTGCTGTTGAAATTTAATTTAGTTTTCTCAATTTTCTTAATTTAGACTTTCTTTTATAGATCCACATTACGTCAAGCCAAAACCAATTGCACGAAGCTACAACCCCACCAAAGTGTACAATACCAACCCAGTATACAACAACAAAGGATATTGTAGCAATTATGACAGTTGCCGTGCTGGGTACTACTTTTATAGCAAGAGCGCCTATAACTGTAATTCTTATAAAGGATGTTGTATCCCACGTAAGTTTTAATATACTTATAAAATTACCACTGAGAGTGAGATCCATTGAATAAAATAATTAATGTTGTATCATACATTTGCAAACCTTTTTAAATTATTATCCAATAAACTGCAACATTCAAAATTTTAAAAACAACGGTAAGCGTCTACCTGAAGGCGATATCAAAATTGTATCGTACGAACTGTTTACCATTAACCAATGAAAAGAGTTGATTTTGATTAATTTGTTGTTGATGAAGCTTATATAGCTAACATCACTCAAGATTTTATTGTGAAATAACGTTATTGAAAAGTGAAATCAGGAAAAAATATTTGCATCGTCTATGCTGTTATAAGAATTGGTATGGTCTTCTATTTTCGTTTAAATATGCACACTCTTACTAAGTAATTTCTATAAATCAATTTTTATCTTATAGGTGACCCACACGGTCAAGGATTCTGCGCTGAGTATGGCAGTTGTCCTGCAGAATATTATTTCTGTAACAACAAAGGCTACTATTACTATGACACCTCACGCTACGTAGATTGTCATGGTTACAAAGGATGTTGTCTTCCTAGTAAGTGTTACTATATTTCTAGATAAAACACTACAATCGTCATGAACACAACTGAAAAATTTGTATCAACATATCGAACTTAACATGTTAACTTTCAAATAATTCTAAATAGATATAGGAAGATGTGGTGTGAGTGCCAATGAGACAACTCTCCATCCAAATAACAATTTAAAAATTAAACCATTATAGGTTAAAGTACGGCCTTCAACACGGAGCCTTGGCTCACACCGGACAACAAGCTATAAAGAGCCCCAAAATTACTAGTGTAAAACCATTCAAACGGGAAAACCAACGGTCTAATCTATATAAACAAAACGAGAAACGAGAAACACGTATATATTACATAAACAAACGACAACTACTGTACATCAGATTTCTGACTTAGGACAGGTGCTACACGTATATATTACATAAACAAACGACAACTACTGTACATCAGATTCCTGACTTAGGACAAAAGCTGTTTCATTAAACTATATGTACTACGAATAATAGAGTGGAGGACGCCTAGAAATACAGTTAATTAAAAACTAAAAGTTATTGTAATAGAAAATATGAAGACAGTAAACATTTAAAAGGCATGTGTTTCATTTAGTAATGGGACATAGCTTCGCTGTGCAATAATATTGTTTTCAAAAATCCATTTTTAACAACATTTTTTAATTCATTACAAAATTAAAGGATAATTTCAACACCATTACATAATATTGAAAATAATTGAAACCTTAATTGTATTTAAGGTGGCTCGTGGGTACAAAAATTTCAGCAAAAAATTAAACCTTTATTTTTTCATTACAAATTTTATTCATTACACTATTAGTTATTACTTTATGATATGGTACAAAAATCAACCCAGAAAATAGATTCGGTTTGGCCCCAGATGACTTTTAAAATGTTTATATCATTGAAAAAGCTCCAAATTATCTCCCTTTGGTGCAAAAATGCCATTTTTTGGCATTAAATTGGAAAAATCTTTTTTAACTCATCGGTGACCTATATTTTTTATTATTGTTTTTCAAATAAGCTGTACATAAACTAAATAATTGTAAAATTTAAGCGATTTCTGTAATTAGGTTATTTTTTAATTTCGATATTACCTCTATTTCTCCTATTAGTTCAACAGAAAAAAGGACATTAACAAAATTGTATGCTTCTTCGGGAGGCAGATTGTAAGCTTAAATGAACGGTGACCCCATTTTTTTTATTTCATTTTTCTTTTAAGTATATGATAAAGTTCATTTATAAAAAATTATAGCGAAATCCTATATTGGAAAAAAAAAATGATTTATACCCAGGAGCCCCCTTAAATGATTTACGTAAAGAAATATGTCGGTTTAGACTTTTATATATATTCCTTAATGGTAACAATATGTTTATCCAAACAGTATGTTATAGATAAAAGCGATAAGTAATTTTTTGAAAGGTTTTATGTAAAATACTTTCATCATTCAGTAGACTCATAAACTGTGATTTGATTGAAGCTTGTACCGAAAAAGTATTGGTGGCAATCTATCAAACTTATTGTTTAGTACAATTTGCTATAACACTGCTGTAGAAATTCATCAACATGTGTAGTGTTGTACATATATGGATATATAGTTGACTTAAGGAAAATAATAAAAATGTAAGTTTGTTAGTAAATGTAAGTTTAAAGGACAATTGAAAAACACAGCTAAAAGCTACACCTATAAAGAGATCTAAAGGTTATCTGTGTGGCGTTATTGTAACAGTTGGTGATGGTTTTTTACGGACTGCAGACTTTGAATGAGTACTAAATTCAAAGAATCATTTTGTTTTCAATATTGTTATTTCTATCTTCTTATAAATGTTGATGCAATCTCGAACATATATCATTCTATAGTTGCTATAAAAAGTTAATAATTGATTTTGAAGACTGTATATAAAATTGTGTTTTTCTTTTTCAGATAAAGGTTATTGATTTTAATTCTTCAAGAGATCTGTTGAATTGAAATCAGCATGTGATAATGTGATAATTATATACAATAAAAGTTTAGAAACAATTTACCTGTATTACGATACACTATTTATTTTATCATGAGCAAACATTACCACCAGAAAAATCCGCAACGGCTTTTATCTTTTATTTGTATTATTGAATAGAAAAGATCAGAGATGTTAATCGAATGTAGACAATTTAAGTCTACCATCTGCATAAGAAAAAGCATGTATCAAGTCAAAACTATGAAAGTTGTTATCCATTCGTTTGAAGCTTTTGATTTTGGCATTTGGTTTTGGACTTTTAGATTATAATTTTCCTCGGCGTTCGGTATTGTGGTTATTTTACTTTTTTTCTCTATACGTTTTACTTTGATTTATCACAACACTTATTAAAAACCAGTTGCTGGTAAATTGCTTGTCTACACACCAGGCACTGTAAAGAGGAAGAAATTTATCATCCTCAATTGCATATAATACACAAAGTACAAAACAGTCCTCATCAATAAATTTTCAAATTTTTAAGATTCTATCATCTGTCGTTATCATGGCATAGACGGATTGTTAAGCAAAACGTGCAAAAATGTCTGTCGTTTACACATACTGCAGGGTTTCTGTGTAACGTCCTCGAAGTCACTACTCCATCAGCAATCAACAATCAGAACCGTGATTAGGAATTACTAGAAGCAACCTACTCTTGTCAATCAGATTGATAGACCAATCTTCAAGAATGTATAAAATCAAAATTATTCTTATCATGCAATACAATAAAAAAAATTGCTTTCGACCTTTTTCTCAATCCTAAATACAGACTGAAAGAATTGGTAAAACTTTGCGCCATTTAAAAATGAAATTTCGATAATGTTCTATAGAACTGAAAGATCGTTCTTCTGTTTGTAAAAACCACTCTTTCTCTGACAAAGATTATTGAAACTATCATAACTACGGTTCATTCTTCTTTATCTGACAAAAGGGTAAGAAAATAACAAAAAGGTAAACAAATGTGAAAATAAAACAAAGTAAAAAAATGCAGATATACATTGTGGAAGTTTTAGTCATTTTTGTTTATGTTCGCCAGTCAAAACTTGTTGATAAAACACACAGAAGGATAAAACATCACATTTCTGGTTGCCAATTTGGTATTTTCCTCTTTTTGAACTTAAATATAACTTTGTGTGTTTAAATTCTGAAATCCCTATAAAAACTGAATATCAGAATTGCAAAATAAAAACAGCCTCTAGGACAAAAATAGACGAAAGTATGACCGAAAACACACTAAAATAGAGGCTCCCCCCAGAAAAACGTAAATACACCACAGAAAACTAATACATAGCAGCTACCCTTGAAGATAAAAAGGAGTGAACTTAAGGTGGTCAGCAGTTTCTCGTTAATTAAACTTTTTGTTTTGCCAATAACAAACAGACATATAGGTGTTAAATCGCAATCAGTTATGGTATGATATGGCGTAACAATAGGACATAGATTGTATGTACTCTAACTGGTCATCGTATAACTAACCCGTCTGATTCAGGATATCATTTTCTATCTTTAATACGTTTATGTGACAACGCCCTAAGAATATGAAGATTCATGCCCTGTTTTGACTGATTATATAATAGATGTTTATTACTTGGAAACAACGTATTTTTGAGGACAAAAAGTACGATGACGTTCTCGCTAAAGAAATTTCTGCTATTTGGTATCTAGACAAAACCCGTAATGAAATGTGTAAAATAACAAAAATACCGAACTCCGAGAAACAAGCAATACGAAAAACCCGTAATCAAATAGCAGAATTAAAGGCTCAAACACATCAAACGAAATGAAACAAACAGTCATATTCCTTGTGTAAAAAGGGTGCTGGTTTTATGGCTAGCTAAACCGCTCATTTATTAAACATTCGTATTTAATTTCATTGTATTGACAACGGTATTGTTTGAGGCATTGTTAGGAGGGGACACCATCATAATTGTCGAGATAGTATTGCACCATAAAGGTTTTTGAATGCGTATTCAAGGTTACCGCCATCTTAGATTGTACAATAGCAATATACAAACTGTCTAGTTATTTGCCTAAATGTGGAAATATTGAGACAGATTTTCAATGTATGTTAACGACTGTTTATTTATGTAACGAAAAAATAAGTGATGTGTTGCATTATGCAAAATACCAAGACAATAACAAAATATTTATGTCTTTAGAATCAATTCAACTTAGCAATTTGAGGGAGAAAAAAATATAATAGTAGTTAAAATGTTAAACTGGAATGAAGAGACATATTTTTTTTGTTGCAAAGAAACAAGCTCGGTAGTATCATTTTTTTCTGTTTTTTTTTCTTTTCAAAAATTAGTTCTTTCATGGACATGTTGATACATACCTATTTGTTATTTAAAAAAAAAAAAACATAGTAAAATCTTCATTTTAGCAAAAGATTAGGACACTACTTCTGAGGAAATGTATATACTTATTATCTTCCTTAAAACAGGTTTCACAAATTGGAATTAAAATTAACTGAAAAGACTAACAGTAGACAATAATTTAACATTCAAATATAAATGTAATGTCATCTTCCATTTTTGGTCAGATTACTTTTCAGGCAAGCAGGTAATGTGTACTTGTAATCTATATATTTAATCCTTGTTGTCAATGATTATTTCTACATAAACTTGCTTCAGATTATCCTCACATTTCCACAAAAGAAAAACAATAAGACACTCGTAAGAGAAACGTACATTTTTAATAAGTAGGATTAAATTGTATAGTTTAAGATGATAAATGACGAATGGAATTTATATGGTTCATGTTACAAACCGTTGTCGCTTCGTTTTCATCAGTTACCCTCTGCTTGTGCTCGGATGGTCCGAAAAATATTACTAGACTTACAAAGGAATGCATCAATTGTGTTTGTGCTGTGTTTCTGTCACGTAGTGTTGTCATTCTAGCGATATCTCTTAACATCGGCATAACGCGGGAAGTTTGGCTAGCAATTCATCTAGGTTCAACACACCATTTTTTTCCTAAAAGGTCCTGCACTAAGTCAGGAATATGGCAGTTGTTATTTAATGGTTAGTTTCTATGTTTGTTTTTGTTGCACTTCAATGATCTGTTGTTCCTTGTTTTCCTCTTATAGTTGATGCGTTTCTCTCGGTTTTGGTTTGTAACCCGGATATGTTTTCTCTCTATCGATTCATAAATTTTGAAACCTAAAATTGAGAATGAAATGGGGAATGTGCCAACGAGATAACAACCCGACCATAGAGCAGACAACAGCAGAAGGTCACCAACAGGTCTTCAATGCAACGAGAAATTCTCGCACCCGGAGGCGTCCTTCAGCTGGCCCCTAAACAAATATATACTGGTTCAGTGATAATGAACACCATACTAAACTCCAAATTGTACACAAGAAACTAAAAGTTAAAATGATACAAGACGAACAAAAGCCAGAGGCTCCTGACTTGGGAGAGGCGCAAAAATGCGGCGGGGTTAAACATGTTTGTGAGATCTCAACCCTCCCCGTATACCTCTAGCCAATGCAGAAATTATATACTACTATTGCTTTCATTTCAGTTACCACTGATTTTGTCATGACCAACAAGCCTGGCGTTCCTAACAAACATAAACTGTTTATACTTCCGGAGCTACATACAAGAATTAATTTTTTGAATGAGACAACTATCCACTCGCAACCAACGAACAAGTGTGTAAACAACCCATGTTGCAAAATAAATGAAGGTTTCTCACTGCTTGATTACACGAGAAACAATTTATAGTGAAAACCAACATCTTAACTCGCGCAAACAAAATTTCATCGAGCAAACACTTAGTTGTAGTGTCTTGACTAGGGACCGACACATACAGAGAATGTTGCAGTTAATTCTAATATGACGTGCTTCTTTCGCTTTGTAAACAACACCGTGATAAAATTCTCGATATATCTATACTTAGCGCAGACTCCAAGATGTACACAAATGGCTGTTTAAATATGCCTCCCACGTAAATCCACATGTATCGTAACCTATGTGTAAACGGTTGTGGATTTCGCTGTGTTAACAATTACAATTGAATAAAACCCTACAGAACATTTATTCTGATTCTGATGCATAACAAAAAGAATTTACACATTAGAGAACGGAAAAATGGACAAAAACAAAACAAATTAAAATTCCGCGAAATTCCAGTAATGATTTTTGCGCATGAACGTCATCTCAAAACATGACGTCATACGAATGAAAACGTCAAAGCTGAAGGTTTTTCTATTGCGTTTACCTTCTAAACTCGGATACAATTGCATTAAAATAAAGTATTGAGGTAGGTGTTGTTAGTTTTCTGTTCTATTGCAATATTCGCACATTTACTGATTTCAGCAAGTCAACATGGCGGCTCCTTGGTTACAACATGTCAACAGTGAATTTGACGGTAACTTACGATAAAAAATGCAAATCTAAAATTGCAAATGTTGGGTTTACTGAGAAGTAAAAAAAGTAATCACATTTTTTCTAGCGGTTAGTTAAGAAATCATTCATGCAGGTTTATTAGATTTGTTTTACATTTATCGAACAGTGGGTAAAATAGAACAGCCACACACACGGTATACCCATCATCGCTTCAGTTTTTTAATGATCGTATTTGTCCTATTAGAATCGAAATAATTCATGGAAGCCATAGATTTGTTGTAAATTTACACATGGCCTGGGCCGTGATATTCGTTAATTTTATCCCTCGCTAACGCTCAGGATAAAATTCGAATATCACGGCCCAGGCCATGTGTAAATTTCCAACAAATCTATGGCTTCCATGAATAATTTCTTAAACAAATGTCATGTATTTAGAGCTTTCAACCCTCGCAAAAATTACAGACACTGGTTTTAAAGTGAAACAAATGAACAAACTGTAAAATAGAGTTGAAAATTACAACTCTTATCGAATTGGTATGCAGTACAAAAAACACTTAAAAAAGTAATAGTAAAAAAAACCCATTAACGCTGAATTACTTTATGGAATGAAACATGTAAGTATCAACATCATAACCTTTGAGAATATATATATTCATAGTAAACAATAAATTCATCAAATATTCCAGGTTTGTAATAAGATTACTAGTTGGTCAAGCCAAACTTCCAATTCAAAACTATTCCTTTATGTAATAATTAAGTAGAAGAGGGACGAAAGATACCAAAGGGACAGTCAAACTCATAAATCTAAAACAAACTGACAACGCCATGGCTAAAAATGAAAAAGACAAATAAACAACAGCACACATGACACAACATAGAAAACAAAAGAATAAACAACACGAACCCCATAAAAATACTAGGGGTGATCTCAGGTGCTCCGAAAGGGTAAGCAGATCCTGCTCCACATGTGGCACCCGTCGTGTTGCTTATGTGATTAACAAATCCGGTAAATAGTCTAATTCGGTAGGTCACATTCATGAAAGGAAAGGGGATTGTAGTTACGACGTAAGGAACATATCCGATATCATTTGTGAAACGGCTATTCCATAGCGGTCAACCAACTCGTGATGGCGTCCGTAAATTTACGAAGGGATGATTTCAACTTCACCATTTGGAACTCTTGGTTTAATAGCTTCCTAGTGAGCAGCAACCCTCTATCAAGACAATCATGATAGAAAATGCAAGCACGGGAATATCGTATCAATTGGGAGATATATACCCGTATGCAGGTGCTGCTGGTATGTTGCTACTTAGAAATGGAAAGTTCACAATTGGAAAGCTGAAATCATCTCTTTTGTCGTAAAGTTTTGTTTTCAACCGACCCTCATTGTCAATTTCACAAGGGGGCAAAGGAATAAGTCCTCTAAAAGAGTAAATTAACAAAATTCCTAAAAAAAAAAAAAAAAAATTTACTAAACGGAATGAAATTGTTTCTTTATTTAAATCATAAACGGTGAGTTTTAACTCAAACTTGAATTCATTCCATTATTATCATAAAGCATAAAAAACGAAAAACGACGACAAGCTAGACAACAGTACACAAAACACAACATGAAAAACTAAAGACTGAACAATACGAACGCCATAACATGCAAGGGGTCTCAGGTGCCTCAATACGGTAAGCATATTGTGCTGCCTTTTACTGTATCATGTAATTAATCGTTGTCACTTACCTAACCCTACCATAAGGCATCACTAAATTGATAAACTATAGGTTGTGTTAATGTTCTAACCTGAAATTTGATATCAAGATAAACATGATAAAGGATAGACAATATAAAAGTATAGAGATTTAATTGCCACAGTGACAACTATTTCACAAAAGTGTAAATGAGATGGATGTAAGCAATTTAAGTCAAACACACGGTCTTTAACAATGAGAAACATTTATCGTATAGTCTGATATTATTTCCTCGACATGAAAGATATAAATCATTTCTATAGAGAAACGACTGTTATCGGTATCAACCTCACAGCAATTTAAACATAAAAAGCACAAAGAAGTACTAAAAATTCAGCAACAGGAACACGAACCTTATGGTACATAACTAGCAGTGATATCAGGTGATCAAAAGGGTTAAGCAGATCCTGCTCCAAATTTGACACCGGTTGTATTGCTCATTTATGTACAAACCCGGTGAAAAGTCTATTTCGATAGTTCATAATCGAGGACAAATGGAACTAACGTATAGCGGGTTATTTTCGCGGGGTTGAATTTTCTCTTATTTTCGCGGATAGAACATAATCGCTAAAATAAATTCCGCCAATTTAAAAATGCATAAGGTATTGATATCAGTTTTGAATCCGCCAATATAATAACCACCAAAATATTACGTATACCTTTTTTCTATGAAATTTTACACCCGCGAAAATAACCCGCTATACGGTATCTGTTTTCAGTGGTGAAACAGATGGTTAACTATGGGCAACTTATTTATGAACATGTCAATATTTGTCTCGAAATGATGTTTTCAAATTTACTATTTTAAATTTTTCATTTTTAGAAGCAATCCCTTTTCAAGGGAATCATGATGAGAAATGCAAGCTCTGTTATGTCGTATCAATAGGGAAATTAATATGCAATACTCATGCGCAGCTGGAATGTTGCTATATAAAAATGAAAAGTACACTATTTGGGAAATCTAATTATTTCTCTTTTTCCTTGTAAATTGTTTTTTTCACCTGACCCTTATTTTCAATTTCTAGATTTAAGTCAAGATATTGTATCTGTTGTATCATTTATTACATGCTCGATTGGAGAGATGCTTCCAGCATAGTCACCAATTTTTAAATATTTAGTGAGAAGATATCATCTTATTACCCGTGGGTATCACCAGCCAAGTTTCAGCAATTCGGTGTTGACATGAATTATAAGTTACTGTTTGCACAAGTATGAGGGCGCAAGTTCCGTATCAGGAAAGTTGCCTCCCAAAAAATCAATATAATAATAACAAGTATGAATTATTTGAAATAGTAGGGATCTTTTTATACATGTAATAACAGGTATAGATTACCTTAGCTGTATTTGGGAAAACTTTTTGGGAATTTTGTATCATCAATGCTCTTCTAACTTTGTACTTGTTTGGCTGTCTAACTATTTTGATCTGAGCGTCACTGATGAGTCTTATGCAGACGAAACGCGCGTCTGGCGAATCACATTATAAGCCTGGTATATTTGATAACAATTTTTCGTTCGCCCAGAGAGGCTGCTGTATAAAGTCAGCCTCATATTATAATTTATTATAAATACAATACAATTGTTCCATCCTTAAGGCAACATACTTGTGGCTACGTTGGCCATTCTTTTTGTTAGGAAACAAACCAGGACCAATTTCAAGTGTTTTATTTGGGAAGGGGAATACTTGTGTAACGTGTAAAAAGTTCAAATGTTTTAATACGATTCCTAGAAAGAGAGACTTATGTATGTTCTGTTTCACAGTTGCAAATCTTTGGAATTTTGAATAAGCCACATCTGGTCGATACCTCAAAAAATAAGAAATTATGTATAAAAGGAATGTATTATGGTACACTTTCTGTTCATCCCGTCGTGAACGGCACTTTGCACGTTATTTTGAATTTGATTCAATCACAATAATGAAATGTTTACATACCATAAGGTTTGAACGATGAAGCCTTTTTTTCGATTTTGAAGCAGTTGTTATATAGGCCCAGACAGACTGTAACTGTCAGATTCAATGATTTATTTTCAGATATCGCACACTAATTACAGTATGCTTGAATAGATTTCCTCAAATTTATTTTTCCTTTTTATGGATGAATAAAAAGAAAGCCCCCTTTTGATTTGAAAAACATATCTTTGTTTGTCATTCAAAAGTAGTCTGACTGAAATGCCAAATTTTGCCCGAACTCAAATATACTTGGATTTAATTTTCTAAAAATGTATCTAGATGTTATGTAAGACCTCTAGTATGCTTGGATAACAATAATACCAAATGCATACTGTTATTGGCATTGTTGAATGTAGATCTATTCTTTACTTGATTTTTTGTCTGGATTTTCGTAGAGTGAGGGACATTTTAATAGTAATATTTATTGCAATTTGTATATGCATAAAGGTTGTTATGCAGATTTTTTTTTAAAACCATTTGATAAAATGTCTACTAAATATTTTCTCGCAACAAAATAATAGAATGCACAAGAAGTGCGCAACATCTCCCAATTAGATTAGGCTACTTTTAATTAACGAAGGCTATATTGTTTAGATAAAGATCCTTGTCATCGAAAACTTAACCAATGCATTGTGTAATTTTATAATTACATTCTAAGATATATGAAAGAGGGGCGAAAGATACCAGAGGGACAGTAGATTGAAAATATACTGACAACGTCATGGCTAAAAAAGAAAAAGAATAACAGACAAATAATAGTACACAAGACACAACAAGGAAAACTAAAGAATAAGCAACACGAACCCAACCAAAAACTAGGATTATTATTATGTTATTATAAATCCGGTAAATAGTCTAGTTCGGTAGGTCACATTCGTGAAAAGGGAAGGGTATTGGAATAACGACATAAGGAAAATATCCCGATATCATCTGTGACACGGCTATTCCTTAACGGTCAACAAACTCGTGATGGCGTTCGTAAAAGTTATCAAAGGTACCAGGATTATAATTTAGTACGCCAGACGCGCGTTTCGTCTACATAAGACTCATCAGTGACGCTCAAATCAAAATATTTATAAAGCCAAACAAGTACAAAATTGAAGAGCATTGAGGAAAAATTTACGAAAGGATGATTTCAACTTCACCATTTGGAATTTTTGGTTTAATAGCTTCCTTGTGAGCAGCAACACTCTATCAAGGAAATCATGATATCCTCTATTTTTGGAGGTTTTGTTAAATATGTTTAAATATTATATACGTTTAAGAAAATCTGATGACTTATTATTAAAAGTGGCTTTCAACCTCTCAAAATCTCTACATGATGAGCAGAAAAAGAGCTGGTATACCAGTATTCAAACTTTATTTAAATACTTTAGCATCAATGAAAATTATGCACTTAATTTAAAGACGAAGTTAAAAAACTATTTTTGCAAAAAGATGCAATCAAAATATGATTTAATATGGCAAACTGAGCTTAATAATGATTTCAGAGGCAATAAACTATATGGTAATAAGCTCAGAACTTATAGACTTTTTAAAAGCAGATTTTGCTTAGAAAATTACCTTCTGCAGGAAAATTTTAGATAGACATTATTTAACAAAATTCCGTATCAGTGCTCACGATTTAGAGATTGAGAGGGGAAGGTACAAAAATCTGACAGTGTCAGAACGTATCTGTAAATTGTGCAGTACTGAGGTTGAGGATGAAAATCATTTTCTTCGTCAGTGCCACAAACTTTCAAATATTCGTTTCAACTTTTTAAATGAAATAAAACAACGGTTTAAAAATTTTAGTGGTTTAGATATTAAATCACAATTTATTTGGCTAATGTCCTCTGAAGATACTTTCATACTCCAGAAACTTGGAGAATTATTGAAAAATTTATCCTCATATAGGAAAGTTTCCTTAAATGATATATATATATAGAAATGCCCAGTGACCCCCCTTATATTATTAAACACTGTTCTTGTTGTATTCTTGTACTTTTCTTAATAAATATTTTTTGGTTTTGTTATTTTTTGTGTTATTTTTTTTTTATAACATTGTGTCTTAATCATATTGAATCACTTGTAATCATTTGCATGTAATTAATGTTGCTTGTTCTGCTCCTTGTGGGCGCTTTGATTAGCAATAAAATATATTTGATTTGATTTGATAGGAAATACAAGCCCGGGAATATCGTATCAGTTGGGAGATATATACTCCGTATGCAACGCTGTTGGAATGTTGCTACATAGAAACGGAGAGTTCACAATTTGGAAGCTGAAATCATCTCTTTTGTCGTTAAGTTTCTTTTCAACCGACCCTCATTGTCAATTTTTAGATGTTAGTCAAGATAAGAGGCACTCTAAATGAATCAGTAGTATCCTTTATCTCTAGATTGGTGGGATGAAAAAGTGGCATGAGTGCCTATGAGACAACTCTCCATCTAAGTCACAATTTGTAAAAGTAAACCAGTTTCTGTCAAAGTACGGTCTTCAACACAGAGCCTTGGCTCACACCGAACAGCAAGATATAAAGGGCCCCAAAAATGGACTTGTGTTAAACCATTCAAACGGGAAAACCAACGTTCTAATCTATATCAAAAACGAGAAACGAGAAACACTTATGAACCACATCAACAACCGACAACTACTGAACATCAGATTCCTGACTTATGACAGATGCCAAAAAAGCAGCGGATTAGGACGTTTTAATAGGTGTCAACCTTCGCCCTTATCTGAATTAATAGTGTAACATCACAACATAGAAAACACTATAAAATATCAATGAAAGGGCTTAACTCATCAAAAGACATATTGACACAAGTGATCATACACTAAACGAATATATATTCGATCTATGACACAATGTGAATACAAAATTAGTGAATAAGGGGCAAATAAATTAAGGCATATACCGCTGTGAGATGTTAATCAATTTCAGAAAAACAACAATTACCTTGAAAAAAGTCTCCAAACAGAATAATGTTCACAGGAAAATGAAAAATAATTTTGTGGTAAGGAATATAGTTTAAATGGATAACGAAAATATTTTTTACGAAATACATAATTTTGTTGTTCTTAGTACAAGAACAGAAGTGAACATTTATAGTCATCCCGAACACTTATCAAAGCTGGTATATATTTAAAAAAAAAAGAAGAGAGACGAGAAAAATAACACTAAATAAGTAAACATTAAATAACATAAACGCATTATAAATAGTATCAGCAGGTCAAATTAACAAGAAAGTACGATTTGAGAGTACTTGAAGTTACTGACAGCTAGTTAAAAGCCGAAAAAATTAATAATAAAGAAGCATGCATCAGCGACTAAAATCAACTAAAACACATCCCTGGGATTTAGTATATAACATGAATGTGATGTGCGATTTCTGTCACGATAAACGAAGAAAAAGAAGAACATACTGGAATTTCAGTCCTTTTTCTTTTATTGCTTTTATGTAAGTTGTGTTTTAATTTTAGTCAATGGCAACTTATTTTCACAGTTTATTTTTATATTGTGTTTTTACACCACCTTCCCAATTTAAGGGGAGGTTTTAGCAAACATGACAAACATTCTTTATATGCCTGTTACCAGTCAGTAGATTGTATTTAAGTGGTTGTCGTTGGTTCATTCGTAAATTGTTTTGTTGTAAATTACTCAGTTGTGTTTTTGCGTTTGAATTGTTTCACATGTTCTATGTCGGGACCCTTTAAAGCCGACTAAAAAGTATGTTTTTTCTCCTTGTTGAAGGCCAGACAGTTTCTTATAATTACTAACATTCAACTTATTTAAACTTTAATGGATAGTTGTCTCATTAGCAATAATACCACGTCTTTTTATCCTTTGAATTACGTTTTTTTTTTTTATTCAATTCGATTTATTTTAGATAAGGGTTGACAAAAATAAAAGACACGTTAAAATATGCATACGTATAAGCTTCTTCTCACATGTCACAGTTTAAAACTGTAAAATTGTCATACCTCATATATTCATATTTAATTCTATGTAATAATACATGGTAGTGTTAATGTAATGTACAATAACACGATGAATATGATACTAGCCTAAATCGACATTTATATGCATCAACTGTTTAGATGTGTTCAAACACGATTTAGATTCTCGAGAATTGAATTTTCACTATTTTTGACAGTTTTGCCATTCAGTTTTAACAAACTACGTGGTTGTAGTATAACTTAATCCGGTTTTTAAACATGTCTTGATTATTCATGTAAATAACAAGTGTTACACATCTGTCTGAAAATCTATTTTCCTTTCCTATATAAAGCACTATCAACATTCAAAATTACAAACCAAAATTGCAAGATGAATTCAATTCAGATGATCGCCGTTGTTTTAGTGTTTACCGCTGTTTCCGTTTCAGGTAAGTTAAAAAATGAACCTACATTTCCTATATTCATTCTGCCTCTATGTTTGCACAGCAGACACTTTTGTAGATGAGAAATATTGCAATAAAATGTTGGGTAGTAATTTTGCTCCATTATCATTCATTTTTTAAAAGTTGTTTTATTGAAAAGAGCATTAGCTACGAGATATGGAAAAAAATTAAAATTATTTTAGTTGCTTCAGTTATTCATAAAAGTGGAACAATGAAATGATAAGTTCAATTTTGTCCAAATAAACATAAAGACATAGGTTGACATTTTAACTCATTAGCTATAGATTGATTGCTCATGTATTAGTCGTGTTTAGCCATCAAACTACTTTCTAACCTACAACATGAAATCAAACAGATCTGGATAAATAAAATTGCATGAGGTCGTTATCTATCAATAATTATGTGTATGCATATATCGGGTTATTGGACTATCGGCGATTATAGGAGGTCATTTCGTTAGTTAATTAACTGGCGTCTAAACTAAAATACACTCGAAATTCTGATATATTTGATCGAGTACATGAGTGCATTATCTAAATATACGTTTAAGTATGTTATAAATCAAATATGACTAATTATGTCAAATCAGTAGCATGAATTTGACAGACAATGCCATTTTAGATATTTCTGTAATAACTTGCAGATAGACATGAAGTTAATATAAATCGCAAAGTTTGCACCCACAAAGCCAAACTATTCGATGCAATGTCAGAAAGCGTTTGTTTGAGCACGAAAGATTGTTAATTTTGTTTGCATGTCGTTTTTATATTTAGCTACATGAACTTAAAACAAATAATCATAAATGTTGACCCGCGATGGTTCAGTCATGTTAAACACATTACCAATTTACATATCACACTAGCTAGGTGTCGTTGATTATTTTTTAAAGCATGAATGTGTAATAAAAAAGATAATTATCAGTTATCATCGGATTTTGATATACACAATGTAAAAAAAATTACACATTGCAAATATATTAAAGGCTGTACATAAGTAATTTAATATTGACATCAACATGCAAGGATTTATGCATTCGCAATATCACAACAGTTGTAGTTGTTTGTGTTAATAAAACTATCAATAGGGGTAAATATATTTTTTCAAAATATAGAAGAAATATTCTATCTTTCCTGATTTACAGATTTTAACACAGACTTCTCACTGAATGATGTTTTGTTCAATATTTAGTTATACCTGTTGTGGATAGGATATTGCTCAAGCAGTTGTCCGTTCTTATTGAGGACATAGTGATAAATCCTGTTTTATTTTTTTTGGATTTTATAACATGTTTCCGGTATTATCATTCTCTTTTGACCATCAGCTCGCAAACATTATTTTATCTTACAGCTGGCTATTACAAAAACTTGATGCCAATATGCTACGATAAAGGCGGATATTGCGAAAGAGGATATGAATGTCGTAAAGGATTCACATGTGACGTAAAGAACTCATATGGATGCAAAGGGGATAAATGTTGTATTCGTGGTAAGTATTACAATAACACGTTTGTAAAATGAATGCAAAATATACCAAAATCATAAGTTGAAAACAACTTAATAACGCCATCACAAAAGACAAAATCGGCCAAAAGATAAACAACAATATTCAAAACGCAAGATCGAAAAATAAGAAAAAGTATCAATTATCACACAAATGATGTCTTGTTGTGTTTGGTTATCATTATAAAGATTTTTTTTTATTTGATGAAGATTAAATAAAAAATGCATTTCTTGCAGATAAATCGTATGACACTTACGAACCAGAATATAACCCACACTGGAGGCAGTAATAAAGACTTCAGGTAAATTATACAAAAGTGAAATTAATTAAATGTTAAAGTTTATGCACATATACAGTCTACAGATGGATAATAAGATTGGGTCAAATACGAACACAATTCTGATCCATTTAAATGATTCTTTACAATGTTAAATTGTTTCTTACAGACTCTTTGTATTTTCAATACAGTTTTTGTTTGTTATAAATCAATATGAGAATTTGGATCAAATTGGTGACCAATAATTAGATAGTTAATACCATTTTCATTAATATCATAAAATGATATGCTAAAGCATGTATAAATATTAATTGTAAACTTATTTGCATTCTTATTTATTCAAACAATACATATATTGCGAATGCGTAACATTTTTCATCAATTTACTGTTATTCATTTAAAGTAATTTCTTCATTTTTCAGGCTACGGATTATGAAGACATATGTTCTAAGAGGACACCTGTAGATGAAGTTGATTAAAACTATGATTTCAAATAAAATATTTTAAAAATAAACAATTATTCGAATATATACTATAATTTAAATATCGACATATTATAACACAGTATAGATTGGTTTGATGATAAGCAATATTTTGCAGTCACTAATGGTTTGAAAAAGACATTTTCATCGCATCCAATACACTTTGCATGATTCATAACCACTATCACCAAAGTTGTAAATGCGTCGAGGAAAAGAGATCAGCAACCCACGATGCAAAACAATATAAGAAGTCAACAAACAATATACTGGTTTCTGTACGATATGTACAGCTTAATAAAAACAAAAAGGTCAATCAAAATAAATCTGTCGAAGAAAAACCGACAAAATTATTGCAAAAAACTAATGACGACCAAAAAGACAAACGACCGTCCATTCAACTCTCCGTATAATTTACAGATTGATAAACACGTTTTATATAAAAAAAAACTGGGGTACTCAGGTTTCCAGTAGGGTGAATAGATCCACCTATAACATGTTGGACCCGCATTATTGCTCATGGTAAGAAGCATTCTGTAATAACTCGCATTAGATGATGTCACAATCTTGGATATGAAGACGGCATTGTGGCAACAAGAGTTCGGTTCTTACCGTGGTCATCTGGGCACATATGTTCCATACATAGTTAATCATATCAGGATGTCACACAGAGACAATCAACGGTTCAGGTCTTTTATGTTTTAAACGTTTTATGACAGACACCAAACTCAATCTTAACCTAAAACAGAAGTGTAGTAAAGTGAAATTAACTAAATTTCAGGAGATTTCAAAAAAGTCAAATTGACATATCATGAATTAAAGGAGATATGGTGTCAACGTCAATTAGGTAGCAACGTTAACCCAACAACAAAATCAACCAACAAAAAAAAACACGTTAAAGGCAACATGTTTATACAGTTTTCAACAATTGACAGGCACATGTCTTTTAAAAATCGTCCATTATGTATAAAAGTTGTGATTTAACTGAGTACAAAATATCAAAGATCTTCCATCCTAACCATATTCTGAAAATAAGAAATAAACATTATATAAGCTTACTCTACGGCGTGAATTTCGCTAATTAATGGAAACCGTAAATGGATATTTTTGTCACAATGGCAATCACACCAAAATGATAGACATATGTACTGAGTTCAAACTTGTCGATCTGAAAATGTCATTTTTGGGACTGTAAAAACGTATACACAGGAACATACCAAAAACATTAACCTACTTTTAGAATTAGTCAATCATTTGCTTGTCCCGACAAAACAATATCTAGCCTGGAATCCAGGTTTACTGTTCGACGGAGAGCCAAGCAGAATACAATAACTTGTATCAATTTATTGGCTAGTAAAGTGATGCGTCATGTGATAGCACTATTTCTTGATATACGTGGGAAATACTAATACTGCCACGAATTTAATAAAATTATTTTAAAATTCATATAATGTTTGAAATAAATGCGAAATATATTACTGATATTTCAAACATTATTGATATACTTCAAAAATAAGCCATGAACGAACGATTCGTTCGGTACATTTTTAAATGATTCCAATCATTATGCAGAGGTTCCTTTCTGTTCTTGCGCTTGGCTGTTCTGAAGCAAAGTGGAATTTTTGCCTGCATGCAAAAGCAAAATTGAAGTGATAATTTGTTTTACACTCTTGAATTAGTTAGAAGACGATGAACTAAGGAAATAATCAAATCAAAAGTCTAACAGTAGCAGACAAAGATTAAAAGACAAAATTAGAAAAAAAACCAAATATAACTGTCAATAAGAGAAAACATAAAAAAATTATAAAGACTAAGAAAGACGAACCCATTGAATAACAAGGGATGTCAGGTACTGTAAAATGTACATGTCCTACTCAAATATTGACACACTTCAGGTTGCTAATGGGGAGTTAGATTTGAGTGATAAAAAAGTAAGATTACAAAAATACCAAACTCCGGGTAAAATCTAAAACGGAAAGTCCATAAGCAAATGTAAAAAAAGCCAAATGCTGAAACACATCAAACGAATGGATAACAGCTGTCATATTCATTACTTGATAAAGGCATTTTCTGATGTAAAAATGGTTGATTGAACCTGATATTATAGTTAGCTAAACAAAATTCGTATGCAGCTGATAAATGGAATGTAGTAGAAGTTGCAAATGACGATAAATGTATAATAACTTAACC
Organism: Mytilus edulis; assembly: GCF_963676685.1. Classification (NCBI taxonomy): domain Eukaryota; kingdom Metazoa; phylum Mollusca; class Bivalvia; order Mytilida; family Mytilidae; genus Mytilus; species Mytilus edulis. The sequence goes on along the minus strand of NC_092345.1, from coordinate 26,556,303 downwards.
ATTCAGATGATGAAAAATATAATTTAAAGTATAAGTGAACCATGTTTAAAGACGCTAGCTAGCGCTTGAGTATCATATGTATTATAATTTTCCTTCGGAGATGGTTGCTTCTTAAAATATTGTTAAAGCAACTTGTAAAATTGAACTTATCCGTTCGAACTTATTTTCTTTCGAGGCCGTCATAACTGTAATGCAATCTCTGAGTCACAGATAACCACGATATGCTCCAATGGTCGTTGACTCATCACATCTTGTGTGGCTTCATCGAATACGAATTATCACCTATATATTGTTGCCAATATAATGGAATTTGAAGCGACTCTCATACAAGTGAGAGGTAGCTTACCATCATAAAACATAGGATACTCAAGCACTAGCGTGTCTATAAATACGATTTTAGAGGTTCATCTTTAAACATGATTCCCTATACTTTAATTCATATTTTTTTATCATCGGAATGGTAAAATTATTATACATTTGTCGTCATTTGCAACTTCTACTACATTCCATTTATCAGCTGCATACGAATTTTGCAGTGAAGGCATGCTGTGAAATATATGAATTTTATCAAGCATTGAATTGCGTGATAAATAACACACTGCGCATGCGTAAGACATAAAAGATTTGTAGGTTACAGATGAATCATCTTACAGGTTTTGTTTGTAACGACGACTACACTGTTGTTAACCGTGTGTTATTATTACAAAACTAACCTTTTCATGGTATTTCAATAAGTGTATTGTTTTGACATTGTGAGAATAAAAGGATAAAGTCATAAAAGAGAGGTGAAGAAAGCAAAGGGATTTTCAAAGTCATCAGTCGAAAATAAACTGAAAACGGCATGTCTTAAAAAAAATTGACAAACATTCAAACAGCATTACACAAAACAACAATGAAACCCAAAGACTGAGCAACAAGAACGAACCCAAATACTTGGTGGTGATCATAGCTTGCGTAACGTCATCGTCATTGTTAATTTAAGCATACTGAACTCCGAGGAAAAGTCCTTAATCAAATGGCAAAATCAAATGATAAAACACATCAAACGAATTGACAACAACTGTCATATTCCTGACTTGGTACAGGCATTTTCAAATGTAGAAAATGATGGATTGAACCTGGTTTTATATTGCTAATCCTCTCACTGATATGACAATCGAATGAGAATTTAGACATGAAATGTCAGATTTCAGTTAAATTTTCTTCATTATACCAAACTCAAATAAGTAAGTTAGTTTCTAAACTGCCATTTGAAGGTAATTGCACTTTTAATGTCAGATTTATGAAAAGGATTTTTTTTTAAATTTCATGTAAGACCTGTTGTATGCTTTGGTGAAAATACTGATCAATGTATGCTGCTGTTGGGATTGGTGAATGTAGACCTAATTTGTCTTTATAATTATTTTTGGGTTTTTGTAAGGACCTTTTTATACAAATGTAGTCATATTCAATGCAATATCTATACCCCAAAACATAATCTCATGCAACCTTTGAAGCAGAGAGATTGAAAACCACTTGATAAGATGCCTTCTAAATATTTCCTTTTGTTTATGCAACAATATCAATATGCACAAGAAGGACGTATCATGCACTCTTCATGTTATTACTGTGAATTCATTAAGCCTGTCTTTTTTTAAATTAATCTACTTACTGTAGAAACATTGTGAAATGTTATAATTACATCCTTACCTGAATGTGATTTTTGATCACTGTAGATAGAGAAAACCATATTCTTATTTTGTGCCTTTTTTCTATTGTTTTTATGTTAATTGAGCTGGGGCTTTGTCCCGATATGTGTCATACCCATGATCAAAACCTTTTCGTACTCTATAGACCAAATGCATTGTCTGAAGAAATATGAATGGCTGAAATGACATACATAGAAGTAGTCCATTAGGTACGAAATTGCACAAATATAAATCTTATACAAATGGGTATGCACATTAATACTGCATGGCTGTAAAGTGAGGATTACAATCATTATGTATATGCCAGTCACGATCAGGAGCTTGTAGTATAGTGCACGTGGTTGTCGCTGGTTCGTTCGTAATCTATTTTGTTATAAATTAGACCATGGGTTTTTTGGTTTAAAATATTTCACAATGTTCATGTCGGGGACTTTTGTAGCCGAATCAACATAATGTGTTTTTCTCATTGTTGAAGATCAGAAAGTTGCATACATTTGCTTACATCCAACTTATTTGAACTCTAGTGTATAGTAGTTTCATTAGGAATCATACTACATCTCCTTATTTCTGTATTATTTTTTTTTCGTATAAATTTCATTTTACTATAAACGATTTACAGTAGGGTTCGTGCGAATAAGATGAGAAAAAAAAAACGTTGTAGTACATACATATTTATTAGCGTAATTCCACTTGTAAAAATTGAAATCACAAAATTACTTACCTCCAATAAAATTCCAAACGGAAAGTCCCTAATCAAATGGCAAAATCAAAAGCTCAAACACATGAAACGAATGGACAACAACTGTCATATACCTGACTTGGTACAAGCATTTTCATGTGTACAAAATGGTGAATTAAACCTGGTTTTATAGCTAGGTAAACCTCTCACTTGTATGACAGTTGCATAAAATTCCATTATATTGACAACGATGTGTGAACAAACCAAATAGTCATAATGGGTAAAAATGTCAAAAATAGGGATACAGCAGTCAATATTCGGATATTATCGTAATCACTATAAAAACAAACAAATATATGTAAACGAACATTAACCATGGCACAGTTACACAATAACGGGATGTTTAAGTACAAAGCCACGTGGGATATATAACCCCCCCCAAAAAAACCAACACAAGTAGGCATATAAACAAAGTACATTAGCATAAATGAAAGACAAGAATACAAAAACTATTATAGAGAAATAACACAATGACATGGGATGTATGAGTACAGAGCCACGTCACGTTTTACAAAGAAACACAAAAAGACATACAGACAAAGTATATTAGCAAAAATGAAAGACAAGAATACAAAACATATCATTAAACATAATACAATTACGAGATATATAAGAACCGAGCCACGTCAATTGGATACCACCAAAACAGACTAAACAGTAAAAGTAATATTCATAAAAACAAATAAGAGAGTACTTCAATACGTCATTAAGTTGAAACAACGCCAGTATCAATAATCTATACTACAAGACGACCGTATATTATTTGTGAAGCTGAAACAGAATATTTATCAACAAGGTCTTGGTACCTTCCGATGAACTTAAAAACCGGACGCGACTTTTTTTTATATTCCCCTGGTTCGTCTGGTTTCTGCTTAGACACTGGTGACGTTTTACAAAGTCTTAGTAGTTTCTGTACACTCTTGAATACCGAATAAATTGGGAATGTATATCCAATATGCGGTAGAAATTGGTATATTGCTACTAAGGTGGGGGAAATTGACAATTTAAAAAATAAAATTGTCTCGTTTGTGATAGGTTCAAATAGTTTAAAACTGTAAATTTGTCATACGTTATATAATAATATTTATTTCAATGTAATTACATAAATGGTGTATTGTATTGTAAATGGCATGTGCAATAAACCCATAAATTTTAAATTAACTTAATCTTGCATTTATACATGTCATATGCATCAACACTTTTATTGTATTCAAACACGATTTATTTTCTGGAGATTTTTTTTAAAACTGTTTAAGATAGTTTTGCTCTTCAAGTTTCAAATACTGCTTGGTTGTGTCGTAGTTTAATCCATTTTAATATGTCCTTATAACTCATGCAAATAACAAGTTGCACATATGTCTTAAAATCTATTTTTCTTTCATATATAAGGCAGCAACAACTTTCAAAGTTACAAAACAAAATTTAAAGATGAAGTCAATTCAGATGATTCTCGTTGTTTTAGTGTTTACCGCTGTTTGTGTTACAGGTTAATTCAATATTGTTCACAGACTTCCCGAATTCGTTTTGCCTACAAGATTTCATAGTTATTTATTTTGTAAAGGAGAAATATTGAAATATAAATTTTAGTAGTTTATTTGCTCCATTATAATTTATTTTTAAATTTTTTCGATTACGAATAAGTAAATATGTTGAAAGGTTTCCACCCAAAAAGCTTAATTTTAAATGCCGTGTGGAAGAGTTTTTGTTTTTATATTTAAATTCTGTCTTTTTTTTATCTTACAGCTGGCTATTACAAAAACTTGATGCCAATATGCTACGATAAAGACGGATATTGCGAAAGGGGTTATGAATGTCGTAAAGGATTCACATGTGACGTAAATCAATCATATGGATGCAAAAGAGCGAGATGTTGTATTCGAGGTAATTGTTAGAATAACTCTTTTGTAAAAGAGATACAAAAGTTACCAAAAGGAAAGTCGAAAACAACCTAGGTTGGTCCCCTCCGTAAAACATTCAGTATGCCCACTGAGTTAGATATATTATCTAAAATAGCTTCCCTTAACGGCTCAATAGACATTATAATCCTCGACATATTTTTTGTATTTCTTGTGGTAGACATTGTATGTCTCAACATTACAATGTCTTTGGTAGTTATTACTTTGGACTTTGTAGTATCTGTCAAATGGGGTATGATTTTGTTGAATTTTTCCACTGTTTTTCCTGGTGCTCCTATATGGCGTTTTGCAGGTTTAATTTGCAATGAAGATATGTAGCTATGGTCACTACCTACCCTTGCTTTGTTTTCTTTTGGCATTACTTTACCTTCACCTTTTTCATCAACAATCTTCTCATGCTTCTTAGGTGTTGATGTCAAGCATTGCAGAAAGCTGTCATCAAGCTGCAAATGTAATCAAATGAAAAGCTGAAAAGGTGTCATCAAACACAGATATTTTATATTAAAAACAATTATTACATTGGTTGCAATGAATTACATTAAAATTGGTTATTTCAGTCTTCTGACGGCATACAACAATCGGCTTGGTAAAGACATCCATAAAGCTGCATCAAAACAGATTCTTAATATACAAAGACAATATCATGTTATATAGATTAGACCATTGGGTTTCTCATTTGAATGGTCTAACACTAGTAATTTTTAAGCCCGTTATTGCTTGTTGTTCGGTGTGAGCCAAGGCTCTGTGTTGAAGGCCAGACATTGACCTATAATTGTTTACTATTATAAATTGTTATTTGGATGGAGAGTTGTCTCGTTGGCTCTAACACAAAATCCGATATCTAAAGACAACATCATAAAAATGTCTAAAATTATAATTGACAAATGAAGACTTTTTGGTAAACTCACCAACATTGTTCGCAGAACTGAACTGCTGGACTCGCTTTCATATGCAGTATCTACTGAATCATGTGAATCAGAAGAATTAGTTCTCAATTCTAAAATTTCTTCATCCATTTTCATGAAAACAAAGTTATCACTGCAATATAGAAAGATGATAAGTTTATAGGACATGCATCTTCTCATATTTGATATTCAATTAATTATTTAGCATAAACTCAAAATTGGAGTTAAATGAGTGAGAACAAAAATTTTAAGACTAAAATTGAATGGATATTTCTTTTAAATCAAAGGATATAAACTGAAAGGTTTGCTGATTACCTTTTAATACAGGATGGTTTGGATTTTAATTTAAACCACCATCTACTGAAATTGCATATATATTCCAGCTGTACTTTTTGCAAAGTTTTACCTTATATATTTCATTAAGAACAGTTATAAGAGTTGCAGTATATGAAGAATAACCATACATTGTTTCGAAACAAACTATTATTTGTACTCATCTGGAAACAGGTATAAATGCTCATCATAGCCTCGCTTTTTTCCAGTTTCCATTTTTTTTAATGTAAAAGGTACAGAAGAATAAGCATTATGTAATCACACTTTCACACAATATCACAATCTGAATACTGCTGTATAATACTTACTTTGGATTCAGCGTTATATCAGTTTGACAACTTGCATTGACCATCTCCACTTTATTTTCACTGTCTTTAAAAGCCATAATCCTTTTATACTGGTTCTGACATGATTTTGCTGTTATTGAGGTATAAAGAATGAATACTTTATTTGCAAAAAACATAACTCAGTACCAGGAACTGTTCTTATGTAAAGAAAAACTTTCTGCAATTTTTGGTTTAAACATAGTCATACATGTACATAAACCTCTGAACCAAATATGACAGACTTACTAACATACATTTGTACATGCAGTTGGTTCCCTTAAAATGAAGTTATTACAGGCTGTAATATGTGACTGTACAAAAATTTCAAAGTCAATAAAAACGACTTGCTGAACTTAATCATAAAATCTTTAAATAATTTATAAATGTCAAATAAATGTCAATGCCTATACTTCTACACACAAGATGTTTTTACAAACATATATCAAATATTAATAAAATACTATGAAAATAATTTACTTACCAGTTCTATTACTTCCAAACATCACATTCAGTGATTCAGTTACTGACTTCCACTCAGTACTGTCATTAAAAGTACACTCTGTAACTGTAGCGAGAAGATTCTCCTTCTCTTCTGGTGTCCATTTATTATAATTATTATTTCTATCAACACTACATATCTACAGTAAAAAGTACCGGTACATGTATTTGAGCAGTTAACAGCTGCACTGCTTACATGGTGTATATAGGATATAAGCGTTACAACAATAGATTATTGAAATTTAAACCAATTTGTATATTTTACAATGAAGTACTTTATAATATTTCCCACAGAAAGTAACCAAAAGTTAGCGTTAAATTCCAATATTGCACTAGTGCAATAAATCTTCAAAATTCATGACATCATGAACAACAAAATCTTAGTTGAAACCGATTTTTACATTCAGATGTTATATTGCTATACAATAAAAGGGTTATTGCATGAATATTTGGGATTATTCCATATTGATAAAATTTTAGTAGGGTTTTCTATATGAATAGGATTTTGAATAATTACTCAATAAATAAGCATATTCACCTGCAGAAAGGGATATTCACGGCAAAGAACGTTGCGTGCTTTTACGTGCATAATTTTGGTAAAAGATTAACGTCTGAATTTGGTAAATAATTGCCATTACATACATTTCTCTCAAAATATGGAATAAAACAATTACTGTCTCAGTGAATATAAACTCTCATTCTCAGAAGCTAGTGCAATATGAAATTCTACTCTGGACAATATTCCCCATTATCCCCGGCTTAGTATATATCTAGGATTTTGATTGGTTAACTTTGACTCAATCCAGTTTCTCCGTCTCCGTATTAAAAACGTCTTATATTTGACTACCTGTAGGGTTCTACCACAGGTAGTACCCTACACCCCGTAAAAAAATATGTAAAATTTTCAAATTTCAATAAAACTTTTTTAGATAACGAAAAAAACGTTGTTTTCGTGTTACACTTTGTACCCGAATTTCCATAAAACTCGCGCGATTCGGACTTAGACCGGGGATAAATTCGTTATCTACGTTCATACCCGTAGATATGGATATGAACGTAGATAACTTATAATATTAAAGCAATAACCATTATTCTTAGGAGTATAAGCACTAAATATATGTATTGTATTCAATTCAGCAGTTATGGTAGTTTATTAGATGTACTTTTAACATGTTAATAAAATTGTATTGAATTAGACTTACTTCAGGTTTTTTTTTATTCAGAGGAGATATTGATGGGAATGCTGTGTTTTCCCTTTTTCTCTTTAGAAAGCCTTCTATCTGAAAAATATCATTTGCAATATAAACAATCATCGAAAATAAAATCACCTTAACTACCTTATATTTTTGTTTGACATTAGAATCTCGTTATAAAATCCGCGTCGCCAGGTAAACTAAATTTGCGACAGTAAAACTACCGATGGACGTCCTTAAAGCTTCAAATACAATACAGTTATCTCTTAAATGTCATAGTCATGATAGTAATTTATTTCAACATCTGAATATTTTAGTTGGCATTGAAAAAATTGGAGAGAGCACACTCTAATCTGAATGTCAATGAAGACTTTGTGATTTATAAAATGTATAGCTTTCACCTCTAAATATGTTATATCTGCCATCTTAGGCTATCCAGTATCTTTTGTTCTTCAGCAAACAATAATCATACACTGCACTCAGGAGCTGAAAAAAAAAAAAATATATGCTTTTTTTTATCACTTAAATCAACACTAATCATGTTTAATAACATTTAAGATAGTACACAGTTAAAAGTCTTTATTTTTGCATAGTTTTACTATTTCTTTTTTTGTAACTGTCCATTATATTTCATTTATGATTTTTGACCAAAATAGTAAGTGTCCATTTCTTCATGATATTCCGATAAGGCCTTTTATCATAAAGCTGTCATGGATGTGTGTGTTTCTAACAAATTGTCCAAAATTATATTTTTTTCATAATTTTCTTTTAGTAACAAAATATTGTTAACCTTTTGTTCATATGCCTAGTATTTCTTTGCCTCCAATTTTCAATTTATCTTTTCATGACCCGCGTCATTTTAGACTTTAATCATATTCTTATCAGCAACCTATCTTAAGGTGTTGGATTACTTCTTTTCTTTTTTCCTGATATTTATTTTTCAGATGTTTTCAATGGTTGTTTAAATGTGATGAGTCAATCTTTTTCAAAACATGTTTGAATATTGTTCTTTGTTGTTTTATACCACCACCATTCAATATTTTAATCACACAAAAAAATTGTTAACACTACATTATATATTCAGTTTCAAGAAGGCATTGCAAGTAACTTGATATCTAGAGGTCCATATTGGTTTATATTGATATTCTCCTACATGTGTACTTGTATCATTATTTGTATTTGTATTTTTGAAATGCATGCATTGTTTGTGTAAGTTGGTATACTAAAGTCATGATTGTATCCTGATCAGGACATAATGAACATCTATATATTGTATTGTTAAATAATAATTAATAAATTAATTACATTACATGTTACACTTTTGGTTTTTACTTCTGACCCTGAGTAATTTCATGTTTTGTTGTACTCATAAAAATGATAAAACTTGAGTATAATTAATCTATATCATATCTGTTTCCAAGTGAGCCCCAAAATAGAGGTTAAATAAGCTGTCATATTCCTTCAGTATGGTTACATGTAAATGTAACAGTAAGGCCACACCAATTTAATTTCTTGTTCTACAGATTTTTGGACTTCAAAAATTGGGGCGAGCGAGCGATTTGAAAATTTTAATAAAAAATATTTGATTTGGAAATTTTTGAGGCGAAGCTTGAAAAGTAAAGGCGAGCGACTATATTTTTTTTTGTAAACATAAAATAGTAGGTTTTGACAATTTTAAAACTTGATTTATCACTTGTACTTTGACCATGTTGACATTTCTTTATTTTTTGGAATTGCTATATGTATGTGTGCCAATTAATGAGACAATTCTTCATCCTAAAAACAATTTTATAAGTATCCCTTTTAATGAGGGGTCAATATAAGTTATAATGTATTTTTTTGTAAATAACACTTTTTAGTACAAAAGGCCTCATCTTTTCCCAAAGAACTATATCTATCTGGTATTAAATGATAAAAACATGTCCAAGAATTTTGTGATATATTCCTGGACCTTAGACATTTTAACACATTTTATTTAATATTATTTAAAACAAGTGGACACCTCTAGTTGTTTAAAATATGATGTATTTCACCTCTTTTTAAGTAATAAAATTGAAGTTTTTCAATTGATTTGTATAGAAGCACTATACAAATCCTTAGTATTTCTTTTCTACAACAGTAAAATGATTCCATATGAGCTCTGTTAACACAGGGCATTGACCCAGATCAAACAGCAAGCTATAAGGGACACAAAATTATAAGTAAAATTGAGAAAGGAAATTGGGAATGTGTCAAAGCAACAACAACCCGACCATAGAGCAATCACAATTCGAACTGGAAAACCAACGATCTTATTTATATATACAAACGGGAAAATAACAAATAATTTTCAAACATCAACAAACGATATCTACATTGTAACTGCTGAATGACAGGCCCCTGAAGCAATCAGGAAAGGTGCTTAAACATGCGGCGGGTATGGATTAGTTTTGTATTACCACTACCAGCATACAATATACACTTGTAATTGCAGTTGAAGGCATTTCTTTCCGAAGTTCTTTGAAGTTTATTCTAACAACGAAAATTTCTTGATAGAGAATTTCAGTAAGGGGAAGGAAACCAATGTTTTGTTTTGACTGGTATTTTCCTCTGTTACATATTTCTATCGGAGCACTCCCACTTTAGTCTTGGGTGTAAATGTGTATCATGCTGAATCAAATATTATTTCAGATATTTACACAAATGGGGTGCTTATATGTTTAAAATCGTTATATACAGGTAAGACTGTATATATCTTTTTATAATATTTACAAAAAACGGTGCGGAAAATAAACACGATTACATTTCCCGATGCGGGAATACAAAAAAATATTCTGTTTTGAAAAAAATAGGTGCGGGCGGGTCCGTCGAACAAGGAATTAAATTGGTGTGGCCTAATATAAAATTTATTGTAACATTGGAGGGTGATTGTGGGAATGCAATGTCGGGTAAGGAACCAATTCATCATGAATGTAACAATAATATTTTGTTCTTTATAATACAGTTGTATTGTTACATTTCCATCTATAAACTGTAGCCAGTGCTTTTTTTTTAATTTGCAATAAATTTTTGATCTGTGTTTTAGGAGTAGAATATTGGGAACAATCAGCCTGTGAATTAGAAAGGTTCTCACTAGCCCTTCTTCTATATATAAAAATGATGCCTTAAAGCTTTAAAATCTATTTCATATTTGTGGGGTTTGGATCCATCCTTCCATGGTGTCAATATTATGTGTCTTAATTATTTTCAATTTGACCAAAGTACATCAATCAAAACCTTTTGTCTAGGGACATAATTCTACAAGGCCAATCCTCACCCATATTCACACCATAAAAAGTGCAAAATAAAATAGTGGGCTGAAGGTGATTGCAAGAAATTCTGAAAAACTGGTCAAGACTCGCGATGTCAGAACGATTAAAAAATGTTTTTCAGCTCATTTTTCGTTAAAGTAGCTATTTATACAGTTCTTTTCATGAAGAAATCTATATACAGTGAAAAAACAGTGAAAATTATGATAATTTATGGTTTACATTGTTTGTTTCGTCTCCTATCAGTGTAATTGAAGCTGGTGTTGCGAGTAAAACATAAAAAATGGACAAATTGGCCACTTCAAAAGCTTGCCCATCTGAGAATATAGGATTTGCATATTTAAAAACCGAATAATATCGTTCAGATGATATATAAGTTTCTTATTTTCAACTTGGGCAACACAAAATTACTTCAGTCAACAGTTTCAGTGCTTTATGTCCTGCTCTCACATCTTTGAAGCGAAGAATTTGAACGGCCAGGGTGTATGCACATGCTCAGAAATCGGCTGTTTGAAATAGTAAAATTAGCCCATACCGGACGGTAGTGTCAAGAATTTCAATAACGGCCGGGAAACAGACTAAAAACAACCTGACAACGCCATGACAAAACAAAAAGAAAAACTACCGAAAGACAAACCACAGTATTCAAAACACAACATTGAAAACTATGGAAAAGAAATAAGGCATCAATTATCACATACTGGTGTCTCATAAAAGTCGTGTATGGTAATTATTAGTATTTTAAAAGAACATTTTAATTTTTATTTAGATTCAATATTAATACGTATCTTGCAGATAAATCGTACGACACTTACCAACCAGAATATAACTCATACCGGCCGAGGAATTAAAATAGAATTCAGGTAAATTATACATAAGTAAATTAATTAAATGTTTATGCAGATATACAGTCTTTAGAGGGATAATAAGATTGCGTCAAATACAAACACAATTTTGATACATTTTAATTATTCTAAAATGTTGAATTGTTTCTTATAGACTTTTTGTAATTTCAATATAATTTTTGATTTGTTATAAAAGAAATAAGAGAGGTTGGATAAAATCGATAAAGAAGAATTAGGTAGTTTATATCACCTTTCATTAATATCATGGAATGTAACTCTACAGCATGTATAAAGATTAATTGTGAACTTATTTGCATTCTAATTTATTCAAACAATACATATATTTCGAATGCGTAACATTTTCTTGTTTTACTGTTATTCATTTAAAACAATTTCTTCATTTTTCAGCATACCAATTATGAAGACATATATGTTCTAAGAGGACACTTTTGGATTTAGCTGATTCCAAACTTTGATTTCAAATAAAATATTTTAAAATATCAATCATTCGAATATATAATATAAGCATCGACATATTAAAACACAGCATAGTTTAATTGACGATAAGCAATATTTTGCATTCATTATTGGTTCGACCAAGACATTTGCATCGCATGCAACAAATGTGCATGATTCATTAAAACTATCACCACAGATGTATATGCGTCGGGGGGAAATACCATTAAATCTATTAACTCAATACAAAAATAAAGATCATCATCTCAAGATACCAAAAACCGTGAATATAAGAAATCAGTATTCTTATTCAGCAATAGACAGGTTTTATATGATATATATAGCTTAAAATAAATAAAACTCAAAAGATGTGGTTCTTCCTTTAGGGTCAATCAATTTAAATCTGTCGAAGAGAAACCAGTCAAACTATTGCAAAAAAACTAAAGACGACAAAAAGACAAACAACCGTCCTCTTACCACTCCGTAGTATTTAAAGATTGATTATTACAATTCTTACGAAAAACGGGGGTGATCTTGATGTTTCCGGTAAAAAAGGTAAAGGGGGCCCCATATAAATGTTGCAATTCCAATATTGTTCGTGGTAAGAAGCATTCTATGATAATTCTCATTCGAAAATGTCACACACTTAGAGAAGAAGACGGCATTGTGACAATGACAATTCGGTGATAACCATGGTCACTTGACACAGATGTTCCACACAATCAACCATATCAAGATGTCATACAGAGACCCTCAACAGTCATCCATCATATACAAAAATACAAAAAAAAGAAGCAATGAAATATATCTTCTGAAGACGATCCTGGCTTTTGGCACGATCTGGAGTAGCATATGGGGTTTAACTAGTATTTGGGAGCCATAACCTTATTTATTTATTAAAATAAAATAAATAAGAAAGTAATAAAAGCGAAATTTCACGGAGGCGACTTTTACGATAAAGTGCCCCTTTAGTGTTTAAATGCTTAACATGTGAATATTCTAAAGAATATCATCATCCTTTCTATATCTTCCATATCTTGTCTTGATGAATACTACTTTTGTTGTTTCGACTGTTTATGGTGATACCCTATTGGCGTGACTCTGTACTCATTCCGTAATTGTGTTATGGTTTAATGCTCACGTTTGTATTCTTGTCTTTCATTTCTGCTCATGTACTTTGTTTATATGCTTTTCGTGTGTGTGTTATTTTGATACAATTGATGTGGCTTTGTACTTATACATTCCGTTATTATGTTATTGTGAAATGCCTTTAGTTGTTCTTTGTTCTTTGTTCATAGTGATTAAGGTTATGACCCAATGTTGATTGCTGTACCCCTATTTTGACATTTTCACCTATTATGTCTGTTTGTTTTGTTCACAGTTTTTTGTCAATATAATAGAATTTGATGAGACTGTAATAAAAATGACAGGTTTAGCAAGCTATGAAACTAGGTTAAATCCACCGTTTTCTACATAAATGTAAGAAAATGCCAGTACGAAATCAAGGATAGGACAGTTGTTATCCATTCGTTTGATAGCTTTAAGCTTTTGATTTTGCCATTGGGTATTGAGAAACTTTCCGATTAGAATATTCCTTGGAGTTCGGTACTTTTGTTATTCAACTTTTTGTTATGTGACCTATCCCAGTACAAAGTAATAAAAAATTTTATAAAAATATATATTAGTATTCAATACAGAACAAAGGTAACAAAAGAAAGGGTTGATGACAGCTGTTGCCATATATATGCCTTTTTCTTCAAGAGTAGTCATGTCAAGGTAAAGTACAGCTGGTTGTTACCACATCCTTTCGTTTATTACGTTTTTGTTGTATCTGACTTCAGCAACACTGTTAAGAGAGATTTTGAAAGATAATTGCTTATAAAATAGATAAACCACTTTGATTAGGAACTCTCCATTTTGAATTTTCCTCGGTGTATATTATTATTGAGATTTTACTTTTTCCACCTGCAGATGTTCAAATATGAAAATTTGGAATTGAAAAAATAGAAAAAAAAACAACTCATCATAGATACCAACACTAAATTTTGTATTTATGCCAGACGCGCGTTTCGTCTACCAAAGACTCATCAGTGACGCTCGAAGCCAAAAAAGGCAAAAAGGCAAAAGAAAGTACGAAGTTGAATAGCATTGAGGACCAAAATTCCTAAAAGTTTTGCCAAATACATCTAAGGTAATTTATTCCTGTGTTAGAAAAGCGTTAGTATTTCAAAATTTCAAACGTTTCGTAACAGTTAATCTATAAATATGACTATATAAATGATAACATGATGAAAATAGAAAATTACTCTATGCATTACAAGCAAACATTTTCATAAATTTTCACAATTATAAGAATACAAATATTCAAGTAGACCTTAGTGAAGGTACTCATCTAAAATGATTGCCAGAAGTAGAGGAATGCCGGATGTCTATAAACCATATTCAAACACAAGTATTATAATACTTATAGTTTCATGCATTTGACAAAAGAAAGTTTTGAAGTTTATGGCATATCAAACTTAGATTTTCGCAGAAATGCACTGAATATAATACAAATATTTTAGTTATTTTAGTTATAACATTTTAACCGTTTATCACTCACTTTTTATTTGTGCAGGTTGTGCTAACTTCTATTCTTTACAAAGTCCTGAATACTGAATAATCTTCATAATAATAAAAACTCATGCCTAGTTAAGACAAATTTTTCAAAGCTGAGTCATCTTATAAGACAATCACAACATAGAATATCCACTTGAACAGGTCAATATGTGTAATGATCAGTATTAGTTATAAATAAGAAAATATGGTATGATTGCCAATGAGGCTACTCTCCATCCAAGTCACAATGTATAAAAAGTAAACACTTATTGTTATGTGTCAACGTACTGCCTTCAACAAAGATCATTGGCTCACACTGAATAGCAAGATATAGAGCCAAGCGGAATACAACGACATGCATTATTTTATTGGATAATAAAATTATGCGGCAGACGACAGCATTATTTCTTGTCATATGGCGGGAAAGTTTTTATATTGCCACGAACTTATTGAAAAATATTCTTAAATTAATAAAATTGCAAATTACCGAAAAATCTATTTATAATAGTCCAAGCATTATTGATTTACACCTTGAATTAATCATAAATAGACGATCTATTCGATACATTCATTGTTCATATACCACTCATTATGGAGAAAAATCACTTACATTGTAATACTCCTTGCTGAACTGACGCAAGGATGAGTTTTTGCCTGGATGTCAATGTGAAGTGATAATATGTTTATAACTCTAAATGCATAATCGAAGTTTATAGGACGGGTCGAGTTAGCGACCATTGGAGCATTTGTGGTTATCTGTAATACAGAATGATATTGCATTACAGTTACGACGGTGTCGAAAAAAATCGAACGGATGATTTCAACTTTTTTAGTTGCAATAACATTCTTTTAAGAAGCAACTCTCTCTTAAGACAATTATGACATATATGACACACTAACTCTAACGTGTTTATTGATATGATTTAAAAAGTACACCTTAATAAATTGTCCACTGGAACTTAAATCCACATATTTCATTATTGGATCTGTAAAGTTATCATACATTTTTCAAAATTTGCAACTTCTACTTCATCGTATTTATCAGATGCATACGACTTTTGTAATGAAAAATACATGCTATTTCGTCTATTTGATATATGAATTTTAATTAAACATTGAATTGCGTGATAAATAAAACACTGTGTATGCGAAACACAAATGAGATATTTACGTGAACAGCTGAATCTTAAATCAGTCTTGTCTTCTTAAAGGTTTTGTTTTAACGACGACTACGCTGTTATAACATGTGTGTTATTATAACTAAATTGTCTTTATCGTGGTAATTTTATTGATTTGACATTGCGAGCATAAAAGGATAAAGTCACAAAAGAGAGGTGATGGATAGGAAAGGGATATTCAAACTCATATCGAAAATAATATGACAACGCCATGTCTAAAAAAAGAATATAACAAACAGACTTAAGCAGAACACAAAACAACTTTGAAAACTAACGAATGAGCAACAAGAACCGCACCAAAAACTTGGTGGTGATCATACCTTGGGTAACGTCAGCGTCATCTTTATAATGATAAAAAAAAAAACCCACATGATTACTCGTTATTCAGATTGTTTGATAAAATAAATAAATTTTGTGTATTTACTGTCTTCTCATTGGTTAAAATTATTAGTTTTATTTTCAATGTTATCAATTTTGATGGCGACACGCCCACTCTGACGTTGTGTATTCATACGCCAACATGTGTGCACGTTGTTATTGTCAAGATAAATAATATAAAAAGTTTTTTGAGCTTTATTTTTGATAGAAATTTATTTATAATGATGGCAATAATTTATTTTGATTTTATTGAACCATAAAACTAATTTTTGACTCTTCACATTTTACATAATCCGCTTCGCGGATTATTCAATGTGAAGAGTCAAAAATTAGTTTTATGGTTCAATAAATTCGAAATAAATAATAGCCATTCATTAATTAAAAGGACAAATATCCTCCATTATCAATTTGAATCAGATTTAGAAGCATATCATAAAGGCTCAGATCCTCTTAACCTCCATGTTTATTTCGATCAGCAGTTTATATTACTGTGGATTCATTAATATTCGTTGGATATCATTTCTCGTGAATTTCCTGAAAACAGGAGACCCACGAATTTTAATGTTTAATGAAATGCAAATTTTTTAAAGGAATGTATGCAAAACGACAAATTTAAATATTCACGATAATACAAGTTTTCCTCATTTCACGAAATTTGGTATCCTCGAAAATAAATGAATCCACACAGGAAATTGTTTGGACCGTTGAATTATGCATAGTGTTGATGTCTTCCAACATACTTTGATCTGCCATAGATTGTTCTCTTTTCTTATTTTCTTTTATCGTTTTTTATTTATTTATAGATTGATACAAGCATATAAAACAAAGAGATGTGGTTTGATTGCCATTGAGACAACTATCCACCAAAGTTCAAATCAAAAGAAGCAAATGCGGGCAATCGTGAGTCCTTAAGAAATGAGAAAAACCGGCTATAAAAGGCCTCAACAAGAACAAAACCACAATTTAATTGAGAAAACTTGCGCTCTATTTTATTACAAAACAGTTGATGAAAAACAAATATGATAGAAATGAACCAACGACAAACTACAGGTTTCAGACTTGGAACAGGTACATAAAAATGTGGCGGGGAAAATACAGTTTTGTGCGCTTAACCTCATTACCTGGGACGGTTGTGTTAAAATACAGCATATGAACAAACTATAAAAATCAGTTGAAAATCTTGTAGTTCATTTTTTATTTGTATACACCGAACCATACAAAGCCCCGCACGAAAGGCATGACATTCCTTATAATGGCCTGACCATTAAGTTTTACCGACGATTGGGCTCAAGCAACAAGACTATCAGGTGCTGATAATTTATTCTTAAACCAATCTAACAAATGGTAAAAAGCTTAAAAAAACAAATAAAATACAATTTTACAATGTGTTGAATTAACGTTTCTAGTGTATGAAATGTCCAAAATAATTGAAAGCGAGAAATGTTGTACTTTCAAGAACGGTTACATTTCCAGTATTTCACGGAGAAAAGGTTTGATTATACGAAAGGCAATTTGAAGGTTTTAAACACAATGTTATATAATTAACTCACTCTGTGGGTAGCCACGAATTGTGTCCAAGATAACGTCTTGACGAAATGTTCCTCGTGATCGTAATGACCTTGCAGTTTTACTGTAACGGATACGTGTGAGAGAGGGAAAGGTAGCGATGATACGATGTTTTAATGCTCTTATAAGGTTAAAGATGAATAATCCTCCTAGACTGGAACACATAAATAGATTAAGAATATATTCAAACGAACTATATAAATTGAGAAACGGCGTAACAGAATATTCCCTGGTTTGTGAAAATAAACATTGCTTTAGATGATATTAAGATCATATTTAAATATTGGAAAAAAGACATCGCATAATTTGATAAAAATTTGTATAGGGAAATTGTCATTCATATTCACAGATGTTGAAATAAAATAAATAAATATTTCCGCAAATACGCTTTGTTACAAAATCGCGTAGTGTATTTTTTCATAAAAAAATAAAATATTGTATAAAAAAAACTCAAATATGCCTGAAATTATTCCCTGGTATTACATAACCGTTGGAATTAAGGAGAGAAAACTACATTTCGGTTATATAAATTTATTTGTCATTTCAGGGAAAACGTACTTTTAATGTCAAATGAATAAACGTATATTTTTTATAGCCGTGTACAATCTTAGGTATGATGGTATTCAATTACTGCAAAATTCATTCGGTTGTTGTGATATTAAAGAATGCAGGCTTACTTTGATGTTGAAAGTTCTTGTTATTCGTAGAATTTTGGGACTTTTAACAGTAATTTTTAATGATATTTACACGTCTTAAGATATCATTATGCATATTTGTTATGCAAGTCATTTACTATCGTGTGATCAGGTGCCTCATAAATGTTCCATTCTATTAACAATTAACACACCAATTTAAATGTGTACAAGATAGATGTGTCATGCGCTCTTTTGCACAACTGCTTTTTAAATCAATAGATTGTTATTTAAAGGACCAGGCTTATAATTTGGTACGCCAGACGCGCGTTTCGCCAACATAAGACTCATCAGTGACGATCAATACAATATAGTTGTAAAGCTTTGATTTGGAGAGATTATTCTGATTGCTAAAACACCTATACACTTATATGATGTATTTTGACATTTACATTGTTTACATTATAACCTATCGATACTAGTTTTAGTGCGAGCCGATTGTGGATGCTAAAATTAAAGATATGTTTTAGATATGATAGCATTACGTTCTTTCCTCGTGTAATAGTATACAATTATTAACTTTGTATGAGGTCGATACAAGGATATATTGACCTGAAAGAAGTATATTGATTGAGGACGAAGTCCGAGGTCGATATACTTCTTTTAGTCGATATATCCCGAAGTGACCTCATACAAAGGCTATTATTGCTATATTATCAATTCCTGACCCTATTTGTATAAAAATTGTCAGTGTAATATATTCGATCATTTAATATTTTTGGAATTTTATAGATATCATATTGTCTCCTAGACAATAACAACATATTAGTAGTCATTTCATTTATTTTTATGTGTTTATTTTTGCACATCTTATGTATTTTCATCAAATACTCGGTAATAAATATATATTTTTTAAAATTTTTGATAACACTATCATGAAAATCATTACATGACGTCACAAAGTATATCGGTTTTTAGAAATACTTAAAATAACAGTGCAATATGCTTTTTGTTGTGCAATATGCTTTTTGCTATCCGCCGTTTTTTTTTTATCTTCCTTCGAAAATATAGTTTAACATGTGACTATCCCTGAAAGAATCAAATTAGTTAAACGATAAGCATTAATAATATTTCAAAATATTGGAGTTCTTGTTACTTTTCACTATTACTAGTGTATACTTATTGACTGAGTATGAGTGGAATAGTAAGTTTCTTGTCTTCCGATGTGCAACTGTTTTCCTGAGGCGTAGCCGAAGGCAATATTTGTAACCAAGAGAACAATAAATTTGTTATTCCACTAATATCCAGTCAGTCAGTGTTTTATTATATCGAAATAGACAACAGACAAATAATGGCGGTGATAACCCAACCATAACGTTTACTTCATAAATATTCCGAAATGCTAAGTCTATGTCCTGCAGTGATACAACAGGTTAAACGAAACGTCGTTACTCACGTGGTATTTTCGAAATCATCCAATCCCGTAGCTACATTGAAAATTGCACGAAATATAATTCGCATGCGTTTAAATTGTTTCATCGAGCTCCAATAGTTGTAAACTATTGACCGGTACAATAGTTCAACGCTTGCAATTTGAAAAAAAGTTAGAATACTGTGTACTTATTTTAAATAGAAAATGGTAACTGAGGTATAATAATCTTCCGCATGTTCTGCATAAAGAAATATCTAAAGAAGTAATATGGGCTAGAATTAAAAAAAATAACAAACGTAGATACCAAAACCTCAATTTCGGAAAATGACATACATTTCTTTCCCGTGTCTGAGGGAGATATGAAGATTTTCACAAGAATATTCATAGTTTACCAGAACTATGCCCGAAATAAATATGTGTTTTCGAGGGTGAACAAATCTTCATACTACCTGAACATAAAATATTAAGTTTGCAAACATTGTTTTTTTGTCCGCTTGTTGCATTTTTTTTTATTTCAAGAAATTAAAGTCTGAATTTCGTAAACTTTCTTTTTAGTTAGATAAACCTTCAATCTTTCCTTTTTGTTACCAGTGGTAAGGGTTCTATTAAAAAAATCAAACTTTTGGGAAACATCGAGTGAAAACGATTTGTCGTTATATTTCATAAATGCTGAAACTGTAGATTTGTCATACGTTTTACAAGCATATTTCTTTATATGTTAAATGAATGATAATGACTTGTATTGCTAATGTAATGTAAAATAAAACCTTTAATATAATGTTATACTAATTTGATATGTATACGCATCAAAACTTAAATTGTGTTCAAACACGATTTAGATACTCAATAGTTTTGTTTTCATTCTATTAACATGTTTTACCCCCCGATTTTAACATATAGCATGCTGTTTTATATTTTAATCCAATCTTTTACATGTCTTTTTAATTCATGCATATAACGAGAGACACATCTGTCTAAAAATCTATTTTGCTTTCATATTTAAAGCAACATCAACATTCAAGGATACACTGCAAACATCCAAGATGAAGTCAATCCAGATGATCGTCGCTATTCTAGTGTTTACCGCTGTGTGCGTTTCAGGTAAGTTCAATACCAAGCTCTTTTATTCTTTATGCTTCCATATTAACAAGGCAAAACTGTCTGTCGACGATTCTGACGTTTGGTTTTATTCTGTCATTTTGTCACTACAATTAGAAATTAAAAATATATGTTTATTAAAATTTTTGCTTCATATTTATTATTATGTTTTTTAATTCTGTTTAAATATTATTTTGTAACTGCCAGAAAAAGAAAAAGATATTACATATACGACACGGGTGATTACATTGACATCATAATAGATCTAAATCATCTTGACTCATGTTAAAAGTTTTTATTACTTACTGTAAGAATATTTCGAAATATGTAGGAATACATAAAAAGTAAAATTACAAAAATACACAACTCCAAGAAAAATTCAAATCGGAAGTCCCTTATCATTAGCGATTTCTGAATGCAAATGATATTATATCATTTCTTTTTTCTTTGTCTTTTGTTTCTTTGACAGAGAGTAGCATATCAGTTTGATGACTTTATTTTACTGAACACCACTTTACATCTGCGTAATAAGTTTTTCTAAATAGAAATTAGAGGTTTCATTACGCACGAAAGGTTAAAGATTGGTGCTTGAATACAGACACTTGAATTGGGAAAAAATTTAATTAGCAAATCTAGGCCCGTGAAGGTTTAATCACACTAAATGCGGAACCAATTAATTTTTACTGCACCAAATGTGCATTTTGACAATAGATTTCAATAGATCGAGGCCAAAATAATTAAAAATCCAATACTTAATTAGTTAAAAGAATTTAAGAGTTTACAAAGCAAAAAAGACGAAAAGTACAGACAAGCCTGGGAAAGGAAACAGAGCTTTGCATGAGGATGATTTATTCCTTTATTCAAAATCAATTCCTAAATTTTTTGACAGCAAATTAAAATAACATTATATCCGAACTGGCATGCAAACAATGAAGTACTGGGTACTTGGATAATGATAACCTCGGGGACAATGACTCCTCCAGCAAAGTCATCTATGAAATCTTTGAAACATCTACAAAAAATTAAAAAAAAAACGATCAAAAAGCTGAAGCCTTTTTGTGGTAACCTAACGCATTTGTAAGTTCTAGATATTGCGATTACAATATTTGAAGTAAAGGTTTATTTACAATTTATATAAGAATATAAGGCAAGGAGATTCCAAACAGTCTCCTGTTCGTTCAACTTTTCTCGTCCAACTGAACCTTACTTCCCTGATGAAAATAAAATCAAAATAAATTATTTCTTATAAAGCGCCTTTTATGACGTCTTTACACTAAATCCATTGGATGTTAGATGTACTTATTCTTACAAAGATGTATTTAAGTTATTCATTTTAATGTAGTATGATGAAGTGTATGATGTATAAAAGAAAATACCGTGTGGGATGAAAATTTCAGGAACTGAATTTTCGGCTCTCCCTTGACACCATTTGCGAGTATGGTCTCGAGGAAACGATGATAGTCCGTCGGAAGGGGACGATAAATGGCTGACCCGTGTTAAGAGAGAGCCATTTCTCTTGCACGTTAAAGACACCCTTGTAGATTTAAAAAAAGAGCAGGCTAATGCCGCTACAAGGCAGCACTCGCACCCGCAAAGTGGAAAGGGATTAATACAAGTTGCAAAACTTGTTTCCCAATCCACTATAAATAAATATGTTTAAACTAAAAGAAAATATGAGAAAATCTCGGGGTTGCTAGGTAATCAACATTCAAAATCATATATGAAAATGTTAAAAAATTGAAAACATAATTTAATGAATTGAACTCATTTACAACAAATAAATGAAACTTCAACATAAAAGACATTGGTCATATTGTAGTTTTTCTACCTCAATTTGGCCTGTTCAAACATCTCGAGACAAAAGGCATGGTGCAGTGTAATTCATATTTAGGTTTGCAGTCATTAAACTTTCATTTCAACTAGAAACGTTAAAGTGTTGGCTATTATGAAGCATTTTTAAAATTATTTTTTTTTATCATTTTTAATGTTATTTATTTTAACATACATGATATTGTTGTTGTTCAACACTAAGATATCCTTTTATAATTTGTTGTCAGTTTCGTTAGCTTTGTTACATTGAGTACATTGACGTACATTCTAACTGCTTTTGGTGTTACAAATATACTTATGAAATACTACTTATGAACATTACTTAAAACCAACCCATATCTCAGGATATATATATAAGCTGAACTTGAATACCGAATTTCGACAATGAAAACAAATAATAAAGGAAATCACACGTTATAATTATGTAAACGACAGTAAATTAGAAACTTGATGTTGACCAAAAAATGCATGTGATTTTGTAATATCGCAATAGTTCTAGCTTTAAATAACTATCCCAAAAAGTAAGTTCGTGGAGAGATAACGAATTATGAATCGGTTCATCATGTTCAGTAATCAAAAGAAGAAGCAATATTTTTCGTGTGAACATTAACATATCCCTTGTGCATGCGTTGAGAAATGACGAATATTCATGGGGAGCGTCAATAATTTGTATCATCAAAATTCATTTTTTTCTTATTCATTACCCTGTTGAAAATATTTTTAAAGTGTTTTGGACGATGTAAGACCTTCTAATTCCGACCAGTTTATGTAGTGTATGTTGTTAAATTTAATATTCAGTTTTAGATCTATTTTAGATTATCTTTTCTTTTATTTTTTGCTCTTTCTGATGTCCGACAAATAACAACCTTA
Organism: Mytilus edulis; assembly: GCF_963676685.1. Classification (NCBI taxonomy): domain Eukaryota; kingdom Metazoa; phylum Mollusca; class Bivalvia; order Mytilida; family Mytilidae; genus Mytilus; species Mytilus edulis. Next base: position 26,532,535 of record NC_092345.1, on the reverse strand, counting down.
TTTTATCTTACAGCTGGCTATTATAAAAACTTGATGCCAATATGCTACGATAAAGATGGTTATTGTGAAATTGGCAATGCATGTCGCAAAGGGTTTACATGTGACGTAAATCAACCATATGGATGCAAAGGTGCTAAATGTTGTATTCGTGGTACGTATTGATATTAAATGTTTGTTAAGAATTTTAAAGCACACAACTGATGTCTTAAAACGTCGTGTTTGGTGACTTTTTCAATCTGAATTTGATATGGACTTAATTTTAATTATCATCTTTTAGATCAAGTATACAACACTTATGAACCACAAGGATATAACAGCTATCGTCACTGGTAGAAATAAGAAATCAGTAAGGTAATGTATACAAAAGTCTAAAAAATATTTTTTATAGTACTACACGCAATGGTTATTTTAAGTCATAATTCACATATCCTTGGTACACACGGAACATGCTTCCGATGTTCCATATTATGTTCTAGACTCCCCATAGTCTGAAGGTTTTCTGATAAAGTCTTTTGAAGAACGAACTTGAATTCGTATATCAACTCTAAACGCATAATGCATTGTCAATGAGTAAATATACATTGTTCACTGGTAGTTTTATTCATTTTACCGTGAAAACATCTACACGAATGAAAATATACATAAAACCATTTTGTAGACTAGTTGAACTAAAAATAAATCAAGCTTTCTATCCCCAAAAGCTGAAATTCTGTAAATTTTCGATTAAAGGGGTTATTCATATAATTGTTGTGAGGCACGACATGTATGTTTAATATGGTCAAAATTATAGAAAACTGTTTACAAAACTTTGTATTTCCGAAATGCTCAGGATTGCCTACCTCAGGAATAGATCACCTTAGCTTGAATTTGTAAAACCTTCCTGAATTTGGGTCGTCAATGCTCATTTGCCACGTACTTTATTCGGTCTTTTAATTTTTTTTCTATTCCAGTTTCAATGATAAGTCTTTTGTTAACGAAACGCATGTGTTTGTTACAAAACATAAATCATGATATCTATGATGAGTTTATTTACGATGCAATTAGTGACAAATTTCAATAAAATATCTTAAAATTATAGCTTATCTGTTTTGTAGATCATTTAGGTAAAAGGACAACTGAAATTTATATCAATAATACATGGTGTTGTCAAATCAAGAAGACTTATATGCATGAATTCACACTTTTGTTTAATTTGATAAAATGTAATTCTATAGCACAGATTAGGATCGATTGTCCTCGATTTTTTTTATTATTCTAAACCAGAAATATATATCGAAAGAATAAACTTTGACCCGTTCGGTGTTATTTACTTCAATCAATTAATTTATTTTTCAGGCTACGTTTACCGAAGAGAGATGTTCTAACAGCAAACCTTTAAATGAGGTCAATAAAAAAACTATGATTTCAAATAAAAGATTTAAGAAATAAAAATATGTCCGAGTTTATGATATACTTTATATGTCGACATATAAAACTGTAGCATATATTTAGTTTGATTATATGATATATTTTGCTTTCTTTATTCGTTCTACAAAGACATTTGCATCGCACACAACAACCTTGGCATGTTTCACTACCACTAACAGTTAACAAAATTACAATTGCAGATGCGCTGGGAAAGTATAATATAGAGTTAAAGCTATTCACTCAATAAATAAAAAGATCGAAAACTCACAGATCAATAAACACAAGAAGAACAAAAGATAAGAAGTCAAAATACTTCTTCAACAATAGATACGTTTCTGAAAACTAAATATAGTTTAGAGTAAATAAAAGTTATTAATAAATCAAAAAAGAGACAGAATATACTAAACTACAATCAGAATGCATTTGTCGAACAGAAACCAACAAAACTATGAGAAACAAACAACGACAAAACGGCAAACAACCGCCTACAAAACACTATAGGTACTAACGAGAATCATAAAATACCAAAAAAAATTAAGATACAAAACGATCATTCAAACTCATTAGTCGCATATATACTGAGAAATCCATGTCTAAAAAGACAAAAACAGACTCAAATTAGGACTCAAAACACGATACAGAAAACCAAGGACTGAGAAAAAAGAAACCCCACCAAAACAAGGGGTGATCTCATGTGCTCTGGAAGTGTAAGCAGGTTTTGCTGTACACGTGATACCCATCTTTTTGTTCATGTAAATACATTTTCAATTATAAGTCATTTTCACTCTGTTTGATAAGTATCAAATTGGCCAAAAAGTATCAAAAAGGTATACCATACAATGGATCGGCAGTAAAACGCTTGCCAAAGTGGGGCGTCCGTTTGACTGTGCGGAATGTATCATGTTTGGCGTCATTTAATTTTTCGAATTAAATGATGCAAAATTAACCAGTTGAAACCTTATTTTAAAAAAAACATTGTTTTTTTATAAATATTACTACATGTACCATTGACTAAAAGATCAAAATGAACAGATATGAATGTTTTTATTACCCGTAGAATTTGATTTTAACGGCAGATCTGTAATTGTTTCTGTCGAATTTATTCACTTTGATTAGACTAATTCAGTGGGCCAATTCTTCAAAACGTTATGGTTCTAAGTTCTAATCTTATTTGGTATTTTTTAAGTAACCTAATGACACAATGTCTTTATTAAACAACATTAAGATTGATGTGTATAATAGAAACACCGAACTTTCTAAAAAGGGAAACATCATTAAAATTGACAAAACATAAAAAATGTTATGATTATTCATTGTTTTACAGCTAGCTAAATCTCTCACTTGTATGACAGTTGTTGATAGTTCTGTTACATCGACAAAATTAACAGAATAAATATCTTTTGAAAATGTATCGTATGTGTGTAAGACTTTGAACCGCGATGGTACTCCCAACCGCGATGGTCACGCTGAGGTACGATAGTTTAACGCTGAAGTGCGTTTTTCATCACGCTGAAGTACGATGCCGGCATTGTATAGCTTGTTGATACCTACGCCGAAGTGTGATGGTGGTAACGCTGGAGTGCGATGTTCTATTCAAACTAAATTTTCAAAGCTTTTTAATTCAATGTAGTCGTCAATGTGTATGTAAAAAGCAGTTTTACAGGTTTTTTAGTTGATGAGATGTGTATATAATTAAAAAACTACGAGAAATGGGAGGATTAGTCGATAGGATATAACTTTAAGTTTTGTCGAAATTGTTGTCCCACAAGGGTGACTGGGGAATAGAAATATGATCACTTGGTCTTCTTCCAATTGGCAGTAAAACGCTTGCCAAAGCGGGACGTCCGATTTGCAGTGCGGAATGTATCAAGTTTACAGCTACGTCCGGTCAGAACGGAGACGTTAAATCCGATGCCTCATGTAAAGAGAGTGTCACGCATTTTACACGTTAAGAACCCTTGCTACAACTCTTTGAGGGGTCCGTAGGTGGCCTGTTGCAAGGCAAAATGTCTGTCCCTGTCCAATATACCCTCATTTCCCAGTGGCAGTCCAAATTTCGACGACCATCATCCCGGATGACCTACCTATTTGATTTATTGTCAGTTTGTTTTCGTTCCGAACATGCATGAACTATATGTCGCTGGACGTTTAGCAACCAACAATCAATCTGTCGAGATTTTGTTTTCGAAATCGACAAAAGGTTCTTTTTAACGTATGGTGAATTGTGTCTGAGACTATCCGTGTAATAATACGGTATTTAAATATTGATATCATAAGAGGAACATGAAAGAAAAGATAAAATGTTGATGCAAAATTATGTTTACATACGAAATTAAAAAAGACGATCTCTCATTTAGTATCCAACTGTAATAAAGGACAACAATAAACATGTTACTTTATATATTTAATATTATAAATTCAACTTTTCATAACAATTGCACGTCTATGGATTTTTAACTAGCAATCATGCGTCAAATAGACCATCGCACATTAGCGTAAGGGCCATCGAAATTCGGCGTAGACCATCGCACTTCAGCGTGACCATCGCACTTCAGCGTCCCCATCGCACATCCGAGTCTGACATGTGTATGCCGTATATCTATTTATTTCAACAATTAACTTTTAATTAAATTAGTAATTGCAGCAGTACATTTTCTTAACATTCAATATTATATCCAAACAGGTCATTATGTAGGGTATTTTGTTTTAGATTTAAGAAGATATAAGAAGATGTGGTATGAGTGCCAATGTGACAACTCTATATCCAAGTCACAATTTATTGAAGTAAATCATTATAGGTCAAATCAACGTCTCGAACACGGAGCGTTAGCTCACACCGAACAGCAAGATATAAAGGGTCCAAAAAAAATACAGTAAAAACCATTCAAACGGGATAACTAAAGTTCTAATCTATATAAAAAAGATATATTTGCTATACATGTATTTATTTGTCTATATTAAATACTACAAAAACCAATTTAAATTACAAACTTTTGCACTAGAAGAGTATGAGATATGTACAAAATAAAAAATAAATTGCGTTATTTTTGGATTGCATGCTTATTAATAATTTCAATCACGGGTGTCCTAGGTTTGCAGTTTACTTTAAAACATAAGTGGTATTCTTTTGATACATTAAGTCTTCTTCATACCAAAAACAAGCAATTTATGCTAACAAAAGAGAGACGAAAGATACCAGAGGGACAGTTAAACTCTTAAATCGAAAATAAACAGCGCCATGGCTAAAAATGAAAAAGACAAACAGACAAACAATAGTACACATGATACAACATATAAAACTAAAGAATAAGCAACAAAAACACCACCAAATACTGGGATGATCTCAGGTGCTCCGGAAGGGTAGCTCATGTTATAACAAATCCGGTAAATAGTCTAATTCGGTAGGTCACATTCATGAAAGGAAATGGGATTGTAGTTACGACGTAAGAAACATATCCGATAACATCTGTGAAACGGTTATTCCATAACGGTCAACCAACTCGTAATGGCATCTGTACAAAGGACATTGATTGAAAATACTCATTTTTCAACAATTGAGATAATGTGCATACATGAAAAACTATCTTTTAAAAAAACATAAGGATTAAATGAATTATTTGAAAATATATGCATCGATTATGTTATTTCATTGATTATATTCAGTTTATTGTGTATTCTTACCACTCCTAGTCTGTTATTTTCATCATTACTTGAAACCCTCTAATTCGCAAATAACTGCTAATTCTTTCTAAATATGTTTAAATATAAGTGTAAAAATTATTTAGTAATACAGCTTTTTCGGATACTTTTATATTTCCTTGTTGAAAGTAAAATTCCAATTATAAATTGATATCTTCAAAGCTCTTAATTTAAAGATTACATGACATTTCGACTATACGTAGCCATAACGCCTTTTTTAAAGTTTTTTTTTTTTTTTTTAAATATGTTGACATGAATATCAATTATGTGGTCAGTTTTATAAATTTCCTGTTTACAAAACTTTGAATTTTTCGAAAAACTACGGATTTTGTTATCCGTGGAATAGATTACGTTAGCCGCATTTGGCACAACTTTTTGGAGTTTTGGATCCTTAATGCTCTTCAACTTCGTACTTTATTTTGATATGAGCGTCTCTGATTAGTCTTATGTAGACGAAACGCGCGTCTGGCGTACTAAATTTATAATCCTGGTACATTTGATAACTACTATCAGTCAGTGCTTTAGCATAAATAGCTATGTAATTTTGTAATATGGGTAGAATTTTCCCTGATTTTTAGTTGTGCTTTCGTTATCTGATGGAAATATACCACACAAAATATTTTGACACTTACAAAAAAAAACTGATCTTTACGGGAGACTACTGAAATTTACTACAAGTACAAATGTGTGCATGCAATAGCTGAATGAAATCCGTGTCGTACGGAAGGTAACTCTTGCTATTCAGTTCGTTGGACAAACTTTTCTTAGAACATCCAGGAAAAAGTGTAGCAAGCGAACGCTAAAACAAATATAAGAAAATTCCCTTTTTTAACAATATTTTCTCTAAACTATGGCAGAGGAAATAAGCTTTTGTGCAAGAGATATATTTTTTATATATATTTCCGGTAAAATGCCAGCTATCTTAAATCATAAACTTTAAACGAAAATTTTAATTCGGTTATATGTATCATTGACTTTATTTTTGATTTTGTCCATTTAAAAAAAATCCTTGAAGAAACTGTATGTCAGTACTCAAAGACATAATGAACTATTCTAAAATTTTGTTATTTCTATTTGCCACCAAGCGATAACTGTAACGGCTATTGAATTTGTACAATTTACATCGAATCGACTTAGACTGATAAACCATACTATAAGCAATAAGTGATAAACATATGTAAACGGCATTTCCTCAGAAACTGGATCGATCTAATAATATATGTATATGTTGGTGTCATGTCCTAGAAGTGAACTTGTGTAATGTTAACCATATAGTTTTTCTGATTTCAATTATATTGTACCGATCCAAACAAACAGGTTACAGTGTGCTTTCCGTATACGCGATTCTAGCCAAGTCGAGATGAAATGAAGCAATTTAATAATAAGATGATGACAACATGAAGGTGTAACTGATATGAATTACTAATATCACATAAATATGATAATTGCGCATTACTTTAAGTTGGCATAATTTGTTTGAACATTAAGGAATATATGTGTCACTTATGTTGATATACTAACATTATTTTTTTACAATGTTTATTATCATGCTACCTGTGTCCCAGCTAAACGATATTTATGTACAGACCGATAGCTGGTGTTAGTAGATGATGTTGTAGGATTACACAGGTAAATGAAGGTATAAAGGTTCAACTAATTTGTTTTCTGATTTCATGTCAGAAAAATGATTAAAAATATCAGAACACGAAATAAAATAAAAATCGGATACATGTACCAAATTAATTTCGAATGTTTTAACTTTCCCAGTCTTTCACATTTGGAGTACTTGCTATTGCATCAGTTTTTGTTTATTACATTGCTGATCATTGCTTTGTCTCGATTTTTGAGATTTGAACATCTTTAAACTACTGATGCATGAACGTGAACCGAGAGAGAAGATACTCGAACAAATTTGTTCGTATCCTGTGGGGAAATGATGACTCTAAAGGCAAGGTGATTGATTGTAAGATATTAAGAAGGAATAAAACAATCATAAATGACTATTCTGAAATGAAAAAGACAACGGAAAATAATAATAATATACAAATGTATGTGGGTAGCCATATCATACTGCATGGACTATCAAATTTGACTTGGAATATAATATAGAATGTATACAAAAGAGGGGTGTTTAATACCAGTAAAACTCATAGATCAAAAATAAACTGACAACGCCATGACAAAAAAACAAGAAAGAAAAACAGACAAATATTAGTACTCAAGACACAGCATAGAAAAGTAATGACTAAGCAAAACGTATTTTGACATCAACAATTATCTTGTCTCCAATTATCTTGTCTCCAATTATACCTTTTCTTATTGAAGGCTAAGTTGTACTGCCGCTATTGTATACACTTAAATCTTATCAGTTTGAATACAAAAGCATATCGAGTTCGGAAAGTTTCCACCACTTTGTACATTAAACTGTTAACTTAATCCAGCTTACCCTCGGTTTTGGCTGTAATAAAGTGCCGATGGAATCTAACAAATAGATGTTTTATTAAAGTGCTCAATCTTAAATATACATGGTATTGTTCCCACTGGATATCCCACAATAAGTGTCATGATAAAATATAAATATGTATCCTAAATTCCTCTGTGTAACAAGTCATGTATAAATTGAGACTAGTTTCCAGGCTGAGGTGTACAACCTCCTTATTCCTCCAACCTGTATTGGACAACGGGTTTACTATATGGTCATGCATAAAATGGCATTATTGAATGAAACTGTTGATAAACCATCTTAGTTTCCTCATGTATGAAGACGACGGAGAGACAACATTTATAAATCGATGGAAGCTGATTCAGAAAAATTAACTTCTTACATGTAATATCTGGGAAAACAGGCTGATAGTTTTGTATGTCAGACTTTGTTTATAATTGAAACACTTACGGTAGCACAATACAAAGATTTTATAACTCCAACTCCCAAGTTTTAAAATGCTGTAACTTTCTTAATAATGCTTGAAAATTTATAAAAGATGTAGTTTTGGATAGCTAACAGATCACTCTTTCAAATGAATGCAATGTTAGTATAATGCAACAATTATTGAACCAATTATAATGTTAACTGTGTCTAAAATATTTTTCTCCAAATTTCCACTTTCAAATGAAATTAGCTTCTGCATAGGTATCCCTAGAGGGTTGATTTTATTATATGTTGTTCCTATGGCCATTATCTACAAAAGGGTGTCTCAGATTTCAGATATAATGTATAGAACAAATTTTATACCTAATTAAACATTATCTTCTTTTATGTGGTTAGGATGTTTACACTTATTAGAGATTTTTGAGAGAATGGAATACCATAGAGACAATCTGAGACACCCTTTTGAAACCAATGATGTGTTAATTAAGATTTCGTTAAAATTTTCTGTATAGTTAAAGAGATGATAGAGCTAAATTCATTCAAGTGAACTTACCCAGATTTTGCCACTAATTACATAATAATTGATTACATAATGATTGCATAATAAAAATATTGCATTCATTTAAAAGATTTATCTTTTATCTATCTATATATACCTCTTTTATTATTTTCTATGCATTAATAAGAAAGTTACAGCATTTCAAAGGTTAGTGATTGGAAGTAAACAAATCTTTGTATTGTGCTACCTGAATAAACTACGTGCGTCCGAAGCCTCTTTCTGGATTTACCAGAACATAGATTGATTTAAATCTAATTAAATTCCTTCTCTGCACGTAACAGTATAAGTTATATGTGCCAATGTGACGTTGCAATAGATTACATATTGTTTTAATCTTTTCATATGCTTTTAAAACATAAAATTCATGTTCAGAAATTACAATTTACATGTTTAATCAGGTCTACATTTGCTTTCAATTGGTTATTACACTAGTATATGTTCAACAAAATAGGATTCAAAAGTGTTGTTAAACATTTGTATTGGATAGTTTGATATTATATTCGCATGAATGCTGAAACTGTACATCCTGTTTACATGTTTAACAAGCACATTTAATCCGAGTCATACAAACGTTGCTTAATTTGTTAATGTATTGTAAAAATAACAATTAATATAATATTATCCGACTTCGAAATATATATGCTTCATGTCTCAAATTGTGTTCTAACGCGATTATTGAAATCCACAATTCATTTTTCAATTTAAAAGGAATTTTGTTCTTAATTTTTCACGTGGTCGGGATTACCTTTTTTGTTTAATCCAATTCTAAACATTTCATGATAATCGTAGCATACAGTTTGCAACACATCTGTCTGAAAAATCTATTTTACTTCCATACTTAAAATATCATCAGCACTCAAGTCTACACAACTGCAAGATGAAGTCAATCCATGTGATATGTGCGGTCTTCTTGATCGCCGCCCTCTGTGATGCGGGTAAGGAATATGTAAACATAATTTTCTATATCTATTTAATTTTCAGCATGTTATGTTAGAACAGAAAGTTATCGATGTATATCTCCAATCATTATTGGGAAAAAGCTTGGAAAAATATCCAGTTTGTCTGAATAAAACTTCGTGCAAACATTAAATGAATATGAAAGTCACTTCACTGACAGCGTTTTGTCACATTTGCGAGACGGCAATATCTCCTATTTCTATATTCCATGTTATTTAGCTTCGCGACTTATTTTAATGTTTTAATTTTATGTTTAAGTAATGTTTTATTGATAGTTTGTCATAATCATTTTAGACATGCAGGAGAGTAACGCAATATATCTAGTCTGCCTACCAGTCCGCAGATACTGAGATCATTTCCGGTTTTTGGCCGATTTCGTTTTGCTCGGGATTTGTTTTTCTATAATGTGTTGTGTATACTGTTGTTTGTCTATTGGTCTTTAGTTTTGCCATGGCGTTATCAGTTATTTTCGACTTATGAGTTTGAATACCCCTTTGATACCTTTTGCCACTCTTTTGATATCTACTCCAGTAGCACTAGGAAAACATGTTCTTACATTATACATAACTGAAACATATGCAATAGATCATTGCATAAAATTATTACATTTATTTGTTAAAAGCTTAGAAACCGGTAGAATTGCATGCCTGTTATCAGCCAAGTTCAATTAAATTCACGTTTCGAAACACGGTATGGTTATTTGGTTTATGCTGTTATTCTTAAATGTTCCAAATGGAATACATTTTGTAAAACTCTCAGTTTTGAAATCAAAGCGGGCGATATAAATATTTTGTATCAGTATTCCTTATTAAATAAATCTATATAGGATCGCATAACGAACGTTACGAATAAAGCGATAAACGGTAAATGACTGTTTATCAGAAAGAATTGTATGATCAATATTACATAAAGTAGGCTGTTTTTCTTCTTGATTGAATTGTTTTACATTTCATGGTCTTTTATAGCTGTTCATACGGTACGGGCTTTGCTATCTTTGATAGTCGTACGGTGACCTATACCTGTAGTTGATCATTTCAGTGTCATTTTGGTCTCTTGAAGAGCGTTGTCTGAGATACGGTGGGAAACTCTGTTTCTCTCATGATATATAGTCCGAACGTAGTAATATGTCATCGTTCATGTCGTTTTGAAAACAAAATATCATGCTCTTTATAACAGACGTCGTTAGTCATGGTCGTCTTTTGTCACGAAACAGAAATCGGACGAAAGGAAGGAAATGTGTTGACACGATAAAATTGTAACCTAATCACAAGTTCATTATACAACAGTCCACTTCGACGGAAGTCCAAATCGATTAATGATTTGAGAAATTACCATACATATTCATAGTGATGTCTTTAATTTTATATCACAATTTGGTGAACTAAACAAAAGCAGTCAACAAAGACATGAAAGAGACGTAGTCACAACATAAAAGTGTATACGAGTTTCTATTCTAAAAGAAATTGTAATTTCAAAAAAAAAAAAAAAAATTTTTTAAAAGATTTTGAATATTTTAATTTTGATATATAAATTGGTGTAGTTATTATGACTTCAGGAAAAAAATCAGCATAAGATGACACAAAATTGAACGAACAAATTAAAAGATACTGTTAAATGATCTCATCGATAAATTAAAATATATATATATATCTTATATTAAACTTATCTTGAGGATTTTTATCACGTATACCTACTTTTTTTTAGGTTGTTGTCGTAATATTTTGAATCTGGTTAGAGGTTATGTACCCTTATGTTTACTCAATGTTAAACATATGGAAGCTTTAAAGAAAATTCAGAGGTTGCCCCTTGTACTATCATATTTGTCAATTCTATGTTTGATAGATATAGTACTATTGCATGCGATGCTAGCAATGATTTCCTTTAAACAAGTTTATAAATTTAGATACTGTTGAAAACAAATATAAATATGGACCTATTCAAGAACACTTTCTATGGTGCGCTCGACTTTTGTGACTGAGCACGAGGTTGTTTGGAATTTAAAGTCTGTTAAGACTTTTGTTATACAATAAATACTAGCAAATCATAGAAAAACAAATAAGTAATCTATGTTTTGATTTTTTTAACGAAATTCTCTTTAATATAGTGCGTTTTGGTTTCATTTGACAGAAAATCGCCCTTTTCTATTAAATGCAATAAAACAATGAATAATAATGCTTTGCACGAAGTTTCATCTTGGTATATGTACAAAATGTCCCATTTCTATTATTCGTTATCTTTTAATTATTTTGACACTATTGCAGTGTGAATTTTTAAAAATCCCATGGCAACAGAAGGGGTCATAAATCTTAAAGCATATTACATCGCATATAATCACCACACGCTGCGACATGTAACACCTTGCAAACATATCTTTATTTTTATTCGTTTTATTTAACAAGGAATTATTGCGCTTAATTCAGTATGCTATACTAAACGATGTGTGATGCATTTTTGTTTTAGAAATGAATCATTTAAATCATCAATTCAAGCCATTTATCAAATGAAATATAATCATATAAAACGTGATAAGACTTTCTCAATATTGCCCTCGCCTATGTCAAAAAAGTATTCGATACACTTCATATAATTTGATCATTTTTTGAATAAAAAAATATCAACAAGTATATAAATATAAATGAGACAAATAAAAGTCGCCTTCATGAAAATGATGAAACAATTCAATTGAGGAAACTCACAGCCTAATTCATGACAAAAGAATTTACGAACAAACTTCAGACTAGATTGCCAATTAAACAACTCTCCAATGACATAGAAGTAAAGAACTATTTATAACAGGTCACCGTACAGCCTTCGACAATCTGGAAAATCCATACCCCATAGTCAGCTATAAAAGGCTCTGAGAAAACAAAATGTAAATCAATCCAGACGAGAAAACTAACGACCTGCTTTATATACAAACCAATGAACGATTTATTTTGATAATCAGCAAAAACTACAGCCACTGAATTACAGGCTCCTAACTCGGGACACCACATACAGAATGTGGTGTGGTTAACTATTTTGTAGGTTTATCTTAAAATGTGACTGTGGTGTAATAGTACAATATATGAACAAACAGTTGAAAAAGGCTTAACTTATCAGATCGACACAAAGCAGAAGAACATGTATTTATAAAACCCAACAGCAAAACCCCCCCCCCACTAATTCACTTAATTTTGATTTTAGTTGATAGTTGTCTCATTGGCAATCACCCCATATATCCTTATTTTTATACTAAGAACATATATATTGTAGTCACTCACAGCTAGTTCACAGCCTATAACAACGAAATGAAAAAACAATCATTTAAGACTAAACTGTTTTATTTTATCCGATTTTAAAGGTTATTCTGTTTCGAACGAGCTAAAATGCTACGCAGATGGCGGATATTGTGATAGTTACCCATGTCGGGCAGGATACAGTTGTGACAAAAAGTTTTTGTATGGCTGTTCACAAAGCGAAAACTGCTGTCTTCCAGGTATATGTTGATATTACATATTTTCAAATTGTTATTTAGAGAACGTTAGAGGTAAGTTGTGATTGCTAGGAAAGACTAAAACATCGTTGACATCTGCCTTTCATAGATCATGAACAATTTTTGTCTACTATTACAAAGTATTAATCTTATTTTATACGAAAATGATGAAATTCTCATTTATCCTAAAGAGTCGTCAGAAATATTTTTTTTCATAAAGTTTGCATATTTATATTTAGGATACAAAAACATTAAAGAGACAGAAAACCTCCGAGTATAATAAAAATCGAAGAGAATTAAATTGATTATAATGAATAAAATTGTACACCTGTTACAAGAGTGAAAGTGAGGTTAAACATATTTGATTAAATAAAAGCTACAGGATATGAAACTTTCACAGGAAAATTTATAAATATTGTACAACCAGTAATATTATATCCTAAATAATTTTTAGTTTATAAAGCAATTGAAATTTGCATTTATCAAGATCATCTAAAAGCTGCTTTGTTCTCCGCACTTTTTTTTTGTAAGATAAACTCTCAAGAAAGGAAGCATAGACCCGTGTTGCATTGTTTTTCAAATCTTTATGAAAGAGCAAAATATGACAAATTCATGGTACATTTTCATTCTGTACTGTCGGCAATAAAATCTGATTTTAGTTTAAAAAAAAACACTTTTAATATTATAGAACTTGGGAAGAAAGCACATTTGTTGCTGCAATTCTGATGGGAATATATAAAGCATTTCGTTGATTACTGCACGATTTACTTTTAATAAAGCCTGAAGTATATGGTCCGTCAACAAAAAAGAATCTACAATTATTATCAAGTGAAATTTGTTTTTGAAATAGAAAACAATGTTTACAAAATTTATTGAAACATTTATCAGTGGTAAAAATCAAATGTTTAAATGTTTTAATTATCACAGGGTCAAAGTTTTGGTCCAGTTCTTATGAATGTCTTAATAAATTCCATATTTCTTTTTGTACAAAAAAGTATCATTATAGATATACTGATGATTACAATAAAATTGGGAATGGAATGTATTCTATAATGATTATGATGTAGATAAGGTAGCTTAAATCTATAACCTGGTTTGGTAGGGGAATTGATGAAGGCTAATCCTGACAAATTCCAGGCTATACATTAGAAAAATAGAAAAAATTAAAAAAAATTGAAATTTTATTAAAACGATTACAAAACTACTGTTTACAAGAATGGTTACTTTGGAGCCACGTTAGAATCGGAATTGACTTTAAACAGTTATTTATCTGAAACATGTAGAAAAGCATCAAGAAAACTTAGCTATCCAGGCAGACTAACAACATCTTTTCATTCATTCAATAAGTATTCAACTACTGTCGTAATTTCGAATTATTGTGGTGAACAAAAATCTTTAAAAATGAAACAAATGTCCAAAAAGACTATGGTAGTTAATGCAAAAAATTGCTAGAAAAATAAAAACAGCTTTCTTTAAAAATGAGGAAAAGAAAAACTAATTAAATAGAAATATTTAATATAATTCATATATAATATTCAAGTTAAACTTGAGAATGTAAAAGGGGAATGTGTCAAAGAGATAACAACCCGACCAAAGAGCAAAATCAGCCGAAAGCCACCAATGGGTCTTCAACACAGTGAGAAAATCCCACACCCGGAGGCCGGTTTTTCAGCTGGCGCCAAAACAAAAATGACTTATGATAAAAAAAAAAACAAAAAAAAAAGAAGGATCTACATTGTTTAATTGATATTATAATTTAGAATAATGATTTTAGTTAACAGTGTTCCACAGCAGTACTCCCGAAAGACTGAAGTACCAGGTATGGCTTAAAATCATTTCGCTATAATGTTGCACAAATCTGGAATAAGTTGCCTAACCATTTGTGCATTGAAACATATTTTGTCATTTGATAAAATTGGTACAAACATGTGTTCAAACTGTTCATTCTAATGCATTGCATGCATATATATATTTCAATGTTTATGCTTTTTATTTTTGTTTGAATGCTTTAATATTGCACTAACGAATGTCGTACACAAGAAAACTTTTATTAAGACAACAAAGGATCTTCAGGGATTTAAGAATTATTTCAATAAATGTAATCATAAGTACATGGACTGTAGCACTTTTTGTTTATCATGTCAAAGCAAAGATAGTGACTGAAAAACTCGTATTTATGTCAATAAACTATAACTAGTATTATTGTTTCTTGCAACTATTATACCTTAGTTATGTTTAGTATTCAGATCTCAGAATTTAACCCCCAAAAAAGGTATGGGGGATTAAAACGGAAAATTATTGTGCGATGTGAACATGATTGTCTGTTCACAACTGTTGTAGCACTATGAAAAACACTGAACAATCAGCAAGAATGTTAAGGCCACATTTGAATTAAAAAAAATCAATTTCAATAATTTACAACAACAAAACCCACTTTATCGATGTTCATGATAGCTTAGTCTGTCAGACATCAGTATTCTCATTTTTGTCGAGCTTGAAAGCAGCTCGACATAGCGATAGTAATCCGACAACGTCGGTAGCTGCGTTCATGAGAACTAAATACTTCAAAGCTTTATATTATGAAAGATGGAAGACCTGGACCCTTCTTTTTTTATATAGATACCTTATGTTATGTTGTTTTCTGTCATATGTCCACTGCCGGTGACCTCATTTTCATGATTCAGTGACTATACTTGAAAAGAATGTTTAGATTTTTTGTAATGTTAATTTCTGTCTGATTACGAATAATAGGATAACTATATTCAGTAGGTACGTATGTGCGAGGTCCTTTTTTTTTTTTTTTATCTTAAACTTTAAACGATAAGTCAACTTTATTTGGTGTTTGGAATGATTGTAGATGTATATGTCTGTCCACTAGGTTTCATCTTAACTTGACCTAATTTTCAGAAATTATTGTTCAAAGTTAAGTTTTCATGGGTTTTAGGTACCATATGCAATATAATTACTATATACATGGTGCCTAGATTGATTGTCAGCTGTACATGTCTGTCTGGCATGGTTAATCTGACCTTTACCTTAATTTCAGGGTTCATCGGTCAATGTTACATTTTCTTGGTTGATTTTGTTTCTAAGAAACTATCAACTATATGTAATGCATTGGATAAATGTTAGGTGCACTTGTATTTCTGATTTTGGATTATCTGACCTTGACCTCATATTCTTGTATAATATTAGGTTGATGTCATACTTGCAGAAAAGTTTTCAAGTTTATAACTATCAACATGAACTTAATTATCAGTAAAGCAGGTGTGACATTTCAGCGTGTGCTCTCTTGTTGTATTTTGTTTTCATATTGACATTTGGGCTTCATACTTGAAGTCACTACTCACATTTCGTGCCAATTTAACTTAAAAAATAACCCAATTTGAGATATTGTCATTAAAAAATTGAGTAATATGTTTGAATACAACTGTTGTTCATACATACTTTTTGTATTTTGATCTGTCACTATGCGTGAAATGGCCATAGTATGTCAAATATGAAAATTTTGACATGTTCATGATGTCAAAATGACATTACACGTGACATTTCTGGACTAAGGTATCTAATATAAAAACATATAATTGCTCTTATCACATTTTCTCCTTCAACGAAATTTAAATTCATTGGTCAGAATCAGAATGTCCTTATAATTAACTGTAATTGTAGTATTCCTCCGCAAACCGTGAACTAAAAGTATAGCCAATCTAGTGTCTTCCGAGAGAAAAAAAAACCTGCCTTTTTAAAAGCTGCAGGAAATACTCACTACGTGGAAAGATATCAGTTTGATTCAATGCATATTTGTGACAAACTTATCATGTATTTAAGCGGTAAGTAATATTTCCAGCATTACATTTGGTTTTGAATTACCGAAAAAATAATTTTGTTTTCTTTTTCAGCTTATAAGCCTTACAAGCCTTACAAGCCTTACTCACGGTGGAACTCATATGGAAATTAGATAACGATATCGAGATTAAAGATTAATGAAGTTTTAGTTCATTGCAATGCATACCATTTTTTATTGTCAATATTAAAATGAAATAAATATGGTTTGATTTCCAAAGAGATAACTCTCCAGAAGATTAGTTAGCAAACCCCGTATCGCATAGTCAGTAATAAAAGGTCTGGATATGACGTAATGTTAAAACAAACGAAAAAATATATGATAAACAGTAATATGTCAACCGCTGAATAACACGTTCATGACGTGGGACAGGCACGTAGAGAACGTGGAGGAGTTAAAGACGTGATCATCTTGAACAAACCTGGGATAGCGGTTTAAAAGAACAAATTATGAAAAAAACAATACAAAGCAGTTGAACAGGGCTTCACTCATCGGCCTATTAAGTTTATAAATGAATACAGATTTTGAAAATTATATGCGCTTCTAGTTTAATTAACCAGGAAAGGTGCAGCATATGCAAACCTTTTCGTTTACAGTAAGGAGATGTAGTTTGTTTAACAATGTGATAATTATCCACGAGAGTTCAAAAAGAGTGAATGGAAGCTATTATAGGTAACTGTATGGTCTGCAACAATGATTTTTTTTGTTTTACCATAATTGGTTTACAAAAAAAATTTGTGAATCATTGAAGTATCCTACAAGTTGTGTATAGCGTAAAGTTAAAGACAATGTCTTTATCGAGATGAAATTGGATGTGAAGGATATGCCAATTATAAAATGGCCAAAACGCATAAAAAAAATCCAAAAGATCTTCATTATTACTATTCACCAATAAAGAGGTTTCTATAGTTATAAGAAGATGAAGTATGAGTACCAATGCATGATACATCTCTCTATCAAAGTCACAATTGATAAAAGTTAGATATTTTAAATGAGTGAAACCGTGATTTTCCGTAAATCAAAATTCCTAAAACGACAAAATCCTAATGGTATCTGGAAAACAAATACTGCTAATATGCTTCCTATATCGGGGCAAACAAAAGAACACATGAAATATGGTGGGGTTAGAATAGTGTTCATTACATCAGAGTTATCGATATCACAAACTAGTCAAACATTTAATAAATGTTATCATCGGTGCAAGGATAATTCGTAAATATAATTCAACATGCAGACATCTTATACGTTCAGGTATTTCACATCAAAATTTTTATGGTAATATTCTTTACAAAACACAAACTTGTCGTCATCCACCTCAAAAGCTTAAAAAACCTTTAAATAGACATATCAAGAAGTTATTTAGCTTGATATTCATATGATGAAGATATAATCTTTCAATCAGTTGAATAGAAGTTTGTACATTTTTTATATGATAATTGAAAAAAGTATTCGTAAATAGTGAAAACTAATAGCGATATTCAGTGATAATCATCATATATTTTTGAGTGATTTTAATTCAAAGTATCACGATTTCATACATATTATGTCTAAAGGCAAATCTAATGCATCGATCATATAAATAAGGAGTACAAAAAATTCAAAACGGAAAGTCCCTAATCAAACGGCAAAATCAAAAGCTCAAACACATCAAACTTATGGATAACAACTGTCAAATTCCTGACTTTCCACCGGCATTTTTTTATGTAGCAAATAGTGGATTGAACCTGGTTTTATAGCTAGCTAAACATCTCACTTGTATGACATTCGCAACAAATTCCATTATATTGACAACCATGCGTGAACAAAACGAACAAAAATAATACGTAAAAATGGCAAAAATAAAGCAGTCAACAGACGTGTGTTATAATCTTAATCACTAAAAAAACCAAACAAACATGTAACAAAGAAGCACAAAATGGCATATTGACCAAGCACATTAGCAAAAATTAAAAAATACACAAATTTACCATAGTACAATAACACAATGACGGGATGTATAAGTACAGAACAACGTCATATATGAAACAAAGAAACATAACAAGGCATATAGACAAAACACATAGTAAAAAAGAAAGACAAGGAACAAACACATTTTACAATAGCACTATAACGGGATGTATCAGTACAGATCCACGCTATATGTATCGAATTAACGCCGAAAGGCGTATAAACACAGCAAATCAACAAAACTTAAGACAAGAATACAGGAATATCATAAACAATAATGACAGGATGTTCAAGTACCACAAGTATCTAATTCATCCCAATAAAAACAAACAATATTTAACAACGAAGGACAAAAAGGCATATATCAACTTAAACAACCTCATCCTTGCCTTCTTATTTTTGAATTTTATTTATGCATTATATTAAATCCACCAAGAAACGATTGAAAGATTTTTTAAGTACTGAGACCGAATGGTTAGATTACCATTGACTCTAACGTAGAATCGTGCGTTTGACATCAGAATGTAAACATCACACAGGTAGTTATATAAAATAATTTTGTCGTTCAAAGTAGGAAAATGATAGAGTCTATAGTTCTTTAGGCATATCCTCTGCAGAATGTAAATAAGAGGTTAATCTTTCCTTCTTGTCGCTTATCTATATGCTTATTGAGTATTATTTCTAAAAAAAAAAGAGCCACGTCATTATGTATCAAAGAAATATAAAAAATCACACGGACAAAGCAAACATGAAAGATAATGCATATAACACAATCACTAAATGCATAAGTACAGAACCACGGCAAATGGATATCACCAAACACAGACGAAAGAGTAAAATTGATATTAATAAAGACACATAAAAGAACAATATAACACGCAATAAGATGATAAACAACCTCAGTACACAGAATCTATACGTCGAGACCATCGTGTATAATTTTTAAAGGTGATACGGAATATTTGATCAACAAGGTCTTGGTACCTTCCGATAAAAATTTTTTTATAAAAAGGACAAGATGTTCTTTGACACATTCCTGGTTCATAAACTTTCTGCCCAAACACTAGTGACGTTTTTCAAAGTCTGAGTATGAACTGCAAGCTCTTGAATACCGAATAAGTATATCCCATATGCAGGTGAAGTAGGTATATTGCTACTAAGGTGGCGGAAATTAATAATTTCAAAATAAAAACTGTCTCGTTTGTCATAGATTCTGGTACTGAGATGACTGTATATGTCAAACTCGAGATATAAGTCTAAAAATGAGGCGTGTCTGTTTTTTTTAAAACAATTTATAACGAATCAGTGGAGCTTGCTACAATTGTTTTCCTTTTTTTGTGATTTTATTAATTTTGGTTTTTTTTACCATTTTTCAAAATTTATAGTTTTTGATCATTTATTTAATGTGATCTATTTATATATGACGCCCCTCTATTTCTTTATATTAAGTTTTGAAAATATGAATAAAAGGGGTATCATATAAATACTACTGTATTAGTAATATCTTGTGGATAAGAGAAAAAATATAACAGTTAAAAATATAAGTCATATTATATCATTTAATAAATATTTGAATACAACAGAAAGGGGATTCATTTCTCAAGCGTGTAAGGAGGTGATTATTAAACTAACGTATAGAATAAATTTCATCAACATACTTCGGTGGTATTTTACCAAAGTGGTATTTTGCTACAAATCAGTAATACTGCTCCTTTGAATAAACATGTATAGGAGGGGTTCGTATTTGTGTACAAATTAATCATTATAAAGTAAGGACCATCCAAAGACCATTATCAGACACCTAAGTTGATGTCACAAAGATAGGACGATCCCTGTTGAACTTTTTCTAAGTTACGACATGTTTTGATAAATCCACTTATTACTAATATGCATCCTACGATGATCTAAGAATTTTACCTAGTCATAAGAGCGATGCGATGAACAGACACCGGATCTAGGCAAATTGTCTGGTCTGCAGCCGTTCTACTAAAATCAGACCTACGTCTTGTCAGATAAAAATAGAGTTCACATTCAGGTTTGCCTAAGTTTTCCGACGTTGAATTAGAGAGCAATTACATAAAAGGACTATTCTGGGATGACTTTGACGTTTGAACCTAGGTGGAGAGCTGTCTACTTGGCGATTATACCACACCTTCTTATTTAAATATTTTGTACAGGTAAGGACTGAACCCTTCTGCACCGTGGATATGATCAAACGAAAAATGAAAAACAAACCTATAAGTAACGAAGTCTCATATCTTTCTGTGTAGGTTTTTCATTTGCTTTGTTTTACATCGTGTCATGTCGTAGACTTTAACATCTTACCATGCATGCGATAAGGATTTAGCTCATTGCTGGTGACTTTATGCTGTTTAAGCTACACCTGTATTTTTTCATAAAACTAGTTAAATCCAGATTTCGTTGTCACAACAATAACTTCTTCCGTTGTTAATGTATTGTAAAATAAGTCGATTAATATAATATTATCCCATTACAATACGTGCATGCATGAAATTTGTAATTGTGTTCAAACGAGATTAGTATACTCAACAATTTGCTTATGTCTTCATTTGATATATTTTTTTATTTAAATTTTACCACAATGCGTGGTTGTTTAATAGTTTGATCCAATTTAAAGCATGTTTTGACAAATTTTGCGTAAATGTAGTGCCACATCTGTCTGAAAAAAATGTATTTTATTTTCATATTTAAGGTCGCATGAACATCTTAGTTTACAGAATTTTTTCAAGATGATGTCAATCCAGTTGATACTTGCAGTCGTAGTGGTCGCCGCTGTGTGCGGATCAGGTATGTTTTAAACATTTCCTTTACATTTTATAACTCAAAGTTACATATGAATACATTTTGTTTACATTTATGAAATAAAACATTAGAATTTGGAGTCTGAGTAAGGATTCTTGGCTTTGACCAAACGATGCAGGAATTTAAAAGCAATTGAGATGTCAGATATATGAAACAAAAAGATTTCAAAAGAAAATATCGACCTTTTCTACATAATACTTTAAAGTTGAAAAGGCACAAACTGTTGTATCGTAATCATAAGCTTATTTTTCTCTCGTGCATGCTTATGGTGCAAACCTACAGTCACTTAGAAACAATTTATTTTTACTTTAAGATTTTGCCATCTGGTAAGAGACTTCCGTTTTGAATTTTATCTCGGAGTTCAGTTTTTTTATGATGTTACTTTTGAAGAAAATAATTTCTTAACATGACATTAATCCTTCTTCAATCATGCTTGAAATGCGTCGAAATACTTTATGTAATTTTCTTTACGTTAAATGTCAGTTAAATGTCAGTTAATAACGTTTACATAAATAATGATTGCATTTTCTGAAATACAATATTACTTCGATGGACAATTAAAAGATTTCTAATGAAGATTCCGTATGAAAAAGCTATATGAAAATTTTTCTTTTATTTATTTGTTCCCACTCGTTTAATAACCCGATAAAATCAAATATGAAATTGATTGAAAAATAACTGGAACAATGCATATATATATAACTAATTTAAACAAGTTGAACTTTGTTTAAAAGGTTTTAGTTTTTATTGCGCATAAATACAGCTATGTAGATTAAAAATACAATGGTAATCGCAAATTAGATACCTTCGAGATGTGCAGATCATTCATTAATGATTTAAACATCACAATCACAAAATGTATCGGCACCTAAATATAAAGCCGGAAATTTGTCATAATTGCAGGACGATTTCAATGTTTAGCTGAAGGATTTCGTAAATTTATCTAGTATATACATGTAGTAAAACTTGATTCTATTTTACACTAATAAGTTGTAATGGCATATGTTGAATCCAACCATGTGTTTATTTTCTTTCGTGCATGTTAAATGCAGCAAGCCATTAACAGACATTAATAATGAATCAAACAAAACGATTTTTAAACAGATCATAAATTCTTCTCCATTCATGCTTGTATACCAAACAGAGTTGAAATATCTATGAAATAGGTCGAAATATTTGAGATAAAAAAAAATGGTTTGTTTTTAATAAAAAAATTTCATTGAGTAAACGTCTGTTAATTGGGTTTCAGTTTAGAAAATTTCAATAAAAAGACTATAAAATAGTTTCCAATCGTTTAAATACTCAAAAAAAAAAAAAAAATCAAAATTTGATGAAGGAAAAATAAATGAAAATTTAAAACTAATGAATATTCAACCAGAATACAGCATCAGGAAGCAATAAATTACTTTCACAGTACAGTTACAATATTTTTAGTACATTTATTTCAGTTTCTCTCATTTTAAGGGGTGTTTAATTTTAAAAGACACAACGGAGTGACTTTCGTCACATTTATAAAGTATATAAAATCTCCCTTTAAAAATTGTTAACTCTTTGCATATTAATTTCAAACCAATAAATATGAAAAGACACAGATGACTTGTCATTTATTATAAATGATCGAAGGCAACTGAAATTTTAAAATAATGCCGTTCCGTTCGCCAAAAACCCATTTGTTCTGTTCATTTCATAAATTTTCACGATTTAAACTTGACATAATGAAGCGTCACTATTTAAATCCGGCTTTTTATGAAGCCTAAAATGTATACTCTTTAGATTTTGGTTTGTCGGTATGTTTTTTGTCGTGTTTACATAATAATTGTTTTCCTTTTATTGTGAATTTTATTGTCACCTTGGCATATACCTATAACACTTTGACAAACATCATGTTTGTTTTATTTTATAGATTCCGATAAATATTATGACACAAAGCCGGATAACTATGGTGAAAAGCCGGGTTATTATGATACAAAGCCAGCTTTTATTGACACGCAACCAGAGTGCTACAAAAAAGATGGATATTGCGAACATTTCACTTGTCGCAAAGGATACGTGTGTGACGTGAATAACTCATATGGCTGTCCAAGAGACGCAAAATGTTGTCTTCCAGGTAAGAATTGATATGATTAATAAGTTTGCAATTAATGGAAGTCATTACACTACTCATGTCTGTCAAAAACGTTTACTTTGATAACTCATAGATAAATGTTTGTTTTCCTTTAATTTTCATTTTCTCTTGTAGATGAATCGTACAACTCTTACCAAAAAACTTATGGAGATCACGTGGACTACCAAAAACCTTATGGAGATCATGTGGACTACCAAAAACCTTACGGAGATAACGTGAACGATTATTACAACGCTTAAAAGGTATGTATACACGGATATATAAAATAAATATAAAAGTATTACATGTACAATTACTTGGCTTTCTTTCTAAACTTTTCATATACAAACAAACATGATTCAAAAAGTACCTTTCCACGTTTTTGGTCTGATAAATCGAGAAGTTTCTACATATGCTTTTTTTTACTACCAATAACGTGATACTTGCGTGTATCATACACTTTTATACTTGCACTCGTTCTGTTTGAGCAACCAAAATGCGTTGACTGTATATTTCTATTTATACTGCACTCTTCTATTTGAGCAGTCAAAATGCGTTGACCGTATATTTCTATGTCAAATACAGTCACTGACATGATATCACTTTTCCTAATGAATATTTAAATAGAATTTGCCGAAATTACAATTAATTATTCAACCTGTTCTAGTTTTCAATGTATACAACAAGTTAAACTTATTTCTTTTGCAATTTATATATATATAAAGCATATTTCACTTGTTAATATTTGTGGTCGGCAAACTATAAATCATTATGTTTTATGCTTATTGTTGATAACTAAGTTCATTTTCAAACCAATTAAAATTCGTTCACCGTTCCATTGCGAATTTCAACAGGTAATGTACATTTCATCGTGTTGCTATTTCTCCGTCTACATGATATGAGGCCTTTTTATAAAAGGGGGAAGTTTCCCAATAATTAAATAAAATGAAAAAAATTAACAAATTAAACAACAATTGAAAATATGTTTTTTTAGATTGCAGTTTAAAGACAATATTAGTGCATTGACTTGACATATCAACGATATGTCAAGTCAATGCACTATTATTGTCTATGTCATACATACAGTCACTGACCTCATATCACTTTTTCTCATGAATATTTAAATTGTAGAACTATATTTAGATAGTCACGAAAACCTCTTCAACCTGTCCTTGTTTCGAATGTATACAAAGAGGCATGGAACAACTAAAACTTATTTCTTTTTCAATTGATGGAAAAACATATTTCACTTGTTCATATTTTTTATTTATAATCTTTTATAAATCATTATTCGGTTTTTTTATTGTTGATATATCAGTCCAAACCCAATTGTACATTTCATCATGTTAATTGTGTGTATAATGTTCCGTCATATATGAGGCCTTTTTCAAAAAGTCAAATAAATAACAATAACACAATAAAAAAACAATTGAAAATGCTTTTTTTTCTAGATTGCAGTATAAAGACAATAATAGTGTATTGACTTGACATATCAACGATATAAGGATTCGGCCCTAAACGTGGAAATTCCCCTTTTCTAAGCTTCACCTTTACATCGTTGATATGAGAAGTAAATACACTATAATTGTCTTTGTAATACGTTGAAAAGAGGCAAAATTAATAAAAAATATTCCATAAGTCGAAAAAAATTTATAGTCATACATTATTATGGTCTTTAGTTTACAGATAAAACTAATTCAAACAAAGAGTGAATTTAGATCGTATATAAAGCATCTAAAAGTGATGCCGATTTAAGACTTTAATTTCAAATTAATGATATCATAATTTGTTATTCGTCTTTTCGGATTTATATCAATTTTACTCTTTCAAAGTAAAAAGCTCCACCATGTTTCAAAATCAAAGATTATCTGATTTAAAAATAAGAGGAATAAGGATCATTGCAAATGAGACAACTCTACACAAGAGTACAAATAACTTAGAATGACAACTATTAATCACTGTACGGCCTTCAACAATATGTGAAACCCATTCCGCATACTCAGCTATTTAAGGCACCGAAATGACAAATGTAAAACAATTCAAAAGAGAAATCTAAATACCTGATTTATGCACAAAATAATGAACAAAAACCAAATATGCTATACAACAGCATATGACATACACTGACTTAATATCCGTTTATGGTTAATTACATTACAATATATACATAAACTATTGTCTAAATTGTTTTTGTCTTATAGAACCGAGACCGTATGGAAGGAAAATCGTCTACAAGATCAGCTGCAAGTGAAATTAATAGATACAATTTTTCCAAATAAACATATTTAGAAATATTGATTTGTCTGAGTTCATTATGTATTTTAGATATCAACATATAATAAGGTTTATCATGTTTTAGTTTAAAGATAAACTAGTTCTTTATTTAGAGTTCCTTATTACATGTAATTAAACCCAAAAAATTACACCAAATGGAGCACATAGTTTAATAACAAACAACTACCGCAAGTTTTAAATAAGTTCGACAAATATCAGTACGAGTAAAATAAGCTGTGGAAATGCTGAAATGAGACGGCAACGTAAAATACAAATAGAAAAATGACAACTACGTGTTAACGAGCATTTTCAATATTAGACAGGACTATGTACATCATTTAATATTCCAAAAGAGAGACAAAAAGATACCAGAGAGATGTTCAGGCTAAACGTCTAAACAGCACACAAAACCCTTCTTCGAAAACTAAAAATTGACCAACATAAACCCCACAAAAAACTGATGTTGATGTAAGGTACTCCGTGGGGTTAAGCCGATCATTCTCAACATTTGAAACTCGTAATGTTGCTCATATTAGTACTATTCATGTGATAAGTCTAATTCAGTTATTCCAAATTTAAACTTTTTAATAAATCAAACCCTATATCAAAGATCTACTTTCAGCACATAAATTTCCAAATTTACAGGACAAAATAGATGAAATTTTAAAATCGTGTTTGATCTATCAAACACGATTTTAAAATTTCAACATTATGTAATAAGAAGATGCAGTTCGATTGCCAATGTGACTATTATTCAATATAGATCAAATGGTGTAGTTGTAAGCAGCTATTGGTCACCGTATGGTCTGGAACAATAGGCAAAATCCATACAGTGTAGAATGCTATAAAACGTTGCGACATAACAGACTATGAAACGATTCAACGGCCAAGAATGTAAAACTTTAAAGGAATAAACGTAAAACGAATATACGACTAACGACGACCACTTAATTAAATGATCATGACTTAGAAACTGCATTTAAAATGTTAAAATGGGCTCGACTTGGTCCTAACTTTTGATAGTAGTGTTTGCACAACACAATAACAAACTATGGATCATATTTAATGCAGCAATGATTATACTTTCATTTTTAATTATTTTTACCTTTTACTGTTTAACAAAATTTCATACGACCAGTCTTAATGACCCAAAACACCTTATCAAAATATTCAAATATTGCTATTAAGGTAGATAGGGTGTCTTCCTCCATCTTGGATTTTGAAATACCAGAAAACAAGGTCTATATCTTTGATAAAATGTGCAAATTTTGAGATAAGTAGGTAATTCAGGTGTAAGATTTTTCATTATAATATAGAAAATGCAATGTTTTATCATATTTATGGTTGTATTTTACTATTAACCGAATACTTTTGTTTTATTTAATTTTTTCCAACTTTGCCAAATAAGGGGAGATAATTCAGATTGTGATATTTTTACAATAGAATGTGTTAGGAATTTACCCATTTTATTATGTAGCAAGAAAACAAGTTCGGTGACCGCCATTTTTCTTTTTCTTATCTGAAAGAATAATATTGCAGCCATCTTCTCATATTTTATCTAAAAATTATATGGTATAGTTTTCGTTTTAATAAGGAAAATTGGGTTTTCCATGCATATTCTATACTAAATCTGACAATTTTGCACAACCTTTAGTGTGAAAATAAGTCCGGTGACCCATTCTTTTAATTAATGTTTTGAAACAAGCAGGTTATAAACTACATTTTGTCAACTTATCAAAAAATTCTATGGATTATAATTTAGAGATCCCATCTACCTTAAACAATTGCTTTCAATTTGAAAAAAATAAAATGTGTTTTTTTACGACAATCAGGAATTAATTCCATATTTATTTTTTACAGTATTATTGTGTATACAATACACCCTTTTATAAATGAAATACGCACTGAGAAATCGTTTTGTGTTTTAATAGAATAGCGTTGAAATAATTTGTCATTAAAAGAGGGACGAAAGATACCAAAGGGACAGTCAAACTCATAAATCTAAAACAAACTGACAACGCCATGGCCAAAAATAAAAAAGACAAACAGAAAAACAATAGTACACACGACACAACATAGAAAACTAAAGAATAAACAACACGAACCCCACCAAAAACTAGGGGTGATCTCAGGTTCTCCGGAAGGGTAAGCAGATCCTGCTCCACATGTGGCACCCGTCGTGTTGCTTAAGTGATTACAAATCCGGTAAATAGTCTAATTCGGTAGGTCATATTCATGAAAGGGAAGGGGATTGTAGTTACGACGTAAGGAACATATCCGATATCATTTGTGAAACGGTTATTCCATAACGGTCAACCAACTCGTGATGGCGTCCGTAAAATTTACGAAGGGATGATTTTAACTTTACCATTTGGAACTCTTGGTTTAATAGCTTCCTTGTGAGCAGCAATGATGTCATTTCTCTTTATATAGATATCGGCATACTCCATATATGTGTATTCATATTTCTTTAAAAAAACTCGTTGATGAGCACTTTTGTACCACTTGAATTAAAGCTTATGGATCTGGTGTTTGCTTGATTCTATTTATATTCGGTTTAAAGATTAAACAAATTCGATATCAAAAATACAAGTAAAGAAAAAACTAGCTGTAGCTGTTCTTACTGAGATTTGATTCAAATGTCCGATCAGATTTTCTCGTCTTCTTCAATTTCAATTTGTATTTGGGCAGATTTATTATGATTCAGAATTTTAGAATGAAATCTTTTTGACATTTTTGTATCTTGTTTTGTATAAAAAGAGTTGTAGATCAATTGTGAAAGATAAATTTGTTCGAAAGCTATTAAAAAAATGATAAAGAATTGAATTATGTAATTTCATTCATTAATAAAAACAACCGTACGTGTCCAATTCCTATATTATATATTCGTCCTTGACGTCATACAACGAGCCATTTCCCTATATCACTCTTCCTCAATAAGTCTTGCAACGCCTGAAGGTATAATACAATCTTGCATACAATACATTTACTGCTACATCAAAATTGTCTTGAATGACATATATGTAGAAACGTACATTTAACTTATATATGTTATTGCATTGGAATGTAAAAGGGAAATGTTGATACAAGAATTAGTTATAACTAGCTCATGGATGAATATTAAATAAAAAGCACAGAGGACTGCACACATCAAATAATAGGGTTTGAATATATGTATAAACATATGATGAGAAAAGTCTTGCAGTTCCTAAAAGAGTTTCCTAATGCGGTGCATATGAACAAGAAGATAATCAAACACTACATTTTAGTAAGTGAAATATTTTCATGTTGCCAATTAGGTGCCTTTTCAAATTTTACACGAACCTGAGCTCAACCTAATGCGTTCCTCATTTTGAATTCAATGGTTAAAATGATCCACTTAAAGCGGAAACTGGATTCAACTCAAATATTTGAGAAATAAATGAAAATTTAATGCATTTCCATTTAAAAGTGGTCACGCGATGAATGCGATGTATTTGGTTCAGTGACTTAATAATTGTAAGTACAAAAGGATCATATATCAACCCACCATTTCTTTTCTTAAAATGTCCTGAATCAAGTCAGGAGAATGGATGTTGTTATCTTATAGTTTGTTTCTGTATGTGTTGCATTGTCGTATTGGTTTTTTGTTGCACTTCAGTGTTTCTGATGTTTAATTTTTTATCCTCTTATAGCTGATGTGTTTCCCTCAGTTATAGTTTGTAACCTGGATTTGTATTTTTCTCAGTCGATTTATGAGTTTCGAACAGCGATATACTACTGTTGCCTCTCTATATCTCTTCTTTTAACGAACACAGCTGACAAATTTCTAAAGGGTAAGTACTGAGAAATGCGGGTTATACGTTAATCTATTAGAATCCCAACGAGGCATAACCAAAAGATCAAGAGAGGTCGACATACAATTTTCAACATTACAAACCGTTTTTTTTAATATCTCGCACTTCAAATCACTATAATTCTACATAATTGTTGGTTTTGTGATTTCAGCCATATTCCTCTGATTCATAAATAAGTGTTTAAAACAAATCGAAAACAAAAACATGTCATGACATTAAATATAAGATATATAAGCGCATAAAGTTATAAAATTAGATGAAAAAAATAAGAGAGAAAGATTGAGAATAGATCGAGGGTTGCAAAGAAGTGGTCGATATTAACATAAGGGGATGTGGAATGATTGCTTATGAGACGACTTTCAACTAAAGCTTAACTATTTTTTTCTCTCTCGCTATTATGGGCAACCGTACGGCTTTCGACAATGAGAAAAACATATACCGTTAAGTTGGCTGTAACAGGCCTTATCCGACATTAAAATATATGAAACAACTCAATTGAGAAATATTATGGCCTAAGATCAATACAAAGAAAAAAACTTGAAACACACTCACAGACAGTACGTTACAGGGTATATATTCATCCAACATTCTAAAAAACAAAAGAGACACTAAGTGCTGATATAAGGGCACTGGCACTTTCCAGCAGCTAGTAAAGTCAATAACAACTATTTAAAAATAAATGATATATCGAAGACTAAAACATAATCAGTACATATCTAACATCTAATGGATCCAGTGTAAAGACGTCATTAAAATTCAGAGAATAAACATGACCTTGTGCAATGTCAAAAATATGTATCGACAGATTGAAGTACCGTGAAAATAGATATGTGTAATATTTAGTATGGTTTTGATTTACTGATAAAGAAATCAATATTTATATTGATAAAAACAATATTCAAAGATTTAATTACAGTGTTGAATAGGAAATCTTTCAGAATAAGTGTATTTAACGGATGGATAAATTACCCGGATCGTATCTTAATTTATGGTCTCGGTTAATTACACCACCATCGTACAATTGAATATTTGCTATTTCGTTTGAAATCAGTTTTCTACGTGTACAGCCAAACTTGTAAACCAAATATTTGTATCTATGGAAGAATTAAGTAAAGATTTAATTAATTTGTGGAAACGATATCTATGACTTAATAGTTACCAGTAATACATAGATTACTATTATTAAAATTAAAACGTCACTTCAGACACAGGCATAACGAGTTGGAATATGTAAACACCTTAGGATTATGCCAGAGGGAACGTGACCGTAAATAAAAAAAATCATAACAATTGGGACAGAAAAATCGTTTCTTCTTTTTGTAAATTAATGCATAAAGTTTCTTGGGTAAAAAGGACACTTATTGCTGTAAATGTTTTATATGAAGACGAAAAATCATCTTTAATTATCCTTCCGAATTGATTTTCGAAGGCGGACATTAATTTTTTTCCATACAGTTTATTACCTCTCTGTTATGAACGATGGCGAGGTTCCCTGTAAGTACATGGCCATGGATATTCGATGTATTTCTAAACTTTTATGTTTCACAGTCTCCTGTCAAAGGAGCATTATTGTCGATATATAATGACGTCAGATGGAACGAATAAGGAATTAGAAGTGACTCTTTGTTATCAAAATATGGAGGTATAAAGTTTTATAACGATGGAGTAAGGGGATAATGTGTTTGGAGTAATGCAACTTTTTATAAATATTCTTCTGCCTTCTGTCTGAAACAGCACAGAAATGCATTGATTATGCTTTTATTATAATCCTACCTGGTTGTTTTGCGTCATATAAGAGAGGGCCAAAGATCACAGATTCTCATATCTGTCCCGATAGATACATTAATACAGCATCTTCTGTTTACTATTGTTTAAAAATTAACTTTTTATAAAAATCCCAATAGTAAATTTTTATTATGCCTTGATTTTGTTATGGCTTTTTACAATAAGTAAGGTTTCAACAGAATGTGACTTAAATCAATGTGTCATCAAATATATTTAGAACCGATTTAGGCATATTGTGTTATCATATTCTCATGAAACGTAAAATAACAGATTTATTATATGTTTAATATACAATGTTCACCCAATCTAGTAATGGTAATTGCTTCTTTTGTTAATGTGTTGTGAAATAAAACTACTTATCATAGTTTGATATGTTCATACATCAAAACTTAATTTGTGTTCCGATACGATTAACATATTCAAAAGTCTGTTTTTTTTTTATATTCCTGACATTTGTAAAAATTACATGCCTGTTTGGTTATTTAATATTTCAATCTAATTTTTTAGCATGTCGTGATAATTTTTGCACATAATATATATACTTAACATCTGTTCACAACGCTGATTTTTATTTCATACTTAAGGCAGTATCAACATTCAAGATACCTCAATTGCAGTATGACGGTAATTCAGGTGTTACTCGCAGTCTGTTTGATCGCTGCTGTGTGTGGAACAGGTAAGGAGCTATGTATAAACAAGTTTCTCTATTTTAAGCCTACAGTTCAGGTTTGCCTCGGTAATCTACTCAAGATATGCATTATAACTGTTTTCAAAAATATAGCATTGGTGTTGTTCCAAAAAACGCTACAAGTATTGCTTCCTGTAAAAAACAAAAAGTAGAATCACAAAACTCCGAGGAAAATTAAAAAAGGAAAGTCCCTTATAAATGGCAATTTAAAAGCTTCAACACATCAAGGTTGCTTCCTGAATGATTTATGTCTCATTTGAATTTTAAATTTTTATTTTATATTTTACTGACAGATTTATAAAGAAAGTAACACTTTGATTACAAAACACTTATCTGGACTCAAATTCTATCATTTGAAAGCAAGTGCTGTATAAATAAAATGCACATTAAGAACTATATGACCAAACAAAACTACAACAAATTGTCTTTTCATCGAATTGCATTATTTGTAGGTCCATTTCGATCAAATGCCTTTAAGTTTCAATGTATTACAGACTTACAAATGACAAGTTTGAGCATTTGCGTGTTCTAGTTTGAATTACAGTAATACCTAGCAGTTAAATGATATTATGAACTCCACTTTATTGCACTATCTTGATCGGCATTCAGAAGTTTTATTACAAAATAGATAAAAGTTTATCGTATATTTAACTAATCCTATTCAAACTATTATCAGTCGGGAATCAAACCTGTCTATTGGGTTAGTGTGAAGCTGCTAAAAGAAAGCTCAATGTGATCAGAATGTGTTCTAACAAATACCAATCATTTCCGAGAGTGCATAAAAGCAATAGTCTTTTTCCATGTATGCAACGATAATAAACATTAGAATTCTCCTCCAATTACACAGGTTAAAAAAACACAAGAACTGAAGATGAATCAACACAATTTTCCCTTAAAGAAAATCTGAGATGAACGCTGGTTGTATTCACTAAAAAGACCCAAAAAATCAAAATGTAACAACCAGTACTCGATATTGAACACAGTAGTCAGCACTTCGGTGTTGACATGAATATCAATTATATGGTCATTTTTATAAATTTTCTGTTTACAAAACTTTGAATTTTTCGAAAACCTAAGGATTTTCTTACCCCAGGAGTAGATTACCTTAGCCGTATTTGGCATAACTTTTTGGAATTTTGGGTCCTCAATGCTCTTCAACTTTGTATTTGTTTGGCATTTTAACTATTTTGATCTGAGCGTCACTGATGAGTCTTATGTAGACGAAACGCGCGTCTGGCGTATAAAATTATAATCCTGGTACTTTTGATAACTATTTACACCACTGGGTCGATGCCACTGCTGGTGGACGTTTCGTCCCCGAGGGTATCACCAGCCCAGTAGTCAGCACTTCGGTGTTGACATGAATATCAATTATATGGTCATTTTTATAAATTTTCTGTTTACAAAACTTTGAATTTTTCGAAAACCTAAGGATTTTCTTACCCCAGGAGTAGATTACCTTAGCCGTATTTGGCATAACTTTTTGGAATTTTGGGTCCTCAATGCTCTTCAACTTTGTATTTGTTTGGCATTTTAACTATTTTGATCTGAGCGTCACTGATGAGTCTTATGTAGACGAAACGCGCGTCTGGCGTATAAAATTATAATCCTGGTACTTTTGATAACTATTTACACCACTGGGTCGATGCCACTGCTGGTGGACGTTTCGTCCCCGAGGGTATCACCAGCCCAGTAGTCAGCACTTCGGTGTTGACATGAATATCAATTATATGGTCATTTTTATAAATTTTCTGTTTACAAAACTTTGAATTTTTCGAAAACCTAAGGATTTTCTTACCCCAGGAGTAGATTACCTTAGCCGTATTTGGCATAACTTTTTGGAATTTTGGGTCCTCAATGCTCTTCAACTTTGTATTTGTTTGGCATTTTAACTATTTTGATCTGAGCGTCACTGATGAGTCTTATGTAGACGAAACGCGCGTCTGGCGTATAAAATTATAATCCTGGTACTTTTGATAACTATTTACACCACTGGGTCGATGCCACTGCTGGTGGACGTTTCGTCCCCGAGGGTATCACCAGCCCAGTAGTCAGCACTTCGGTGTTGACATGAATATCAATTATATGGTCATTTTTATAAATTTTCTGTTTACAAAACTTTGAATTTTTCGAAAACCTAAGGATTTTCTTACCCCAGGAGTAGATTACCTTAGCCGTATTTGGCATAACTTTTTGGAATTTTGGGTCCTCAATGCTCTTCAACTTTGTATTTGTTTGGCATTTTAACTATTTTGATCTGAGCGTCACTGATGAGTCTTATGTAGACGAAACGCGCGTCTGGCGTATAAAATTATAATCCTGGTACTTTTGATAACTATTTACACCACTGGGTCGATGCCACTGCTGGTGGACGTTTCGTCCCCGAGGGTATCACCAGCCCAGTAGTCAGCACTTCGGTGTTGACATGAATATCAATTATATGGTCATTTTTATAAATTTTCTGTTTACAAAACTTTGAATTTTTCGAAAACCTAAGGATTTTCTTACCCCAGGAGTAGATTACCTTAGCCGTATTTGGCATAACTTTTTGGAATTTTGGGTCCTCAATGCTCTTCAACTTTGTATTTGTTTGGCATTTTAACTATTTTGATCTGAGCGTCACTGATGAGTCTTATGTAGACGAAACGCGCGTCTGGCGTATAAAATTATAATCCTGGTACTTTTGATAACTATAAATAGGAATGCATACAGAAAGTGACAAAAGGACGCCGTAAAGAACTGCTATGATCGGAGGTCGAATTCAAAACAAGAATGGAAAATATGTCATCATGTAAGAATAAGAAATTGTTGTATGGTTGTCAATAAGACAGTGTTCAAAATGTAAACAAATACGCTTTTCTTGTTGGGTTTGAAAGCTAATATGTATTTTTACAATAAAACTATTTCTACAAAATGGAAGAAAAGAAGAAATATTCTAACGCGTATCCTTTTATTATCAGATATGAGTCATAATTTCAAACAAATATGAGTTTATCATGACATTGAGTGAGAAAAGGTATGGCATTGCTGTCAATGAAAGAAGTACATATCTTATTGTTATTCAATATTTCTACTATTTCTTCAACTTTGCGAGGAGATATTTAAAAATTTTGTATTTTATAGACTTTTTGAGATTTGTATTCCCTCTTTGTTCTATTAATTCTTTCCTACATCAACGTTTTATTTTTTAAGGTTACAATCGACGGCCAAAATGTTATAGAAAGGGTGGATATTGTGAGAATAAAAAATGCCGCACAGGGTTCAAATGTGCCAAGAGGTACACATATGGATGCCCAAGTGGCACAAAATGTTGTCTTCGTGGTAAGTAGTCTTATCAAAAGTGATCATTATTTGTAATTATCGTTGTTGTTACTTTGTACATTGTGTTTGCTATTAAGCTATAATTTACCTTCTGTACTTTCATATTCACATTTGTCGAAACTATCTTCTTGTAGATAACTTTTACAACCAACACCAGGGACATCGGGGTAAAAGAGGTAATGGATATTGCACTAATGGTGGATGTCGAGAAGGATATAATTATTATGACAACAGAGGGTATTGCAAATATGGCAGTAGGTCTTACAAGTATGATTGCAATTCTTATACAGGATGCTGTCTCCCACGTGAGTATTAATAAAATTATATAATAAAGCAGAAGCTATATACAATTGAAATACTTGTAATCTAGTACTTGTTCAACCTACAGTCGATTTATTTGTTTAAAGAGATTTAGCTTGTGTAAAACAATTCAAAAATGGCAAACAGGAAAACCACCAGTCTATAAAAACCAGACAAGAGAAACACTTAAGAACCATATCAACAAACGACAACCACTGAGCGACAGTCCTTTCATCTTAATATAACAGCATACAAACATACTAACAAAGCGTTGATTTTATCAAATAATCGCATACTTTAAATCTTTCATATTTGAATTGTATTGTAAATCTTAGTAATGCTTTTATTTTATTCCTAATTTTGAACTTTATTATTTTCATGTGTTCTTTCTGTTTTTTTATTGTATTTTAGGCAACCCATACAGCAAATTGCATTATTACTGCACCAGCCATAACGGCTGTCCAAAGGATTACTACTTTTATAACAACAAAGGCTACTATTATTACAATAAAAAGCACTACTACAACTGTCAACTTTACAATGGATGTTGTATTCGTGGCAAGTAGTTTTATCTTTATTAGTCCATTTTCTCTGATTACTTAACCAGCACTAAGATATCTGTATTTATAACAATTTATATTTCAAGTTAACTCAGGCTGTTTTCCGCTATTTGGTCGGGTTGTTGTTTCTTTGACACATTCCATATTTCCATTCTCTTTTAAATTACAAAAAAAGTAAAATAACAAACATACTGATATCCAGGAAAAATTCAAATCTAAAAGCCAATTAGGAAATGTCAAAATCAACAGCTTAAACAAATAGGAAAACAGAAGTCATATTCCTGACTTGTTTCATGCATTTTCTTACGAAGAAAATAGTGAAATAAACCATGATAAAAAGCTAGCTAAACCTTTCAATTGTATGACAAAATATTAGTATGTTATGTGTTATCTTAACGTTATAATTATTTATTTTTCTTGAACAGAAGTTATAGGGCAATACATGAAAATGTTTTTCAGATTGTTAGAATATAATATTTCATCCTATTATGTTGATATAACCCTGAATACTAGTATATTGCATAGATTTATAGTCTTCAACTTCTGTGATCACGTTCAAACGTTGGTTATGACCGACTTAAACTTTATGTGAAGTTTTTGTTGTCTCTTCTTATTGAAGGCTTCAAAACGACTATCAGACAAAGAATAGATATAAAGGCACGGTTCCTTTGAATTATCTATTTTATTGTTAAAAAACATGTTTATTTTCGTCATTTTCAATTGGGTCAAAGGCAAAAAGGTATTACAATTTTATTTTCTTACTCTTAAGTGATTTTCAACAAGTCAGGTGTTTGATACAAACAATAATGGATTCTAGAATCTGTTTTTATTGGCCGTTAAAACTATGGAGTTTTAACTTATTTACAAAACTAAAGAAATAAAAAAAGTTTTATCTAGGAGAAATTGGTTGGCAATGTGATTTTGACTTCTTTTATAAGCACTTATTACATGTAAATCTTTAGAATATTTCACAAAGGAACAAAGAGGGATAACTAACTAATAACATAAAAACATCAATTAAAGAAAATTGAATCATTTTATATAAAAAAACACCTTTATCGTTTGGCACTTGTTTAATTGATGTTGACTATTTTTAACCATACATTGAATCAACAAAAACGTATGACAATACTGTATAATGTCCATTTTAATTGAACTAATTTAATCGTAAATATAAACAAAAAATCCGCTGATTGGTATCAAATTTACAAAAACTTGCGCTTGATGATATTTCCGATAAAAATGACATGGTCGTTAGACAATAATCAGTATCGTATGTTTCAATTTTCTGATTTTTAATTCTTTTTTTTTAGGTGACAAAAGGTCGAACCATCATTGAAACAGTTCGTTGATGAGAATATCAAAAAGTTCAGTAACTATTTGATAATTATTTTGAATAAATATTTTGAGTCATGTTGATAAGTCTTAGAACATAATAATTTCAAATACCTATTTTGTAAACAGTTAATTTATAAATATGACCATATTAATGATAATTCATGTCAGCACTAACTGACTTCTGGGCTAGTGATACCCTCGGGGAATTAAAACTCCACCAGCAGTGGCATCGACCCAATGGTTGTAAATAAACTCATCATATATATACCAGGATTACATTGTTATTTACGCAAGACACTCGTTTCGTCTGCAAAAGAATCATCAGTGACGATCGATTTCAAATAAGTTACAAAGGCCAAATAAAGTACGCAGTTGAGCCATTAACCAAAAAAAGACTGTTATTATACATTCAATTAAAAATTAGTATGTTATTTTAAAAAAGGGCTGTCCTATAAAGTGTCCCTTTGGTATCTTTCGTCCCTCTTTTATATATTTTATTATTAAAAATTAATTATTTCAGTAACTTTGATTTTCCCGGGCTTGTATTTACTATCATGATTTCCTTTATAACCAGCATGTCTTTGATATCTGCATTTCTTCTTTCGACACTTCCTTGTGTTTGAGTATGTCGAGGTTTTCCATGAACTATTGTACAATCTGCCCACATGTCTTTGAGTTCTTTGATAATATTGGCCGTAAATTCACATCCATTATCCGACTGCAGGATATGTTGGGCACCAAAAAGTAAAAATATATCCAGTAGCTGATAGGCGACTTCTGAGGTGTGCCTTGATGTAAGTGCTAGCAATATAGCAAACTTGGTCAGATGATCTTGAAAATGCATAATAAATCTTAAATCACCATCTCTTATAGACTGAATGTCTACTAAATCAACCTGAGTTCTACTGTTAAAGTCATTACTTATCAACGGCTTAACAACTAGACCTATACTGGCAATCTTCCTTTTTTTGAGTTGAAACAATTTTCTTTAAATAAATTCAGAGCATGCCTTGTCACATTTGCGTACTTCTTGTTGATCTCTTTTAACATTTTATCTCTTCCACCTTGTACAGTGTTCAAATGTGCTCTCAAGACAATGCTGTATATTTCCTCTGCACATGCATACTATAGGATAGGGTCTGCCAATGACTGTCGCTTTTTAATCAATTTTTCTGCATCACCACAGTGTAACACATGAAATCTGCAATTTCAAAGTACATGTATATAAATTTGTTGATTTGTAACTTTTCAATGGTGGCCTTATACAATTAAAAGAATTTAGTAGCAGAAAAAAGAAGAAAAACAAAAAGAAGAAAAACAAAAAGTCTCAATGTGTTGTCAATGAATTGGTGAATGCCAAATTTCCAGTGGCAAATATGTCATACATATTCAATAGGCCTATGAGGCAAAATAATGAGAGTTGTCACATTGGCAATCATACAACATCTTCTTTTTTTTTAATAAATGTTATTAAAAGTTGTCAAATCATTTTTCATATGTGATCATGTCTCTTTTTTACTTGACCATTTGTTAAAATGAGTGCATCATATATTTATTTTCAATATTTTGCTAGATGAGCAATTCAGGCTCATAGGAGCCTTCCGATTTTCTTATAAACGCTTGTTATGAAAACTTTAAAATATGATATAGCTCAACAGAAGAAATGCACCTACCTTTGCATATGATAATAATCCGAAGAATGTCCTTTTATTCCAAATATTTTTTTTCAAAATAGTTTTTCTCTCTGTTCTTATAATTCTTTTCTGATTAGAATCAGCATTTTCAATTAATTGGTTTGTAAATCTTTGTTATGGTGTAAGAACAACATGCCCTTCTGCCATGATGAAAAGAAGATCATTAATGAAATAAAGAGAGAGTACTTATACAAAGATGCTGTTCTATGGAGTTTCTAATTATAGACATTAAAACAAGTAAAATTAAAAACTTAACCTGCAGTATGCATTTTTAAAGAATAATCTTAAATTTATTTTAATCAACCCTTTTTTATAGCTTTACAATATATTTTTATCATCTATTTCATGTATTTCATATTTACAAATTTACCTGAAACAGACCAGGCATTCTGTGTAACTTCCATTAAAAATTTCAGGCATTTTACAAAATGTCTAAATTTAGAAAATGCTTGTAACATATAAAAATCAATTACATAAAAATAAAAAATAATCATGTAATTTACTTTGTTAAACCTATTTTTAATCTTCATACTTGTATATAATGGTTGAAATTATATTGTAATCATTCTGCACATTTTGGGCAATTTGATTGTCAAACAACATATTTGTGTGTTTCTTTGTATGTTTTAGAGACATGATAGATCGACTGTCATTTTGTGGTTGTCGTTTGTTGCTGTTTTGTACCAAAAAAAGTCAGTTAGTTTGCTCGTTAACATTTTTTAACATTTATCATTTGTGTGCCTTTATAGCTTACTATACGTTTTAGTTTGTTCTTATTGTTTAAGACCGTACGTTGCAAATTGACCCGTAGTTGTTTACTTCTGGTATCTTGTGGAAAGTTTTCTCATTGGCAACCATACCACAACTTTTTGTTTTTCATATCATAAGTTTTATTGCAGAAATCATTTACCAAACCCATGTTAGTTATTAATTATGATAAATAAGTAGGAGCAATATGTAGAAATAAGAAGAGGGATATGAGTGCCGTTGAGACAACTCTCCATCAAAGTCTGTATGTGTAAAACGTAAACAATTCTAGGTCATTGTACGACCTTTAACAAGGAGCTTGGACGAACACCGAACATCAAGTTATAAAGGACCCCAAATGACTAGTGTTAAGCCATTCAAACAGGAAAACCAACGGTCTAATCTACTAGTATACGAAAGTGAGAAACGAGAGAAACATAATAAACTTCATCAATAAACGACTACCACTGAACAACAGGTTTCTGAATTAGGAAGGGTGCAAAATTTCAACATTTTAAAAGGCGCAAACCTCTATGCTTACCTGGAACAGTACTGTAAAAGGCACAAATGTGAGTGCAAGTTGTAAAGTTTCGCACTCTTTACTTTGTCCAACAAACACTAAGGCATGATGTGTTCATAAAATAAAAACAAATTTCACATTTATAAGTTTACCATTGCAACATTTGTTTATATTTTGTAAAATATGTATGATTTTCCTTGTTCTACATCAACCTTTCAATAATAATTAGATTTGAAAGGTATGTGCGAGCCCCAAAAATGACTTTCAACATTTTTAGTCTTGAAATATTAGACAATTTAAATAATTATACTAGATGTTCTCTTAATATATTATGTTGTTCCTGTCTATGCACGATGTTTCGTCAAAGGA
This sequence comes from Mytilus edulis, assembly GCF_963676685.1. NCBI lineage: Eukaryota > Metazoa > Mollusca > Bivalvia > Mytilida > Mytilidae > Mytilus > Mytilus edulis. The sequence goes on along the minus strand of NC_092345.1, from coordinate 26,491,419 downwards.
AATGATGAGGGAAATACTACATGAAGTAGACAGTTTCTATGTTGCCAGTTTGCCTTTCCAAACATTATGTGCAAGTTTGAAAATTGGCCAAAACCAAAACCATGCCTTAATTGGTATAAAACTTGACAAAAGCTAATAAACAAGATGTAGAAAAGCTATCTCTTTAAAACACTTCGCTTGTTTTACGCATGAATAGATGGTTACAGCTTATAAGAGTTCAATTCAAAATACTTTTCATGCAGATAAAGAAAAAAATATGTGAAGAAAAATAAATGTAGAAAAACTAGAACAGCTGTTAGATAAGTTACAAAAAGTAGTGAATTCAATTAAAGAAGATATATTATAAATTATATTTACTTATCTATCAATAAAATGCACCATAGACACACCACCTTAACAAATTTTATATTATCTTGAGATTTGATACAGTCTTGTCTATGATCTATTTACGGCTTTACTAAAATCTTTGTGATAATTACAAAATAGGAATATGTTTAAAGGCGTAAAATAAAAACTAATATTTCATAAATACATCCAATAATAGCTGATAGATTACTTAAAATCAGTTTATAAATATGTAGATCATCAAATACTGCATTTTATCACCAGGTCAAATGTCGTTATTTCTGTCAGTTGGGTACCTTTTCGAACTTTATATTAACTTAACCAACTACGTTTCTCACGACAATTCTATGTTGTGTCATGTGTACTATTGTTTGTCTGTTTGTCTTTTTTTCATTTTTATCCATGGCGTTGTCAGTTTATTTTCGATTTATGAGTTTGACTGTCCCTCTGGTATCTTTCGTCCCTCTTTTAGCGACTATTGCGTTAATAAAAATATATTACAAATAAAAATTCGGTAACAACAAAATACACGACATTAAACATCAATAAACACCCTAGGAATGCTCTAATTTACTGAAAGTTAATGCAAGATTCCTTATTTACTTATTTGAATATCATTTCTTCCTTTCAAACTTATTTCATGAAGCGCATATCATTTCTTGAAATTTCAGCTGTCCCTGTATTTGTTTTAACCATTAAAATGTATATCTCACACACAATTTACATTTCTCAGACTTGTGGCAAAAACTTAGAAAACATTTAAAAAAGAAATTCTTTTTAAAAAAATTGGCATTAAAAAGAACTGGATTTAATTTTTTCTTCAACTCTAAGATTTCTAGAAAGAATATCAAATATCCTAGAGAAGACAAACATTCCTCAGTGCTCGAAAATTAGTTACCATGAAAATAACTGAGTACAACTGAAAAGGTTCGACAATTTTTAACAATTACTTACCTCTTATAAATACAGCTGACGTCAGCAAAAACTTAGTTTTTATGTTTGCAATTGATATCCAAAGAAGACCAGTTAAAATATTCGAAGGTAATTCGTCGACAACAATACCTGGCGATAACTGTATTCGCATGCAGATTTTTTTCATAACCACGTTAACGGTCCAATATTCTAATATAATGAACTGCACGTCAATGAACTTAATTCATGATCAGGATTGCATACAGCAACGGCTTAATAAAAAAAACCACAATTATAATACAGAATATGTTGTATTCTTCATTTTTACTTTTATACATACTTTATCTGGTTGTACAGATACCTGGAGTAGTGAATGTTGTCCAGGTTTAAAAATACTTTGAATAATTTAGGGCTTTGTACAGTAAATACGGGTTCGACAAAATTTGAGTCAATCAACTTGTTATTACTTATGTTAAGACATGGTTAAAGTATTTCATGGTAATCATATTCTCATAAATTTTGAAACTGCACATTTATTTTTTGCTTCACATGCAGATTGCACCCACATTCATAATGATAATTGCTTGTATTGTTAATGTATCGTGAAATAAAACTGCTTATTATAGTTAGATATGTTTATACATCAAAACTTAAATTGTGTTTAGACACGATTAATATACTCAACAGTTTATTTTCTGATTAGAGGAATTTCGTTTTTAAATTTTGACATATGTATAATATTTTAATATTATGTTTAAACATGTCTTGATCAGTTTTGCATATAATATATGAAACATCTGTTCAAATGTCTGACTTTCATTTCATACTTAAAGCAGCATCAACATGGAAATTTAACCAATTGCAATATGAAGTCAATCCCGATGCTACTCGCAGTTTTTGTGGTTGCCGCTCTGTGCGGAACAGGTAAGAGCTATGCTTTGGTTATTTCCTCTATCAATTATGGCAATATATTGTTAGATGTGCGCATTACAATAAACTCTAAAGATGTAAAATAACAGTTTTTAAAATGTAAGGGCCCATGTTCAGATGAACAAAATTAAAACCAAAGTATCATAATAATTATAATAAATAATCAAAATGCAAAGTTTTCCAACTTATTGTTAATATTTGACTTGTTCATTTTGACTTGAAAACGTAAATACAAAACAAAAAACTTTGTCTAATCTCAAATTTTCGAGTTTGATATCATTATTGACCTATCCTTTTACAAATGAAAAACAACTAACTCTTTATAAATTTATTACGTTAAGATCATTTATCTCCATTACTAACAAATGCTCAAACTTAAAGCGTTGAAAGCAAATAATGTTCAAGTACAAAAAACGTTGAGAGCTATATGTCCAAATTGACTTACAACAAATAATTATATTCGTCAAACTTCATAAATTTAGGTCCGTTTAATCATATACCTTCTAGCGTTTTAATATATTGAAACAGCACTTGCCATAAATGTTTAGACGGAACATTTACGAGTTATTATGTTGAATGATTGTAAAAGTAATTAAGTGTATCCTCTTGAGTTTAAGGGGTTGATAATGAAGCTTTTTCCTGAATGCAATACAACAAAACAATAGAAAATGTTTATGAAATAGCTCAACTCTAATCGATATTGAATAACTCACACGACTATAACCAACAGGGTAAAGACTTTCTTTTATATTTAAATCAATAATTTTATTCTAGTCTTAAGAGCGTCCATGATAACGCTCTCCTTTAATATATTGTACTATCCAGTATTTCATGCGACAGTTATGAGATAACAATCTATGCATTTACAACTGGATATTACTTATTAAATTAAGGAATTTTCTTACCTGAAAAAGTTTTAAATACCATCATACTTATATGCAGAATAAACTGGTTTATGATAATATATTACCAGTATAACTTACACCAGTTTGTATAAAGATCTATATCATCCCTTCAATATTGAATTCCAAATTTACGTAAATTTCCATACAAATAAAAGAAGTTCACATAAAATTCCAAGTAACCTATTCAAAATACATTTATCAGGAATCAAAACCAGTCTATATATTTATTTAGAACATACCAGCCCAAAACCCATGGTACAACAGATGTTGTTCTTACGTATTACAATAGTTTGTCACCGTGCATACAGTCAATAAAATTGAGAATGGAAATACCCCTATCCTCAGTGATTGATATAATCTTGCATCCAGTTCGTGTTAAGTTATGGGCATAGAAAACTCTAGAGGAGAGAACCGAATACAAGATAATATCTATGCGTTTCAGAAACCAAAATGTGGACTTCTATGCACTCTTACACAAAAGAGCTCACTGGATATAGTGTGGAGTTGTTTCTTATATAACTACTCTGGAGAATTTTTTCTAATGTTGTCTCGTGCTCATCAACCCAAAATGCATACATGTAATATCAATATCAAAATATAAATATAAAAACATATCCACATTTTGATAATAATGGGTGGGAGAAGGGGGAACTTATCCTCATCCACTCAAACAGTCAATATGTATTGCCTGACCAAATAAAGTCCTTGAACCAACCACCACTTGTATATTGAAAGAATGAGGATGCATCATATGTACTTCCGCCAAAGATATCAACCAATGAGGTTATGGGGAATATTTCAAAAAGAAAAGAAATCACTCTTCCTTTGCAATGATATCAAAGAATTTGACTTACCTTACCTTTACACTAAAATTCCGTATTGACAAACAGATGAACAAAAACACTCAAAATCATCAACACAGGTTTCTCCTACCAAAGCATTGTAGATGAACTTCTGTGCTCCGCAAATAAATGTGATTGCAGCACTCTAGTAGCTCCATACAAAAGAAATATTAAAAGAAGTTCAATCTGTATCAACCAGCTTGACATCTTCAACACACGTCTAAAACAAAAAAAGATTGCAGAAGTTATGCAAAAAAGGGAGACGGCTAAATCTGTATCAACTAGCTTGGACAACTGAAGAATAGCAAGTTAAATTATATAAATAAGTAACAGTTTATCTTTAAAAATATATGTAAATGAAATTTCAAAGTAAATGTGATTGTAAAGTTTAAAGGGTATGTTCTGGCGTTAAATAGAGGGAATACACACTGCATTACTATTTGAATGTTGCCACAAATTGTTTTAAACTTTGTGAGCTGACATGGCTTTTCCTTCTGGACAAACTAATGTCGACCCTCTCGTTATTGTTGTTCGATAGAAGTTTAGAATATTCAATCCTTTGTTTTCATTTTACTTTTATTACAGATTTTTTTCGCTATACTTGACCTTTCTTTCAATTTTATCTTAAAGGTTACTCTGACGATAACCGGTCAAAATGCTATGCAAAGGGGGGATATTGTGAGTTAAGCAGTTGTCGTAAAGGGTTCAAATGCGCCAAGAAGTATTCATACGGATGTCCAAGCGGCACAAAATGTTGTCTTCGAGGTAAGTAGACTCATCAAAATTAATCATTTATTTTAAATCAAAGTTGTTATTACATAAGAGATGTGTATTGTTTTTGCTATTGAATTATGATTTACTTTTTAAATAATTTCTTATTTACATTTGTCAAAGCTATCTTCTTGTAGATTACTCTTACAAGGGACAACGTAAGAATAGAGGTAAAGGATATTGCACTAATAGTGGATGTCGATCAGGATATAATTATTATGGCAACAATGGAAACTGTAACTATGGCAATAGGTCTTACAAGTATGATTGCCACTCTTATGCAGGATGCTGTCTCCCACGTAAGTATTACATCCTCTTTATGACAGGGTTTGCCTGGCATTTTCCAAATCAAAAGTCATTCTAGATACTATTGACATGCTTATAGTTTAGAAATTCGTCAACTGAAGAAGGTTTATTTATTTGACCATCATTGAGTTCACAAACATTTGCAAATAATTATTTGCAAAGCGCTTTAAGTTCATGTTACATTGACCGTTTCATTGTTGTTACTTGAGCGCCACTGTTGAGTATCATGTACACACCGAAAATTATTAATATGATATCTGTTAAATTAATAGAATATGAGTCTGCAAAAATAATAGGAAACAATAAAATAGTTGCTTAGATCAATTCATGAACATCAGTAAATTTTTATCATCCTACAAATGAAAGCTACATTACTGAACGAATGACAATATTACAACAAACGTGATAAGTTTTTTTTGGGACATTTCTACTTTTATAAAATAAATATTACTGTCATACAATTGAAAGGTTTATCAAGCTATACACACAGGATTAATCCACAATTGTCTACATAAGAATATCTCCGTTCAATGTCAGGTATATGACAGTTGTTATCAATTCGTTTGATGTGTTTGTGCTTTTGATTTTCCCATTTTCGTCTGAGTGTCATTTCATAAGAGCACAGTTAGGTTAACTGCCTAACTCTATCATAATCGGAATGGAAAAGGGCCATATTCAATTGAAAAAAACATATTTGTATATTTATAAACGTCTCTTGAAAACATACATGAGACATATCTTCATAAGACAAAATAGGATTAACATATAAGTGCATTATAATGCTATAATGAATCAGAAAGCTTACTAAAATTCAATTCAATTTGTTTCATTTAATCATGAACATACAAGACAAAACTACTATGTTTTGAGATTATTCATCTATAATATACAATGTACATCTTGTCATTCATATTCGGCTTGTGTTCAAAGTCTAAGTGACGATTTGATTTTATTTCAGGTTGTTTTTTGTGTTTTTTTAGTGTTTTTAATTTGTTTTCTTTCGGTTTTTAGGTAACCCATACAGCAAATTCAATTACTACTGCACTTATGAAAAAGGATGTCCAGATAATTACTATTTTTATAACAACAAAGGCTACTATTATTATAATAACAAAGACTACTATAATTGTCGTTCTTACAAGGGATGCTGTCTTCCTAGTGGTAAGTACTTTGATCTTTATTAGATATTTTTCTCTGATAGCTTAACCAATCATTGACACAGACAGAAAGATTTGTTTATGTGTTAAGTTAACTAACAATATATTGATATGTTTCGTTTTCTTACTTAACTTTATAATTATTTATTTGTTTTAGGAAGAGATAATAGGGCAATACATAAACGTTTATTTATAGATCGTTAGAATGCTAGATTTCCTAAAAAAAATATAATTTATAAATAATATTCTGATTAATTAAAATGTGCACAGATGTTGTGTCTTCAGATTCTCACTCATGGTGACAGTGATCGCCAGGAAGTTACAATTAGGTTTGAACTTTCTCCTCTTTTTCAAGATCTCACTGTGACTTTTGGATGAACAACAGATATATAAGCACTGTTCCTTCATTCTTGGTGTAGTTGAGAGATTGAAAACAGTTTGTTTATAAAACATTACTTTTTTTTTGGTAATTACAAGTATATAACACGAAAAAGATTTAAATTTATTTTTATAACCTTTATGAAGTGCTTATTTTACCAGTCAGGTGTTTGATGTAGAATTTAATACGTTTTATAATATGTATTCATTGACCATTAAAAAAGAGTTAACAACTAATGTACATTACTATGAAATTATATGGAATTTTTATTGACAAAAAATTGGTGTGCAATTCTAATTGGCCTTTTTTTGGCAGGCATAATTTAATACTTAGGAATCTTTATAACATATGAAATATCAAATTGAGAAAAGAGAAAAAAATGTAAACACAAACAAATAAAAAGCAAGGAAATAGAGTTGACATATTCAATTAAGTACATCCTTATTTGTTGGGCAGTTCGTATATTCATATTGCTTAGTTTGAAGCATTCAGTTCAACAAACAAAACATGGTAAGACCGATATGTCGATTTCAGTTGAATAAACTTACTTAAAAACAAAACTCCACTAATTTATATTAGATCTCATAAAACATGCACCTGAGTATAGTTCTGCACAAAGTAATAAACAATATACAGCTCATCATGGTATGATTTCTTATGTTTCTTTTTTCAGGTAAATATTGAAAGAAACCGCCGATGAAACATCTCAAAGTGCAATTGATATCAGATAATGATTTCAAATAAATGTTTTAGGACATATTGATTAGTCTTAGTTAATGCTATTTTCAAATACTTACTTATAAGTACAACTGTACAACTTAAATATACTATTTTGCTCTCTTTACTAATTTCATAGAGAAAAATATATTGAAAGCACGGTTTTAATTTCAAATGATTATTTCCCCCCGCATTGATACAATATGTCAACGTTACCCGCATATTGGATATATATTTCCCAAATTATGTGAGTTTGTTTTGTTCACACATCGTTGTCAATAGAATGGGATTTTCTGCGACTGTCATACAAGTGAGAGGTTTAGCTACCTATAAAACTAGGTTTAATCCGCCATTTTTTACATACGAAAATGACTGTACTATTTCAGGAATATAACAGTTATTATCATCCATTTGTTTAAAATATTTGAGCTTTTGGTTTTGCAATTTGATTTTGAAATTGCCTAGGAGATCAGTATTTTCAGGTGATTTTACTTTTTTACATAGTCGATGACTGTTGATTTTGGATAAAAGATGAACTGTTGAAATGAACAAGAAAAATTAATAACCTGCAGAAAGCGAAGGAGATACAATACAAACTCATTATAAATACAAGGCTTATAAAATTTGATTAAAAATGGGACTTTGCAAATAGCTGTGTTATCTACATTATTATTTATGACGATGAACGGTGAAAATCAGTTGAATTGTGTCATATTTTGCATGACTTTTATGAGGTTTGTTATCAAGGAGACCCTTTCCAGCTTTTACATTCTCGTTACAGTTCGATAAAGCATATGTTGTATATTTCCAATTTTTATGACAAAAGATGGCATAAATTGCAGTAATTACATTTGAATTCAGATTTTAAAAAAAACAATCGATTAAGAAGGAAAACTTAAAAATACAAAACAGATTTTAAAAAGCAAAATTTAGTTATCTATTACTCCGTTTTCTCAAACATCTTTACGTGTAATCGTTACATAGACAAAGAACAGTCTGTTTTTATGTACAATTTATCTACTTAGATATGAATAAGAGGAAAAAATATCGACGAGTAATTGCGCCTTATAGGAGGCATGTATATGCATTCATGATCTTAAATGCGTACACAGCTGCTGCAATTGTGTTTATTCCTGTCCAAGATCGTAACGTTAAAATAGGGCTTTCACACTGGGCAAACTCTTATTACTCAAAAAAATTTCAAAACAAACATTACCTTCGGCTTTAGTTGAAATGTGTACGTCTTTGAATGTCACTGAACATTTAATATGTTTGGAAAATAAAAGCACTTGTAGCAGTTATCCAAATAGAACGGTCGATGTATAAAGGATATTTAATTGACAACCACAAAGAGACAATAAATTAAAAAGATGATATATTTACAAGCAAGACGAATGAATGTTACTTTTTTTAAACTCCTGTTAGTTTTCTTGCAACTCAAACTTAATAATGGCACCAAGACTTCCAAATAGTGAAGTTGAAATCATCTCTTCATAAATTTTGTGGACGCCATCACGAGTTGGTTGACCGTTATAGAATAACCGTTTCACAGATGATATCGGATATGTTCCTTACGTCGTAACTACAATCCCCTTCCTTTTACTGAATATGACCTACCGAATTTGTTATAACATGAGCAACACGATGGATTCCACATGTGGAGCAAGATTTGGTTACCCTTCCGGAGCACCTGAGATCACCCCCTAGTTTTTGGTGGGGTTCGTGTTGCTTATTCTTTATTTTTCTATGCTGTGTCGTGTGTACTTTTGTTTGTCTGTTTGTCTGTTTCGTTTTTAGCCATGGCGTTGTCAGTTTATTTTCGATTTATGAGTTTGACTGTCCCTCTGGAATCTTTCGCCCCTCTTTTAAACGTTATCTTTCTCATATAAATATTTAAACGTCAAAGTTTTCTGAAAACTAATTAAACCTGCTCTGGTAAATCTTCACAAGTTAACTCAATGAATTTTAAATAAATAGATATATTAAAGTAAGCTTTTATCAAATTCTTACCTGGATATTAAAATACGGAGATGAACATCATTTTAATTTCCATGCCGAAACCACCAGTTGTTTTATCATCAAAACATTCTCCTCTTGGACTGTTGGTTATGCATTAAATTCTTGTTCACGCTATTGAAATTGTGAATTTTATTCAGGTCCAGAAATGCGTTGATTCAATGATGGCTTTGAAAATTACACTTCGAGGGAATGTGTCATCAGTTTTTTTTCTGGACATTAACATTCACATGTGCAGACCATGCAGATTTATCTATCGTATTACATGTGCATGTACATTATATCCGATTTCATAATAATAATTTCTTGTAATGTTAATGTATTGTAAAATAAAACTACTAATACATGTAACGTGAGCTGTGTTCAGACACGATTTAATTTACTTAACCAATTTTTTGTTATATAATTATAGGAATTTTACATTTGATTTGAATATGTTGTTGCTTTTTCAGTTAATCTATTTTTTAAGTATGTTTTGCTAATTCTTGCATAACATAAGTGACACATCTGCTAGACAAACTTACTTGTATTTACTATATAAAGCAGCATCAACATGCAAGTTTAACCAATTACAAGATGAGGTCAATCCAGGTGTTACTCACTGTCTTTGTGATCGCCGCTCTGTGCGGAATAGGTAAGAGCGCTTTTGTTTTCACCTTTCCTTCATTTATTGTTCCAACAGTGTGTTATGAATCTACGCTGTAGAGTTCTAATAAGAATGGGTTCAAAAGGTAAAAACCTTTGATAAAGGCCAATGATTTCAGTGAACGAATTTGGAAAAGTCGGTAAAGGAAACAAGTCAGTTCATTGTTCAATTTTACATTTACTGAAGTTTCATGATGTACTATTTTTTTTTTAATTATGTCGTCAGTCATCACCGAATAGAAATCTATTTTGTTTTGTTAACCATAAAATCAACTTTTATCCATAATTTTCCACATAAGAAAATACCTGTACCAAGTCAGGAACATAATAATTTGTATCCATTTGTTTGATGTGTTTGAGCTATTGATTTTGTCATTTGCAAATTATCTTTTCCTCGGAGTTTGGTATTTTTGTTATTTTATATTTTATTGTCGAAGTGCAAATTTGGTGCAAACATATGGTACCGTTAATGTTATTGCAGAAAAAGTTATAACATGAATGTATGGTAGGTTGGGTCTAGGTTGACTACTATACTCTTTCTTATAAGATTTTATAACATTCATACAAGCGGATTTAATTGTCACGGTTTTAGTGTAAGTAGAACACAACTTCTGACTAAAAATAAAAAAAGACAAAATCCAAATTTATCCTTAAAGTTTGTGTTTTCTTTATCTTCCTCCATATATATATTCAAGTTTTATAATTATTTTTGTCAAATTTCTGCATTTTGGTGTTGTGTCTCTGTTGTGTCGTAGTTTGTAGCCCGGATTTGTTTTTTTTCGATCGATTGATGAATTTTGAACAGCGGTATACTACTGTGGCCTTTATTTCTGCACTGTGTAGAAAAATTGAGGAAAGGGGTAATATTGAAAAAATATCTTTTAACAATTTTCAAACTTAAACAATACATACAGTACAACGGACAAAATAAACGAAGTGGTAGTCTGATGGTATGATCGAATTTTTTTACAGAAACTTAACACCCCTCACACATTTTTTGTTATAATTTATAAAAAAGAAGATGTGGTATGATTGCCAATGAGACAACTATCCACAAGAGACCAAAATGACACAGACATTAACAACTATAGGTCACCGTACGGCCTTCAACAATGAGCAAAGCCCATACCGCATAGTCAGCTATAAAAGGCCCCGATAAGACAATGTAAAACAGCACAAACGAAAAAACTAACGGCCTTATTTATGTAAAAAAAAATAAACGAAAAACAAACATGTAACACATAAACAAACGACAACCACTGAATTACAGGCTCCTTAGTTTACTTTTTTTTTTAAATCAACTCAATATTTTTAAAAACAGGTATGCCATTAATGTCAGATCATTTTTTTACATTTTCAACAAAGTTATGAGTCCTCGATATGATATTTTTGCAAAACTCTTTTTGAGTAGTATAGTAATTTACTATCTTAAGGCTTCTACTGCTGAGGGAGTTTTAATTTCCAGAGGGTATCACCAGCCAAGTAGTCAGCACTTCTGTTCTGACAAAAATTATCATTGATATGGTCATATTTATAAATTAACTGTTTACGAAACTTTTGAACTTTTGAAATACAAAGGTTTTTCTACCTCAGGAATAGATTACCTTAGCTTCATTTGGCAAAACATTTTAGAAATTTTAGTCCTCAAAACTCTTCAACTTCGTACTTTATAGTTTCTTTGGCCTTTTAAACTTTTTTGGATTCGAGCGTCACTGATGAGTCTTTTGGAAACGAAATGCTCGTCTTGCGTTAATACAAAAAAATCCTCGTATCTATAATGTTATTATTGTTTATTTCTTTTTGTTAAAATAACTTTTGGTATGCTGTTCGTCGGTTTTTTATATCATAATGTCTCCCCTCTATTTCGATACATGTACTATTACTTCTGTGACATAGTTATTCTTTAAATCATCTGAATCTTTAAATTTTTTTTATTAATGACGGTTAAATTCTACGCTATGATATTGCAAAATTTAAGTCGTCGGTTATGGTACAATAGTGACAAACAGTACTTAAACGGCGGATCAGGTTATGTAAATGTTGGCTCCATGGGAGGTAGTGGTACAAAAGTTTGCACATTTAACATGTATAACTATAATACGCCTGGTGTCTGGGATAATATTTATTAGCGTTTATTCTATACAATTACAATCTCATTTTTTCTTTATTTTCTTTTTAACAAATATCGTATATTTCTTCTATACAGTTAAATCGTATAATAAATATGATTACAAAGTAAGAGGATACTGCACTAATGGGGGTTGTCGATCAGGATACTTTTATTATGGCAACACCGGATATTGTCGATATGGCAGTAGGTCTTATAGATATAATTGTGCTTCTTATGCTGGATGTTGCCTTCCACGTGAGTATATATAAACATGATTATAATTCAGCTCTGTACTGTTTACAAAAAGCAATAACCATTATATATACTACCGATATGCTTTTATTCAAGACCTTTTACAACCTGAAGTAGAAAACTGTAATGGAATTCATTCTATGTTGGCTTTCCATTTTTTCACAAGTAATGTCGAATGAATGATCAAGCATCTCTGATACAAAATATCAAATAATACTTCCATTAAATTCCATTAAATATTAGTATTCTTGTTTTCATGTTTGATAACGGGCTTTTTGCCTTTTCGTATTATTTTTGATACATATGAGATGGTTCTGCAATATACATCAGTTCATTGGGATATTGTCCTATGGTACAATGTTTGTATTCTCGTCTTTAATTTTTGCGTATGTGCTTAGTCTTTGTGCCTTTTTGTGTTTCTTTGTTGCATATTTATTTGCTTGGCTCAGTACTTATACATCCCATTATGGTGCTATGGTACAAGTTCGTAGCCTTGTCTTTCCTTTTTATCAATGTCCTTTGTCTAAATGTAATTGGTTCTTCTTTGTTGTATATTTGTTTGTTTTTATAGTGATTAACATTATAACACAATGTTGACCGCTGTACCCTTATTTTTGACATGTGTACCTATTATGTGTTTTGTATTGTTCACCCACGTTGTCAATATAATGGAACTGTATAGACTGTCATAAAAGAGAGATTTGGCTAGCTATAAAACCAAAAATGTCTGTACCAAGTCAGCAATATAACAGTCATTATCAATTCGTTTGGTATGTTTGAGCTTTTAATTTTGCCATTTGATTCGGGACTTTCCGTTTTAAAATTTCCTCGGATTTCTGTTTTTTGTGAATTTACCTTTTTCCAATGACGTTGATGTTTGAGTATAATCACCTTTATATTGATAGTACAAGTAATTAAAAAAAACTAAAAACTTGATGTACTGTGCGCAGGGCTACTAGAATTTACAAAAAAAAAAGACACACCACCAATAAAAGATAGTTCGATTACGTGAAGGATCGCCCCCATAACGAAAACATCTTCTAATTCATTTCAACGCGATAAAATCTTTAAACCATGACAATAAAAATATATGACTGTATTTTCTTTGGTCTACTCCTTACCACAAGAGGAAAACGTAGCTTGAACCAAATTAGGAAAGCGAGCTATGCTATTCAAATAATAGCTCTGTCATGTAAACTATGTTGAGATACAAATAGTATTTTGTATGTAAGGTCTCTTAATCTAACTTATATTTTGCAACACCTTTCGAAATGTTTGTTTTATGTTGCTACTCAACTTTGAACTATGTGTGGCCTTCCAATTATGATATCGGTATATGAGATGAGTTTGTTTCAAATAATAAAATGTTACACAAATTTAAGTAAAACACGTTTGCGTTAACTTTGTATTTGTATATTTTATTCATCAATAATCATTATTATTGTATATTCTGTTGACTCGAGTTATATTGATATGTTCATAATTTTCTAACTCAGGAATAGATTACCATAACTGTATTTGGCAAAACTTTTAGGAATTTTTGGTCCTCAATGCTCTTTAACTTCGTACTTTTTAGGCCTTTTTAATATTTTTTTTATTCTAGCGTCACTGATGAGTCTTTTGTAGGCGAAACGCGCGTCTGCCGTAATAAAATGTTAATCCTGGTATCTATGATGTGTTTATTCATCCATCATATATATCTCATAATTCATATTTGATTTGAATTTAAGGTAAAAGCAACGATTTAGATTTTATTTTTGAATTTTAAACAATAATATTTTTAAACTTTTAATTATTTGTCTCATAGGTAACCCAACCAGAAAATTCAGATATTACTGCACCAAGAGAAAGAACAGATGTCGTGGAGATTACTATTTCTATAACAACAAAGGCTACTATTATTATAGTAACAATGCCTACTACAATTGTCGTTCTTACAGGGGATGTTGTTTTCGTAAGAGTAAGTAGTAATATAAAACTAGAGGCTCTAAAGAGTGTCGCTCACCTTGGTATATGTGAATATTAAACAAAAGAAACAGATGGATTCATGACAAAATTGTGTTTTGGTGATGGCGATGTGTTTGTACATCTTACTTTACTGAAAATTCTTGCTGCTTACAAATATCTATATCTATAATGAACTTGGCCCAATGAAAATTGTTAAATAAAGGCAACAGTAGTATACCGCTGTTCAAACTCATAAATCCATGGACAAAAAACAAAATCGGGGTAACAAACTAAAACTGACGGAAACGCATAAATATAAGAGGAGAACAACGACACAACACTACAATGTAACTAACACACACAGAAACAGACCAAGCATCAGACAAAATCCCACGAAAATAACAAATATAACATCAAACCCAAATACATGAATTTGAGATAGACAAGTACCGTGACACGTCTTATCACAATGTCAATTTACACTCAAAAATAAGAGAAAACAAACGACGCAACGTTAAACTGTAACACACACAGAAACGAACTATAATATAACAATGGCCATATTCCTGATTTGGTACAGTATATTTTTAAAGGAAAAAATGGTGGGTTGAACCTGGTTTTGTGGCATGCCAAACCTCGCACTTTAATGGCAATGTTAAATATAACTTAGAAATGACAACATAATATTACAGGACTACAATACAAATAAATAGGAAAACGTATTAGACAAAGAAACACATGATTAATGAATAACAAAAAACATCAGGTTTAAAATTTAATACGACAAAAACGCACCTCGTCCACACAAGACTCACTAGTGACGCCCAGATATAAAAGATCGAAAGCGAAAAAAAGTACAAAGTTGTACAGTACTGAAGATCAAAAGTTGAAAAAGGTTGTGTCAAATACGACTAAGTTTGTATGCTTGGGATAAGAACATCCTTATTATTTAGAACAATTAATGCTATAGCAAACAGTAAATTTTATCAAATGAATATAACAGATATACATAATGAAACTGAAGTATTAACTCATTACATAAAACAAACACGAATACATAATGAATGACCAACACAGAATAGACCCACCCGAATCAGTCCAGGCCTCAACGCAGTAAATTATGAAAATGACGTCACATACGACGGTGAAAAGGCATTAAAAATTACGTCACATACGATGGTGAAAAGGCATTAAAAATTAAAAATTGACTATAAAGGACATTAACTCCTTAGGGGGTCAATTGACCATTTCAGTTATGTTGACTTATTTGTAAATCTTACTTTGCTGAACATTATTGCTTTTACAGGTTATCTCTATCTATATATGTAGCGGTCATCGGACACATTTTTCAAACGAAATACCCTAATGATGGTTGTGGACAAGTTTGGATTAATTTGGCCCAGAAATTTCAGAGGAGAAGATTTTTGTAAAAGATTACTAAGATTTAAGAAAAATGGTTAAAATTGACTATAAAGGGCAATAACTCCTAAAGGGGTCAGCTGACCATTTCGGTCATTTGACTTATTTGTAAATCTTACTTTGCTAAACATTTTTGCTGTTTACAGTTTATCTCTATCTATAATAATATTCAAGATAATAACCAAAAACAGTAAAATTTCCATAAAATTACCAATTCAGGGGCAGCAACCCAACAACGGGTTGTCCGATTCATCTGAAAATTTCAGGGCAGATAGATTTGACCTGATGAACGATTTAACCCCCATGTCAGATTTGCTGTAAATGCTTTGGTTTTTGAGTTAAAAGCCAAAAACCGCATTTCACCCCTATGTTCTATTTTTAGCTCTGGTGGCCATCTTGGTTGGTTGATCGGGTCACCGGATACATTTTTTAAACTAGATACCCCAATGTTGATTGTGGCCAAATTTCGTTAAATTTGGCCCAGTAGTTTCAGAGGTGAAGATTTGTGTAAAAGCTAACGACGGACGACGACGACGACGGACGACGGACGACGGACGCCAAGTGATGAGAAAAGCTCACTTGGCCCTTTGAGCCAGGTGAGCTAAAAAGGAGATGCGGTGATCGATAACGTCATTATAGTTGATAATAAAAGTTCAGACTGAACTTTCACAATGAAAACAACAACATACTTACCTATAAAATGCCCCGACATCACAAAATGTGACACAATTCAATCAAAACCAATTGACCTGATTAATGACAAAGTTATGAGCGTTCGATCGTCCATCTTATCTAGGCTTATAGTGTTACAATACAACTTATACTTGGTAGCTTATAATTTTAGCCAATCTTTTCAAAAGATGAGAAGATTCTTTGCTTGTACCAAGATCTTTGGAACTTGACTTAGAGTATACAAACTTATTGTGGTTACAAACCTTTCATCATAGAGTTGCGTAGATATTCCGTTCCTAATTTTTAATTGAAATTATTTCCATTCATTAAAATGTTGACTAAGGACCTTTTTTCATTATTTCAGAAACGATCTGCTCATCCCAGTTTTTAACATTTTTGATTCCATGTTTAATGTTTCACCAAAAAGTAATGAACCTTTTCGACTTGACTCTAAAAAACTTACATTTTGTATTTTATCATACTCATTTAAAAAGTAATTGTTAATAAGAGTTTTAAAACCATATATAAAAAAGTCGTATATGCATATTATAATTCAACCTCATAATCATATTAATCCACGATTTGAACAACTGAAACTTTTGAATCTTCAAATAACTGGAATCTACTAATTAAATGTACTAAAAAGTCATTAGCAGCTTTCGTGTCGTGTGAACTGACACAATGACCAAAGGATAACAATTTCACATGAGCGTAGCGATTCCAAAGGCATATTGAAATTCATAAGTGGACGAAAAACAAAATTCATGGCATTGTCTTTAACTGTAATGTTGTTTTGCTAAGCTGCATTGTTTTCATGACCGATAATATTTAGTACATTCTGCGTTAAACGTGTAAATTATTTTTTTCAGTTAACAAAAAGTGAATTCAATACTGAGAGCAGTTCGTCGAAGAATCATCAAAACTTACAGTCGATATTTGATGATCGAGTTTTGTTTAGACAAATTGATTTGTCCGAACGTATACTAACTATTTTTAATTTTAATATATGAAGCAACAGCATTGATAAATTTCAAAAAAAATATATTTATTTTGTGCTTCTTTTCAATTGAATAAAGAAATATTCATTAAAGGACAGCATTTGACACGTTGTTTGTTATTTACTGCCACTGTATGTCTCGAAAAACTAAGATGTAAAACTGTCAGACAAAGTTTACAATAGAAATTACACTTATTTTTATGTTACTTAGACCGGGTGTATGTGTATAGTAAATGAGACACAACCCCAACAAAACACAAACCAAGAAATCTAAATAGCATCATAAGGCGTTATGGACAGTTTTAAAACAATAAACGTATTTGTGAGTCTTTAGAAGTAAATGAGTTATATAGAAATTATCAAATATCTATTATCAAGGTCAGGCATATCGATCATAAAACTTTGAAGTCAGATTTGTGTACTTATACATGTTGTAATCAAAAATCAACCGATCCAAAGGCTGGATTTCATGTTTCGAACAAGAATCTAAAGGTATGAACACTGATTCAAGTTTAATTAAAAAATCAAAAGCTCAAACACATCAAACGAATGAGTAACAACTGTCATATTCCTGACTTAGTATAGGCATTTTTTGTCTGTAGCCAATGGTCGATTAAACCAGGTTTTATAGTTGATAAACCTCTACCTTGTATACCAGTCGAATACAATTTATTTATATTGAAAACGATTTTTAAACAAAAACAAAGGGGCATAATAGCTAAAATATCAATATTTGGGGTGCAGCAGCCAACGTAGTGTTATTATCTTAATCTTTATCACTAAAACAACAAGCAAATATGTCATCAAAGAGAAACAAAAATGAATTTTAAAGAGGCACATTAGTAAAAACGAAAGACAAAGATACAAGAATTTTCCTTGGAACACCACAACAATGACGGGGCTAAACAGTAAAAGTAATAATTTACAAATACAAAAAGAGAATACTTTAACACGTTATTAAGATGAAAAACAACGTCAGGACCTAGAATCTATAAGTAGAGACCACCGTGTATTATTTGTGAAGTTGATACAGAATATTTGTCAACAAGGTCTTGCTATTTTCTGGTGAACTTATTTTTAGAAAAAGGACGAGACTTTCTCTGATATACCTTTGCTACTCAGACACTAGTGACGTTTTACTAAGTATGAGTAGCAGCTGCATGCTCTTGGATACTGAATGAGTTGGGAAATGTATATCCCAAATGCAGCTGAAGTTGGTATATTGCAACTATGGTGGAGGAAATGTATTATTTCAAATTAAACTCGTTTCATTTGTCAGAGATTCTGGTACTGAGATGACCGCTTATGTCAAATTCGAGGTATAAGTCTAAAAATGTTTCTAGTTTCTAGTTCTGGAGTTATGTTAATGGGACATAATCAGAAAAGTTTGGATTGATAATGGAAAGAACATCATCAATATATCTGAAAGAGAAATTAAATGATCTGGTAACTTTGATCCTCTTGTTTTTGACAAGTGTCTGGAGAAACTCCGACTCAAATGAAAAAAGGAAGAAGAATCAATCGGTAAGGCGTAAAATACTGAAGAATGATAGAAGAGATGATGATTTGAAATACTCAAGATTCTTTAGTAAATGTACAAAACTAAGCAAACCTGTCGAAGTAATGGAAATGTTTACAATTTTGATTTTGGCATTTGTAAAGGGATTTTTTTTCCGTTTTGAATTTGACTTGAAGTTTATTTTTGTTGTTATTTTACTTTGGCACAACTTTTTTGCAATTTTGGATCCTCAATGCTCTTCAACTTTGTACTAGTTTGGGTTTATAAATATTTTTGATTTGAGCGTCACTGATGAGTCTTATGTAGACGAAACGCGCGTCTGGCGTACTAAATCATAATCCTGGTACCTTTGATAACTATTTACACCACTGGTTCGATGACACTGCTGGTGGACGTTTCGTCCCCGAGGGTATCACCAGCCCAGTAGTCAACACTTCGGTGTTGACATGAATATCAATAATGTGGTCATTTTTATAAATTTCCCGTATACAAAACTTTGAACTTTTTGAAAAACTAAGGATTTTCTTATCCCAGGCATAGATTACCTTAGCCGTATTTGGCACAACTTTTTAGAATTTTGGATCCTCAATGCTCTTCAACTTTGTACTAGTTTGGGTTTATAAATATTTTTGATTTGAGCGTCACTGATGAGTCTTATGTAGACGAAACGCGCGTCTGGCGTACTAAATTATAATCCTGGTACCTTTGATAACTATTTACACCACTAGGTCGATGCCACTGCTGGTGGACGTTTCGTCCCCGAGGGTATCACCAGCCCAGTAGTCAACACTTCGGTGTTGACATGAATATCAATAATGTGGTCATTTTTATAAATTTTCCGTATAAAAAACTTTGAACTTTTTGAAAAACTAAGGATTTTCTAATCCCAGGCATAGATTACCTTAGCCGTATTTGGCACAACTTTTTGGAATTTTGGATCCTCAATGCTCTTCAACTTTGTACTAGTTTGGGTTTATAAATATTTTTGATTTGAGCGTCACTGATGAGTCTTATGTAGACGAAACGCGCGTCTGGCGTACTAAATTATAATCCTGGTACCTTTGATAACTATTTACACCACTGGGTCGATGACACTGCTGGTGGACGTTTCGTCCCCGAGGGTATCACCAGTCCAGTAGTCAACACTTCGGTGTTGACATGAATATCAATAATGTGGTCATTTTTATAAATTTCCCGTATACAAAACTTTGAACTTTTTGAAAAACTAAGGATTTTCTTATCCCAGGCATAGATTACCTTAGCCGTATTTGGCACAACTTTTTAGAATTTTGGATCCTCAATGCTCTTCAACTTTGTACTAGTTTGGGTTTATAAATATTTTTGATTTGAGCGTCACTGATGAGTCTTATGTAGACGAAACGGGCGTCTGGCGTACTAAATTATAATCCTGGTACCTTTGATAACTATTTACACCACTTGGTCGATGCCACTGCTGGTGGACGTTTCGTCCCCGAGGGTATCACCAGCCCAGTAGTCAACACTTCGGTGTTGACATGAATATCAATAATGTGGTCATTTTTATAAATATCCCGTATAAAAAACTTTGAACTTTTTGAAAAACAAAGGATTTTCTTATCCCAGGCATAGATTACCTTAGCCGTATTTGGCACAACTTTTTGGAATTTTGGATCCTCAATGCTCTTCAACTTTGTACTAGTTTGGGTTTATAAATATTTTTGATTTAGGCGTCACTGATGAACGCACTTTTCTTGCCTCTTGTTATATTTGTTTTAAAATCCAATGGTCAGGGAACAAAAAGAGATATCAACAGCAAGTGTAATGTCACAGCTAAAATTGTTAATCACTGAACCATTACGTTCAATTATTTTAAAGTATGATGTTGAAAAGCAGATTTGTTGTTATCTTCGAAGAGTAAATTGTTTATATATGTTTATCAACAATTTTATAATATGATTACATGTGGTTAAGCAGATGCTGCAAATGAGAAAGTTCAATATGCTTTACACGTTTAAGAATTAGAAACCCTTTATATCTTATCTAATACATTATAATAGGTTTAGGTTTTCACCAGATTGCATGTACTTACAACATTACTTTTTAGGACGAAAAAAATAGTACAAGATATACAAATCGTTTCTTAAATTATGCTAAAGTCAACGCTAAAGGATAAGATGAAAAGTTAACATAATTAAAAGTAACTCGATTCTTTTCAGCCCTTATTCAATTCAAACTACCCTTATTTTTCAATTCCAGACAAACAGTCCAGTTTTTGGAAGCCGATTTTGTTTTTTGGGGCACTTTTTTCTAAATTAAATATTCTAACATTGAAATTAAAAATGCGGACTCTTATGAATATAGAAGGCTAAAACGTTGTTTTTCCTTTGAGCTGAATTGTATTTTTAAAATATAGCATACATACTGATTTGCGTATATATGCGGATATATAATTCGTCATAACATCAACACAAAAATGTTAGATCTGTTAATTTTCTTTAGCAAATTTTTTTGTTCTTCTTCTCTCGCCGAAATTCGAACTCATGCTACTGAAATATCGTGTCACCAAATCGCCTTGCACTATGCCCGACGCGCTAAACCACTCAACCACCTAGGTTCTACAATAATAAAGCTTTCGGTGACCGGAAGTTACCTTTCATCGTCAGTTTTAATCTAGCGTCGTAACACAGTACATGATATATAAGGAATGAAGATGTAATTGCTACAAATCAGCTGAGTTTTCTATTGTAATGTAAGATGCAGTCATATTTTATATGGGCTGATGTTTAGACGAATTATATACACAGAATGTATTTTCAGCCTTGTATCACCATCACCGATGGATAAAATATGTTATAGAGTCGTCACTGATTCAGACGTACTTATAATATTAATATTTCTGTGATTGCATCTTACATTAATCTGTGGGATCCTTTACAATATATAATTCAACTGATCTGTAACAACTCATCTAGAGCGATGAACACAGTGCAGGCAGTGTTGTCTCAATATCCCAATAGCTTGAGTTCGAATCAAAGCGATAGAAGAAGAAAAACAAAGATTAGCTCCCGCAAATTTGCAGAATAAACATTGTTTTGTTGATATTTAGAGTAGTGATGAATATAGAATGTGTTTTAGCCGTGTATCACCTTCACTGGTCAGCCATTAGATGAATCTGTCGTAGAGTTGTCACTTAAATAGAAGTTAACGTAACGGTAATCCATCAAAAGTTATTAGTTCAGTCGAGCTGAGAGGTCTAAAGCTATGGACACAGTACAAGCGGTGTTATCTCGATATCCAAAAAGCATGAGTTCGAGTCCTGGCGAGGGATGAACAAAAACTTGCTTCCGAATATTTGCAGATTTAACATTATTGTGCTGTTATTTAGAGTAGTTATATATTTTTGTACATATCGTTACTATTGTTAATAATATGCCATATGTTTATACTATACTTGAATACATTGTTAAGACTAAACGTTAGTAAAGAATATTGAATGAGAAATTGCCAGAAAGTAAGAACAAACAATAGTGAGATGATTACGATTTTTAATTGATTATTAAAATATGGCATGACACTAATGAATTGAATTCAAACCGATTTGTGTGTTAAGTAAGAATTGAAAATTTCATGCATTTATATTCCATATATGTCACACGACGAAAAGAGGCGTGTCGTTTCAGGTTTCCACCTTGTAAACAGTAAGTGGTAATCAATCCCATGTTTTGACACTATGCAGCTGGCTAATTTGCAAACAGTTTTGCAAAAGGAGAAAATATACCTTGAAATACATGTTATATGAGAAGGAAACCCTACCAGACAGAAACCGAGTCGCGCTTGACTACTAGCATTGGGATGTTATAGGAATTAAAGTTGTTTCATTTATGTTTAATTTCAATTTTGATTGTTTTTGATATGTTGATGCATTGTTATTGATTAATGCATAATTTTGCATATTATAAACATTTTTGGAGTCTAATGCCAATTTAAACACCTTTAAGCTGTTGAAAAACAGTGTTCATTTTGCAAGCTGCTTGGGATATTTCAATGGCCAATAGATTTAAGCACATGGTGATTCGCAGACTATTTCAAGTACACTATGTTTTGGGTTTTTTAAATTAAATGCAGTTTTTTTGTGAAGTTTTTTTTCCCGACTCTTCAACTTTGTATTTGTTTGGCTTTATAAATATTTTGATATGAGCGTCACTGATGAGTCTTATGTAGACGAAACTATTTGGGGATTGGGTATTTATGTTGCAATACTTAAACAAATTACTAATTGTGCCTATTTGGAACTTTGTCCATAGCTATAAGAGATCATTGAATAAAATATAACTTCTCGTTTAAAAAAAAAATCTGAATGAGAAGGGAATTTCCAATTCTGTGTAAATCTGACAAGTTAATTTGCAGTTGAAATTTCGGTCCCAAACTAAGAATCAACACTGTCGATAAGTGACTTATTACATAACTAAATCTCGTTTTATCTGAAATCGTAAATTTAATTATAATGCGTTGTGATTAAAGTTAAATTTGTATGGTCTATTTTCAGAATACGTGAGGCCTATTTCATATATGAACAATGGATAATCTAAAACCCACAAGGGACCTATATATATCTAGTAGAGTATAATTGCTTCAGATGATTTGTGTGGTTTCAGATAACGGGTGTATACTTTTCATGGTTTGCATGAACATGGTCATGTTATGATCATACTTAATTATGAAGTTAACTGGTATAAATGACTTGTCAATACTCGCTTAAATATGGGTTCTTAAGTGAAAAAAAAACATATTCAATATATTTGCACATGAAATTAATGAGGTCATGTAATACCTACGTAAGTTTTGTATACATAAAAATCATATGAATACC
Organism: Mytilus edulis; assembly: GCF_963676685.1. Classification (NCBI taxonomy): domain Eukaryota; kingdom Metazoa; phylum Mollusca; class Bivalvia; order Mytilida; family Mytilidae; genus Mytilus; species Mytilus edulis. The sequence goes on along the minus strand of NC_092345.1, from coordinate 26,467,729 downwards.
ATTAAAAGTGAGTGAGAAGAATCAGTACACATTGGAATTCCAAATTATACACTAAATATGTTGTAGTTAAACTCCTCATAGATACCAAGACGAAATTTTGTATATACGCCAGTCGCGCGTTTCGTCTAAAAAAAAGACTCATCAGTGACGCTCGAATCCAAAAAAGTTAAAAAGGCCAAAATAAAGAACGATATTGAAGAGCATTTAGGACCAAAATTTCTAAAAGTTATGCCAAATACAGCTAAGGTAATCTATGTCTGAGGAGGGTTTGGGATCCCGCTTACATGTTTAACCCCGCGACATTCTGTATGTATGTGACTGTCCCAAATTCAGGAGCCTATAATTCAATGGTTGTCGTTTGTTTATGTGTCACATATTTGTTTTTCGTTAATTTTTTGTACATAAATTAGACCGGTAGTTTTCCCGTTTGAATTGTTTTACATTGTTATTTCGGGGCCTTTTATAGCTGACTTTGCGGTATGGGCTTTGCTCATTGTTGAAGGCCGTACTGTGACCTTTAGTTGTTAGTTCCTGTGTCATTTTGTCTCTTGTGGAGAGTTGTCTCATTGACAATCATACCACATCTTCTTTTTTATATACACATGATGTCAATAATTTCTGCAATTTTTAGGAAAAAGTGTTCGATAGTTTCGTCAGCGAAAAGTGTATAATTACATTGAGAACTAAAGACAAAGATACACTGACCATAATTAAAAAAGGGAAAGTTGCAACTTCAAAGTCCGCATCTTCGTCAGTGATTTAGTTTTTTTCATATGATAATGGGTTTTTTACAATATGAAAGCCTTGTGTTGATGATAGATATTTGACGATCTCTGTTAAATTGATAAACCATTTGGCTTAAAACTTGGCATACTGTATTGGAATCGGCCCTGAAGATCATTTGTTGCCATCGAGTTTTCTAGTTTGTTGTTTTGTGTGTTTGCCGTCTCATTTATTTTACATAGACACCATCCTTTTACTCATATTAAACATGCAGATGCAGATTAAGATGCAGTTTTAAAAATAACATCTACCAAACACAGCTTTCTTAATTCATTTATTTGAAACTATCCTCAAATGTCGACGGTACATTTTGGTGATCTTTTGTCCAAAATGCTTCTACTGAATTTTCAACTTTTAGTACTCTGAAAGAATAAAATAAACATTAATATAATTTTGCAACGATTGAGAGAGCTTTTAAAGTATATGGGTAAATTTGAATTCATTATCTTTTTATTTTTCTGTTTCAATTTTCCGCTAAAAATGAATGTTTATTTATGTAAGTATAAGGACTTTGTTAGCTAAATTTTCTAATTTTATTAGATATCATGAATTTTTATGACAATATCTAAATATGCTTCATATAGACCAAGCATACCAACAGAAACCAAAAAAAAGATTACTAAAATGTGCCATAGCACAATAACGGGAACAGCGCGTTTGTTGCTGTTTACAAAATGAAAATCATAGTGATAACTTGTAATGGAGTCATTTGTTATTATTGACAATATCGTTGTCCCAACACACTGTTTATCAAGACATCCCAACACACTGTTTATCAAGACATTCCAACACAACATTTTAAAAAAACACAACAGCGTTGCACAATTGAAAAGAATGCGGAATAATATTTAAAAGAAAAAGAAAAATCTAAAGAATATCAAAAAATGAGAAATTTATCATTCTAAAATATGCTTTTACATATTGGAATACATGCTCAGCGTAAAATACGTTAACAATTTAAAAGTTTAGAGAACACGAGACACATCTAAATGTGTTTAAGATAACTTGGTAGATGAATTGAATATATAAACATCTATTCTAGTTTTTAAGACGATAAAAGATGAAGTTAAAATAACTATACTCTATGAGTATTTATCATTTTTGAAGGCCTAACGTTTCCTATAATTAATCACATTATCTTCACTTGAAATTTTAGGGATAATTGTCTCATTTGCAATCATACAACATCTCATTATTTTTAATCTAGATATTACTGAATTATTGATTCATTTGTTAACATTCTGATCAGTTTTCATAGTTAATCAATTTACTACATTTATGAACGTTTCGACATTATAAACCTATTCGATAGATTATATGCATTCATATGCATACCTGTTGCGAACCTTTTATAACAAGATTGCTACTGTATTGTTATATATACCAGTTTAAGACCACTGCACTTAAGTTCCATACACATTTCATTTAAATGATAAAGTTAATAAGACCTACTGTTTCATTGATGACATTTTTGCTTGAAATCATCCCGAATTCTTCTCAAATTGCAAAAACTTTTTTAGGAAACTCGCTTAAAAATTCAATAATTACAGCAGTAATTCTCTCTTAATTTTCTACATTTGAATATGTTTGTTTAATACGGCAAAATCTAAAACTAAAAGAGATAACACACTATATTCGTTCCCTATTGTTAATTTTGGTATTTTTTGGACGGTGATAATCTTTTAATGTGAGGTAACACCATAGTCATTGTCCCAGAGAATATAAACATGTTTGACCCCTCCACATTCTTAAAGAGTCTGTTCATAGTCAAAAGCTAAATATTTAATGGTTGTCACCTGTTGCTGTCTTTTATATCTATTTTCGTTAAATGTTTTGTCATAACTCAGGCTGATGGTTTTCTAGTTTGAATTGTTACACATTTTTATGATGCCGGGGTATTCCATAGCTGACCTTACTGTATGGTTTCTCAATATTAAGGTTTATTTAGTATCGATTACGTCGACTGTTTTTTTAGACGCAGGTAAATATACATTTCCTTATCTTATATTATTACTTACCACGACGAATACAACATCCCTTGTAATAACGACAATCGTAGTAGTTTTTGTAATCATAAAAATAGTAGCCGTAGTTATTATAAAAATAGTATTGTTTAGGACATCCGTATTTAGTGGTGCAGTAAGGCTTCATTTGTCCGTCTGGGTAACCTATCAGACAAAATAAAATTGTAAAAAATTACTGTTTAATATTCACAAAAAAAAAATCATTTCTTAAACCTTTAGTACAAAATATGAATTATGAGATACATGGGATGGATAAATAAAATCAAAACATACATATGTTTATTCACATTTGTACAAATGTTTGATCAAATAGATAAAACAGTCTCGTCATTGACAAACAAACAACAAACAAATATTTTATTTGCCAATCACGGCGCCCAAAACTAGCAGAATATTTAAAATACAATTTTCAAACACATAATAAAGTATAGGTTAAACAAAGTAAATAATATGATTGATTTTGATTTAATTGTTTAATATTAAATATCAAAGTAAACGAAGTAAGCAATTTATAATAATACAAATATATAATATGACCCTTCGTCTGTAATCTAGACCTTTTATTGGACAGCACACCTCATAATATACTAATAATTTATTAATTATAAAAGAAAACAACTAATGTATATGCATATATGATCATACATATCATTCTATATATCTTATATAGAGAAATCTAATTTAATATTGTATTCCTGTTTATATTTAAAACCACTAATAATTGACAAGTTACTATCAAAATGTTTTTATCTTCATTTCCCATTAGCCAAATAAAAAGAGATTTGTTATCAAGTTTTGAAATATTTTTATTTCTAATAAATATTTTGCATAGAAATGCATTTCTAACATTATCCAAAGTTTGACATGTTAAAAGAAAATGCATATCATCTTCTATTTCCTCTTTACAGAGTTTGCATATTCAATTTTCTAGTTTAATATTAAAGTAACGACCTTTATTCAAGTTTGTGAGCTCCAATTCTAAATCTTTCAAAACACCTTTAAATATATTGTAATTTCGATAAGTATAGCTCAAAATTAAAATTTGGTTTGAATAATCAATAAGTTAATAGTTCATAGATATCAGGACGCCTGTTTCGTCCTGAAAGGAATTATCAGTGACCTAAATTGATCCACACTACGTTTTCTACTTGATGTAATTATTTCGCTAATTCGTTTAAATTTATATTTTCAAGGTTCACAGTTTTTATCACTTTGAAATGAGAGAAAGGACATTTTGGTTATGAAATTAATCACGTTCGACGTCGGACACGTTTTAATTGATATTGTATCAAGCATCTGTTTTTTTTTACTTCAAGTAACATGCTCTTCTGCAGTATTTATAATAGGTATTGCTATTATTAAACAGTTGATGTATAGAAATGTGTATACTAACGCGGAAGGCAGCATCCGGCATGAGATTTGCAATTATACTTGTATACTTCCGCCTTATCGCCATATCTACAATACCCACTGTTGTCATAATAATCATATCCTGTTTGACAATCCGTATTAGTGCAATATCCATTTCCATAGTCAGTATCTTTAGAAGTAACTACAAGAAATAATTCAAGACATGTTTAAATAATATATGAAATGAAAATAAATTTCATAAGAAAAACGATGTTCATCCTTCCCACAAACCTCAGTTGTGCAATAATTACACTAACTTTGAAATTTGCAAATGTTTGTATTGCTTCTTATCTTGAGAAAAACAAATGAGTCTCCTGGACAACCATATGAGTCCTTCTTGTCATAAGATACCCTTTGCAGCTACTAAACTTACCAACATCCTACCTGTGCGAAGCATTCCGATTGACAATCGTCACTGATAAGATCTAGCAAATACTATGATTATGACCAGGGTTTCCCCTGGGTCAATTATTTTTTTCGCCACCTTTTTCGCCAAAAACAATACATTTTTCGCCACTTTATTATTTTTTTCGCCAAGTAACATATTTATATTTTTCGTTTAAAATTTACCTTTTTTTCTACCCCCCTTCCCTTAAATAAGATGATTTTGCCCCATTGTGTCTATGATTATTCTCTCAAACTTATTTTAGAGTCTACATTTTAATGAATAAAAACTAAACATTTACTTTAAAACAGCATACATTTTTTTTAACTTAGTAAAAGGGAAAAATATTCATTGTATTTTAAACAACTTTTCTAAATGAGGGGGCCACTATACTTTTAATAATAAAGAAGATATAAGTCCTGGAATATAACACAATTAATGGACATATTTTTATCATATAATACCAGTATAGTTCGTAGTAGGGAAAGTTTTTTTTAAAGAAAAATACTGATGTGCCCTTTTGTTCTAAGAAGTGTTTTTACAACAAAACAAAAACCTGTATCACATGAAATTGATCCCTCATTTCATGTTTAGTCATTACATTGAAGGGTTACTCTCATTCGAGGGGTTGTTCTTAACCTTTTGGATAGATTTCTTCATAACGACAGTTTACTTTTCTTGACCATCGTAAATGAAAAAGTTGAGACGTAAAACTATGCTTGAAACACGTACGTGTGTCACTAAAACGACTTTAAAGCAGTCTCCCTAATCAATAACCTATATTAAAGTCAACGGATAATTTAAGTTTTAAATCAGAGATTTTTCTTGCTTTTGAACATTTTTCGTCACAACAGCTTTCTTTTCTAAACTATCTTTAACAGGAGAGGAAACGTCAAAAGTTTGCTTCAAACACGTGCGTCGCTAAGTGGTAAATAAATTATGTATGTGACATTTAGCGGAAGCTATTTAACCATATCATTTTGTCATACAATTCAATCAACACCTTTATTAATTAGTCCTTTGTTGTCGATAGGTATAAAATGCAATCAGCTGATTATTGATTTTCTGTACAAATCTTAATGAGGTCAAGGTGAATTCCGAGTATTTTCTGATCGGGTAAAGTCCGAGAAACTCGAAAAAAAAGTAAATAAACAAGATGGAGGAAAATAAATCGTTATATATATTTCTGTCGCCAAATTCTTTCGCCAATGACAAATTTTAATCGCCACAATTATTATTTTTTCGCAAATTGCGAAAATGGCGACCGCCAGCGGAAACCCTGATTATGACAAATATATAATTATGACAAAAATATGCGTATATCAAACAAGAAGAGAGAAGACCCATCGAAACGACATCTGATAAACAAATTTAATAATACTTTTAGATATTTGGATGATATTTTGGCTCTCAATAATGACGACTTCAGTATGTATATTAATGAAATTTATCCTGTTGAACTTACTTTAAATAAAGCTAATACTAACAATGACCACTGCCCTTTTCTCGATCTTGATATCTATATCACTAATGGAAAGCTGAATACTAAAATTTATGATAAAAGGGATGATTTTTCATTTCCTATCGTTAATTATCCATTTTTAGATGGTGACGTTCCCTTGTCACCATCTTACGGTGTTTATATATCTCAACTTGTACGATTCGCTCGTGTATGTAACAATGTTTTAGATTTTAACGAGAGAAATTTATGTATTACTGAAAAATTATTACACCAGGGTTTTCGATATCACAAACTAGTCAAAACATTTACTAAATTTTATCATCGGTATAAAGACATCATTCGTAAATATAGCTCAACATGCAGACTTCTAATACGTTCAGGTATTTCACATCCAATTTTTTATGGTAATATTCTTTATAAAGCACAAAGGTGTCAGTATTCACCTCAGAAACTTACAAAACCTTTGAATAGACTTATTAAGAAGGGATATAATTACGATACTGTTGTCAAGTCATTAAAGATTGCATATTTTGGCGTTAATATTGAGTCACTGATAAGGTCTTTGCATCGGAACTAAACACATTTATTAAAAAAAAAGTTGTTGGCATGACACGGGTTATGTTCTTCTCATGTATGTTATGATGGTATGATACTAAACCCCTAACGGGAAGGATTGTGCCTGATGTTCATATGATGAAATCATAATCTTTCAGTCAGTTTAATTGAAGTCTGGAGCTGGCATGTCAGTTAACTGCTAGTAGTCTGTTGTTATTTATGTATTATTGTCATTTTGTTTATTTTCTTTGGTTACATCTTCTGACATCAGACTCGGATTTCTCTTGAACTGAATTTTAATGTGCGTATTGTTATGCGTTTACTTTACTACATTGGTTAGAGGTATAGGGGGAGGGTTGAGATCTCACAAACATGTTTAACCCCGCCGCATTTTTGCGCCTGTCCCAAGTCAGGAGCCTCTGGCCTTTGTTAGTCTTGTATTATTTTAATTTTAGTTTCTTGTGTACAATTTGGAAATTAGTATGGCGTTCATTATCACTGGACTAGTATATATTTGTTTAGGGGCCAGCTGAAGGACGCCTCCGGGTGCGGGAATTTCTCGCTACATTGAAGACCTGTTGCTGACCCTCTGCTGTTGTTTTTTATTTGGTCGGGTTGTTGTCTTTTTGACACATTCCCCATTTCCATTCTCAATTTTATAGTATTTATCCACACACAAAAACAGACTAATGGCATACCAAGTCTTATAAACACATAGGAAACTGAACATTTAAAAGGAATGCGAATAATACCTGACGGCCATTCAGACTGTTAAGCCAAAACTAACATGCCAACGCCATGGATAAAAAGAAAAAGACCAAAAGACAAATGATAGAATATATAAATAAAATATTGTGATTGACATCAGCGTTTCTAAAAGAACAAGCAATTTCTGCATAAATATTTGGGAACCACAAAAGTGAAAGTTATACAAATAATAATTCTTTATCCATGGCACGCCATAACAATCCTTTTCTAAATTCGTTTTTGCTAAGTAACAATCAATTGGTTGTTGATTAGCGATACATATTCCAAAACAACAATGGACACCTTACATGAATATTGTCTTATATCCGTTTCGTTTCTACAGCATATTTAATGAACATCCACCTCTGTCATACATTGAACATCACTTTTCAGATATATTTAGGATTTCGAGTTGATTTTGTCTGTGTTCTTCTGAAGGACGACACTAGTGTACATAGACATTTTTGTGTATTACAAACTACAGACGACTTCAAATATTGCAATACTATTGCACGAGAAAAAGAAACCTTATTGTGTGCGATCTAATAAATAAAATCACCAATAATATCAAAATCCAAAAATTCAAAACGAAAAGCTCCTAATCAAATGCTCAAACACCAAACAAAGGGATAACAACTGTCATATCCCTGACTCGGTACATGCATCTTATTATGCAGAAAATGATGGTTTGAACCTGGTTTCATGGCTAGACAAATAATTGAAACCAATAAATTATTTAGAACTGCAGATTCCCGTTTCGTGAGTGTCGGTAGCTCAACATTCACTCATTAGATCATATTATGTTATTGTTAAAGATACATTTCGAAGAGGTTACGGGGAGAAGTTGGAAGGCGCAAAAAAATATTTTTACCTTGTGTATATCAACACTTCCTAATACTAATTATGAGTACAGTACATTTCGATAGTAATTCTTTGGACTCTGCTTTTTAGTTTTTCATTCTATTTTTGTTACTTGTTCTGATGTTTGATAACATTAATCCATCAGTAATATTGAGCATTTGAAGCAGATTTACATGCACTTCTATTTCACGCAAGGGAAAAGCTGTTGTTGACTATTTTTGTGTTCCGCATGACTCTCTCAGTAATTATGATAACTTTAAAGTGCTCCCAATACAGAGTATTGTGGACATGCATAAACTTCAACCTTTGATTGGCGAAAGGTCAAAACTACCGGACCATTCAGTGATTACATGTCATCTTAAACTTATGATTACGGATTTGATAGACGAAGCGCAACCGATTGATCCGTTATTTAACCGTACTCGTTATAGACTAGACAGGATACCAGGCGATTTTATGTCAAGTGAACTGAGACGGCTAGCAATAGTCAATATTATTGATCAGATAGAGCGAATTAGAGAGACACAAGAAAATATTGACATGATATACAGTGATTTGTGCAACGTGATTGTCGCTGAAATGGACGAAAAAATACCGAAAGCAATTTCAAGCTCATCAAAAAAACGCTTTAGACATACAAAACCGTACTGGAACGATACATTAGCTACAGCATGGAATAAAATGCATACGAAGGAGAAAGAATTTCTGAAGTGTACTGGTAATAGATATACAAAAACGGCAATAAGAAAAGATTACGTTGATACACGAGACAAATTTGATAAATTGTTAAGAAAAGCGGAACGTGAATATAGAAGTGCGAAAGCTTCGGACTTTGAATCGATATCTGTAAATAATCCGAACGAGTTTTGGGAGAAAATAAGTAGGCTTGGACCTAAAAGGGATACATCTATTCCAATGGAAATTATTGACGATAACGGGAACTCTGTACGAAAAGAAGCTGATATTCTAGAAAAGTGGCGAACTGATTTTTTCAACTTATATCATGGTGGAAATAGTGAACAGTTTGACAGCGATCATTATAATCGAACAAAAGTGCATAAAATCTTATTAGAGCAAAATATGAATGACCCTTTATATGAACCAAATGCATTCATTAACGGTAACATTACACGTGAAGAGACCAGTGACATAGTGATGCGCGCTAAGAACAAATCTGCCTGTGGTCATGATCAAATACCATATATTGTTTTGAAGAATCCCGTAATAATAGATGCCTTGCATAATCTTTTTCAGTGGATTTTCGATACTAGTACTATTCCGTCGATCTGGCGAAAGTCGATTATTTGTCCTATTTTGAAAGACTATAATACGGACGCTAGAGATCCTATGAATTATCGAGGTGTTAGTTTGTTATCATGTACCAGTAAATTATACAGCGCTTTAGTTAATAAGAGAATTACGAACTATTTAGAGAACAACAACAAATTAGTTGACGAGCAAAACGGATTTAGGAGAAACCGCTCTTGTGAGGACCATATTTTTACATTGAATAGTGCAATTCGAAACAACGATAAACTTTATGTGGCATTCATTGACCTAAAAAAATGCTTCGATTTTGTTGACAGAGAAATGATGCTTTATAAACTGTTAGTTAATAATATAGATGGTAAAATTTACAACTCTATAAAGAGCATTTACAACAGTTCCGAATCTTGTGTTAAACTGAATGGAAAGTTAACTGACTGGTTTCCCTGTACAACTGGTGTAAAACAAGGAGACAATTTATCGCCTACATTATTCTCAATTTTCATAAATGACCTAATAGCTGAACTGAATGAATTGAATATTGGCATTGACATCTCAGACAGGAAATTATCGGCGTTACTTTATGCAGACGATATAGCTTTATTGGCTAAAAGCGAAGACGATCTACAACTATTGTTAAATAAGCTTGGGGACTGGTGTAAACGCTGGAGAATCTTAATCAACACCAATAAATCTAAATGTGTTCACTTCAGAAAATCAAAATGTAAGCAGACTGATTACAATTTCATGATCGGAAGAAATAAACTTGAAGTTGTTGACCAATACAAATACTTGGGTGTTATATTTACATTTAACGGAAATTTTACCACAACCGCCGAAGCACTGTCAAAAGGGGCTGGTAGAGCACTTGGAAAAATAATTTCTAACATTCATTCATTTAAAGAGATTGGAATAAAGTCATTTGAAAAGCTATTTTACTCGTGTGTTGTGCCTATACTAGACTATGCATCCGGAGTTTGGGGGAACCGAAAGTTTCAAGCCATAGAGAACATCCAGAACCGATCTATACGTTACTTTTTAGGAGTTCATCGTTTTGCCCCACTTCTTGGTATTTATGGGGATATCGAATGGATCCCGTGCCACTACAGACATTGGACTAATATTGTGCGTCTCTGGAATAGACTTGTTCAATTTGATGACAATCGCATTACAAAACAAGCCTTCAATCACGACTATGAAAAATGTAGAAATAATTGGTGTTCTGACTTCAAAGACATACTCATGAAACTTGGTATTGTGGACTACTTTGAGCGCAAGGACGTTATAAGTATGACTTTGCTCGAATCCATCTTGAAGGAACACTATAACTGTTTATGGAAAAATGACATTGTGAAAACTCCAAAGTTGAGAACTTATGTGAAACTAAAGACTTATTTTGGAATAGAAACATATGTTAAATTAAATTTGAACAAAACTGAACGATCTTTCCTAACACAGCTGAGATGTGGAATTCTTCCTTTGAGACTAGAGACGGGTAGATATAGCGGCGAGCAACCAAATGAACGCTTATGTAAGTTTTGTAACAGCAATTCCATGGAGGACGAGTGTCACTTTATTCTCCACTGCTCCTTATATAATGACTTGAGAGAATCTACTTTTAATGATATATTTTCTGGCAATGAACTAATAGATATGACAAACGATGAAAAAATTATCTTTTTGATGACAAACTATCCTAGAAAGCTGGCTAAGTATACAGTGAAAGCGTTCCGGCATAGACGTGAAGTGTTATATAATACATGAACAGTTTGATAAACAGTATATTGCAATTCCAGTTGACAGTATTGATTGTATTTGACTGTAATATGAAAATGTAAAAAGGTTACTTCATGGTCAATCTAAAGATTTCCAGTTTCTTTATTATAAATATTAATTTATTATGCATTCAACTTGACATTTACTAAATCGATTTTCTAATAACTTCATTTTTTATATAAGTTTGAATTTTTTTATTATTAATTAATTATGCATTCAACTTGACATTTATTAAAACCGATCTTCTAACAACTTCATTTTTAATTATTTTTTTTATATAAGTTTGAATTTTTCATTATTAATTAATTATTTTGAAATTTAGCTTAATCTTACTTTTCATTAATTTGTTTGAAATCCGTGATAAAAGAATTATGTTTTATTATTTGAAAGTAACTTATAGACCCAATGGGTCGGGTGTATTTTATTGTGTATGTAATATTTTTGTACTTTATTGAAATGTGATTACACATGTCACTATAATAAACATTTACTTACTTACTTACTTACTTACATGCAATATCAATTTTCTTTTTTATAATTGTGTATCTAACTATTTCATTTATATGTGTGGATTCTTAGATATAGGAAATGTGGTATGAGTGCCAATGAGACAACTGTCGATTAAGATTTGTGTATGTTAATGAATATTCTTTAATTTTACTGGAATATTTGCTGATTAATATTTTAAATCAAATTGAAGGAAGATTATTTATAATTTCCAAGAACAAACTAAAGAACTGTTCTCTAACATTTAACACAGACTAAAAATGTATTTTGAAATAAATATGCTAAGCAGGTGTATTCTGAAGTAAAAGATATGTGACTAAACATACTGTGCTTTCAATCAAATTATATATTGAGAAAAAAATCTGTCTTTAATGATACGTTAATAAGGCTTGTGTAAGGTTATTCTTTAATTACAGTTTCTATTATTGCATTGTCACATTTTTGTTAGAAATTATTATAAATTAAGGAATGTATCTCCCTCATGCAAAGCTCTGATTCCTTTCACGGATTTGGCTATACTTTTTGGACCTTTTAGATTATAGCTCTTCATCTTTTATATAAGCTTCGGATTTTAAATATTTTGGGCCACGAGCATCACTGAAGAGACATGTATTGTCGAAATGCGCATCTGGTGCAAGAAAATTGGTACCGTTAATTTTATTACTACCACTGGGTCGATGCCTCTGCTGGTGGACTATTAGTCCCCGAGGGTATCACCAGCCCAGTAGCCAGTACTTCGGTACTGGCATGAACATACTGATTTTTTGTGTTATTAAAATTTGCTATTACAAAATATTAGAAATTATTAAAAATTAAGGAATGTATCTCCCTCATGCAAAGCTCTGATTCCTTTCACGGATTTGGCTTTACTTTTTGGACCTTTTGGATTATAGCTCTTCATCTTTTATATAAGCTTTGGATTTCAAATATTTTGGCCACGAGCATCACTGAAGAGACATGTATTGTCGAAATGCGCATCTGGTGCAAGAAAATTGGTACCGTTAATTTTATTTGGACTGTTTTCTTGCGATGATGAATCCTTATTTTATATCTAGTACAAGTATGCAGATTATGGACGTATACATTCAAAGATCCTGATATAACATGGATTGCCACCAAAATAATAATCATTAGTCGTATTACTTGCATGCAAAATTATGAAACTTTAACAAAATTGGATTTTAAAACAAAAAAATCTAAATATTGAACATTTTTCCCTTGTCAAAGTTTTTTGATTCGTTTATTGAAATCGTTCTCTCTTGTCAAAGACAATAACAATCAAAACCAAGGAGTAAACAAAGACTCACAAAACCAAAGGACATTTACATCAACAGTTATAAATAATAAATAAGAAACAACACGAACTCCACTAAAAACCGGGATTGAAATCGGGTGCTCCGGAAGGGTAAGCATTTCCTACACCGTATACGGCACCCGATGTGTTATTTCTTTGTTCAGTTTGGTAATGATGGAAGGTTATTATGACTGAGGAGGAATATCAGATATGATTTCTGACACACTTTTGTCATAATGGCCAATCAGCTCATGATGGCGACCGTAAATAAAGGCAACAGTAGTATACCGCTGTTCAAACTCATAAATCCATGGACAAAAAACAAAATCGGGGTAATAACTAAAACTGACGGATACGCATAAATATAAGAGGAGAACAACGACACAACACTACAATGTAACTAACACACACAGAAACGGACCAAGCATCAGACAAAATCCCACGAGAATAACAAATATAACATCAAAACCAGATACATGAATTTGGGATAGACAAGTACCGTGACACGTCTTATCGCAATGTCAATTTACACTAAAAAAAAAAGAGAAAACAAACGACGCAACGTTAAATTGTAACACACACAGAGAAACGAACTATAATATAACAATGGCCATATTCCTGACTTGGTACAGGACATTTTTAAAGGAAAAAATGGTGGGTTGAACCTGGTTTTGTGGCATGCCAAACCTCGCACTTTAATGGCAATGTTAAATATAACATAGAAATGACAACATAATATTACAGGACTACAATACAAATAAATAGGAAAACGTATTAGACAAAGAAACACATGATTAATGAATAACAAAAAGCATCAGGTTTAAAATTTAATACGCCAAAAACGCGCCTCGTCCACACAAGAGAGACAAGACTCACTAGTGACGCCCAGATATAAAAGATCGAAAGCGAAAAAAAGTACAAAGTTGTACAGCACTGAAGATCAAAAGTTGAAAAAGGTTGTGTCAAATACGGCTAAGTTTGTATGCTTGGGATAAGAACATCCTAATTATTTAGAACAATTAATGCTATTGCAAACAATAAATTTTATCAAATGAATATAACAGATATACATAATGAAACTGAAGTATTAACTCTTTACATAAAACAAACACGAATACATAATGAATGACCAACACAGAATAGACACACCCGACTCAGTCCAGGCCTCAACGCAGTAAGTTATGAAAATGACGTCACATACGACGGTGAAAAGGCATTAAAAATTACGTCACATACGATGGTGAAAAGGCATTAAAAATTTGAACATATGAAATCTCTGAAACAGCAGAAAAATTACGTCACATATGAAAAACTATATCTCAAAAGTAAGATAGAATTAGGATTGATTAAAGATTAAAATAGAACTAAATACTGATATTGCATTTAAACACAAATTTCTTGAGTGATGACCTTAATTTGATTGATTCATAGCCCTGTCTTAGCAACTTTTGAGAAAGCAGTATTCCTCGTTCAACAAAATCAACGGACTTTGAGCTAGCTCTAGAGAAACGTATCAATTGAGACACATATACTCCATATGCTGGTGCCGCAGGGATGTTGCTACACAGAAATGGAAAGTTGACTATGGGAAAATTAACATCATCGCGTTTGTCATAAATTTGGGTATTCATCCTACCATCAGTAGCCATTTCGAGAAAAAGGTCTAAATATGAAGCAGATTTATCTGTATCGGTAGTATCTTTAATTCCAAGTTCACTTGGATATATTAAATGTAAGTGATCGCTGAATCTATTATTATTATTAAGAGACAGTACATCATCAGTATACCTAAAGGTGAAATTAAAAGACTGGATTGATTTCTTTTCTCCCTTCTGTTCAAGCCCTTGGATAAATTCTGCTTCATAGGAATACAAAAACAAATCTGCTAGTTGATTTGAAGTTAAAAGAAATATTCATATAATACTCCATCACAAACATGAAAAACTACTGGACAAAAAGATAAAGAAAATGGGAAAACAAAAGAACTCTTACCTTTTCCGCAAAGAGCGGCGATCAAAAAGACAGCGAGTATCATCTGGATTGACTTCATCTTGCAATTGGTTGAACTTGCATGTTCATGCCGCTTTATATAGTAAAGAAAGTCGGTTATTTTGACAGATGTGTGACTTATTTTTCTTCATTCGTTCATTGTTAGTATATACCTTGAGTCTAGACACCATATAAATTTTTCAGTATACACATTTCGAAACAGGGTAATATTATATAACATGTATTAGTAATTATATTTTACAAAACATTAAAATAGAATCAATATTTATTATGTAATAAGTCTGCATATAATGTACTTAATAAATTTGTACTTTCTGCACTGATGGAAATATGATAACAAAGAGATAGTACGTGGCATTCTGGTAGGAATCTAAAACCAATGCATCATCTATATGTACTGGGAAAGTTCTTTATTCGTGGATATCAATTTTCGCGTTTTCAGTTAAAGTTACACAGGCCCGTAGCCAGGAATTTCCATGTCACTTTAAGAAAACTGTAAATAAAACAAATTCTATAAATGTAACTTAATTGTAAGATTAATTGTTATCAAAAGCAAGACCATTATGAAATAATGATTTTCCGTATGAGAATCTAAATAAACATTTCATCATCATGATCATAGCATATCATCACCGGAAATCTGACTTTCATAGTTACTTACTTACTTAGTCCTTGTTATGCCTTTTGGCACATAGGGCAAAGACAAGTTGCCGCCACTCCTCTCTGTTTTCTGCTTTTTTCTCAATAGTTCCCCAGGTGTAACCTCTTTCTTTCATCTCTGTTTCTATTGTTCTACGCCATGTTGTTTTTGGTCGTCCTCTCTTCCTTTTTCCCTCTGGTGTCCATCTTAATGCAACTTTGGTCATATCTCCTTGTGGTTTTCTTAGGACATGACCAAGCCATCTCCATCTTTTCTGTAGCAGAGTGGTTTCAATATCTTGGCTTTTTGTTTTCTTATGAAGATCTTCATTTGTTATTTTGTTTGGCCAGTATATCTTCATGATTCTACGTAGGCAGGTGTTATGAAAGCTGGATAACCTGTTAATGTCTTTTTTTGTCATTCTCCAGCATTCAGCTCCATAAAGTAAACTGATGTTACACAGCTGTTATAGATTTTCAGTTTGGTCTTTTTTCTGATTGATGGTGTTTTCCAGATGTTTCTTAGTCTGTGAAAGGCTGATCTTGCCTTATCAATTCTAGTTTTGATGTCCTGTTCAGCTCCACCTTCTGATGTTACAACACTACCTAGGTAAGTGAAGGACTGTACCAATTCCAGTTGTTCTCCATTTACTTTGATGTCTGGTGTATTAAGCATGTTTACTGTCATTATTTGTGTTTTCTTAGAGTTGATTTTCAAACCAATCATTCTGGCATTCTGTTTTAATCTCTCCGTTTTTTCTTTCATTTGATTTTCAGTATGGGATACTAATGCTAGATCATCTGCATAGTCTATATCCTCTAGGTTTGAAGTGAGTGTCCACCTTATTCCGTTGTTGGTATTTGACATTGTTGATTTCATCAACCAGTCGACTGCAATGATAAACAAGAGAGATGACATAACACATCCTTGCCTCACTCCAGATTTTGCCAAAAAACTAGTGTCTTGGTCAGAGTCTACAGTGCATTTAAAGTTGTCGTAGAAGGCTTTGATGAGTTGTATTATCTTTTCAGGAATTCCATAGCTTTTTAAGATGGTCCATAATCCCTGTCTGTGTAAGCTGTCAAAAGCCTTTTCAAAATCTACAAAGTTGATGATTATTTTTCTTTGCCATTCTGCACATTGTTCGAGGATGTTTCTGAGGACAAATATGTGGTCTATACAGCTTCGTCCTTGTCTAAAACCTGCCTGTTCTTGTCGCAGTGTTCTGTCTATAGCTGTTTTAATTCTTGAAATTAGGATTTTGCAAAATACTTTGCTAGGAATAGAGAGAAGAGTGATACCTCTCCAGTTATTGCAATTAGTAAGATCACCTTTCTTTGGTATCCTTATGATGTCACCTTCGGACCAGTTGTCTGGTATGATGTTGTTCTCCCAAATTTCTTTAAAAACTGGGTAAAGGATATCTGATGTTTGCTTAACATCAGCTTTAAAGAGTTCAGCATTTAATTGGTCAATGCCTGGTGCCTTTCTATTCCTTAAACTTTTTAGTGCTCTCTTGATTTCAAGTTTGGTTGGTGCATAAAGATCTATATCTAATTCTAATGGTGTTTCTGTGATATCGATGCTTACTGTATTTTCTGGTTATTTTCTATTGAGAACTTCTTGAAAATGTTCTTTCCATCTTTCCTTTTGTTCTTTTTCGAATGATAATGTGTTGTTTTGTTTGTCTTTAATTGGCATGCTCTTATTAGTTTTCTTGTTGCATAGCTGTTTTACAACTTGGTAAACCTGTCCAATTCTCTGGTTGGATGCAGCATTTTCTGCTTCTTTTGCAAGGTCTTCTGTATACTTTCTTTTGTCACTTCGTGTTGCTTTCTTCACTTTCTTATTGCATTCTGAGTATTCCTTCCTCAGCTTATCTTTTATTCTTTCTGAATAAGTCTGACAGAGTTTGTTGTTTATTTCTTTTCTTTCATCAATCAATTTCCATGTTCCTTGTGTAATCCATTCTTTATGTATTTGTCTTTTATAGCCAAGAACTTTTTCACTGGTTTCTTTGTATATTTCTTCTACTTTTAGCCATTTGTTGTTTATCGATGCTGGTTCTGATGTTTCTTCTATTGTGGCTTCTAGGACCTGAAATCTGTTCTTAATCTGCAGGTTAAATTCTTGTTTTACTTTGGTGTCTTGCAATTTATTTATATCAAATTTTCTTTTAATGGTTGTTGGTGAAGACATCTTTTTAAGTTTCAACTTTATATTGGCTGTTATTAGAAAGTGATCACTTGCAATGTCAGCTCCTCTCTTTACTCTGACATCTTGTAAGGATCTTTTCCATTTTCCATTGATCATAATGTGGTCTTTTTGATTTTTGTCTCTTCCATTTGGCGAGTTCCAAGTTAGCTTGTGAATGTCTTTGTGTGGGAAGATGGTTCCACCAATTACTAAGTTGTTAATTCTACAAAAGTCAACCAGAAGTTCTCCATTTTCATTTATTTGCCCACATCCATATTTACCCATTACTCTTTCATTTCCTGTATTATCGTTGCCAACCTTTGCATTTAAATCACCCATTATAATTGTCAAATCATGTGTTGGTACTTTTCTGATCTCAGCTTGCAAGGTGTTATAGAATTCAGTTTTTACTTCCTCTTCCGCTTCATTTGTTGGTGCATAGCACTGAATAAAAGTTACTTTGCCTTTCTTTGCATGGAAACGGGCTCTTATAATTCTTTCATTTACAGGATTGTACTCAATAAGTGATTTTGCTGTTTGTTTGTTCATAATTATAGCAACACCTTGTTGATGCTTGTTGTCTGTCCTTCCAGAATGTATGATTGTTTCTCCTGATCTTGCTATAGACTTTCCACAACCTGTCCATCTACATTCACTAATGCCTAGTAAGTGGAGCTTATAATTTTTCATTTCATTTAAAATTTGTGCTTGTTTTCCTGTTTCATACATTGTACGAACATTCAAACATCCTACCTTCTGTTTTGTTCTAGTGTTCAGAATACCATTCCTGCTGCTAGATTTTCACTGGCACCATTCATACTTGCATGTGATTGCTGGTATTCCGAGTGTCCGAGACGAGTTAAGTTTCTTGTCCTTGTTTCGGTAACTGTTTGGGGTTTTTTTGCGAGACGAGATAGTTGGTCTTGTGCTCAACCTCCAACCTGGAGGACCAGGAGATTTTCTTTCAAGGTTCTCTTCCTTTAGATCAGTTGCCGTCCCCGACTATGAGTCATGATCTACCCATGTTTCAACTCAGAGTTGTCTCTCCTAGATAGATAGTCATCCCTGACTACGACCTTCATAGTTAACAAATATATTTTTTTATGAGAATTAAAATATTAAAAGTCTTTAAGTTTAAGTTGTTTAACGATCGGATGGTGTAATCCTGCCTGCAGTTGTAGATCATAATGCGTTTGCTGATATTCGAAGTATTCTCTAGATTATATGGCATGCACATATCTATGCAGTCAAACCTACTATATTTTCGTGGATAAAGTCATCCACGAAAACCACGAAAATGTGTGTCCTACGAATAAAAGTACTTCACAGTATGTGAGTGTTTACCAAACCAGGTTTCATTAAAAATAGATTTAACACTTTCGGGCCTTTTAGGTGGAAAAATAACTTTTTATTTTTATTTGATTATGCCGTTTTATGAAAATGGTTAAACTTCATTGTTTTTAATTTAATTTAACGGGATTTTTTGAAGTGCCTTTTATCTACCTTATAATAAAATTCGACACGGAATTCGCATATTGCTACGGCTTGATTGTTGATTTTTGAATACTTCAACCAGCCAGTTTACCTTGGATATCAAGTGCAAAAAAAAAACGATCGTTAATGTTGCATCCTTTATAAATGCAAATTTCCTTGATGATTTATAAGAAGTACACAGCTTAGTGAACATTGCCTTCCTGAGACTAGTCACTGCTTGTATTGCTTTAAGGTTCTCAAAAACTATGAAGAGATTTCAAATATCGAGGTAAAGCACTTGGTTTGGATTATGTGGTTCCTTTTTTGTTTTGGTTCAGTTGGTTTTTAAAGAGTTAAGTGTTGCCTTTATATCATTGAACTAGCATGCACTATTGTTTGGGAATAAGCTGGAGCCTGCTGGCGGTAACGACAGTTACGAGATGTTCTGACTGCTTTGAAGACCCATTGATGGCCTATGGCTGCATCAGCCTTCTTGTCAAGTTTTTGTGTCTTTGACACTTTCTCCGTTTCCGTCCTCTATTCTGTTATATCTGTTCTTATCAGTTACAATAACACATCTATATTACTTTCTCGTATAGGCATTTTAATATTTCCTGTTTTTCATATAGATTAGACTGTTGGTTTTTCAGTTCGAATGGTTTTACACTAGTTATTTGGGGCCCTTAATATTTTGCTGTTCTATGTTAGCCAAAACTCCGTGTTGAAGTCCGCACTTTTTTAGTATTTTTTTTTTACTAATTGTGACATGGATAAAGAGTTGCTTCATTGGCACTCATACCACATCTCCTTACATCTACATCTTTCTGTAATGAATCTGTGTAACAAATTGTCTTTCTACATGTAATGTTGTTTAAATAACGCTAAATATATAAGGTCATGTTAAGCTTCCTAAAATTAAACAATCTCAAGGCGATTTAAAATGTTACAAGTTGTATTCATCTCCGTTTTCTCGTGTCAATTGATTCACATTGTTCAAGTAAAAGACTTTTAAAGCTGACTATATTGTATAACGTTTTCTCATTTCTGAATGCCGTACGAGAACCTATCATTGTTCACATCCGTTTCATTTGATCCCATTACATAGCTAGTTCATTGGCAATCATAAGACAATCGTAGTTGTATATTAATGGGGATTTAAAGGACGACATATTGAGGATCAACTTTTCTATTGTTGAAGATCGTGTATCGATCTCTCTCGTCTTGTTAATTTCTTTGTCTTTGTGATGTTTCCAAATTGGCTTATAACCCGTATTTTCTTTCATCCAAAATCCCACAGTACCAGTACGCCCAAAACCATCTTCAAATTGATAAGCTGCGTTTGGATATAATATTACAATTGCAATGCTACAGTTACATGAGTTACCGTACTAGAATCAGAATAATTTTTATTGTAACCTTACTCACACGTAAAATAGCAAAGAGTGCTAGAATAAATGAAAAGAGTAGATCCAGTCACACCCCTTTTTGGCCCCAAAATATAGCAGTTTTACAAAACTGTTAAAATGATAAACTTTAATTATTTATTGGAAAGTAAAATGCTACATAAATGTGACAATACAATACCCACATATCGGGAACTAGCATCATTAAGTCCTGTTAAATTATTGAAATCTTCACAATTTTAGTATTTTAGTTAAATTTTAGACAGTTTCCGTCTTAAATGAAAGTGGCCGCATATGTGTTCATTCCTAATATTGAAATATAAGTTGTATTTGATGATATTACATAACATATATAAAGGTTGAGGATGAACACGGATGCAGCCACTTTCATTTTTGACAAATACCATCTGAAAAGTGACATTTTTTTTGGCATATTTGATCGATTGTTGATATTTAAACTTGAATCAGTAAAAATCTTTTAAATAAACTAATTGAATCAACTGAAATAGACACTTAAGTGTTTTAAAAGTGTCAAAAATCTTTCTTCAGGTGAACCTGAAATTTGAGGCCAAAATTGGCCCTTACCGGATCTACTCCAAAAAAATTGAAATAATAAAGATTCATTAGAAAATGAACAAAACTAGACAAAGCTTGGAGAGTAATGAAAATATTATCAAGACCGTCTTGTCTCTTTGTGGATTTCTTTTATATCATCTTTCTAGTATTTAAGATATAAACAAATTTGAAGTATCATCTTTTAAAATAGGGGCCAAAGATACCAGAAGGACATTCAAACGCACACATCGAAAATAAACTGAAAACGCCATGGATATAACGAAAAAGTCAAACAGACAAACAATAATAGTACACAAAACACAACACAGAAATCTAAAAACTACGCAACATGAACCACGCAAAAACTGGGGTAATCTCAAATTCTCCTAAAGGGTACGCGGATCCTATGTGACAACTGTCGTGTTGCTCATGTTCGTACAAACCCGGTAATAAGTCCAAATCGGTAGGTGACATTCATGAAAAGAAAACGGGAGTGACATTGCGGCATTAAATTGCGTGACTAGTGAGAAAAAAATATGCCAAATGTTTATATAATCGACCTGTAACTACAGATGGATGCTTCAAATATAAATAAGCTATGCTTTGAAACTTTTGTTCAAAAGGATTTTTTTTTGCCAGTGTATAAAGAGTGGGAATGAGACAAAACAGATCTAGAAGTTGTTGGATGACTATAATTTGTATTTTCGGATACTGAATCGGATAAAAAATGTCTTGCGGATTTCTCTGTTAAGCATGTCTTCTTTGTTTTGGAATTACAGTTGCGTGGTGTCCCGTTTTAAGTTATTCCTTGATTTTTTTTTCTTTCTTCAGCCAAAGAGATTAAACGTATTTTTTTTCTAGGCTGCCAAGGTTCTGTTAAAAATTATTTTGATCGTTAAATGTGTCTGATAAATGTAATTTTTCAATTAACGTCTGGAAAACCCCTTGAACACTTCAAAATTCAATAACTGATTAACCAGATCTGTCATTGTTTACTTTATTTGTTGACGGGGTTATCTTTTCTTCACTTAATGAAATGTGTCATCTTGAATTTTTCAATGAGTAATATTAAAAAATTATTTTGATCGGTACATGTGTCTGATAAATGTAATTTTTCAATTAACGTCTGGAAAACCCCTTGAACACTTATAAATTCAATAACTGATTAACCAGATCTGTCATTGTTTACTTTATTTGTTGACGGGGTTATCTTTTCTTCACTTAATGAAATGTGTCATCTTGAATTTTTCGATGAGTAATATTAAAAAAAAAAGATTTGATGTTTTCTTCACAGTTTAATTTATTATTTATATATATTAATCCATATTTTTATAATATGATTATATGTAGTACAGCAGATGCTGCAAAACAAACTTCATTGTGGCAAATGAGAAAGTTAAGTATGCTTTACCCGTTTTTAGAATTTAAAAAGCCCTTTATACATTATATAATAGACAATAAATGCTATTATTTTTTTCATAAAATTGCATTTACTGACAACATTACTTACCTGCACGGAAAAGCACTACATATTAAAACCCATTTTCAACAAATATCTTATCAATACAAGACATGTACATCGGTTTTTTATTATTATGCTGAATTCAAAAATACACAATAATTCAGTAGCTCTTTTGAATCTTCCACTTTACTAAACAAGAAATATTATGTCGATTAAACGAAGAGTTAATAGATTTTAGAGACGTAACCCTTGTCTTCTCAGCCCTTTTTCAATGCAAAATATCTGAATGTCTCAAATCCAGGTGACTTATCCAGTTTGTTTAGGCTGAATCTTTTTTTATTTTTTGGGGGACATTTTTTTTTAACAAATATGTTGTTTGAATAGTTTTTGTTCTGTTTTTGTTCTGAAATGAGACGTAATGTTGGTACTGATAAGAATGAACAAAGTTGTAATTTTTTGTTTGTTATTTAATAGTTACAGAGTATGAATTTTATTTCTACTTTGTAGCATATATACTGCTTTACGTAAACTATATATTGTAATATCAATGGTAGAAACATTACGAGACATACAGCCAGTCGCACTTGACCACTAGCATTAAGAGATTACAGGATTTAAAAGTTGATTTCTTAATGTATAAATGACAAGTTTAACTTCAATTTTGAACGTCTTTGATCTGTTAAAGCAACGTAAATTTTGAATGCTCAATTTTGCCCTGTGTTACCACATAGAGCTAATGGGAACACGTGCCTTTAATTTTTATTACAATTAGCCCAGACAATTCATGTAAATATCTGAATATGATACATAAAAGATGTAAGTAACGAAAACTGATAAGTTCGTATTTTTTCAAGGAGATTGTATAACATGTTTCGGTGTTGGTTGAAGAGTTACAAAGGCAAAGATAGATGCTGATATTCGGTTATTTTTTGTATTTTAAAGTCATAAGAAACCTCAAATTTAAAAAAAATGATGCATATGTTTTTTTCTATCTAAATGGATAGTTTTCATTATACAACTTATGTACATATACTTTTTCTGAGGAAAATTCTTTAATTTGTTCACATTTAGAAGAAGTTTACTTATTTTTAATTGCTTGTTTCCAGCAGGAAGCAATTCGCCGAAATATTTTCCGTATGCATAGTGACCTGAGCGTAACCCTCCTCGTAAAAATCCGGTGATCGCAATACGCATGGATCTGTCATTAAAATAAACAATTATCTGATTGTACATGTTAAACACGTGCTCAATACCCATGCTTTTTATTATTTGTTTACTATAAGGTGACAATCGGTAAACTTCGGCTTCAAAACACGACATTTAATGAGCAGCCATATTTGTTCAATCATAACAGACAAAGCGAAAAAAAATTGACGATTATAACTTATATTTGAGTAAAAAATAATAAAATCGTGCACAGAGGACTAAGTTTATGATGTATACATGCATTGGTTCAAGAATTGGAAAAACATTATTTTTCACCACTCACTCGTTTCATATGACTTTAACAATTCAATATTGTATGCTACTTGCATGAAAAAGCACACACACGATACCGAACTAAATAATTGGGAAGCTAGGCGTGCGTTTTTTTTTTTAACATAGGACTCATAAGTGACGCGCGTTTTTTCTACTTGAAGAGGCACTAGCTAAGAAATGTAAGAGATATATGAAAAGTTTAAAGTATGATTGGTATTTTTTCAATCATTAATGAAAGCGAAATAGTGAAATAATAATTCGCATTTAGTCGCCACTATGGTTCATTTTTGTCAAATTAAGCTAACAAACATTATTGAGGAATTATTTACTTGCAAGTCAATAATTTGACGTCATTGAATCCATATACATGTGAATTTCAATCTATCCCCTTAGCTAGAGATCGATAATGCATGAATTGGGCGTGTTCGTTTATTTAAAGGAAAAGAATGTCAACATTCAAAATAAAACAGAGGTAAATCATTTGATTGACTGATTCGATACACATCGATACACAATAAAAAATTATTTTTATCGATGATATGAAATTAAACAGACCTTGAAAAATCCAATGTCACGAGTTTGCTTTCAACCTATATCTATAGTTATGTTAATGTCGCTTATATGGCCATCGGAGGTCTTCGGAGGTAAAGTCGATAGAAGAGTAGATGGCGTCAAGATTTAAATACACACGAAACGAAGCTACATATTATCGACTCTTGCCGCGTAAATTGTTAAAATTCTAATATAAGAATTTTTGAATCAAATCTATTAAAATGAGTTTGACAGCTAGTGTCCCTTTAAAACCCACGACTCTCTGATATATCGGTTCATAACAAACTCGGACTATGATATATTCCGCGTCCGAAAATCGGACTGCAGCAAACTCTGACTAACAAACTTGGACTATTAGAAGAATATAAGTTTGATAATCGAAGCTATTTTCCATATTTGAAATGTATTCATTTTGAATCAATTATGAGAGATAATATGGTAAAGCGAAGACCAAGTACAATTATATTACTTCCTGATTATGACTGTTATAGCGAGTGTGAATTTGAATTGCTAAACGATGTGTCTCGCTATTTTGAATATCCAACATTTATGTGATTTTATTTTTATTTTTGATGTTACTGTTATGGTTTTGGTTGAATAATGTGTTATATCTGATCGTTTGTATGCCAAATAATCATCAAATTGTCTTTCAATACCATCATTGTCATGATAATTGTTTGGACTGGTATTGTGAAAATGAATGTATATAAAGATCGAGATTACATGTTTCGTTACGTCATTGCGCCACTGTTTATGATGTTCTGTGGTGTCTGTCTTTGATGGCAGATGTGTGTTGCAAGTCTGCGGTTTGCATGTTTTATCGACTATTATTATTTGTAATATTTGGTATATACTATGTGATGAGTGTGTGTACTGTATTTCTGTTACGTAGTGTTGTCATTTAAGCGATTTTTGTTTTAACATTGTCTTATAACCAGGTTCACCCACCATTTTTTTCTTAAAATGTCCTATACCAAGTCAAGAATATGGCAGTTGCTATCAAAGAGTTCATTTCTATGTATGTTTGCGATTGTTTTTTGGTTCCTGATGTTCCTGTGTTTTCCCCTTATAACTTATTTGTTTCCCTACGTTTTAATTTGTAAACCGGATTTGTTTTCTTTCTATCGATTAATGATTTTAACACACGTATACTGCTATTGAACTTTATTCACTTAATTTTCAATTTCACTGGTATGAATCACATGTCCAAACTTGGTCAAATATGGGTGATTAAATTACAAGACAAGTTCAATATATCCATATGTAAAATTAATGAAGTTGAGACTAACTTTATTATCCAAGTAAGTTTTTATATATTAAAAAACCTTTCAATACAATAACAGGTCGACAGGTAAAGAAACATATCAGTTCACAATTGAATATCCACTTCTTGTTACAAAATCAAACTGCACAAATGTGATGTCGATGATTTGTATAGTATTTGCATAACCATATAGTTTAAATAATAGAGTTCGAAAGTTTGTACAACGAAATGTGTAAAAAAAAACACGGGGAGCTAAACACTGAGAGGTACACTGATTGTAATTAAAAAGGGAATTGTAATCTATGGAGGACTATAGTTTTTACCTGTTGCTTGTACATTGTATGTTCAAAATCAGCAATCATGTCAGTGCTTTTCATACAAGTGAGAGATTGGCTAGCTATAAAGCCAGGTTTGATCCACCATTTTCTACATGGGAAAATGCTTGTACCAAGTAAGGAATAAGCAGTAGTTATTCATTAGTTTGATGTGTATGAGCTTTTGGTGTTGCCATTTTATTAGGGACTTCCGGTTAAAATCCTCGGAATACGGTGATTTTGTAATTTTCCATTTTTTGTATCGTGTTTTTTTTTTAAACACGGAAGTCGGATGTTGATGATAAATAAATAATGGTATCAGTTCGATTTACTATATAGACTTATAACTTGGTATATTGCATTGCCACTGGTCGAGAGGGGTTCGTGTTGTCATAGAGCTTTCTAGTTCCTTGTTTTGTGAGTATGATGTATCATGTACTTTACATAAAGACGTATCCTTTAACACATATCAAACAAAGTGTATTTCTGTGGTACATTGGCCTGACAGGATAACATTTGTAGTTGGTTTTTTAAATCTTTGAATTTTTTGAAAAATTAAGGATTTTCTTATCCAAGGAATAGGTTACCTTGGCCGTATATGGCACAACTTTTTGGAATTTTGGCCCTTCAATGCTCTTCAACTTTGTACTTGTTTGGATTTTTAACTATTTTGATCTGAGCGTCACTGATGAGTCTTATGTAGACGAAACGCCTGTCTGGCGTATTAAATTATGATCCTGGTATCTTTCAAACCATACAGAGACAGCAAATAACAATTAAACGTGCCTAGACCAACATTTCTGTCTTAAAGATTTTATTTGAAATTATCATTGAATGTGGACGTCACTTCTCGATGTTTTCTTGTCCAAGTGTATCTAAAGAGGCTTAGCCTTTATTGTAACCTGAAAAAAAGAATAAACATTAATAAAAAAAAAGTGTAAAGCAAACAAGACTATAAGTGTATGGTTAAATTTAATTTATTTATGAGTTTG
This sequence comes from Mytilus edulis, assembly GCF_963676685.1. Lineage (NCBI taxonomy): Eukaryota > Metazoa > Mollusca > Bivalvia > Mytilida > Mytilidae > Mytilus > Mytilus edulis. The sequence goes on along the minus strand of NC_092345.1, from coordinate 26,440,319 downwards.
TTATTTTCAATTTCGCTTTTTCTGTTTTAATTGTTTAGAGATGTTTCCGTGTATTTAAAATCCAGAAATTCGGTACTGATAAAAGCAAAATATTTACTTTTGGCAAGAATTTTTTAATTCGATAAATAAAATTTCATTTTGTGAATTGTATGAATCTCAGACCAGAAATATCTTTATATGTAATTGCTATTTATTTAGAAAATTTCAATTCTACTTGCATTACCGGATGTTGATTCGAAACTTTTGTAAATGTACATGATCGTTGCAAATGATATTTACTCAATTTTATCAGTAGACTGCGGAAAGAATAGTTTATACTTGGCTCAATCATTAATGAAATGCAAGTAGTGAAATAATAATTCTCTTTAAGCAGCCAGTATGGTTCAATTTTGTCAAAATAAACTAAAAAAAACATTGATTATGAATTATTTACTTGCAAGTGAATATTTCGACCTCATTGAATCCGTTTTCATGTGAACTTCAATTTAACACCTTAGCTTGAGATGGATAACACGTGAATTGTGTGTGTAAATTTATTTAAAGAAAAAAGAATGTCAACTTTGAAAGTTAAACAAAGGTAAATCATTTGATTGACTGATTCGATCCACAAAACAATCATTCCTATAAGGTAAAAACGATGATAAACATTTATTTTTCATCTATAATATCAAATTAAATAGACCTAGAAAAATCCAACAGCACGAGTTTGCTTAATCTATTTATATCAATATTTATGTTTACATCGCTTAAATGGTCATCGGATGACTTTAAAGGTCAACTCGAATGTTAATTAGATGGCGCCTAGACTAAAATACACGTGAAACGAAGCTATGTATTTGAATACCAGTGCCCTGTTTATTGCTTATTTTAGACTTTTAATAGCTTGGATAAATGTTTTACATTGTTATAAATCATATATGAGAATTTGATTAAAATCGGTGAAAATGAATTTGACAGCTAGTGACCCTTTAAAAAGTAGTGTCACAGATGATAAATCTCCACGTTTACCTTTTGATAGATGTTACTCCCCCTGTTTACAGATCAGTATTAGTTGGGCTACGTGAAGCTATGCTACACTTTAGATATACGTCTATTTTTCTTTAACATTTTACAAAAACATTTAGCCGCGAAAATGATCATAAGTCATCTCCATGATCAGCGTTAATAATTTCAGGAATAAAGTTGGAATTCCAGGTTTAAAATTGATTATTCTAGTAAGATTGAAGTTGATAGTTCCAATATTGAATTTATGATTCCAACATGAAAGTCGGAAATTCCGAGATTAAAGTTGATGATTTCAAGATTAAAGTTGATTATTCCAAGATCATAAGTAGAAATTCCAACCATAAAAGATGATAATAGTTGGAAACACTATTTATACTTCTAATGATAATTCATTGAAATTTTGCATGTTAACAGATCATACTTATTACGATATTTTAGGCGGAAAAAATTTTGGGGTCACCGATGTTGTTTTCGAGATATGACGTCATCAAAACTTAAAGAATCGCGTTATACCAAAATATAGAAATAGCGCTCTAAATTGCTTTAAAATGGCAAAATTATTGAAAAACGATTTTAAACTGGAATATCAAATACAGTCAAATGTTATATGTACCTTAAACACATTTAATTGTCTCTGTTTCCTTATTTTTGAGGCCTTTGGACATTTCCCGCCATTTTTAATTGCTATTAATAACAGATTTTTCTTGAAATAAAAAAAATCTACTAATGTTTTTCCCTTCAAACTTATGCATAAGTTGCAGCTTCAGGGAAGATTTTAAAAGCATAAATAAAAAAGGGGGGTCACCGATGTTTTAAATCCGTTAAAACGGAAATAATCTTATCGTCGAATTTTGGCGGGAACTATAAACTTTTCTGTTAACGTTATAGAACGACGTTGCTGGCATAACAGCATTTCTGCAATGCAACGCTTGGGCTGAATTAGAATATGATAACTATATTATGATTGAACATTTTTTTTTAGGTATTTTGATTATTCATTAATATTTTTATCAATCTATCGAATCGTTAAATATAGATACAGTAACATTTTATTGTAAAGTAATTGTCAAAGTTGAAGTCATCTTTAGTATTTCTTAATTGCATTTGTTGTATGGCAAATATTACACGGAATTCAGCACAAAAACATTTTTCTATATGAGTTGAATACTCTTTTACAAGACGGACCCTGGTGTGATGGTTACAGTTAGCACTCTGAAAGATATGTTACTCTACATAAATACATGTATTTGTGTGTTAAATATTTCTTTTGTCGGTGACTTGTAAAGCCAAATATACAGTGTGGAACTTTTGTTGTTGTGGTCATCAATAGGACCAAAATAACTAGGCATAGTGTTTGATATTCCCATATTGCTATGACGTCTAGCGGTCGGATGTTTTAATCTGCTGGTCGTATATATTACTGCATGTAGCTACAGTTTGAAGAAATACAACAAAATATATTTTTTGGGGGGCTTAAATTATGTAATCCTTTACAAAGCATTAAAGAAAGATTGAATATGATTTATTTTATAATACGTGCTAAATTTTCATTGATTTCCACAGCAAGCAACCGATGTAAATTTTGTATGCTTCTTACAGTGATTTTTAAATGGCGTTATTCTTAAATAACGTTTGATATTTCAACAAATATATGATTACTATAGAAATCACTCGTGTTCATGTATTTGTGCTCCACCTCCCCAAAAGATAAAGTAAAAAAAAGAGGGAAAAGGAGACGTAAGGAATATTTTAGGAAAGATGGATGACACTTTGATAATTTCTGTCGTCACATATGAAATAAATAAAATTTCAAACACTTCACAAATCAACGGCCAGTGGCAAGTTAAATACATATTCAGACCTAGAACATATTGACTTATGAATTTTGACCCTGCTTTGTTTAACCCGACAGGCTGAACCGGATAAATACAAATGTGAAATTAAGTTTTGATGAATTGTTTATACATGTAGTACAGAAGACTATATAGTAATGACGTTTCATGTGATATGGGAAAACTTAAAGTCGACAGAAACTCCTTGTTCTTGTTTACGTCCCTATGCTGGACAGAAAACTACAAGTTCTGGAAGCTGTACGCTTACATGCTTTTTCTCTTGGTAATAATATATTGTTATTTTTTTCCGGAAAATATACGCTGAATCCCACATACCGCATCGCAACGATACGCTGCCAACAGCTGGGTTACACTAATAACAGGACGATCGCCCGAATTGTGACAGGATATTCACCGGAACTTTCTTGTTATTTGATAGATTATTTTAATATTTGAATACCTTAGAGATACAAGACTATTTTTTATGAAAATCTAACAAAAACAGTTTGAAAAATATGTTTGAGCAAAAAAAATTGGCCGGACGGATTTCACTCTATGTACGATTTACGTATATTGAACTGATCGACAAAAAGTGTTAATATCTCTTTTGATTTACAATACTTTTTCATACCACTAAGAAATCTGCGAGATTAATAGTTATCTTATATGAAAATTTAAACTTTATAGTAAAACAAATTGTTTTTCTACAAAAAAAATTGACCGGATTTCATATTCGCCAATTTACGTGTTGATTATATTGAACTGATCGACAAAAAATTTTAATATCTCTTTTGTTTACAATATTTTTTCATACAACTAAGAAATCTGCGAGATCAATAAATATTTTATTTGAAATTATATAAACTTTACAGTAAACTTAAAGGTTTTTTTTTTGTTTGTACAAAAATGAGTTGAGCGGACGGTAATTCATATCAAGACCATATCAAGACCACTATCGGCTATTTTTGTTGCCATACATTGTGATTGTGTCCATTTCAAGTAGCATTTTCATTGTTGCACTTAAATCAAAACGTGGTTTGCTTTCTTCTGCTTTAGTGAAACGTCCCTTCGAGCGGGCCGCCATTTTAGAAATTAGCAACCACTGCGACGGAATCGAAAACGGCGACGTCATAATACGGCCACGACACTATATAGCGGCGCCGAGAGCGATGCGTATAAACAATAATGTGATTTCCCTTTAAGTTGATAATTTCAAGATAAAAGTCGACACATTTCGAAAAAAAAATATGGCCCTTGAATGCTTTCCTACTTTAACAAAGTCAAAATACGTTAGTTCGTTTGCATGACGAAGCCTACTTTTAAATATTTCTGGCAACATTTAACCACGTAGTAAACTAATTGTATCACTTTAAAATAGATTACAAATTCATGATGACGTAAAATGCATGAAAATCATTACATTTGATTCATATTTTTCTAAAAATATAGTTGCATTACTAAACAACATTTTAAAATTAGTTTTCATGAAAACTGATAGACAACCATAAATGTTTTTGCCAATATGTTACGGATTTTTAGATTACAAAAGTTCTTAATATACAGATACTTTTACTTTACATCAATATTTTGAGTTTAAACTAATATTGAAAAAGTTACAATATCAGTGTATGTAAAGTGCGGATCCTAAAATATCATTTTTACTGTATATGCCATAAATGTCTAATGTAGAATGATAAATAAACAGACGAACTTTTTTTTACTTTCGAAGAAAATGAAGAAAATTAGTTAAAATGTATATGTTCAGAAATACATAATACTAATAAAACAAAGTAAGAGATGCGAGCGGGGTTTTATCGCGCCTAAAGCCATCCAGCTTTGAAATATATACCAAAATAGGTGAATATTTATGACATTTCACGAACAGATCGTGCAGGTGCTTTATAACTAACAGGTAAGATGTTGTTGCAGTACAAAATATTCATTTTAATACAATTAATAAAGTTGTATAACGTAGAATATGTTTTGTCATTCAGTTTCTTCATATTTAACTAAATTCCACTATGATGATTTCGTAATACTAGTCATGTTTACTGTCGAATAATGATACTATTCTTTCATTTTTACTGTGGAGCGAATCATTAGTACTGTATATGCGGTGCATTTTCACTGTATAATTTTTTATTTATTTTTTTATCTATTACAGCTCATTTCTTTAAGCATGTAGAGCAAGACTTTAGTTGACTTGCTTGTTTTTCTTTTATTGGATAATCGTTATGATAACACCCAATTTAATTCAAATATTAAAAATACAGGTTAAACTATCATATGCCTAATCATATTGTTTAAAAGTGTCAATCTTATTTACAAAGTTTGTATAAACAATTAAACAAACAAAGCAAGCAAGCCAACCAAAGTTTCGCTTTGCATGCATTATGAAATTAGCTGTAAGGCCTTAATTTAGCCGACTTGCTCAAACAATAGATAAAGTAAGAGAAAGATTTGATAAAATTTAACTTACGGAGGAAAGTTTGGTTTTAAAACACTCTAATAAATTCAATAGAAATAACATTTATTTCAAATGTATTCCATTTAGTTTCTTATAAAGCGTATAGGGATCTTTATCCTTATTTTTTTTTATCCATTTCCATGACACTTCACCACTAATTACGTACATCTTGATATAGATTGAATCTTTGTTTTCCCGTTTAAAAGGTTTTACACTGGAGCCATTTATAACTTGCTGTTCGGTGTGAGCCAAGACTCCATGTTGAAGACCGTATGTTTACGTATAATGGTCTACTTTTATAAATTGTGACTCGGATGGAGAGTTGTCTCATTGTCACATACGACATCTATATATGGCTCAAAAACGAAACAAGACGGGATAAAAAGGTATAAAATAATCCACACTACTTTTTTAATATATGTATAATGGGCTTAATATGATTCTGAATAGAGTAAAATAGTGGGTCGCATTTGGGTATAAGCGTGACGCCGGATTGCCGATTTTTTGCAAGCGTGACAGGTGAAAGTCAAATGATTGTGTCGTGAAAAACGAGAAATGAAGTCTAGCGGGACACAGGAATCTGACAAAACAATAAGCGGAATACGGGAATCTGCCAAAACAGTAAGCGGGATCCGGGATCAGAACCCCCCCCCCTAATGAGACCTCCAGAATAAGATATTTGTGTATATCAATCCTATTGTTACAGTCATGCCTTCAATAACAAATGTATCCGATGCATGCATTTTTTTTTATATTTTTGGTCCCTTTTTCAATTTTGAGGGGTCCAAATTTAAAGACAAAAGTCCTTTAATATAGATATTTGGGATTCGTTGACATGCTGAATCTAACCGTGTATCTAGTTTGGGGATTTTTTGTCTAGTTGCTGAAACAGCCCACATAGAGTTCCAAAGGGTCTAAAATCAACAAAAATGAATAGTAGCAATCATTTCGTGTACAATTCAATAACCCAAATGTGCATGGTTTTACCTCTGCGGTAGTATCCATTCGCGGATCTAGAATTTTTCATTTTGAGAATCGCTTTTGTTACAAGTTTGAAAAGCTATATATTTGATGAAGAATGAATGAGGAGTTTGTATTTCAATTTGAAAATACATGTATCATAAATCCTAAAGTCATCAACTAAGTTTTTTCGTTTGTTGCAAGTGCATTTATCACATAATTCTACAATAAAAATTCCTCGCATCTTTGAAAATTCTACATTAATAATGACTGCACTAACAGTGATAATTCATCGCATCTATAGCTAAAATGGATCGCTTTCAATAATCGATATGCTATATTATGATGCTTTTATAACACTTATTTGAACTTTAATGCTATGTTTGTATATTATAAAGACATATCACAATGAAAATATGTTAAAACTTATCTTCAAATCACTTAACTTGATATTTTCAAAACATAAACAAATACAGTTTTCCCATGATCCTTTATTCTACAATAGACATATCCGCATATAACAGTAAAAATGAACTAGCTGGATTCGCACTTTATATACACTGAATATAGACTGAGTAAAAGAGAAAATCATAAAAGAGTCGCAAATCAAAATACGAACGTAAAATGTGAATAATCTTTGCAAGTTTTGTATAAGTTAATTAATTCTGCATAATAACGTATTAGTATTCTAATTTTCTTTTACATTTTTATTCGTACATGAACCAATATACTTGCTAAAAAAGCACTAAATGGAAACATGTCAAAAAGTAAAACAATTTTTTTTTAACGTTTCCCTTTGGAGGTAAGGACACCTAAGAGAGTTAACTCTTTCAAGTTCAGCTGGACGTTTTAAATCAAATACTTATATAGCTGGTTACCTCCCTTTACACAATGGCTGTGCATTTTTCACGCGGCTGAAAACTGAATGATAATCCTGAATATATATGGTAGAGGGCGAGCAAACACATACAATTAATAGACTTAAATACTTTTATAGCAGCCTACACACTTTTAAAGTCAAGATACAAGACAGTACGTGTACTTATCGAAACCATAAACTCTTGAACACGTTGTAAATTTGGATTTCCAAAATGGCGTCCTGGGACGGCAACGAAGTCTTAAAAAACATTAAAATTGACACGGATATGTCAAAGATAGATACAGAATACCCATCTAATTGTTTACCAATAAAACTGAATAAGCGTACCGGTAAAGCAAAGAAATGCCAATTTGAGGCTATTGATGTAAATATGTACGAAGAAAGTGCCCATATGATTACATTTCACACTTCTGTAAATAGAATACAACCCTGGATAAAGGCTCTCAGCCTGCTTTACTTTGACAATATGGGTAATCAAAAAGATAATGTAATAAAATGGTCAGATGTACCAGAAAGATGGTCTGACAGACATGATGTTGCTAACTCCATATTAATAGAAATCAGAGATCCAAGTGAACATATCTTGAAATATAATGTCACCTTTTTTGTAACAACAGGTACTATTAGAGTACAAGGAAGTAACTACCTCTCCTTTGTTGAAAAAGATTTCCCAATTCTGATTGAAATAATGAAGCTGTTAGATACATGTGAAAATGACGAGACCCCCTTGAAAACAATCGAAGGTCGTGAACCTAATGAAGTGGTCACACAGCAAACAATTAATGATCAAGTAATGACGGTTTCAGAAAAACAAACCAAGACTGATGCTAACAATATAAATGAAGAAAAATCTGAAGTTTCACAAAACCTAAAACCAACCAACCCAAAAATTGATAATAATAACAATGCAGCAGATACCCCTTCACAAACTGAAGTCAATTTGTCTCGTCTTCAACAATGCTTCCTTGACACTATATGCAAACTTCAAATTAGTCAGGAAAAAGACACTACAACTATAGTAGAAGCTGTTAATGGGTGCAAAATACTTCTTTTGCAAGGTCAGTCTCAACTTGACCAAAAGAGCACTGATAAGGATACTCTGTCTAAAGAATTACAATCAGTACAACAAAAAATCAAAACATTACAAGAAGAAAAAGATTCTCTGAAGTCACAACTACAAATTGAAAAGGGGAATGTTACGCTTCTAAAATGTCAGTATGACGATTTGAATACTCATAGTAGAAATCTGCTAGTAGAGACTAGAAAGGAATTAGAAAAACTTGTCTCATCAACAAACTCCGAGCTTGACTTTAATGCAAATAGGCTTATTATAAAAAACCAAGAACTACAAACACTTCATGAATCTGAGCACAATTTAAGGTTACAGTTGGATAAAGCGATGGATGAAATACTCAACCTGAAAAGTCAAATTTCATCATCAATGGATATTTCTGGTCAACACGCTGGAACTGCAACATCCAAGTCACAACACCAGACTAAAGAACAAGTTGACCAACAACCAATTTGGAAACCTAGTGTCCTTCTAATAGGAACGTCAAATATTCGTGGGATCAATGAAAGTAAATTATCGCCAAGTATAGATGCTATTAAGGAAATATGCTTTACTCTGGATAAAACAAATGAATATATCCTTGGTTATAATCCTCAAACTCCACCAGCTGTTGTTGTTTTACACATACTTACCAACGATCTAAAGACAAAAACCCCACAGAATTGTGCATGTGAGCTGTTTGCACTTATATCCACTATTCAAGAGAAATGGTGTGAAGTTAAATGTATAATATCACTTGCTACACCAAGAAAGGATGACATGATGCACCACACTAATGGGCAGATTGTTAATGCTCTTATCAAACAGAATTTCTATGGAAGGCATTACACAGAGCTTAAGAAATTCCAACTAATAGAACATAATAACATGTACTATGAAGGTCAAGCGAACGAGGATATATTACAAAATGACTTGTATCACTTAAACGATAAAGGTGTGTCATTTCTGGCATCAAACATAAAACAAGCAGTACACCAAATTCTCAATATTCCGCTCCCACCCACTCGTCGACCTAGGAGCCAATCGCGCAACAGACGAGGAAGAGGTAGAGGTCGTGGCCGTGGCCGTGGAGATTCAGATTAACTTTGTATAATAATACTAATGTCAATTTTATTCTACACATATATAATGTATATTGTTTATATTCATATCACATAATTCTCTTTTTATTACAAATACATGTATATGCAGTAGAACTTGCATGTTCTATTTTTGTTGTTTTCCATATAAAATTCAGGATGTCATAAATGAACAAACATTATATTGTAAACTTTTAATATTGTTCATTATTATTTGAAAAGTTAAAAGTCATATATAAATTCAACTTAGTTCTAAATAACATAGTGAATATCAAATAACGCAAGGATTGCCTTAATTTTATTCCCTTTATTACAATTGAATGTGTGAATTGCACACAAGGGAATTTTGGTACACTACTAACTAAGTTTATAAAAAGAAAGATAAAAAAAGGAATCAAAATCAAGTCAAGGACAAAAACAACTGATTTAACTTGACGGCCATTTAATTCTAATTCTTTAATTGGCACCTTATAAAAAGGTTTATCTTTTTGCATATATTCTTTATCATATTGTTTATAAAAATATTTATATACTTGGAAAGTATTTAAATAATTCTTTTTCATTTTGTTTTTAAATTTCTTTGATATTTAAAATAAATACAAGAATAGAAGGGACTATGTCACCAAGAACAGTCACATCATTAAAAATGTGCTTTCTTAATTTAGGGGGCCTTATGAACAAGGAGGGTAACAAAACGGATGATCCCCTTTTCTTAAACAAAATTGATAAATATGATTTGGCTTTTTTTGCTGAAACACACATTGGATATGAGTCCAATATTCATAGAATAGGTCCTTTTAATTGTTATAATGTATGTAGACCTAAAACTAGGGCAAACAACAGATTTTTTGGTGGGTTGGCAGTATTAGTTAAAAAAAATATCAAACCTTATGTAAAAATTCTCAAAAACACTTGTACTGACATTATGTGGATAAAGTTAGAAAAGGATTTTTTTGATTTTCAAAAAGACTTATATATGTGTGTAGTGTATAACCCACCCTCAATGTCATCATATACTCAGGGACTCGACCGGGACAATACTGAATGTTTAGAACAGGAAACTGCAAAATATATGAAAATGGGTAATGTTTTACTGTGTGGTGATTTTAATGCAAGAATTGCCAATTCCCCTGATTATATTTTAAATGATGATCAATCTTATTTACCTCTTTTTGATAACTATCCAATTGATAAGCAAATCTTGAAAAGACAAAGCAGTGATACAACAATTGATTCAAGGGGAAAGAGTCTATTAGATCTCTGTATTCTAAACCAGTTAAGGATACTAAATGGTCGAGTCCTAGGGGATGTTTTTGGAAAGTACACATGTTATACGCCAAACGGCAGTAGTGTGGTTGACTATGTGATGGTGTCGGAGAGTATTCTGGATCAAATTTTATATTTTTATGTTCACAACTTTATGCCTACTATTTCAGATTGTCATTGTATACTGGAATGGGAAATGTCAAGTAAATTTACTGTTGATGATAATGATTGTAATATTAATATGTTTGATAAATCTCCAAATTTCATATGGTCAGATGAATCACCTACAAACTTTCAGACAGCTCTATTATTACCAGATATACAAACACAAATTGATACATTTAATAAAAGTATAATCAAAGAGTCTCAATCCTCTGTCGATGAGGCTGCAGCAGAATTATCACATATTTTCCTGTCTGCTGCTACTAATTCTTTAAAAAGAAATAAACTAAGAAATAAGAAAATAAAGACAAAAAAATGGTTTGATGGAGATTTGTACCATCTTCGAAACAAATTAATAAGTTACGGTAAAATATATTCAAAATTTCCTTATGACCCATTAGTGAGAGGTCACTATTATAAGCTTAATAAGCAATATTCTAAACTTAGAAAATTTAAGTATAAAGAATATAAAAAATCACTTGTTGAGCAGTTACAGAATCTACATGATGATAATCCTAAATCTTATTGGAAGTTAATTAATGATTTAAAAAATAATGATAATAAGGACCATAGTTCTGCTGTGGCACCATCTGTGTGGGTTTCACATTTCAATGGATTATATCAATTACATGAGTCATTCAAAGAAAGAGTGGCTAAGTTGGAAAAAAAGCTAGATAATCTTGAAAAAAATGTTTGTTTTAATAATCTTGATAAACTTATAACAGAGAAAGAAATTTCTTTTGCCATTTCTAAACTACGTTGTAACAAATCACCAGGCTTGGATAACATTTCAAACAATATGATTAAACACAGTCAAAATGTTTTACTATCGTCTCTTTCAAAAATATTTAATTCTTGTCTGTCTCATGGTTTATACCCAAGAAATTGGACCGAAGGTTATATTACAGTATTACATAAGTCAGGTGAAGTCACTGACCCAAATAATTATAGAGGACTAACAATCACTAATGCAATTGGTAAGCTTTTTAACAGTATACTTAATATAAGGTTGGATAGTTTTTTAGAAGAAAATAATGTAATTAATGATTGTCAAATAGGTTTCACAAGAAAGGCAAGAACATCTGACCATATGTTTGTTTTAAAATGTATTTTTGATAAATACTGTAATACTAAGGATGGGAGAGTGTTTGCTTGCTTTGTTGATTTTCATAAAGCTTTTGATAAAGTAATACATACAGGAATTAGAATTAAGCTGTTAGAGATTGGGGTTAGTTCAAGGTTTTATAGCGTTATAAAGAATATGTATCTTGAAACTAGATCTTGTATAAAAATACATGATAAAATAACTGAATTCTTTCAAACAAAGCTTGGTGTTAAACAAGGAGATAACTTGAGTCCTAACTTGTTTAAAATATTTATAAATAGCCTTCCAGACTATTTTACACGAACCAGAGATCCAATTATGCTGGATGGCAAACTCATTCATTGCCTTATGTATGCTGATGACATTGTAATTTTATCTAACTCAGCTGAAGGACTACAAGAGAAATTAAATGAACTTCATAATTTTTGCAATGACTGGTGCTTAGATATAAATACTAAAAAAACTAAGGTGTTGATATTCAACAAGGCAGGCAGACATATCTCTCAAAAATTTATTTTCAACAAAGATGAGCTGGAGTGTGTATCTAATTATAAATATTTGGGTATCCAATTTAATGCATCATGTTCTTTTTCATATGCTCAGAATGATTTATACCAAAGAGCCTTAAAAGCATACTTCAAACTATGTAATGATTTTTTAGTGCATAATCCTACTGTTAAAAATGCAATTCATGTTTTTGACCATACAATAAAGCCTATACTTTTATATGGGTGTGAAATTTGGGGATATTTCAATCCCTTTACTGCACGTTTAAAAAAAGAAAACATAACAGTGGATACAATTTACTCAAGGATACTTTGTGAAAAACTTCATATTAAATTCTGCAAATATATTTTAGGCGTTAATAGGAAGAGTACAAACTTTGCAGTTTTGTCTGAATTAGGCCGTTTTCCACTTCACTATGATATAGTCAAACATGTTTTAGGATATTGGCATCGTTTAGAAAATATTGGCTCATCATTTCCCTTGTTAAAAGCTGCATATAATTGTTCTAAAAAGCTATTTGAAACAAAAAAAACCTCTTGGTATGGATCAATTAATATTTTAAGGGAAAAAATGTCAGGCATAGAAAAACATATTCTTGAAAAATACTCAACATTTAAACTACACTGTGGTCAGATAGTTAAGGGATACTATACTGCATTGTGGAAAAAACAGCTAGACAAACATAAAGATGGTAAACTACGAACTTATGTAACATTCAAGTGCAACTATGGTTTTGAAAATTATTTGTCAATAATTCGACATTTTGAGCAAAGGAAATGTATTACTAGATTAAGAATATCTGCTCACAAATTGCAAATTGAATCTGGTAGATACCAGGGTACTCTTCGACAAAACCGAATTTGTCTCAGGTGCACCTCGGGTGAGGTTGAGGATGAAGTTCATTTTTTATTTAAATGTGACACTCATTTATTAAAAAGAGAGGAAATGATGCAAAGTATATTAAAATCATGTCCAAACTTTCAAAATTTAAATATTGATAACAAATTAATTTGGATAATGAATAATGAGGATCCTAATGTACTATTTGCATTTTACAAATATATAGAAGATACTTAAGAATTAAAGTACAACTTAATCTGCAATAACTAATTCATTATAACTCTTTAATATGAATTTGGATACCCTGTTAAGCCTGCACAGATCATAAGAAGAATTTCAAATTCTTTGGCACCGTCCCTTGATGATCTTTGCTGGCTGGACACAGAATCTATAATCTTAGAAATATGTTTTAAAAATATTTTTTCAATAATTAAGGAGCTTGACTCATCTGCATTAAGTACAAGTAGGGACTCCCCTTTAAGCACCGACTCTTGGTGCTTTCTGCAGATAAGTCATATTAAATATCCTTTATTAAATAAACTTTGTTATTTGCAGTATACCTCATAGTCAAATGTGGGAGTGCTTAATTGCTTTGTTTTTTATTGGGTTCTTTTTGTATTTTTTGTATTTTTATATATTGACATTTCTCCGCACAAACTACTAATGCCTCATGTTTGTCTTCTCAAAGTGAAGATACACTTACCGGGTGCACTTGAGTCATTTTCAACATAGTATTCATTGAATAATAATACATTGCTACTAGTTCGTTGAGTGTATTTTCTGTGTTAAATTATTTTATTTTATTATTTTTATAACACTTGTTACATATCTTTACTGTGTGTGTATTGCATATGTTATTGTTTATAATAATATTGTCTGTATCATATGCCCTCCTGGGGCCCTAATTTGGTAAATAAAATATTCTATTCTATTCTATTCTATAGAAACGAGAAACCAAGCTCCTCATAGATAAAGAAGATTATTATAAATAAAGAAGATTATTGTGTGACAAACTGCTATGTATCCAACATAGATAAAATTATTGTGTTTCAAACTGATATGTTTTCAATGAAATATTTTCTATGAACTGTGTGGTACAAATTATTTGAAATGTAGATCTTTTTGTCAACAAATCAAAGTAAACATTTTTTCAAAATTTAATGGAAATTAAACGGGCCACATTTATTTTCGTCAAAGCGCAGGGTACATCCCCCCTTTAAACACTTGCTAATAAACGAACTAAGGATGTGATGTATTTAATTTTTCATCATCGAAGTCACTACAAAATGTACGTCTGTGAAAATTTGAAAAGAAAGTTGAATTATATAAATAAATCATTAGATCATTGAATACATGTTGAAAAAACTGATAATTTAAAAACATACTTTTATGTAGTGTACTCGTCCGTTTCGTTTCCGTTTTGTATCCGTTACGTGTCCGTTATACATCCGTTGGAGGTCTGACAGATTAATTCAACAACGGACTTCTAACGGATGTCTAACTAATAAAACGGATGTTAAACGAATGAGAAACGGACTTCTACCGGACGTATAACGGATAAAACGAATTAAGGTTCATGAATTCTTATTATTCATAATCGATCTTAGAGTAAGGAAACGTCTTCACAATCAAGCAGCTCTTATTCAGGCACGACACTGCCCTTTGGCGGCATTTTGAAGAACAAATCAAAACCAGTTACACAGAAACATTTTGAACATTTATGCGATTCACATGTATTATTATTGTCGACTTTAATTTTTCCGTATATCTTGTGCATCCGTTTAATCTGGTACGCTTCCGTTTGGTGTCCGTTTTATGCGTCCGTTGGAAGTACGTTCGACATCCGTTCTGTCCGGTACGTTTCCGTTTCTCGTACGTTGCATATCCGATGTGTGTCCGTTATACATTCGTTACTCGTCCGTTTTATTCGGTCAGTACATCAACGGACTCCCAACGGAAAACAATTTTGTCAACGGACAACTTTTATTTTCATCCGTTAGGCGTCCGTTCGTGCTATCCGGTAAGATGTGACAGGGGCTTAACTAAATGAATATCTCTTTTATGGTGGAGGTGTTTCTTTGTTGAGCTGTCTGACATATATGTTTTTCGTTACTTGTTCTGTCATGAATCAGGGCAATGATTTTTGTTTGAATTTTGTCACATTTTGGCATGACGTCGTGGAATTCTATAGCAAACAGTAATGTGGTTTTTTTTCATTGTAGAAAGTTAATTTATCGCTGCCCTTATCAACGGATTAAGACTTGAGTCAACGTTAAGCAACATATTTTTATTTTATATAGCTACTTACCACTACGAAGACAGCATCCCTTGTAAGACTTGCAATTATAGTATTCCGTCTTAGTATAATAAAAGTAGCCTTTGTTGTTATAATAAAAGTAATTTCTAGGACATTCGTATTTTTTGATGCAGGAATATTTACTGCTATATTGGTAACCTTTGGTCAAAATAAAGATTAACAAAAAATTATAAAAGAATACTGTTAAAATTGGAAAACAAAATCAAAAGCATTACTTAAACCTTCATTGTAAAACCAAATATGAATTACTAGTATATAAGATATATATGGTGGACGAATATAATCAACAAATACATTGTGTTCATTTACATTTGTACAAATGAATTGTTTTACATTATCATATCGGGGCCTTTTATATCTGACTATGCGGTATGGGCTTTGTTCATTGTTGAAGGCCGTGCGGTGACCTACAGTTGTTAATGTCTGTGTCATTTTGGTCTCTTGTGGATAGTTGTCTCATTGGCAATCATACCACATCTTCTTTTTTATATATATTAAATATAATCAACTCATTATCTCTAGATAGCATTCTTGTACGGGTGTTTCGTCTACAAAAGACCTATCAGTGACTTAAAATTATTCAGAGTACGTGTTTCACAAAGGGAATGAATTGACTACAGCAAAATCAACTATACAATTCGGTTCACGGAACATTTTTTTTTATCGCGTCGACATGATAGAGAAGATAGTTTCATTTGTCTTTAGGCCTTTATGTATTTCTATGATACATATGACTTGGCTCTATACTTTTACATCCCGTCATTGTGATATTGTTGTATGACAATTTTGTATTTTTGACTTTAATTTTTTCTAAATTGTGCTATGTCTATATGCCTGTTTGTGTTTCTTTGATACATATGTCGTGGCTCTGTACCTACACATCCCGTCATTGTGTTATTGTCTCTGATGATTTTTGTAGATTTGCCTTTCATTTTTACTAATGGGCTATGTCGTCTATATGCCTTTTTGTGCTTCTTAATTACATATTTGTTTGTTTGTTTGTCTGTCATATAAGTGAGAGGTTTAGCTAGCTATAAAACCAAGTTTTATTCACCATTTTCTACAAAGGAAAATGCCTGTACCACGTCAGGTATATGACAGTTGTTATCCATACGTTTGATGTGCTTGGGCTTTTGCTTTTTACATTTGATTGAGGGCTTTTTGTTTTGAATTTTCCTCGAATTCTTATTTTTGTGATTTACTTTTTTTTTAAATTTATTATTTACAAAGTTGGATAAGGTGTTATTAATAGTGTGTCTTGCGTCTGTTCTTAAAGTTTTCTTCTTCAGGTTGAATAAGGACTTGGGTAAAAGGAACTTTTGTATTATCTATTATTGTAATTGGTGTTAGTAAACAGATGAATTCCAAAGATGTATACTCACGCGGAAGACAGCATCCTGTATAAGAGTTGCAAGTATACCTCCACGACTTATTGCCATATTTGCAATCTCCATTTCTGCTATAATAGATATATCCTGATCGACAATCCTTATAACCTTTATTCGTGCAATATCCGTTTACACGTTTGTATTTGTAACCATAATCACTACTGTCAGAGTCGGAAGATGTAATCACTAGAAGAAATTTAAGACATGTTTAATGATAAAGTAAATGAAATTTTAATTTCAGTTTTAAAGAAAAACAATGTTTATCTTTTCAAAAACATCACATGTATATTTATTACCACTTTGAAATGTGAAAACTTCTGGTCCGAGAACACAATTAATTCGTAGTGCATTTCTTTTAGAACATAAATGAAAATAAAAAAAATCCCACCTGCGCTTTCTCAAAGAAACTTTTACAGTGTGTTGTACTACTTTTGGGACAAATTATATCAAATTTATAGAAAACTTCATCGCCTCTAACTCAAAATATGGCCAATTTTATGTTTAGGGCGTCTTGAAATCTTTTGACAGCTTCCGAAGTGCTCATTTTCAACCTTTTTCAGCTGGACCAAATCACTACTTTCCTTTAAAATTCTGGACCCAAATTTTTTTACAGTGTAATTTCAACCCCCTTCTTGCAATTTGAGGCAGTGAACATGGAGAAATAAATTTGGAAGGGGTATAAAAATTAATGGCAAGTAACCCACTGTCAACACTAGGGACTATATTTGTGAACAACGAAAATCAAGGGACGACAATGGTGGTCTCGGACCTAATAGGGTAGAAAGAGTAGACAAATCTTAAAAAAACTTGGTATGAACAAAGCTTAATGTATTATAACACTACTTACAAAGTTTCATGACAATAGGATGTATATTATAGACATTAAGTTTAGTTCTATACTCATCTTTGCGTGTAAAATTTTGACGTTAAAATTGAAAAATTTCAACTATCAACATTTGGGGCTTTAAAAATTTAAATATTGCAAAAAAATACTTGTTAAATGCCTTAATATATAACTTATCATGTACTAAAAGCAATAGAGTACTCATTTGATTTATCAGACTTGGCATAATTATTCATAAGTCAAATTTATATGAGCCTGCGCCTAAAAATTCAGGTTTTTCAATGAAGTGGAGCCTTACATGAAGATGTAATATTTTCCAGCAATTTTAAATTTGTGAAGCTTTTTGGTTATAAATAATCCTTACATATGTATTTAAAGTACTTTAAATGGAAAGAAAAGTTACAAATAACATATCATATTAGTTTAAAAGGGTCTTAGGCCAAGTAAGACTGGAAAAAATTTAGGGTCAATTAAGGCCGTGCCACATATTTACATTTAAAAATGCATATTGAGGCTATAAAAAATAAAAATGTGTGTCTTTTTTATCATTTCTATACTCATGTGACATGATACAACAAATCTGAGCACAAAAAGACTCTTGCAAATAACTTTTCTTACAAGCAGTATGGGCTGAAACAAAGATTTTTGCCTTTTTAGGGAAAAACTTTCATGCAATTTATTCTCAACAGGCTTATATTTAAACCACTTGCTATCCTACAGAAGAAAAGAAATATAGTATGTGAAATGGAACAGGTACAATAGACATTGTAAAGTGCATTTGATACAAATTTAGTGAAGTCTCTAATATGGACATCAAATTTTATATACCAAGCTCCCCACTATTGCCTTCATCCAAACAAGGCGTTAGACAAGGGTCATTCATACAACACATTTTGCACATTTTATCTGAGATAAACTTCTTTTCTGTAGATTCAGAGTTCATAAATAAGTAAAAGAAGCAGGTAAAGGCATAGAAACACAAATATTGACACATAAAAACCTGTCAGATAGAAAGTCAGGATGCCATTTATGCATCAATATTGAAAAAGTTATAAAATGCCTATTTTGACCATAAAATGTCAAAATTGGTCGTTTTGGCAGAAATTCTATAAAATAAAAGTTTAAATCCTTTAGTTTCATGCTATTTGACAAGTTGACACCATCAAATCATTTAGGGAAGTTGCCAGAGTACAAATTCTATATTTACAGATTTCACCTCTTAGGTCCGAGAACACAATTAATTCGTAGTGCATTTCTTTTAGAACATAAATGAAAATAAAAAAAATCCCACCTGCGCTTTCTCAAAGAAACTTTTACAGTGTGTTGTACTACTTTTGGGACAAATTATATCAAATTTATAGAAAACTTCATCGCCTCTAACTCAAAATATGGCCAATTTTATGTTTAGGGCGTCTTGAAATCTTTTGACAGCTTCCGAAGTGCTCATTTTCAACCTTTTTCAGCTGGACCAAATCACTACTTTCCTTTAAAATTCTGGACCCAAATTTTTTTACAGTGTAATTTCAACCCCCTTCTTGCAATTTGAGGCAGTGAACATGGAGAAATAAATTTGGAAGGGGTATAAAAATTAATGGCAAGTAACCCACTGTCAACACTAGGGACTATATTTGTGAACAACGAAAATCAAGGGACGACAATGGTGGTCTCGGACCTTCTGTATAGCTGCTTAACTTGGAGAAAACATTTACGTCACCTAAACAGTCGCTTGGAGACTTTTTGTCAAAAGTGTTTCCTTTGCAGCGACTGTAATTTTTGCGATATCCTCCTTTTGTGTAGCATTTTGATTGTTTACAGATTAAGCTTAAGGGCATACGATACAGTTTTGAACCTGTATTTACAAGTTGATGAAAATTTGCATATAGGCTATTTTTTACCTGATTAAATCAAATATGTAATAAAAAATATACCTTCATGTGCTACTTTTTGAGTAAAATAAGGTCGAAATTTTGTATATTTGCTCAAAATTCAGATTTGTGTCCTTATTTTCTTTTTCGAAAGAAAGACATAACTTTTTTGTTTTAAAAGATAAACACAAAATGGTTTTTGTTAAATAATCGGTAATTTCTGTATTTTATAAGTATTATTAAAAATTATGCAAATTTTATTCCGAAATAACTCTATATTTATCAAATGTTCATGAATAGAGGAAAAAACGTAAATTTTTGCTGCATGTTTATCAAAATTAAAAAAATTGATCTATTTACAGTTTTATAAAATTTGGGTCACATAATCTCCTTGCAAAATGAAACAAATTGCTGTTTTAAAAAATAGGGGTCCATGCACTCGTTTTCAAATTAAATCAGTTTGAATGGTAAAAATATGTCGAAAAATGCATCTGTTCCCGATATGTCAGAGTTTGACGTCGCGAAAATAACATTTTACGTTAGCAACGTCATTACCTTCCCTGTAACTGTATCGTATGCCCTTAAGAATAATACTAAGGTGTTGACTAAAAATATGAGTATATTAACGAAGCAATGCAAGCATAAAAAAAAGAAGAGAGACGGTAATTTATCAGCACACGAAATAGACATATCATATCAAACATATAGAAGAAGACTGATTATTGAAATTACATTTATCTTACCTCCTATAAATTTATTGGGATATGATTGGTTAACGGACTACACATGGTGACTATATATATTTCTTATAGGGTGCTATAAAAAAAATTACATGGTTAGTTACCATATAGGGTTAGCAACCATATGGGGTTAGTAAGGAGTTACTTCCCTTTCAAAACAAAAAAAAGTTCCCACAACCCTTTATAAAAACAACACGGTGTTGAGGATAAAAGAAGAAGAAATTGATGATGAAAGGTTGAAATAAGTTCATAAAACATAATTGAAGCTAAAAAGTTGTAATTGTTTTGTTCGCATAACGGAGTTACATCCCTTTCAAAACCAAAAAAGATCTGAAAGGATTCAACAGACGAAGATATTGATACATGTAATCATGTAATGAACGATTGAAATAGATTCATAAAACAAATTTAAAGCTAAAAAGTTGTTACTGTTGGCATCGTTTTCTGTATAGACAAATGGAAGTAGGATCTTAATACTAATTACGTATTGAAGACTTGATCACTTTGGTAGACCGTTCAGTAGTCAAAATACCACATGTGAAGATAATCGATAAGATAAACTCGTTACACGGTGTACTAGTGACCTAATACGATATATATGGGGTTAGTAAATTTCATATGGGCTTTCGAGCTTCGCTCTCTCCCCATTTATATCGTATTTGGTCACTAACACACCATGTAACTAATTAAAATAATATACTCTAAATGTGGTCATGACATCAGTTATTCTAAAAGTAAATTTGTTGTAAAAGAGGGACGAAAGATACCAAAGGGACAGTCAAACTCATAAATCTAAAACAAACTGACAACGCGCATGGCTAAAAATTAAAAAGACAAACAGACAAACAGACAAACAATTATAGTACACATGACACAACATAGAAAACTAAAGAATAAACAACACGAACCCCACCAAAAACTAGGGGTAATCTCAGGTGCTCCGGAAGGATAAGCAGACCCTGCTGCACATGTGGCACCCGTCGTTTTGCTTATGTGATAACAAATCCGGTAAATAGTCTAATTCGGTAGGTCACATTCACGAAAGGGAAGGGGATTGTAGTTTCGACGTAAGGAACATATCCGATATCATTTGTGAAACGATTATTCCATAACGGTCAACCAACTCGTGATGGCGTCCGTAAAATTTACGAAGGGATGATTTCAACTTCACCATTTGGAACTCTTGGTTTAAAAGCTTCCTTGTGAGCAGCAACACTCTATCAAGAAAATCATGATAGGAAATGCAAGCTGAGCGCTATATATTCCAATATAACAAAGCACGCCTTACCTTTAAAAAAGAAGATGTGGAAACATTGCCAATGAGACAACTGTCCACAAGAGACCAAAATGACACAGACATTAACACCTGTAGGTCATCGTACGGCCTTCAACAATGAGCACAGCCAATACCGCATAGTCAGCTATAAAAGGCCCCGATAAAACAATGTAAAACAATTCAAACGAGAAAACAAACGGACTTAACTGCATATCCCTTCTATTCGTTTCGAATAAATTGCATATTTACTGAACATCCACTTCTTTCACAATTTGTGCATCGCATTTCAGAGCCAATACTGCATAGTCAGCTATAAAAGGCCCCGATAAAACAATGTAAAACAAACTAAAGAAATTCTTGCTTTACATGCTTCAGAAATAAGCTGTAAAAATCGGAGAAAAAACAAGGCGTTCTTACCTATACCGCACAGAGCGGAGATCACAAAGACTGCGAGTAACATCTGGATTGACTTCATCTTGCAATTGGTTGAATTTGCAGGTTGGTGCTGCTTTAAATAGTAAAGAAAAGCCAGGTTTTTTTTAACAGATGTTTCACTTATCTTATGCAAGAATTAGCAAAACATACTTAAGATTGGATTAACCTATAAAACAACCAGATATTCATGTCAAATTCAAATGCGAAACTGCTGTAGTTATAAAAAAAATGTTAGGTAAATAAATCGCGTCTGAAAACACAATTTAAGTCTTTTTGTATGAACATATTAAAACAGGATAATATCAAATTACATGTATTAGTATTTATATTTCACAATACATTAACAATACAAGCAATTATTATTATTACATCGAATGAAATATGCGTGTAAGTCGTATAATAAACATGCATTTTTTGCACTTATGAATGCCAATATCTTAAAATAACTTCATATCGACTCATTGTTCTAAGCCTCAATCTGGTGGGCCCGTACATTTGTACCTGTGATACGTAGCTAAATAACCGCATTTCTAGACCTGTACATAGCTTACAATTCAAGAATCTGGACAAGAAGAATTCAACGCATAAACAACATGCAAAGAAGGGAATATTCAGATTCTACAAGTTATTCAATTAGCACGGAGATAACACATGGCATTTGTCGCATAATTGGTATATTCAGGTATAAAGGGTTAACTTTCAGGTAGGAATTTTACAAGGGTAAACTTTCAGGTGGGAATTTTACAAAGGTAGGAATGTTATAAGGGTAAACTTTCAGGTAGAAAACTCGAGATTTCAGATCTGATAGCTAATTTGTAGATCTTGTCTTGTCGATCAGTTTTGCTATTTAAAGTTTAATCTATCTATAATAGTTTTTTTAAAAGACGTGATGCAAAAACGTAAAAATAATTATTAATAATAGTTGCCATCAAAGACCAATAACTGCCAAAATGATTGTCTTCCGACTTCAGTCATGTTAACTTACTCGAGATCTCGTCCTGCTCATATTTTTATGCCCCATTTATGGGTATTATGTTTTCTGGTCTGTACGTTCGTCCGTCCGTTCGTCCGTCAGTTCGTCCGTTCGTCCCGCTTCAGGTCAAAGTTTTTGGTCGAGGTCGTTTTTGATGAAGTTGAAGTCACATCAACTTGAAACTTAGTAATCATGTTCCCTATGATATGATCTTTCAAATTTTAATGCCAAATTAGATATTTTATCCCATTTTCACGGTACACTGAACATAGAAAATGATAGTGCAAAGTTGAGGTTAAAGTTTTTGGTTAAAGTTTTTGGTCAAGGTAGTTTTTGATGAAGTTGAAGTCCAATCAACTTGAAACTTAGTGAACATGTTTCCTATGA
The DNA here is from genome assembly GCF_963676685.1 of Mytilus edulis. Classification (NCBI taxonomy): domain Eukaryota; kingdom Metazoa; phylum Mollusca; class Bivalvia; order Mytilida; family Mytilidae; genus Mytilus; species Mytilus edulis. The sequence continues at coordinate 26,416,919 of NC_092345.1, read as the reverse complement.
TATGATCTTTCTAATTTAATGCCGAATTAGAGATTTTCCTCCATTTTCACGGTCCATTAAACATAGAAAATGATAGTGCGGATGGGGCATCCGTGTACTTGGGACACATTCTTGTTTCCTGATAAAATTTCTCTGTATCTAAATAAAGTGAAAACCAAACAGTTTCAGAGCAAAATGACCATTAAAAAAAAACAAATAAAAGACAAATCCGTTTAAGTTCAACTTTGACTGTATAGTTTTAAAAATAAGAGACAAAAACGAAAATTTTTATGAAATTTGGACATTGGAGTGCAATAAAAAAAAAATCACCAGGTGGTTTTCCAGAAAATAGAAAAAAAAACTTGCATTTTACCCCTTTGGTTTATTTTTTACCATATCGGCTATATTGTTTGGCAGGCAAGGTCATCGAATACATTTTGCAAACTAAATACCCCAGTGGTTAAGTTTGGTTAAATGTGGCCCCGAAGTTTCAGAGGAAACGTTTTTAAAAGAAACCCAAATGCGCAAAAACAATTGGTAAAAATCATCTTTAATGGGCAATAAATCCGATAAAGATTTTGAGGCAAATCGACAGCAGGTTGATTTCAACATTTCAAATATTTCTGCCATATAAGATTTTCTTTATTGGAAGCAGTTTTCAATATAAATGACAAGAAATTGCATTCTTTCAATATCTTCTATTTTGAGCAATATCCACCATATTGATTGGATGGCAGGGTCATCGAACACATTTCTATAAACTAGATTCCAAGATAATGATTCTGGCCAAGTTTGGTAAAATTTGGTTTTGTAGTTTCATCAGAGAAGATATCTATAAAAGTTAACAACGACGGACGACGACGTCCACAGACTACGGACGCCAAGTGATGAGAAAAGCTCATTTAGCCTTTTAGCCAAGTGAGCAAAATTAGGAAAAATCTGTAAGTTCAAGACATAATTTGCAGAAAACAAAATTGACTAGAATGAAAATTAAATGTCGAGTTTACAAGGCTATGAAATTTGAATACATATACCTAATAAAGTCGAAAAGTTCGTTTTATTGTTGATTATTTGTTTATTTATGTTCATGATTTTGTTTGTTACAGTCGTGGTCTGTATTATTAAGTAACATGCTAAACCTATACCTATGTAGATAGTATTTCATGTTTTGCTTATTGGGTTTTCTTGGGGTATATCTTGTTATTGTATTTTTTAGAGGTTCTTGGTTTTTGTTTACATACCTTTTGATTGAGATTCTAAGGAGTATGGTTGAGATTTTTTGATAGAATTTGATCTCCGGTTTAATTTGACGTGTTTTAAAATTCATAATGTGTATCTTCGTTCCTCTTTGCTTCATAACCTCTTTAAAGTTATTCTATGTTTATAGACTAATGCATTAAGCGCAACCGTTGGTAATTTGACTAAAAACTTGTCTATAATTGTTGAATATCGTGTGTTGACCTTTCGCGACTACTTGACCCATGTCTCGTTTGATTTGCTGTCTCATGGACGTATGACCCGTGTTTCTATTTTTCCAGAAACTGACAGTATCCTATAATGCCGGAAACCATCTCCAAATTGTTCAATTTAGTTAGAGCATACTATGGCAGAGACTACTCTTTGGTATTTTTAAGGGTGTATACATACGTCACTGAAATGAAGAAGATTGTTTAAGTCACGATCTCTATAAGATGCAAACGCATGAAATGTTCATGACTACCTATTAAAAAGGTGTTCTTGCGTTTGTTTGATAATTAAGTGACAACCATTTTATATCGGAATGGCAGAAAGATTTAGAAAATGATTAACTTTACACAAGACCGGATGTAAACTGAATAATTTGGTTAAATGCATAGGTGCTTGAGGACAGGATCCTGTTATGAACCCCCCATAGTCCCTCCCCCTTATTATCATAAATCTAAGATTTTTAAATATATATCACTTATTTGTACCATACAGTGCAGGCGATTTGGTGTCACGATATCACAGTAGCATGGGTTCGAATCCCGGCGAGGGAAGAACCAAAAATTTGCGAAAGCAAATTTACAGATCTAACATTGTTGGGTTGATGTTTAGACGAGTTGTATATACATTATGTACACAGCCATGTATCACCATCATTGATGGGGATCCGATGGACACATCTGTTGTAGGGTTGTCACTGACTCAGACGTACTTATAAATATAATTATTTTCTGTGACTGTATCTTACATTAATTTGTAGGATCCTTTACTATAGATAATTTAGCTGATCTGTAACAATAACATCTTCATGCCTTATATATCATGTACTGCAGTACGCCGCTAGATTAAAACTGACGTGGAAAGGTAACACACGGCCAGCGAAAGCTCTTTTAATGAGAGCCCAGGTGGTCGTGTGGTCTAGCGGGACGGCTGCAGTGCAGGCGATTTGGTGTCACGATATCACAGTAGCATGGGTTCGAATCCCGGCGAGGGAAGAACCAAAAATTTGCGAAAGCAAATTTACAGATCTAACATTGTTGGGTTGATGTTTAGACGAGTTATATATATATATACTAATATACCATATTTTTACTTTAAATATGCATGTTTACTATCAACGTGAATCGCTCTATAGTCGAGATTCACGTTGATAGTAAACATGCATATTTAAAGTAAAAATATGGTATATTAGTATATATATGGTACAAATAAGTGATATATATATAAAAAATCTGAGATTTATGATAATAAGGGGGAGGGACTATTGGGGGCTCATAACAGGATCCTGTCCTCAAGCACCTATGACTAAGGGAACAGAAAGATTTCATAAAGCTGCAACTCCTCTGAAACCATACAATATTGGAAATGTTTGTGAAATGTTTGTGAAATAACATATAAATGTAGACGTTACGCACGGTATTGGTGCCACTTAGCGTTACACGACGTTCCTATAATAAAACGACGATTTTTACGTTGTTCCACGGAAAGTTTCAAACGTTGAACTTATATTCTACTCATGTGACAAAGCCGCTTAAAGTAAAGAGATTTTCGAAGTTGCTTCTTTATATGGTTTTATTTTTTCAAGCCGGTGCAATTGCAAAATTCCATTGAATTAAAACAAAATTTTAAATACATGCAACAATAACACAAAATAACAATTTGTTGTCTTGTAAAAATGATTTAAATATATAAAAAGAAGATTGTGGTATGATTGCCAATGAGACAACTCTCCACAAGAGACCAAAATGACACCGAAATTAACAACTATAGGTCACTGTACGGCCTTCAACAATGAGCAAAGCCCATACCGCATAATCTGCTATAAAAGGCCCGAAATGACAACGTAAAACAATTCAGCCGAAAAAACTAACTGCCCAATTTATGTTAAAAAATGAACGAAAAAGTCTGTTTTGTACACTTTTTGGCGGTTTTTTTTTTATCTTCAAAATGTTTTAAAACTTTAAAACTTATTTTGATACTATGAGTGAAACAAATGCAGTCCTGACAAATCTGAGGCTAACTTCTTTACTCTTAGGACGAGCGTGCTTATAAAACATATTGTATTGGCTGTCTTTGCTTATAACCTTCGATGTCTTATTTTCTTCTCTTTTTTTACTATTTGTGTATATTATCAGTTTCTTCTATTTCTTAAAATTAAGCAATGTTCTCTCTGCCAGAAGACGTCTCCTATCATTGCTAGTAAAATTGTAAATATTTCGTTTCTTGTTTTCTGTCTCTTTTCCCCAAATACACGTTTATATATGTTTGTTGTAATTTGATAATTTCGCTCCCTCAATTTACGTTAATGTTCAAATGCTTCTTGTTAATATAATAGTCCCAGCATTTGGTTTTATTTTTAAATTTTCTTAAACAGTGACTTATACTTACATTATAATTCATATTATTTATTTTAAAGTATAAGTAAGTCAACAATCTTAATAACATCAATCCCGATTTTATGGAAAATGTTAAAAATAGCATATTTTCAAAAATCTCTAACAAAAAAATTTGCATCAAGTTTGAAAAGGAAATACGTGCTCTTGTGCTGCCGTTTTCAACTTTCAATGATTAAAGTTGGTTGGGGTCCAAATTATTTTTTTAAAAAGAAAATGTTTTCATTGATTACAATTTTGAAATCAGGATTATTTTACCAGGCAAATAATTACGAAAATTCATGTTATGAAGGAATTTTCACATTTTGTACATAAATGAGGCCGTTAGTTTTCTCGTTTGAATTGTTTTACATTTGTCATTTCGGGGTCTTTTATAACTGACTATAAGTTAAGGGTTTTGCTCATTGTTGATTGCATATAGAAATTTTTATTTGGTCTTATACGGCCGCATCTTCTACTTTATCATGAAAATGAGAACGGTGAATATGTATTGCTTTGTTTTTGCTGTCGGAAACATATTTTACGAGCTATCCTTTCATCTGATATGTTTTCACAAACTCAAGCTTCAAAAAAGAGTCGGCGTTCAACTCTTTTTATAATGTTTGAAATTATAAAATTTGACAAAGTATGTAAAACTCTTACTGACTAGATATGTATTTTGAAGTAACTGCTATATGTGCATGTTCACATATTGATCAGTGTTTTCTCAAGCGAACAACTATGGACCAGGAATGAATTTCATGTTAAATTGATTTCTATGCAGCTTTCATCAACATATAACTGAGTATCGGTTTACACTAAATATTCTTTGACATTTTTTTTAAAACCGTTTCCAAACTGATTATTTTTATGTTTTCGGTTTCAATCTTTTTGGTTTCGTTTTTACATTGTTTTACAAGTATAATCAAAGTACTGAAGTACTGAACATCGGATGACCGCAAATTCTTGTGAATGGTCACAAGCACTTGTCTCAGAAAAAAATCACATTTGAATACCTGAAACTGAGGTTTATGTACAGAGATATGTTTTTTTTTCTGAGACAATTATCTATTATATTGATGTGATACAAATCTGTATACTCTGGTTTGTTGTTACATATTATATTAATATTTGTATTTAGCAGTTACATGTATGTATTATTTTCATCTATTGTATATCATTCTATTCTACGATTCTAATAAAAGTGTAGTACAAGTGCATGGTGGACACACTTCTATAACAATTCGATTTTTCCAATAGATTGGATTTGAGTAGACATTCATATTTTCCCACAAAACTTTCTTGCGGTATTCTTCCACATGCGTTAACACAATTTTTCTGTACGTGTGCATATATTCTAATGCATATAAATATTTCTAACAACAAAATATTTTCTTATTATTAATTTCTGTTCTTATGAGTATTCATTGAAGAAATGAATTTATAACAAGAAATAAAAAATGTTATTTTGCACTCGATGATATCAGCGTATTTATGCGATCGGGTACCAGTCAAAGACGAAAGTCAAATCTCTATGGCAACAATACATCGGAATGCCCTCACGGTCATCGCGATGTAAAAATCAATATTCGAGCTAATAAGTTTTGTGGCGTTCTGCGAAGATAAAAAAAAAAAGGTCTACTTTACACACACACAAAAAAAAAAAAATCTGCACACACCAGATTGATTGGTTGAATTTTTTCTCTCGAAAGAGTTGGGAGTGTCTGTAAATTAATACCTTAGATCTAGCTCCTACATGTTTGTGTGCCATCCATCATATATGTCGGACAACTACTCTCTCTCTCTCTCTCTCTCTCTCTCTCTCTCTCTCTCTCTCTCTCTCTCTCTCTCTCTCGCTCTCTTTCTTTCTTTGTAAAAGAAAAGTTTCAATTTCAAAATACTAGTTTCATCACATGCCTATGTACCAGGCAATTCTGTTGGAGATTCGAGAAAATAAAATTCATTCTGCCACACTACTTCTAAATGTAATAACCTTATTTTTCATACACATATTGCTAGGTAGATGACTAGGAATTGTTCTACTCATTAGATTAAAAAAATGATCGTAATAGCTATACTGAAATGTTTATGACATAAAATAATTTCTGTGATAAAACTTTTTGTAAGATGACTCGATGCGACAAAAAAAAATATTGCACGTTTTACTTAAATGTTCACGACTAAGGAGTTTTTTTCTCATAAGATTTTTGTGAGAATTTTCATTCGTGTGTATATAGCTTCGAATCTTTTAATAGCAACGCTAGGAATTACAGATAATATCTGTCTGAGGAGGATTATTAAATAGATCTCACTTTTGATCGCATTTTGTTTTTCAATGTATCTTGCTTTTATAAAGTGGGAGTGTGGTCATTAGTAAGTTATCTCTTTGTTATAGCTCCGGGGCCTTGTCTGTATGAAGTATCCGAGTTAAATATTTCGACATCTTATATCCTTGAAACAATGCAGATCTATATTTTAATGCATATCAAACGGGAACTTTATTGTATATAGATCAGACCATTTCATGAAATTATGTTATGCCAAATATGCAAGAAAAGTCGTATACAGTTCAATAACGTTATTATAACGCGAACGTCAAATTACGGTTACGGGGACATGTCATTGGACATCTTGGATCGTTTGGAATTTTCTACCAGCAACTCAAACAAATGTACATATCATATCATTTTAAAGGAAATTAAATGTATTTTCCATTCATATCAGTTAACAGGTGTTAAAAATTTGAGATGTAGTAGAATTTCGTTTGATAAAAAGCCTCTCAATTATTCTTTGTGTTATTTTGTCCATCGGGACATTTTATTGGACACGGGAAAAATGACGATGTTTTAAAAAAAAGACCGCACTTATATAATGATGACTTCAGATAGCTTCTTTGGGACATGTATAATTTTTCTAATATTATTAAAATCCATTTTCGTCCGTTATATCTTATGAAAGTAAAGACAGGAAGTTTTTTTACGGGTTGAGCAGCTACATGGGACATTTTCTCTCTTTTTTATTTCAACTCTTCTGACGATCTTCCTTCTCTTATCGTTAAAAACTTCTATTAATTCATTTAACGTTAAATGTATACAATACAGTTGTAAAATTTTAAACCATTCTACTCACTAATGAATCCCCACTTGAATTTCAAAGACGCACATAAAACAAAATTGTAACAGCGGGACACCCTTGAAATGACGTTATAGGCATCCAAATGAGCAAAGTTTTTCATTAAAAAATAGACAAAGCACAAAATCATCTATTTTATTGATTTCTATGGCTTTTTTCCTTTCGAATGATATGCATAACATGGATATTTGTTGTATAGTATAAGAGCCTGAATTTGAATAACCCGCCTTCTAACCCATATTTCCAAAGTGGCACCAATACCGTGCGCAACGTCGTAGTGTTTTGTACTTACTTCCTAAATTTTTCTTTGAAACAATCAACGCCAATTGTTTTTTAGAAAATATCCAAATTCAGATACCGTTATCGATCCGTATCTTACTCAGTCAACGTATTACCCGCGAAATTTAAATACTCTTAAATGCCATTGCCAAAATAAAACCAGAGACATATATTATATAATATAAAGTGTTTTTTAAATTTCGCGGGTAATACGTTGACTGAGCAAGACATACGTACGTTAAGATCACTTATGCATTTAAATATCTATGGCTTTGAGCGTTCCAGAAGTGTTTGACTTTTGAAATTTTTCTTTATATAAATATTTAAAGAATTTATTTATTTAACAAGAAGTCAAATAAGTATAAATAAGCTATATTTTACTTCATCCACGTGCCTTTTGGCCGCGAATTTATATCGTCCTGTACCAAGGACGTCATTTTCTGTCTTGCTAGAACTGAAAATTAGCGGCCTACAAGTGTATTAACCTTTCCCCTTTCCTCCTGTATTAGCACTCACTATGTACTGATCGAGTACTAGAAGTGGGACGATGAAATAGGTAACGATTTGAAGCTTTATAAGAGTGGTTGCTAGAAAACAAAATTATATATGATTTTGGTGATTTTAATATTTTAAGATCATACTTGAAGAATCTTAAACTATTGATTCAGATCAAAATAATTGTGTTTGCTATGAAAAAAAATGACACTCACACAATACATTTCAAATATCACTGACTGAAATTTATCATGATACGGACAAAAGGATCGATCAAAGTCCCTTTCTTCTTTGACGCCCATACCAGTATTTTGAACAATGTATCATGGCAGTCATATTAATGAGGGGGGGCAAGGGGTTTAACTGTTATGCTGTTATGGGGCAATTTAATTCTTTGTTATCTGTTATTTTGAAAATATATTTGCTGTTAGCTGTTATTGTCTTATTCTTTGTTAGCTGTTATTGGGCTATTAGTTTTTTTGTTATCTGTTATTGTGATAATGTATTTGCTGTTAACTGTTATTGAAAATTGGAATGTTAGCATTTTTTTTTTGACAGTCAATATTCGGTATAAATTGAAGATCATTGGACATTGGGGTCTACCACTACTAATATGTTTGTCCCGTATTCAGAGAAGGATTCCATTAACATTTACCCATCACAGAAGTGAGGTCCAGGACAATTCAAGTATATCTTATGATTATCCTTTGCAATAAATTCCATTTTTTATGAATGTGTATTTAGAATTATCTTAATTTTTTGTATGAGAATAATGTTCCTTGTTTCCCGTACGAACATAATTCTTAATATGACAAAAAGGAAAACATATGGCGAGGAATATCTGACAAGGATCTCAATTAAGGACTAGGTCATAACAACCAGTTAACCTTTTTTATAATATGGTACATAGACTCAGCTCTGTGATTCTTTTCAAAGCAGAACCAAATGCATTGTACAATGAAAGTTCCAGCCATGTACTTGGGTCCGAAGCTGCACATAACTCATTACTAACAAAGATTTCTTTCGTTTCAAGCCATTGTTTCCCTACTAAACTATGTATTCTACTTACTAGTACACTTGGTACAATCAAAAACCTCAGCTGATAAAAAATTGTTCAAATAAGGCCTTTGAAAATAGTGGAATAAATTGCTTTTGGAGTGTCAAAATTCGTTCGAAGTACTTGATAAATTGTCTGCTTATAATTGGTGCTTTTGATTTTGCTACCCTATATACCACTGTGCCTCATAGTCTTATTAAGAAAAATTCACACACCTCATTAAATGGTCATTTAGGAAAAGTCAGAATATTCAAACTCTTTTAGGTCATTTTTTGTATAAGCAACAAAGGGAGCTTCAGTCAATATATATAAACAATACACCAGCGTTTCATAAGAACTGCTGAAAGCATTTTTGAGTTATTTTTGAAAACTAGAAAATACCACCTTTTTCTAATGAATAAAATCCCTTAACTCAATAACATAAAATCTAAAATTAATAAAACTCGAAAGGGAGTTTACAATAAAATTGAGAATGGAAATGGGGAATGTGTCAAAGAGACAACAACCCGCCCAAATAAAAAACAACAGCAGAGGGTCACCAACAGGTCTTCAATGTAGCGAGAAATTCCCGCACCCGGAGGCGTCCTTCAGCTGGCCCCTAAACAAATATATACTAGTCCAGTGATAATGAACGCCATACTAATTTCCAAATTGTACACAAGAAACTAAAATTAAAATAATACAAGACTAACAAAGGCCAGAGGCTCCTGACTTGGGACAGGCGCAAAAATGCGGCGGGGTTAAACATGTTTGTGAGATCTCAACCCTCCCCCTATACCAATAGATATAAACATTTCAGCAAAGTTTCATGAGCACTGCAGAAAACATTTTTGTGTTAATGTCTGAAAACTGGAAATACCCCCTTTTTAATTAACTCGGAAACGTAAAATCTAAAATTTATAAAAATTGAAAGTGACCTCATGTTAATAGATATAAACAATTCACCAAAATTCCTTTCTTTGTGAAAACATTTTTGAGATATTATCAGAAAACTGAAAAAAAAAAAACATCAATTTTATTGAATAAAAACCCATTACCCAGAAACTTAAAATCTAAAATTTATAAAGAAAACAAAAAGGGAGCTCACGTCAATAGATATAAACAATTTCCCAAAGTTTAATGCACATTGGTTAAAGAGTTTTTGAGTTAATGTCCGATATGTTGACAACAGACGGACAACAGTATACCATAATACGTTCCGTAAACGAGCGTATAAAAAATATTGTAATATATTGAGTAGTAATTTAAACACATTCTAGATACATAAATTAATACTAAAAACATAGTCATAGAAAATGGAATGCATTACAAAGGATTAGGTCCGTAATAAGACCGAATTATTTTAATATTTCATTTACTGTTATCTGTTTTTGTCCATTTTAATTCCTTGTTATCTGTTATGAGCCAAATCAATTTGCTGTTTTGCTATTATTGGGACCCCCCTTGCCCCCCCCCCTCATTAATATTATCCTATTTTTAATATTACAAGCAGACACATGTATTTTTTATAATACAATTATTTTAGTATAATGTGTCTGTTAAAAGTATATATATATATATATATGTCACATTTGCTTATAACGAGTCATAGTTAAATGCCTGTAATATTATTAATAACTATCCAGGTATAATCCGGCGTTAATCCGTTGATTTATTTTTTTCTAATGAACTTAATTTCTTTTGTTATTTCTAATCCGCCCTGTAGTTTTCTTTATTTTGGTACGTTGCTATGTTTGAAATTTCAATTTAAGAAATAAAGTTGAATTTGTACAATATATACTAAATTTATGAAAAGACATCCTGCGTTAAAAAGAAAGCGGTAAATAAGTTAGCGAAATTGCACGTGAGTGTTTGAAGCTACGTTCCGCATCATTGACGTTTCTATGGTAAATTATAGACCGGAAGTTGCCTGAGTGTGGTAAAATATTTGACCGGACTGGAAAAAAAGAATAAAACTGCAAGATGTTTGACGGCGATGAAGATGGACCCAAGGGAACTTTTGAAATATACAAGGCTGAAGCGGATTCGTTGTTTAAACAAGGGGAATACAGAAAATCAATTGAAAGCTACACTACAGTGGGTATTTTAGATAAAGTTCGAGAAAAAAAATGGCATTTCTGTATTTGTTTTCCTGATCCTTTTTCATATTTTTAATTTTTAACCTCATTTTCTGAAAAGACTAGAAAGTTAACAAGTTATTTGTACGTTTTAGAGAAGTGAATTTGAGTAAAAAAAAATCATAATTTTGATAAAATAACGTACCCACATTCATCCTATACAACCCTCCCCCTTCCAACATGTCAAAGAAAAAGTCCAGAGAGTTTTTTTTCCTGATTAGACTAAATGTTATCTAAATACATTATTATATTTTAGTTTATGATATCGATATCAGCATGTGTAAATATTCTTTATCTTGAAGTTATTTTATCAATGTTTAACTTTTATGTTACAGTGATGGTTAGTGAGTGTTTCACTGGCAAAAGTGTCTATGGCTTTGTCTTTATTAAAACTCAGACTCTGGAACTAGCAGCCTGCACCAATAAGTTTTCAAACTACTAGGCTTTAGTCAAATATTCTGACATTTTTCTCATGTGTATATACATGATATAAAGTTTTGCCTATATTTATTTAATACGTACTACTACATTGAAGTTTGGTGGAAATAATCATGTCATGCATGTCCAGGGCACGGGGACAAGGATTTTTCAGAATATTGAAAGTCAAAACCATATTGCTAGAAACAAAGTAATAACAATTTTGTACATGCATGTAGTATTGAAGTCTAAGACTCTAAAGGAAAATCTTTTAAAGACTTAAAGTGGAAATTTATGTGGTAACATTAAATTCAGTTGACAGCACAAAAGCTGTTGCTAAAAGCAAGATTTGATCGGTTCTCTAAACAGGAATATAGTAATATATATAAAATTGTTTCAATCTGAGCTGATTCATATTTTTAACAGGCATTAGAACTACTGCCACACGACAAAAATTGTTTAGTTTGCCGGTCAAAATGTCATCTACAACTTGGGGACACAATCAGTGCTTTAGAAGATGCAGAATTGTCACTTGCAGAAGACAACACATTTCACAAGGTACCTGTTATATATTGATAAAGATCAAGTTTCTCAGTACTTTTGATAAGTTATTTGCAGAAGGCAACTCACTACACATGGTTAACATGGTTAAATATCTATAAAGACAGAATTTTTTAAAATTTACAAAAAAAGCACACAAAAAAAAAAAAAATTTTCCCCTGTATTTGGTTACTATAATTTTATCCCAAAAAAAATCAATTTAGATTTATGAAATGGTTTTTGAATTCTTACATATATAACTTATTGCTTCCAATAAAAAGAAATGACAGCCATTCAGTAGATTTCAAATTGTTTCCTTCATCTTCTCGTTTGTGTGCATTATTTAATGTAACATATTGCTCCAATTTTGAAATAAGTACAAATTATTTAATAGCATGTTAATTTTTCAGTAATTTTAGTGTACAAGACCTTAGAATTTGCACTTAATAAATACAATCTGTTTATATTGTTAGTAGATGTTTTACCGTTTATATTATCATGATTATAATTCTGTAATATATAAATAATATTGAATTCTTATTTGTAGGGTGTATATCAAAAAGCACAAGCATTATACTACCAAGGAGATTTTGAGATGTCCCTTGTATTTTACCACAGAGGTCACAAACTTCGACCTGAGTTACAGGAATTCAGACTTGGAATACAGAAAGCTCAGGAAGCCATAGACAATTCTGTTGGATGTAGGTGTTATTTAAGATTCAATGTCTATGAAGAAACAAGATTTAGAACTTTATCTACAAATCATGATTTTTGTCCAAAGTTTATATGCATACTTTTCAGAGTGTTGTAGTAGATTGTCATTGGATTGTCATCTCCGCAATACTCCTTTTATTCATTGTTTGTAGCATATATGTCAATGTATGTACTATAAACTCATTTAGTTTTTTGTCTGTACCACTAAGTTAGTAAGCAATTTGTGAGGAATGACAAGAAAATCTGATTTCACTACAACTTGATTACTTGGTTTTGACAAATTGTATTTTGTTAAGCACTGAAATTGGTGGATCACCTTCTCCTAAAAATACACAAACATTATCACTCTGTAAATAATTATTATAACAAATGAACAATAAATGAAAATTTGCTTTTATGAAGAAAAAAGTCTAAAATATCTTCTTGATCAGAAAAGACAAATATTTCAGATATCTAGAACTGGAGACAACTTCTGAAAGTGTGAAGATATGTACATGTATTAAGCTAAAGAAATATTTGCGATGTTTTCAATTTAGAAAAATAATTGATATGATATATTATAGGTTTAAAAAAAAATGAAATTTCCAATTTTAAGTTAAAAAAGAATTAATTCATTTTGTATGCAACATTTTCTTAAATAGCAATAATTGTTCACCAATACTAATAATGAATGCATGTACACACATTTTAATTAACAGTATATAATATTTAATCTTTCTTGATTTTGTAGCTCCAGAAAAGGTCAAACTGACCACAGAAGGTGACTTAACATTTTTTGCTCAACAAGATGAGGTAATTTTGTACATATTTATTAATAGATAATGCATTCTTAAGAAGAAAATAAATAGCAAAAATACCCAGATACATTGTGGCAAGCAACAGCCATTTTATGGATCAATTGATAATACTATGATTATAATAATACTTTTTACATACATTACAATGTTTTTGTTTAGGATTTTTTTAAGGAGGGGAGGCAATTTGTAATGTAATCTGAGTAATAATCATGATAATGTGAGAAAGTTCTCCAATTTTTTGTTATTTTTTTTACAGTTCTAGTGATTATTGCATATCAAAATAATATTATCTCATTGGGTTTTACCAAAATTGAGTTACATGTTGCTAAATGAATTAATCTTATCTGTATTTTTTTATTTTTGAAGTTGAAGAACTAAATTGATTTTAGATTGCTTTATTACATTTAATTGAAATAAAAAAAAAAAGGTTCTGTCCAATATTTGTTCAATCGACAATACTTGTTTGAAATATATGCATACATTAAACATGTAAACAAATTTATCTATCAAATAAATCTTACAGAAAAAGCCCAAGAAACAGCAGTACAGTACATATAAGAAGACAACTACACAAGCGCCCAAACGTAGACAGTATGATCCAAGTAAACCGGTCGGAAGTGAAAAAACTATAAAACAACTGTTAGGAGAACTGTATGGTGACAGACAATACTTAGAAAAACTTCTCAAAGAAACAGGTACATTTTTTTAAAAGGATTAACAAAAATATTGAACTCAAAGATAAATTCAAAAAAAGTTTAAATCCATAAAACTTACGAAATCAAACATTAAATTATATCATTAAAAAAACGAGTAGAAAACAATAGTCTTATTCCTGACTTGGTGTAGGCATTTTCCAAAGTGTTTTACTGGCAAAAATTGAATTAACCTAAGAACACATAGGGGTGCTAAATACACAGATGTACACATGTATAAGATAGCAAAACCAAAGCTTTATATACACCAAGCTTGAAATACAATACAGTTGTTTCCCTTCTAATGTAAGTTAAATTATTTAGGTTTTTTTTCAAAAATATTTTTTTTATTTTCTTAGGCACCAATTAATACAGTCTGATGTCATGCATTAAGCAACAATTTCAGGCATCAAAATAAATACTCAAAAATATTGGCTTTGTGTAATCCTTAGAATAAAAGAAATAATTACAAAGATAGCTTTTTTGATTGAAAATAGTTAAATATTTGTTTCATTATTAAAGAAAGTAAACAGCAATAAAAGCATGTAGAAGACTAGTATCATGATATTGCTTCCCTGTCCTCCAGAATGTATCTGTAATAATGTATTCCTGCTTATTAATAAATGGGAAGTAACTCTTGTAAATAAAAACATTAAGATAAATCTTTGTCTTTTGGCAATGTGAAAAAACTTGATGTTTTCTTTTTAAATAAATATTTAAGTTAGTGGTTGATTTTTTTTAATCTCTTAAAAGATGCAAGTTGATTTGAACTTGTTTTTTTTTTTGTCATTTCAAGAACTTGGTCAAAGTATTTATATTTTTCAGATTCAAGGTCAGAGGTTGGAAAGGTGATAAACACTCTGGTTACTGAGGGTTTGTCTTATCTGGATACCAGAACAGATTTTTGGAGACAACAAAAACCCATGTATGCCAGAAAACATGAAAGAGCACAGCAACGCAACAGAACTGATACTAACACAGGAAAACTTGCACCTAATGATTTTATCATCAGAGAATTAGAAAAGATTGATATAGGTAAACTTATAGCCAAGTATTTTCTGTTTGATGATACTGTGAATCATAGTACTTTTATTTGTGGGGTACCATTTGTATTGTTTTTTTTGTGGATGGCTTCATCTGTGAATTTCAGTGTCCAATGATTTTAATTCAGTTTGAATACCTTGGGTATCTTCAACCTGTTTTCGTGCGTCTGTCCCACTTCAAGTAAAAGTTTTTGATCAATGTATAGTTTTTGATGAAGTTGAATTTTAATCAACTTGAAATTTAGTACACATGTTCCCTTTGGCATGATCTTTCAAATTTTAATGCCAAATTTGAGTTTTGACCTTGGTCCACTGAACATAGAAAATCATATTCTGAGTGGGGCATGCTTGTTCTATGGACACATTCTTGTTTATAATTTTTATACGACCGCAAAAATTAACAATATTTTGGTCGTATATTAGTATCACGTCTTTGTCAGCATTGTCCATAGACAGATGGTTTCCAGATTACCTTTAACTTTAACAGTTAACTTTAGTTTAACCCTTTCGCCGATGAGTCCCGGTTTACCGGGATTCACGCTTCAGACAGCTGACGATGAGTCCCGTTTTACCGGGATCGGAATACCTCTTTTATGTTTCCCGCTTAAAACAGTGCAAACATGAGTTATCTTTCTTTGATGGAATACCCGGATGAAAGTGTAAACATGACGCTTCTGTTTGTTCAAAACCGTGTCAAAATCAGAGGAAATTTACGGAATTTACGAGAATTTGAAATGAGGGAACTTTTTTTTGAAAGAATATGGAAGAATTGAAGCCAAACTAGTATACTTTTTTGACATAAAATGTCGTTTTAAGTACAAAACACTTAGAATGGACATCGTTCAGTGTGAGGAATTTGTACAGCCTCATAAAAAATTTCAAAATTTTGCCGTTTTGGGTTAAAAAATTACGATTTGGGGTCAAAGAGCAGAATTTTGAGAATTTCACCTAGAAAATGCCGAAAATTTGAATATTTTAAGAAGAAAAAATTATTAAAACATGAATAAAACTGTGAACATGGTGTTAGTGAATGAAATAAATACACAAATAACTACAAACAAGTTTTTATTGACATTTATTATGAAGATCTCCCACTTGAGTAATAGTAGCCAGGGAAGCCATTGTCTCAGAGTAGCTTCTGTCTGGGCAGCAATAGGTGAAAGGGTTAAGTAAATAGAATTCAATTAAACTTTAACACAAGGTTTATAACAACTGAAAGGAAGGTTGGGATTGATTTTGCGGGTTATGATCTTAACTGTTTAGGAATAAGGGGCCAAAAAAGGAGCCCAAATAAGCATTGTTGTAGTTTCAGACAATAATGTTAATTTGTGTTAAAGTGCATAAATCTCTGAAATTATACTAGAGTTTCAATACTACAAAGGGATAGTTAAGATCTACTTTGGGGGGTTATGGCTAAAACCATTTAGTAATAGGGGCAAAAAAGGGAAAAAACAAGGGTTTTTCTGGTTAAAGGACAATTTAGACAATTTAAAAGGAGTGTAAAGGAGGTAATCCTAATCAATTTAAAGAACACTGTTTCATTACCTCCCTTACACTGCTTGTAAATTATGTATCAAGAAATGATGATCGTCTTGAAGTGATTAGCTTCAATTTGTTTTCAGCAGTTACTATTAATTAATATTAAATATAGCCATGACTTTGTATGTCGTTTTATATTTTAAAACTTTTATGATGTATTTAAATGGGTAATTATGGTTGCAAACTCCATTCGAAATTTTATTTGAGATACTGACCATATCTTGAGGGAAAGATTTTTTTATGGGAAACGGGAAAGGTGAAAAAAATGGAGGGGGGTGGGGGTGGAATTTTTCTCATTTCAGATTTCAGAAATAAAAAGAAATATATTTTTTATTGGGTTAATATTCAACAGCATAGTGTATTGCACAAAAGCCAAAAAATGAATATAAATTCAAATATTATAACCAATTTGAAGTTATTTAACTACAGTTATTCTTGGTCAGAAACTTTTCATGTGTCAAAACTTTAGTAACAATCCAAATTCAGACCTGTATCAAGTGTGAATATTGTGTCCATTATGGCCCCAACTTTTCAGGGTTGGACATCTGCTGTTATATCCAACTGTGCTCAGCAAATCAATTTATTTAAGTAAAAATTATGTATTCTTGGGGACTTTTGGCCACTTTTGTGTTTAATATAGAATTATTTCATTTTAAGCTCAAGTTGAAGGAGAATACCAGGAAGCTTTACGGAGATCACAGAGATGTCTTAATACTGTAAACAGTTTCACAGCAGAACAAGTGCCAAATAAGATTGAAGTCCAAGCTAATCTTAACAGTTGTATAGGAAATGCTTACCTAGAGATGGGACAGTATGATAAATCTCTAGAGCACCATAACATTGACCTCAGTATGGGAGAAGACAAGTAAGAGACATATTCACTATATATAATTTACTTTTTGGTTCAATTTTCACATTTTTGAGGTCGTTGATAATATATTCGACATAAATGTACTCTGTCTTGTTTTATATAATTCAAGGTTTTGGCATGCAGAATGGTTCAATTTTTTTTTTCCAAATTAGTCAATTAAGTGTTGGTTCTATATATTGTTTACCTTCTTTAATTTTTTCATGATAAAAGCATTGCTAAAATGTTCACAAATTATTTAGACATTGTGATTTAATTTTTTTGCAACTGTCATTTGACACAGACATTTTTATAAAGGTTCAATATTATGACAGACGTTAATGATTTAATTGAATAGCATAATTTTTCGCAAATGCTATTTTTGACACAGACATTTTTTTTTTTGTAAAGTTTCAATATTCTGACAGATGTAAATCTTTATTCAAATGAGTCCAAAGTTTCTGTTAGATCAAAATTGACTTGTAATGTTAAGATTCTTCCCTTCTCACTCACTAATTAGCAATTTTCTAAGTTACTTCCCTTGTTTGTGAAATTTCTATGTTAATTATGCAAAGAAAGCTAGTTTTATAAATGTTCATAAAAATATTAATACTTTTTTTTAAATTTTTATGTATTTATTTATTGCAGTGATATGGAAGAAGCTGTATCGAGAGGCTTAGATAATTTAGGTCGTGTACATGCCAGACATGGAAACTTTGAAAAAGCAGTGCAAGTGTAAGTTTTGAAAATAAAAATCGACCTTATCCAAATGAATATCATATCATCTGTTAACCTATTTCTTGTAGAGAAAATTCTATTTAAAGTCTGTAATAGTTTAAAAATTGAGTTGTTATAAGAACCATCCAAATCAGACCCAAATTCATCTTTTATTTCAAATTTGAAATCCAGAATCAACCAATTTCTTATGCATGTACACAAGAACTTGCAAAAGATTGAATTCTATATGACCTAGCTTATGTGTTGAATGCATCAGTCAAATTAAATTTGGTATTGCATATTAAAAGTTGTTTGTAAAATTAACCTACTTCATCTACTTATAAGAGTTTTCAGTTAGAATCACATACTTGAAAACTATGATACGGAGCATGTATCACAAAACTGTTTATTACATAATTTTATTTCACTGTTGATGAATTATTTGTTGACAAACAAACAAAATAAATCAATATGTCATGTGATAATTATTATGCTGTTCATATTTTAGGTGGGAAAAGAAATTACCGATGTCTAAATCTGCATTAGAGAGCACTTGGTTATATCATGAAATAGGTCGTTGTTATCTAGAAATTGGTCAATTTGAAACTGCTAAGGAGAATGGAGAAAAGTCAAAGGTGGCAGCTGAAGAGGCAGAGGATCAAATGTGGCAGCTTCAGGCATCGGTATTGGTGGCACAATCAGAGGGTAAAGATTATAGCTTATTGCTTGCAATAGGGATGAATATCATCTATAGGTTTATGATGTCAATACCATTCCATGTATCTATGATATCAGTATTTATAGAGGCCATAAGCCAAGGTCAATATTGGCTCCTAATATCCTCAAAAAATGGAATTTAATCAAGAAATGCATCCTTTTTTTTGTATTAGGCTAAGTAAAAAATAAATGGAGACAATATGATTTAACACACTCAATAGACTGTCTGTAAAAAATGTGCACTAAAAGTGCCAACAATCAATTCCAGCAAACCATATAGTGAATATTAAAAGTAGGGTTACTACATACTTGGTTTGCCATTTAACTCATCATTTTGTCATTTGTAAAATCTAATTTTATTCATATCTATTTTTATTTTCAGTAAAACTTGGTGACTTGAGTGCAGCATTAACATCATTCGATACATCACTTGAACTAGCAAAATCACAAGGTAAGTTGTTACATTTGTGAGAACATATTTCAATTTTTGAATTTATCTTTGGAAGTAGAGGTAAAGACGATGCTATTTGTGCTTTTAAAAAATCTCTTCAGCTTTTCATTGTACAATATCAAATGCTAAAGAAGTTATTTGAAAGATACTGAAACATGCAACATCTATTATAATGAACACGTTATAGAAACCATGTTACTTTTTGTGACCAATAGAGTGAAGTTGTACAGACTAACCAAGCATATTTTCTATTCAACTTTGTACATATAGATGGGAAATAATCCTTAATATTTGACATAGAATGGCCATTTTATTTCTTGTTAAACAAATTACAGGTGACACATCAGCACAGTCGGCCATCAAGAAAGCTATGGATGATGTAAATAAAAAGATAGCAAAGGGAAATACATCTACTAGTGCAAAGAAAGAACGAGTAAAGATTGATGAAGAAGGAGAGCGAGAAATACAGACTGCTGTATCATCACAGAGAGCGGAGGAAGAAAAAGAAGATAACGAAACAAACAATGCTAAAGAAACCAACAAAGAAGCAGAAGAAGGTAATATAAGGATGATGAAAATTTAGTTTTGACAGACACTTTTTATTTTGAAGATGCCTCAATTGATGATTAATTTTATAGGTATATAGATTAGATGTAGTTAGCCTTTTTTTTTTTATCACAGAATTATCTTAAAAATGACTTTGGTTCAGTTTGTCACAATTGAATAGAAAATATCTTAATTTTGATAAAAAAAAAAAAATGTGAACATTATCAAAAGCTAAACCATGAAATTTTCTTTTATATGTTTTTATGAATTGTATATATATATATATTTAGTACAATCCGAGAAAAAAGACGAAGAAAAGCCTGTTACACCTAGAAGTAAAGACAGTGATAGTCATAAACAAGAGTCTTTAAATGAAACAACAGATGAAAAGAATGAAAGTAAGACAGAAGAACCGGAAAATAAGGAGGAAACCAAAGATGAAAAAGATAGAGAATCACAAGAAGGAGAGACATAAAACTAAATAGAACAAATGAATAATTTTGTACTTTTTTAATGGCATTATATTTTTAAATTTGAAGAATTTAGGGGGTAAAATTGTTAATTTTGTTGACAGAAGCTAAGAAATATATAAAGTAAAGTAAAATTAAGTTTAAGAGAACTTTTTATAAACCAGTATTTTTTTTTAATTGGGTGTGAAGTTATTCTTTTTTGAAAGCAATGAGAGGTAAAATAAAGGAGATAAAAAAGTTGGAGTGAACATAAATAGGGATGGAAAATAGAACGCAGATCTGTACTTCTCTAGTTGAGTAAAACAATTGTATAACTTTTTTTTTACGTACATGCCATTCTTATAAGCTATTAAAAGACTTAAAAAAGAAAGCCTTACTGTTTAAAGCATGATCTTTTCGACATTTCTTAATTTATCAGTATTATATTTGTGTAAAAAAATAAATGACTTTGTTCCTATTTGAACATTGATGTTCTACCTAAAATACCTACAATTGTAGTAGGTGTTCAGTTATAATTTGTGTAGAACACACCTACAGAAGGCAGTAAAATATTTTTTTTAAATTATCTGCCAATAATTTGAGTTAGTATGCCTGTACAATTGAACAGTTTTATAATAAGTATTATTTTGTGATGTTTATTCAGGGTAAACTTATGATTCTATGATATTTTTTTATATTTTATTTATTTATTTACAAATACATTCTATTTCTTGCCACAAAATACTCTTTATACAAGATTGTTACGTATTATTTTTGGCTTGTTGAACAATAAAAAATTTAAAAAAAAACTTTTTGAGTTTTGATAGTTATATTCTACTTATAGACTTGAAAGTAACACAACTTCTATTAGTTTACTTGACTCTCCTCTAATAAATTCAGATTGGTTTCACCTATTTTGTTGCCTCTTGCAATAACATTTACAGTAAGAATCATGTATGATATCCTGACCTAAATTTCATCCTTCATTGACTTAGCTGCCTCTTTTTGCATCAGATTCCAGTAATAAGATACCAAAGTGACCCATAAATAAAACTGCAAACATGGAGCCTTATTAAATGCTTCATTTTACTTGGATTATCTTTTATATCTCAGATCAGTTCTCAAAAACTTATTGTACTGCAATCATATAACTTGGTGCCAAAATTATTCCGTGTACTTATCCCTCCGTCCTTATTTCATGCTTCATTGACTTAATTAAGCTAAATGCTCAAGTTAAGTTCTTTATACCTAGTGACTAATTATATGTTTTTGTGAGGATGTATAAAAGTTGATGTTTGGTATACCTCAATGTTACAGCAAATCCACAACAAAAATTAACAAAAAACATTAACAAGACAACATACATGCTACAACAATAGACAGGAGTTTACAGTTGTGATTAAATTATACAGAAAAAAAACTATAATGATCTGCCCTTTAAACCCAATTCTGCATGTAGATTGATTGCTGATTTTTTTTATACATCACTTACGATAGTAGAGGAGCATTATGTTTTCTGGTCTGTGCGTTCGTTTGTCTGTCTGTCACGCTTTAGTTTAAAGTTTTTGGCCAAGGTAGTTTTAATGAAGTTGTAGTCCAATCAACTTCAAACTTAGTACACATGTTCCTATGTTATGATCTTTCTAATTTCAATGCCAAATTAGAGCTTTTACCCCAATTTCACGGTCCACTGAACATAGAAAATGATAATGAGAGTGGGGCATCCATGTACTTGGGACACATTCTTGTTTAAAGTCTAAAACCAATGACTTTTCATAGGAAAGCTGTCAATCCTGGCTATTGTAAATTAAGACTGGAGTCGAGTGCACCATCTACAAGTAGAAAGTAAGAAGATATGAAGTTACAAAGTTCTAACATAAGGTTCCTGAAATGGGCCTGGCACATGAACATTTTGGGTTGAAATAGTTGTTGGTTATCTCAACCTTACCCCTTTTTAATTACAGTTAGTAATTTGTTAAAACAATTAGAATATCAATTAAAAACCAATTGTTCAGAGAACAATTGAAGGTCTTTCCACCAGTTAATATCTATTTTGATATTAAAATATTAAAAATCAGTCTAAAATGTCAGTTCATAAGACTTTATGATGTATAGATATGAATTTAAATTAGGCGGAAGAAAAAAAAAATAATCAGAAGAAAAACAATAGGTCTTTCCACAGAAAAGTGGAAAGACCTAATAAAAACCAACACAGAAAAAGCATTTGACTTTAAAATAATATTATAGGTAGTAAAAACACATAAATGAATAAGAAACTATACTGCATTAAAGGAAGTTCACAATATTAGTAAGAATAGCATTGTCTCACTAAAGGGTTTTATTTTATCTCCCCTGCAACAAAAGTCTAAAAATGCAAGACATAGGGATTAAAATATGATTTGGTGACAGCATACACTATGTGTATTAATCTTTATTTTTCACGGGACAGAAGACTAGGATATAATAAATTCCTGCTTGTTATATGTCCATTCTTTGACCTAATTTTCAACAAGGTTCACCAATTGCTTAAAAACTAAAGCTTTATTCATATGAGTAGCAGGATATTTATATTAGGCTTAAAGGATTCTTGCAAGGTCGTAGTGTGGCTCAGACATTGTTAACCTGATCTTGACCTCATTTCATGGGTTGGTGATCAGTTTTAAGTTGGGTTTTATAGGACCGCAAAAATTTTAATTTTTCGTCGTATATTGCTATCACGTTGGCGTCGTCGTCATCGTCCGAATACTTTTAGTTTTCGCACTCTAACTTTAGTAAAAGTGAATAGAAATCAATGAAACTTTGACACAAGGTTTATGACCACAAAAGGAAAGTTGGGATTGATTTTGGGAGTTTTGGTCCCAACATTTTAGGAATTAGGGGCCAAAAAGGGCCCAAATAAGCATTTTCTTGGTTTTCGCACTATAACTTTAGTTTAAGTGAATAGAAATCAGTGAAATTTAAACACAAGGTTTATGATTACAAAAGGAAGGTTGGGATTGATTTTGGGAGTTGAGGTCCCAACAGTTTAGGAATTAAGGGCCAAAAAGGGGCCCAAATAAGCATTATTCTTGGTTTTCGCACCATAACTTAAGTATAAGTAAATGGAAATCTATGAAATTTAAACACAAGGTTTATGACCATAAAAGGAAGGTTGTGTTTGATTTTGGGAGTTTTGGTCCCAACAGTTTAGGAATAAGGGGCCCAAAGGGTCCAAAATTGAACTTTGTTTGATTTCATCAAAAATTGAATAATTGGGGTTCTTTGATATGCTAAATCTAACTGTGTATGTAGATTCTTAATTTTTGGTCCTGTTTTCAAATTGGTCTACATTAAGGTCCAAAGGGTCCAAAATTAAACTTAGTTTGATTTTAACAAAAATTGAATCCTTGGGGTTCTTTAATATGTTGAATCTAAAAATGTACTTAGATTTTTGATTATTGGCCCAGTTTTCAAGTTGGTCCAAATCGGGGTACAAAATTAAACTTTGTTTGATTTCATCAAAAATTGAATAATTGGGGTTCTTTGATATGCCAAATCTAACTGTGTATGTAGATTCTTAATTTTTGGTCCCGTTTTCAAATTGGTCTACATTAAAGTCCAAAGGGTCCAAAATTAAACTAAATTTGATTTTAACAAAAATTGAATTCTTGGGCTTTTTTGATATGCTGAATCTAAACATGTACTTAGATTTTTGTTTATGGGCCCAGTTTTCAAGTTGGTTCAAATCAGGATCCAAAATTATTATATTAAGTATTGTGCAATAGCAAGAAATTTTCAATTGCACAGTATTCACCAATAGCAAGAAATCTTCAATTGCACAGTTTTGTGCAATAGCAAGAAATGTTCAATTGCTCAGTATTGTGCAATAGCAAGAAATCAATTGCACAGTATTGCGCACTAGCCAGAAATATCTAATTGCACAATATTGTGCAATAGCAAGACATTTTCAATCGATTGGAGTTATCTTTCTTTGTCCAGAATAGTAGTTGAGTCAACTTAAATCATTGTTTTATACAATATACAATGTATATTCACTTTTACTACCGACTGATAAATTAAAACAATCTTTATCATTCAGTGATAACAAGTACCTTTTGTTACATTTTAATATTTTATGATGTATTTAAATGAGTAGTTATTGTTGCAAACACCATTAGAAATTTGAATTGAGATCAGTTTTGGAAAAAGGGAAAGGGGGATGTGAAAAAAATGGGGGGGGGGGTACATTTTTCTCATTTCAGATTTCATAAATAAAAAGAAAATTTCTTTAAACATTTTTTTGAGAGGATTAATATTCAACAGCATAGTGAATTGCTCAAAGGCAAAAAAAAAATTTAAGTTCATTAGGATCACATTCATTCTGTGTCAGAAACCTATGCTGTGTCAACTATTTAATCACAAACCAAATTTAGAGCTGTATCCAGCTTGAATGTTGTGTCCATACTTGCCCCAACCGTTCAGGGTTAAACCTCTGCGGTCGTATAAAGCTGCGCCCTGCGGAGCATCTGGTTTTAGTTTGTTTCTCAAATACAAATCGGTCAACTATATTTGGTCTAATAATGATTGTTAGGTGTACATGCCTGTCCCAGTGGCAAGTATCAATTGACCTTGTAATGACCTCATGTTCATGGTACATTGGTCAATCTTATATGATTTCTTAATTGAGTTTGATTCTCATATTCTATTATGTGTCAAATATATTTGGTGTATTGAATGATTGCAAGGTTAACATGTCTATCTGGGATTTTTATCTGACCGGGACTTTTTCTGTTTTAATTGGTTGATTTTTGTTTCGTGTCGGTAAGGTTCGCTTTTAGATACTAAAAACATTATAAGTCAACTTCATTTGGTTTATGAAATGAATATATGTTGTAGATGTCTGTCTGGACTGGACCATATTTTCATGGTTCCTAGTTTAGCGTTTAGTTTTTGTGTTTTAGTCTAACTTTGAGATGCTATAAGCATTTATTTAGATTAACTTTATATATGTGGTTTATGTAATCATGGTAATGATTGTAAGGTGTACATGTTTGTCTGAAAATAAGTTCAAAATAAGCATTTAACTGTATAATTATTTTACTTTTTTCATTGTGGCCTTCGGCTTTTGTTTACTCTTTGGTCAGGTTGTTGTCTCTTTGACACATATCCCATTTCCATTTTCAATTATATTAAACGCGGGAATTTGGGGTTAGTTTTTTTTTTTTTTTTTTTTTTAGAATTGATTAAAAAATATTACAAGCAAAACAAACAAGGGAGTTGAAATGCATCACTGTATTAATTAACTATATTTTGGAGGTCAATATTTGGTATTTTAAATCTTAAATCTTGAATAAATTAATAAGTACAAATGTATTATCATCTTAAAACGGACCCAGTGACCTTCATTTGATATCATAGATCGATTGATATTTTATTTTGCTGTGCATGTATTGATCATTTCTATTATAAATCTAAACACAATGCATTAAATTACAAATAGTAAACCATCGAATAGATTTTAAAGGTTATAATTCACAAGCATGATTTATACAGTAGTTGATCATAAATTATCCCCTATACAATATGTTTCGTTTCAACCTTCTCTGCCTTACCTATCTAGTAAGCACATAACACATTTATTTTTAACAAGTGACGGGATTTCTCATTTAAGTACATTTGCAATGTGAGTATTTCTGAGTGTTGACAATATCATGATTTTTTTTTTTTTATTGCATGTATTAAATAAAATTAACAACTAGAAGTATAAATATAACGTCAATGATTCAACTGCATGCGCAACTAATATTAAAGGTCAGAGGTCAAAACTCAAAGTGATACAAAAATGTTTGTTGGACTGACCTAAGATGTCATCAACTTTTACATATTCAGATGGTACGATGGTCCGTCATGCTCTTTACTGTTGTCTTCTAGTTGCGTACCTGCCTCGATTGCGAGAAGTCGTGGTTTCAATCCCTGGCACGGTTAAGGACTTTGTGCAAAGACTGGTAGTCCAGGGATCATAATAATGTGTTCAGGTAAGATATCATGACTTCATGTGGACTTCTACCCTGTAGATCATCAACTGCTAACGACATCGTGATTTCAGGATTATAACAAAACAACGTTTAGTGGTCATTGAAATCAACAAATGCTGAAGCAAGTATATTGAATCTTTTTCACCATCAGTTCCAGGACTGTATGAATAAGATGAGATGTGAGTTAACCTTCAACGAGCCTGTAATAAAGCTATGACATTTACATGCATAAAGGGGTCACCAGTACATCTGACTTTATTTCTTTCCTTCCCTCCACTCAATAAGCATTCGAAAACTAACTAGTCAACTTCAAGGTGATTGAAATCTTTCTTTAATGATGATCTGGAAGAAGGTGTTCTTTTTCTCTTTTCTTTCTTTTTAAAAGCTTTTTTCTCTATTATATATTGTGTTTGCTCTCTCTTCTCTATTCTTTATATGTCAGCACCCAATTATTTTCTATTCCCTTTTATTTTGTCCCATTGTTTTCTATTCTTCAAATTTATGTTGCCATTATTCTAAACAGTTTGCCTGTTATTTTCTATGCTGTTAACCCAAATCCAGACACTTTTGAATGAAACTCAAACTAGTGGACAGTCTGCTTTATTAACAATTTTGGAAACTTGATGATCAAATAACAAAGGTAACTGAGGAGAAAAGTTTGACTTTCCCTTTGGTATCTTTCGTCCCTCTTTTACAGTTACTTTTCCTTCAACAGCCGTGGATCCAATACAAAACAGTATAGTAAACCACCGATTTATCTACCAAGGTAAAGTAAAACTCTCCTAATATAACGTATCGAATGGGGTAGGCTTTGAATCTATTATGATAATCTTGATTGGGTTAACAGAATAGAGATAATGGGCCAAATCTGCAGGAATTGAGAAAAAAACCAGAATAATAAAATGAGAACATAAGAGAGAAATAATATAGATAAAAAAACATGAAAATTTAAGAAAACAGAAACGAAGGACCATCGATCTTTCCAGACCCTTTATTATGTGTGAATGATAGCACTGGTATAGAGAACTACAAAGTGCATTCCAGATGACGATTTTTTGTACTTTGTTTTGCAATTCAGATGAATATGATATGGTAAAGTCATTGCCTGATGCCAACAGAGTTTCGGAAACAGAAAATGCATATAGTTTTATTTTCAGTCCCTTTTATCAATCAAATCTAAAGAAAAAAACACATCTAATCATAACAACTATTTGTTAGATCATTAAATTCATTTACAATTGTATCCTGCAATTAGCCATCTATTTTGTGCAAATAACTGGTATACAAATTTTTTTTTTTTTTATTTGTACATGTACAAATAAAGTCTCCTGTTATCCCACTTCCACGTTGAGCATGCTATAATATGGAATATTTCTGTTTCCAAATCAGTTCATTTTGGGGTCCTATTCGCGGTCCGCGTTTCAACGATGTCGATTTCTTGACAATGATTTTGATTTTAATAACTAAAGTGCAAGTGTTGGGAGTAATTTCAGGATAAAAACCATATGTGTATACATTGTCGGAAAATATAAAATTTATCTGTATACTCGCTACGAAACAGGATAAAAGCTCGACAGAGCCTCGTTCTTGTCCCGTTTCTATAAAAAGCTCAGACAAATAAATTTTATATTTTCCGACAACATACATATATTGTAAATATCTATGTCTTTATCTTTAACCGAAAATACTACATACTATAATAAACTCATCATAGTTTCCAGGATCAAATCATGACCAATAGACAAATGTTTCGTCTTCTAAAAACTCAGCACTGACGCTCGAATGAAACTTGAATGTACAATTTTATTGATGAAATAAATGGTATAAATAAATTTGTAATAACATTATATTTAAATAGTTACCCTGGATTTTGTGCATACAACAACGATTATACAAATGTGATCAAGCTTTTATTAATTAATTCGCTTAAAGACCACCTAATGAAGCGAATTATATTAATCTACTTAGTCAGGGGAACAAATAGGTAAATGAAATTAAATTTTCGTTTCATTGAAAAGGTACAACATTTCAATTTTCTTTAAGTTGTACGACTACGTGTGGAAATACTTGAAACTACAATTCGTGTTTATTTATTTAATTAAAATATATCTTTACAAAGTTGCAATGCAATAAATCATTACAAGTACACCAAATGTATGATCTTCAAAAACGTGGTGAAAGTTTTATTGTTTGGCCTTAATCTAGATTTCGTGTACCCGGATAATAGTCTACGAGGAGGATTAAAATTTATTAAACGTTTTCAAAAATACATATTTTCACAATTCAACCTATGACACTTTGACGAATGAATTATTAACATACCATTTCGTGTAGATGAGTGGCTATGTAGAGATTAATAAGATTTAGAACAGATGTAGGGGGTTCGAATTACGAACATGTCCAAAAGATATTTTAAAATTTGCTATGTTAAATAAATGAATACGAGAATTGTTATCTTTCAACAGGACTAAACCTCAAAAGTGAAGGAAAAAAAACCAAACATGTCTGCCAAATATCAAAATAGGAAGACACAAGTCCTGAATGATGTTTATCGGAAAGAGGGAGTTAAATTAATGGAAGAAAATGATTTTGAAGGTGCAGTCAGCAAATTTAATGAGGTAAGCTTAATATTCATATGTAAAGTATTTAAAACGAAATATGTTATATTTATCTGCTAAAGCCACTTGAATAAGCAACTCAAGAGAATACATGATAAGGAAAAAAGAAAACAGCCTTTATTTGCACTAGAGATCGTTTTATTCTGATTTAAATATGATAATATAAAAAAGAAAGTGTGATATGATTGCCATTGAGAGTCCAAAAATGACGTAAATGTAAGCATCCATAAGTCAATAAGAAATAACGTATACTACAAAAGGGTCTCACATGAGAAATTGAAGAAAAATCCTTTCTTATATACATGCACCATAAGCGCATAAACTCTGTATAACTCTGTATCCTCTCCCTCTTTCCTATTTTTTCTCTATTACAAGTGCGTATTATAATTCCCTACAGTTTGATGGAAAAAAAATTGCCGCTATGTATACCACGGCCTTCTCTTTCTCTCTCTTCTTGGGTTGCTATATTTGTTCTCAACGAAAACTTAAAAAGCACAAAGCAACAGATAACACTTACGACGAATATAAATGTATGAAATTCGTCCAAGGATATCATATAAAAAGATATGTAAAATAATATACTCCAAGCTAGACGAAACATGATACTATGAATAAAAAGAGGTGTAAAGTAAACGCCAATGAGACAAAAAAAAACAACCGGGGAATACAGCTCATAGAAACCAAGTATTACAAAATAGCTACAACAGTTTACCGATGTTCAAATCTCGTAAATCCATTTTTAATATACAGTTTTGGTGTTTATTAGAATTTTACTAAGCTACATATTTTAAACTAATTGCCATTTTTTTTTATAAAAAGTACGATAACAGTTCAAGGTCATATCATTTTATCACTTCTAACAGTAATATTTAAGCGTATACTGATATTATCGGTGTTTTGCATTTGCGTCAATCTGGACAGTATTTGCGACATTTTATTTGTAATAATTCGCGCCTACTTTTTTGGTTCATTTGCGCCCCCAAAAAAATCATTTGCGCCAATTTATAGGAAAACAGAAGACACAAGACATGCAAGTTGTATATATCGTATTGATATAACAATCATAACTAGAATCATATTCAAAACAGTGTGGCTGTGGCCATTGATTGACGACCTAAATCATCCCATTGACTGGGACACATTAGTTGAAGGTTTGTCTGTAACGATCACTGCTCACTATGTACTTGTTAAAGACACTGAAACTGTGGGGTCACCAAAGGTTCTCGAACCTATATAAAGTAATTCGAAAAATTGATCAGGAATAACACGATGTTTTGATTTATTTCAATAATATAATTCAAAACCTAAAGGTTATTCCTGATTAATTTTTCGATTTTTTTAATTATTAAAGGCGTTAAGAACCTTTGGTGACCCCACAGTTTAAATTCTATAATAAGTAAGTAGTGAGCAGTGATCGTTACAGACAAACGTTCACTTAATCTGTCCCAGTCAATGGGATAATTTAGGTCTTCAATCAATGGCCACAGCCACACTGTTTTGAATATGATTCTATTTTGTCTGCCATTTGATGCCTGTTCACCCCGGTGAGGTGGAAGTTAGACTTCATGTGTGTACATCCTTCCCACTCTTGGGTAACATTGTGGTATCTTTACACCATTTACCTACTACGTTTGGTTAACCTAAGAAACGGTAATTATCGTAAACGTATCTTGCCTGTTTGAATAAAATTGTCAAATTGACAACTTTGTTATGACGCAAATAAAAAAAAAAATGATATTTTCGAATTGGCGCAAATGTCATTTGGCGTTATTATAGCGTATTTATTTATAATCGTGTCGTCAGTAAGTTTGAAACTAAGGGGATCCGGATAGGAGATTTCAACAAAATAACTACTTACGGTGTCTGTGGGTGTTTAAATTACAATTTGATCAGATAAACAAATGATACATTTATAGATTTTAATATATGAGGTCTTGATTGGTTTTGTCAATAACATTTATTATTTTTATTGTTTTAAAAAAAAAAAACCAATTGGATAAGATAACAACAAAACTAAATCACGTTGAAAACGTTTGTAATTTCAATACAGGAATTTAAATAGATAGTTAGATAAAATGAAATTTTATACTTCGATGTCAGACTAAACTGAACTCAGACGACTGTTCAAATAAAATAAAAAGATATCGACAATTTTTCAGGAAGATTGAAAATATTTATACTCATTCATGACAATTTTTTATATATATATATAATCAATGAGGGTGTAGAGGGACAAAGTGGGGCTATGGTTAAAAAGGGGACCAACAACTGGGATCTGGGGAAAACGAAGGAAAAGAAATGAGAAGTGGGAAAAATTACAAAAAAAGCGGGATTTGGGAATTGAGCAGCCCGTGTCTTCCCCTCATTCATACATTTATACTTAAGTTTTCTTTAAGTGTCACTTTGTGAACGGAAACACTTGTTAATAATTTGTATTTTTTTCTTTCATCGATTTGACGTAAACATTTTAATCCTAACCTGCTATATGTAATGATTTGATTTGGTACCCATTGAAACCATTTCAACTAGATTTTATACAACGGAGAAGAAAATAAATATATACATTTTTCGATATCAAGACGTAATTCTGATTGCAGATAAAAATATTGAAAAAAATAAATGATTCGCCATCTACGCACCTTTTGGTACCTTAACCGAATTTTTTATTTCCAGGCACTTCACTTATATCCAAGAGACTTGAAATCCCTGATTAACCGGTCAAAGAGCTATATGCATTTAAGAAATATACGGAAAGCCATTGATGATGTTGAAACATCTCTACATCTAAACAACCTTTACAAAGAGGTAAACTTGTATTACTGATAAACATGTAAATCAATAAGAGTAAAAGGTCATCAATAAGAGTAAACGATTTCTGGTATGATTTACCGTAACATCAGAATGCATTGAGTGTGTAGGTAAAGGTGATATCTTTGGTTAGCTTGCTTGCTAGCTGAACCGTGAAGTCATTATTAGGTTATGTAAACTACCCACTTTTAAGAGTAGACTTGTCCGACAGATAACCAATATATAGTATACCTAGCCTAATAAGGACTTTACTTCACTAAAATAGTATATACTTCCTTAAAGAAAGGCACAAGAACGTTATTTATTTATATTATTAATCGAATATTTTTAAGGATTTGTGATTCGTTAAAACTTGATCACAATTACATTTGTATTTATTCAGATTGCACGCCAATACTGTTGTGTTTAGCTTTTCGTAGGTCAAA
This sequence comes from Mytilus edulis, assembly GCF_963676685.1. Classification (NCBI taxonomy): domain Eukaryota; kingdom Metazoa; phylum Mollusca; class Bivalvia; order Mytilida; family Mytilidae; genus Mytilus; species Mytilus edulis. The sequence goes on along the minus strand of NC_092345.1, from coordinate 26,384,690 downwards.
AACAACATATTGCACAGGGCATGTTATTAAAAATACATTCTAGAAATCCCCAATTTTACATTGTTCGTGCAATAGTTGTTGATTAATAATATAACAATTGTAGCCTTTGGTAGAGGTCAATACGACGTTATATCGACCTAGAGAAGCATATCGACCTCGAACTTCGTCCCCAGTCCATATGCTTCTCTTAGGTCGGTATAACCTCGTATCGACCTCATACAATAGCTATAATTGTATAATATACACCGTACCCTATTTTTAACGTCATAGAATAAATTGAAAGGATAAACGAAATACTAGTATATATAATATTACCTTCAAATGAAAAACGATTGATTGGGTTACAGGAGTTTTTTTTATGTATATCTTATTTTTCTAATCTTAATGCTGATTAAAAAAATGGAAATTGTTTAATACCTATTCACAAAATTCATCATGCTACTAGGAAAGTACATTATTTGCAGGAGAGGAAATATGTTTACAATATCCCTTTGTATTTAAATCGATTAAAAATCTACATCTGATCACCTATACAAATGTTTTCTAAAGATTAATATTAAAGAAATGTAAATGATATATTTAACTCCGTCTATGATATTGAATTTTTCTGTAAAAGGTGCCTATAATTATTATTTTTTTTAAATTTTATTTGTATAGTATGTTTTCATACTTAATCGCCCATGACTTTAAGAAATGCTGCATTATATTTATACCAATGAGCCAAGTAATCATTTGTGACAAGTACATTACGTACATGTATGTGTTGTAGTACCTTTATTTTAAATTATAACCTGATGAGATACAAACAAGATTATTGAAAATGGAATAAAAATACACTAATTATGTACACAATATACATGATGAGATTTTACTGGAATATATGTGTTTTATCGCGAAAAGTTTAACGATCGACAGATCATTTACTTATAATAAGACTACGATGAACTTCACATATGTAAGTATTATCTTCTGATTTTTTTCCCCAGAAATGTAAAGTTAAACCGTTCTCTACATTTCTCTTATGACTCGAAGTGCTTTTCATTTATTTGTTCAGTAAATAAGTCATTGTAGAGATGACCAGTAGGCTTTTTAGTATACCGCTATTTTTAAATAACCGTCAAATAAACAAACTGTAAATATAAACTTGATTATAAAAATGGTCATTGTTGATCTCCTGTTTTTTTTGGTGAGTTTAGTCTTTCGCGTTTCTTATTTTCTACGTAGTATTTTGTGGCTGTTGTTTGTCCTTTCCTGGTTTTGTTTGACTCTTTTTCAAGTTTACATATGTTTAAAGTATTTCTATAATACGGAATGGGTTACGTATTCTGCTTCATATGTAGCACCTCTTTTGCAACAGAAAATCTTGAAATATTCAAAGAAGAAAAATCATCGGAAACCATCAAAGAATAAAAACTGAACATATAAACATATCCAATACAAAAGTTAAAAACCAAAATCAGATTAAATTAACCAAAACGCAGTGTAAATACTGTGTGCTATTTGACTAAATATACTCAGGATTGTAGGATTCGTGGTCCTCATCCTGGTATACCCATGATATTTGCTATTTGAGGCTAAACACCATTTCAGACACCGACCAAGCATGACTCCAAATATTCAGTTTTTTGTTAGCGATTTTAGTTTCGGACCTGATTTGTTATACAGTTATTTTTCGAGGCTGGCCAAGAAAGGTGAATGTTGTCATACACAAAATGGAGAATATTAAGGTAGCTTTGTATTGTAGGCATTTTCTTCTGTATCATGTCAGCTTCGATATTTCGGATTTTTTTCAGATATGTTGTTTTACATGTTCAGCAATGATTTATATTTCATCTTTATAAGTATTTTTCGTAATCAAATACATTTATACAACTGATATTTGAAATTTGACAATGCAAATATACAGAGTTATCACACACACACAGAGTTTAATGAATTGGTCAACAAGCCTCTCAACAAAATATCTTTATATTAAATTCTTTTAAAAGTATATTTAATCAGTCGTTACACAAATCAAAGGATATGATGTATCAATTTAAAAGCCACGTTTGATAAATTATCAACAGGTTTTGTTTGACATTAGCCTTCACTAGCATTTCATCAATTTGTCGTTGAACTTCTACATTTAACATACATTACACTAGCTGGGATTATTATGTAAACTGGTACATTTCTACTGAACAGGTATGAAGCTTTTGTATATTTCAAAAAAACTCTTCATGGAAGCTGTAATTTGTTTCATTTACATCTTTATTCTAAATGAGAATTTAGAATAACGTTATTGAACAAAAGCCATTATATTTTAGAAACTTTAAGTTCATCGTCTTTGAAATTTCTAACATACATTAAGACTGATTTAAAATAATATGTAATTTTGTACTGAATACTAATGTACGATGATACAGAACATCGTGTAATGCTATAACTAGTTATATATCAAAGTCTGGAAGGGCCATTTTGATCTCAATACAACATGATATGTTAGAACATTTTTAAGAATGCAACAACCCTATACATGCTATATGTAAGTTCAGGTTGATTGGGTGCCTAGCCTTTTCTGGGTATTTTTTTGGTCTTAAAGTATAGATTCTGGGCACTGACGTTGGTTATCATATTAATAACGTAATATCATATTCTTTTATTGTCTTTATGATTATTTATTTTACTGTTTAGTCATTTTTAGGTGATGTCCATTTGACGTGACTCTGTACTTATACATACCGTCTTGTGTTATAGTGCTACGACTATTTTATGGTATTCTTGTCTTTCATTTTTGCTAATGTACTTTGTCTATATGCCTTTTTATGGTTCTTCTTTGAATATTTGTTTTTGTAGTGATTAAGATTATAACAAAATGTTCCCTATTTTTTACATTTTTACCAATTAAGTCTGTTTGTTTTGTTCTCATATCGTTGTCAATACAATGAAATGTTATGGGACTGTCATGCAAGTGAAAAGTTTGGCTGGCTGTAGAACAAGGTTAAGTCCACATTATTCTACATAAAAAACTTCTGTACCAAAGTCAGGAATATGGCAGTTGTTATCTATTCGTTTGGCCCGAGAACACAGTTATTTCGTAGTGCATTTCTTTTAGACCATAAATTCAAATTAAAAAAATCGCACCTGCTCTTTCTCAAAAAGAGTTTTACAGTGTAGTGTACTACCAGTGAGACAAATAATATCAAAATTATAGAAACTTCTACTAGCTCTAACTCAAAATATTGACAATTCTGTGTTAAGGGGGTGTACAATTCAGTTTGACAGCTTCAGACGTGGTAAAATTTGACCTTTTTAACTGGACCAAATCACTGCTTAACATAAAGATTCAGCACCCAATGTTTTTTAACATGTATTACATCCCCCTTCTTAATATTTCATGCATTTAATATCAAGAAATAAAATTTGACTGTAAATTGAGAAAGTGTATCAAATAAAACATGCAAATTATACACTGTTTACACTAGGGACTATATTCGTTGTCTAGACAACGAAAACCAATGGACGATAACTGTGTCCTTGGACCGTTTGATGTGTTTGAGCTTTTGAATTTGACATTTGATTAGGGACTTTTCGTTTTGAATTTTCCTCGGAGTGCAGTATTTTTGTGATTCTACTTTTTTCTGAGCGTGGTTTAAAAATAATCCACCAATTATCATTCACTATATAACAGGAACATTTAGAACTTGAAATTACAGGATCAGACTACTTATATAAAAAAAGAGTGCTGTTGAGTATATTTCAATGAAGGGCAGATAATTATATCGAATTTGATAGGACAATATGTGTTTTTCATTAAAAAAAAATCAAAACCGGTGACTCGCATGTTTATCTTACATTTTGTCGAAGTATTAGTTAAAAGCATTTATAACATTGAATATTGGCCAACTCTATCGAATAATGTTTCCGCAATAAGGAACAAAATAAAAATTCTCTATAAATACCGATTTAAAAAAAACAAAGATTACGTTTATTTCAACCACAGAAAAGTAAAATATATATTTCGTAATTCCGCTTAATCACAAATGATTTTTTTAAAAAAGGATTGTCTTTTGATCAGTTGTCAAAAAGGTCTAACATGCAAATGTAGAAGCTGTGAAAACGCTTACATGAATAATCTTTATCGGGAACAAATAGAACAAAGAGTTTTGAACTATACGACAAACATGCACAGGCGAGATGTTTCGGCGATTTTTTCATTATAGCAAAAATAAACCTTATAAAAAAATCCCACAGAAAAGTATTTATGAAATAGATGTTAGAAAAAGTTAAAGTCTATACATTTACACTGTAAATTAAAACAGTAACAATCAAAACACTTAGCAAAAATGAAATCGCATTTGTATTGAATGTGTTTGAATACTGACACAATTATTTAGACATTATTTACTTATTTAAAGTCCAGTGAAATGTCTACCGAATTTTATTTAGTTTATCTTTAGTGTATATTTAACATTGAATCAACGTGAAATGATATGTTTATCCTATACATACTAACAGTATAGAAATATAAAACTCTTTATTTTCGTCTATCAATGGGTCTCTTTAATACCAGTTGAATTGGTATGCTTGGTGGTTATATATAACTCGTAATTGTAGGTTACTTTTATTCTGTGAATTTTTAATACAAATATTTTAATCAAAAGGGTAGATTGGTAAGACGATCGTGTGTCACGAAAACAAAGTAGACAACTTCAAATTCAAAGTCTCTCACGTTGATAAATTGATGGTTTTTCTTTTTTTTGTTTTTTGTTTTTTGTTTTGTTTAATTGTTTTAAAAAATACAGGAGCCAATGAGAAGAAATTTCCTGTTGAAAATGCTAATTTTCATTTCTGATTTACTTTAACTTTTACTTTAATACTGTTTAACGTTAAGTTTCTTTAATTGGAAGTTTTGTGTATTGTTTTGACTAGAAAATCAGGATAAAAGATGAAATAATTCGCCAGTAGGTTATCGATGTTTCAATCTGGAGAATCGATTTGAAAGCGAAAAATCAAGGTCACTTTGATGTATACCATGGACACAATATTTGCCGTTATGAATTGGCATTCCCAGAAATTATTTCAAATTAGAGGATGGATGCATCTCCTTATCTGATCTGATTCCTTACCCAGAATTGGCTTACTTTTTGTCCTTTTAGGTTGAGAACTTTTAAATAAGCTTTTGGAGTATCAAGTACTTTGGTCTTGAGCATCACTGAAGAGACATTGATTGTTCAAAAGCGCAACTGGTGCAGAAAATTGGTATCATTTATCTTATTGCATTTATGTCTTAGTAATCAATCGTTTATCCTGAATGTCTGAGCCGAAGACAGCAATACGCGCGTTGTACTTTTATTCGAAGATTATAAGTGCATATAGGGTTGTTGTGCAATGGATTGATGCATGAAGTACCTCTTTTCTATTTTTATGATTTATATACAAATTCGAAGATATGATTATTTATACACCACTTGAAAGATTTTTCGCATGTGCACCCAGATTGATCTGGTTATTTAACTAAAGTGCGGTAGGTGTTCTTGTAGACAGGTTGCGTAGAAAATTATTGATAGCCGATTAGCATGATATATGTAAAAACGAAAATTTACGATTCCCTGCGTCAACTGCATCTGTAATTTTGTTTATAAATTCCTTTTTTCAAGAATCTTATTTCGAAATGAAACTCTAAAGGTGTTATAATTATCGTTTTCTGATTTCTAGTTTTCTTTCTTTTTCTTATACAATGTAAGTTAATGGTATTAACACAGGCAATTCATTTTATTCGAATATGAACTCGAGGTGACAGTTTACGCAAAAAATGTACCCAGTGTTACTTAAAATCTTTAAAAAAAATGGCTGCCATAATTTGCTTCTCAATAAATCACACATAAATGTTTTATGTTATTCATTTCGATTTCTATCATTGAGAGAGTTAATTTATATGAAACAGAGTTTCTCTAAATTCAAAAGCTTTATTGTATTCAGATTGCAACATGGGTCTTTATTTCCATTCACTGATTTTAAATGCAATACAAAATTGTAACATCAATTTAAAATATCATGGGCTCATTTGAATTCTATGGCATGAAAAGGATTCAAGCTGATTAAAATATTATCAACAAAAGTTTGAATCTTGCTTAATACTACATGTAGCAACAAAAAACTGAATCAATAATCGTATTCAATATTTTCCTATAGATAAATAACAACTAATACAGTTCGATCATAAATGTATATATATATAAGACATAAGTCCGATAGTTTAAGGCCTGTTTATAAAATCTAAAATGGGATTAGGAGATTTAAATATTTACTGTTTAATATTTGACAGCTATACTTTCGGAAAGATTTATTTAAATTGAGGTGTTCATGTAGATTAAAGATTAATTTACAGCGAAACTACAGTGGAAATTAAAAGACATTATTAATCAGAAATTTATTGGCATATAATTTGATAAGGTGAGTGTCCGATTTGGATATTTTTTATGATTTTACAAATTATATATATTACCATTGAACATATTCTAATTTCAGCTGTTAATATCGTAGAACTTAATGACTTATCTCTCTGTGATATTAACTTGCTTTTAGTACCTACAGAGTCGTTTACTATATTGTTATCTTGCGTAGTCATTAAGTTGTTGTCTGTGACAATCCCGTGTCTATTGAATTGAGTGCCTTTTCAGGAGTGACGTATTTTAATTGATAATTGCGGATTATTTATGTATTGTATCAGTGTTCCTTTTTAAATAGTACCTTTTGCCTCATGCTCAACGAAGTTTCATGGGTAAATGTAAAATCGCATAAAACAAATCTCAACATCCGTGTTTTATTTTCTGCTTCAGAAAGTAGTTCACCCTGTCGTTTTAACCTTTTTTTCTAACTATTCGGTTTTATTATGTTAGATTTGTTTTAAGTTATTTTATATGTGTTAAACTTTGGTTTTTTACTCGCACATATGGTAAACTTTGTGCCAAACTTAGTGAGAATGTAATAAATAAACTCATCATAGATACCAGGATCAAAATTTTATTTACGCCAAACGCGCGTTTCGTCTAAAAAAAAAAGACTCATCAGTGACGCTCGTATCAAAAATGTTTAAAACGCCAAATAGAGTACAAAGTTGCAGACCAAAAATTCCTTAACGTTTTGCCGAATACAGCTAAGGTTATCTATTTCTGAGAAAATGATACCTTTTGAAAATGATTATCTTATGTGTTTTCAAAAACCGAAGGAAAAAAACGATTATCATTCAAACACTTTTTTCTTTATTTGCATCTCAAACCTTTATTTTGTTGTCTTGAAGATCTATTTGATTTTATCTAAATCACTTGGCATAGATAACCTGATTAAAACTTCGCATTCATTTTTCATGCTTATTTTACTTTTTGTTTAAACATGGTAGAAATTTTTTAAGAAGGCTTTTATAGGATCCTGTCCATGACATGTTGATTTAAAACTGTTTTATATACTTCTTTGATTGGACTTTTAGTTTATTTGGATATCGTAAGCTCATAATCAGTAGTAAAAAAAACTGTTCTCATACATAGTCAAATGTATTTTATGTGAATATTTACCATAAACCCATTCATTGTCATGAACATGAAAATACGTTAATTTGAAAATAGACATTGTTTAAACTGCCTTTTTGAAACTTTTGTTTAAAAATCGAAATGGCTATAATAACAAGCTATGTAAATTAAATATTCAAATTAGAATTATTGACTGGTTGTTCTACAATTTCAAATAATGACGTAAAGGAATATTTGAAAAGTTCCCTATATTATCATGTTCATAATAAGTCAACATATGTGATAATTCCATTTACTACACACAATTATTCCTTTAACACATATAACCGGATGTTCTAGGTTTAAAAAGTTCGGTACATAGCTTATGTTTGCCTATTTTTGCTAATGGTCTTATATTAATATATGGATTTCTTTTTAGTCACCACAACATCAATAGTTGTACTATCGTCTTACATTGTTATAAGTATCTCAGTTTAATCCCCGTCTTTATCACTAATTGAAATGCAGGTAGGCAACGTAAGATTTTCTCCAGATAAATGCCACTAGGTTTCATAAATATTATTTACAACACCTGTTTTAACAAAATAAAAACAGCACTTTGATGCATAATGACAGCTGACAAAGTTTTATTCCATTCTGTCCGTATACCTCTCATAAATTAAAATAGAACTGAAAAATATTCAAAATCAACTTATGTTTCGTTTCTGTTTGAGTTAAATAACAACATAGCTGGATTTGTTTGTTCTAACAAAATGCTCGTTTATAAATGTGAAAACAAACGTTCAATGGTGTTTAAATACTGTTTTTCTTTATATCTTGGTCAGGAAACATAAGGTATGAAATAATATAAAACATATTTTGTAATTAATCCCATGTAATTATTTTTTTCTACGCAAAATGAGTCAATTTATAACAATGCCCTACGGCACTTATTATTTGTTTATTGTTCTTATACAGACAGGGCAACGGAACACATGGAGTTACACCTTATTTTGTGAAACACAACATCATACATATTTGGTATTTTCGGCGATTTTGAAGTTAATTGATATATTGTGACCTCACAGACACTAAAAAGAAACAACATAAAATGCATACATTAAACCAAATAACATGTACATTAGGTGACTGTCCGCATTTTTTTTTTTGAACGTTTATTATCATAATCATACCACATCTTCTTTTTTAAATTTGGTCATCTTTAACCCGTTTACATGTTTAAAATTTGCACAAAAAGATAGATTTAATACTGATGTATTTTAAAAACATGGCATAATGCCAATGTTAATGAACAGCTGATGTACTTCAAATTTCATATATTTTTGCATCAATAAAATGTTCATAATAGGATCTTGAACAACAATGTACCAATATCTTTGACGACAGTTAATTTTGGACACAAAGTTAATGGCCTGAATATAAAAAGTACACAAGTGCACTTGAACAAAGAAATGTAGTGCAACTTATTATGGTTGATGGGTAGATAGGTGTTTCCGGGATTTGAAAAGCCGTCTGTAGGGTAAATGCAAATAACTATGGTGAGAGTCAATTTTTCAATTGTAACTTTTTCATTTTAAATATATTTAACAGCTTGCGGTAACATATCAATCCTCTATGTGTATATAGATGTTAAAATGTACCACCGCTAGTCAATATACTGTGGATGTAATTAAACTACATGGTAAACATTGATTCAATATCATGTATTCATTTCTACAAAAATAATATTGTAGCCTTTTAAATGTTGTCTCTATATGAATACATCAAATCCATTTTAGAAGCAATAGAAAGGTTTTATATAGATAATATTGTGTGATCTTGATAGCCTGTTATTGCCTTTATCTGTATTCAGTGGAAGATATTTCGAAATGTGAGAGCTATCAAATCCAATAGCCAAGAGCAAATTTGACAAACTTAGTTTTGTTTAATTTACAAGTGAAAAACACTCTTACGTACACAATTATAAGCCAGGTGTCTTTGATGAGCATCTTTCTTCTGTACAATTGTACAAGAGCTTTTGGTGATCGTTCAAGCAAAGTATGTGGTATATTATTTATCTTTAATATTTAAAAAAAAAATCTGTATGCTGAAAAGTGTGATGGGGTATAAGCAAAGACGTAGTTTTGGCCGATTCAATATTAACTTTGAGATAGGGGGTAGGCAATGTGCTTCATTGTCCCATGTTATCAATTAAACGCCGCAATCAATCTGCTCGACACAAAAATATCAGAACTATACGAGTTTATCACTTAAATTAGTGATTTGGTATGCGAAGTATTAAGGTCGATCCAAAGTAGTAAATTAAGTCTATGCTTGACTTTCCCATTTCCGTAATTAATCTTATTGAGTCAAACACGATAGTGAATCTTTTTGCGATTGATATTTAATAAACTGAAACCATTAACATCTATACAACTCCTCTAACAAAAACTTGAAGAAAGGTGGGTTTTGGTTATTGTGGTTTTTAGGGCGATGTTTAAAATTCTGCGCGTTTACTCGATAGTAATTTAGTGAAATATGAAACCTTAGATATAACGATGGGAAAGTTTGAGTCAAATGGGAGAGAGAAAGGACCATTTTTGAATAAAGAGAATAAGTCAAAGAAACACATAATGCATCACAACCAAAAGAAAAGATATGATGAACAGACAACAACTTACAAGGCACATCACATGTGACTAAAGAAAGAACAATACGAACTAAAACAAAAACGAGACACTTTAAACATGTGTCATTAAGATATGGAACACATGAAATGGTTTGTTAATACTTTTGTAGAACTATTTTACAGCTTGAAAGTAGTTCAGATCAGTGGTTGTCGTTTGTTGCTGTATGTCATATTTATTTTTCGTTCGTTGTTTTGTACATAAATCAGGCAATTCGTTTTCTCGTTTGAATTGTTTAAATTCGCGTTTTGGTGACTTTGATAGTTGACTATGCAGTATAAGTTGTGTTCATTGTTGAAGACCGTACAGTGCTCAAAAGTTAAAAAAAAATGTAACCCTGTCATTTAATGTCTTTTAAAAATTTATCTAATTTGCAATTATGATACCTTTGATAACTGTTGATACCACTAGGTCGATGCCACTGCTGATGGACGATTCGTCCCCGAGGGTATCACCAGCCCAGTAGACATCACTTCAGTGTTGACATGAATATCAATTATGTTGTCATTTTTTATAAATTTTCTGTTCTTCAAAACTTTGAATTTTCCCAAAAAACTAAGGATTTTCTCATCCCAGGAATAGATAACTTTAGTCGTATTTGGACAAATTTTTGGAATTTTGGATCCTCAATGCTCTTCAATTTTTTACTTATTTGGCTTTATAACTATTTTGTTATGGGCATCACTGATGATTCTTATGTAGATGAAACGCGCGCCTGGCGTACTAAATGATAATCCTGGTACCTTTGATATTTGTATATCATTTCATATTTTATTTTTAATTTTAGACATAAAAACACATTATACTATATGAACAGTTGAAGGGTATACGGTGATCAACAGTTGATAACAACTTCTGTGTCATTTGTTGCCTGGTTGGCAATCACACCAATTGTTTTTATTTTGATAGATAGAAGTATGACATTATATTAAGCTTAACTTTATAACATAGGTTATCGGGAACCTGTTCTACACTTTTTGTAAAGACATAAATTTTGTACATTTTTCATTATGACATCATTATGCCTATCATTTCGACGTACATACCTCGCATCTATGACTTACTTCAACTACGCAGGATATTTTTCGAGCATACTTTATATCATGTTTCTTTTAATTTAAATTGAAAAATGAATTTTTCAATTGAAATCGGTGTTAAATTAACTTCGACTTAAATCCCGTTGGCGAATTACGCATATATGTTCGAGTACCGTTCATGAAATTGAAATGGAGCAATTTGTTATTTCTATTGACATTAGTTTTCGAATTACACATACCCAATATATTTGAAATAGAAATGATTACCTTCACATATTTAAAGTTTCATTTGTAAAAAAAAATATTTTGTCATAAAATTGTAAAATTGCCAAATTTAATAGTACTGTCAAGAAATAAAAATGCTTATTTAATTTTACTATCGTGAAATGATAATGTCCACTGCATTTTTATGTACAAATAGTATGATGGACAAATGTTCACAGCATTATTGTTAAGAAATTATATTATTGAATTGAATATATATGAACATACCAATAATATCATTAAGATACTGTCAATACCGATGAGACACAGACATCCACTGCAAAGAATTGTCAATACCCATACTGTACTTTAAACAAGAGATAACGCACATAGTTATACATACTGTCAATGAATGATAACGTCAATTTAATAAACAACTGACAAACGTATCAAATATAAATACATCCTTGACTCTCAAATATTAAGCTTTGAGGGTTCCTGGTTAAGGTAAAACAGGAAGGCATATCGTACATGCTGCCTTTATAAAGTTTATTACTAAGTTTTATTCTCAAATAACTTTTTTTTAAATCTAATCCACGTCAAACTTTTTATTTACAATTTGTTATTCATGCGTTTTTTTTTGTGAGTAAGTACAATTTAACTAGTTAAACGGTAAATTTAATAAGCAGCTTTCAATTAGTAAAATAAAAAGCGACCTGTAACTGAATTTTTACATGCTTAGATAATATGACGGTCGTAGATATGGGGCAGGAACTGCTTACCGTTACCAGACACATAAGTCACCACCAATGTTTGGTGGAATAATATGGGTTGTCTAGTCTATTTTTCCATGAGATGTTTTGTTGTTGATATTGTCCTTTCCTCGTATCGACGTTTTGCTACCGGCATTGATTGTTTTGAGTCTACTGATGATTTCACATACAAGGCAACCGTTATCCTGGTGAAGGTTCTCTTACTGTAGACCCGTTTAGTAGTCGTACATTTTGCCGTCGTGAGATTGCTAGCCTTACATACAACCCTCCTCCTCTCACATCATGAGGCAAGGACTATGCAAATCGCGAAACAGACAAACTGGAAATAAAAGCAACCAATTGTGTTTTTCTCTAGGATATTTGTAGTCACTGGGTTTTTTCTAAACTTGCTTGTTTTGAGTACTTCAAGATGTCTTTAATGTCACTTGATGCGAACCGTCTTGTAAGTTCCGACAGTAAACGTTATCAACAATGGCATGCGGAATACCTTAACTATGTAAATGAAATGGAAATGTGTAAAATAAATAAAGAATAAAACAAAATATTTTTTTTTGAAGTGATAGGAAGGGTTACGCCAACTTATTTTCATCTTTCTGCAATGTTCTAACAGATAAATTGATTTTATGTAATATTTTTTCCAGTTTATATATAGACATGAATATGTCATTGTAAATACTGGTCTATGAATTACAATATTGGTTTATTGCGTTCTAAATTTTGTCAAGAAACATGAGATCTTTATCAATTTTGTATTTTCTATTTTGAATAATTTATGAATGGTATTAGCCCAAATTACACTGTTTGTGATTATTATTTTTTTCACATTCAATACAGCTCTCATTATCGACGAAGATGATGTAGATAACAATACAAAATAAGTAATTTAAACTTTCATTATAAGTGAAATTGAAAATTGGATTATTTGTCGTGCCTTTATATCAATTTTAATTTCTGAAATATTTTCTGTATTGTAATCAATGTATTTTGTGCTGAGAAGAAATCAATTACTGCATATAAGTCATTTACAACTCATATCAAATACAATGTTGAGAATATATATAACTGTTATTTCATCAACGTAAAAAATTGCAATGCACAATATACACAGGAGCTGACATTAACAAGCATTCATCGGTAATAGGGGAATCGCAATTAGTCAAAAAGGTAAGAAGATCTTTAATGAATTATGACGTTATAAAAGAAGGCGAAATATCAATATTGGTTTTAATTAACAAACGAACGTTTTTACTTTTTAAAAATATTTAAACGGATTTGTTGTGGGGTGTGAGGTGTTGATAATTCGCCTATAATATCTACGATTGAAACGACTGAATAGTATCAGCTACTATACAATACTTTATAAACATATATATAGAGAGATTAACTTGTGTAAATTAATAAGCCTAAGTAAAGGAAATCTTTACTTTTACGCTCAGGCATATTGATGATAGTCAGGCAACTGAATATCTATATTTCAGTGAGTGCTTGCATATCATACAACAAATTAAAATTAAGATACGGAACAAGAGGTTCTTCTACTATCTGACTTTTCTTTAATGTTGACACTGATGGTCGTCTTCAAACTGAAATCTATAACGTGATGATTAAATAAAGACAACAGTAATATACCGCTGTTCAAAAGTCAAAAATCGATTGAGAGAAAACAAATCCGGGTTACAATCTTAAAACGAGGAAAACACATCAACTGTAAGAGGAAACAATGAAATAGCAGAACACAGAACGGCAACAAAAAACAAACAACAATATTTCAGCTTTCCCGTTTGTCTAAGATCCCTTTTCTCTTCAGAAACTCTGTCCCAACACGTAGTTTGTAATATCTCAAGATGAACATTCGGTAGTGAATATTTAACTTCTACAGATATATTCACAAGGGTCTGACTATGCACAAAAACTGATCCAAGGTATAACGTCATCAGTTTTACAATCAACATTACGAATTGATGTGAGCATGTGTTTAATTACTCACTAGCGATATGTTTTGTTGGTGTGTTACCTATTTAGTCCCAAAACAGGTCGTCTAATTTAGGCATTTAACGGTTGCGCATTTTGTCAATTGTGACATTTTGACTGCTTGTGTATTCACTGTCACCTCATCCAGTCTTGATCCTTTTGGCGGACATGAAACTCCCTCGTGTTTATTTATGCTCTGAATGGGTTTATTCGATATCAACATCTGCTCACAATTATTGTCGTTTGTTGGTGTGGTTCATAAGTATATAGATGATACAGTTGGTTTAACTGTTTGAATTGTTTTACACTAGTAATTTTGAACCCCTGTGGCTCTGTGACGAAGACCGTCATTTGACTAATAATATTTACCTTTTACATTTCGTGAACTGGATCGAGAGTTCTCTCATTTGCATATCTTCCTAATATTTACAGTCATGATTTGAATGACTGGTATGTCCTATCGAATAGAGACAATATGCAACACTTGTACAAAATAAGATTTTACTATGCATACATATTAATCCATGAAAAGCGCAATTAAATTGGTCTTTATCAAGCTGCCTTATGTTCTAAAACTTCACATTTTTATACGCCCGTCAAAATTTTGACGGGACGTATTATGGTTTACAAATGTCCGGGTCCGTAAGTCTGTCTGTCCGTCTGCCTGTCCGGCGTAAACATGTCGCACCGTTACTTGAGAACTACTTATCCAAATTTCATGAAACTGTATATAGCTGTTTCTTATAATGGTCAAATGATCTGTATACTTTTTGGTGAAAATAAGATTAAAACTTTTTGAGTTACGGCCCTTAGTAACTAAAGCAGGGGTGTGTTTTTTTTTTCACATCTCGCACCGTATCTCAAAAACGATTTTTGATTATTGCTTTAAACTTTACACACTTCTTTGTTATATTAATCTTAAGATCTGAATACTTTTTGATGATGATTCAAAATTTCATTTTTGAGTTATTGAGTATTTTGTAAAAATGGGGGAGGGTTTTTTTACATGTCGCGCCGTATCTCAAAAATGATTTTATGATTGTTGCTTAAAACTTTACACACTTCTTTTTTATATTAATCTAAAGATCTGTATACTTTTTGGGGATGATTCAAAATTTTATTTTTGAGTTATTGAGTATTTTGGATAAAAGGGAGAGGGATGTTTTACATGTCGCGCCGTATCTTAAAAAACAATTTATGATTATTGCTTACAATTTCACACATTTCTTCTTTATATTTATCTAAAGATCTGCATACTTTTTGGTTTTGATTCAAAATTTTATTTTAGTGATATATAGTTTTTTGTAAAAAAAAAAGGGGGGGGGGGAGAGTTTACATGTCCCGCCGTATCTCAAAAACAATATATGGTTATTGCTTTAAACTTTTTCAGAAACTATTTATGATTATTGCATAAAACTTTTGCACAAGTCGACGGGCGAATCATGCGCTCATGTCGTAGCTGTTTATTTAATTCAGAATTTAAGGTTCTTCTCACTCAGCCCGATTTTTCGGAGGTTTTTTTTGTCCCTTTTCGTCATACAGTTAATAAAGTTTCTACACGGAAGACGAGATAAAACGAGGTAGTAGTAGAATGAATTATTTACAAGCGTTTCATATCAGCCTTGCAAACTAACTCCGATGGATAGAGACCTTAGCAGCATAGTACGTGTCATATCTGTTCAGAATTAATTGCATAAATTATTCCTGAATTGTTTATTTTTTCAGACTTTTCCATATAAAGCTTACAATCCTAGTATAAATATTATATGTGCTTACGTATAGGTTATTTATAAATTGCAGGCTTTGCTTCAAAAGGCAGACATACTGTACCAGACTCAAGACTATGATGTAGCATACATCTATTATAGTAGAGGTCACAAAGTTTATCCTAAAAACAAAGGCTTTATCGAAGGAATGAAGAAAACAGAGCACGAAATCGGCAAATTCAAGAGAGGCAAAGGTATATTGTTATCTATTTTTTTAATAATAAAATGTGTCAGTACTGATCGAGTGCCATATTTGTATGATTTGTCAATAAATGCATCTGTGTATAAAGCTTGTTTGTGAAAAATTATACGATTATGTTGTTTTCCGCTGCTTTTTCAAATTTTGTAAATGTGAGTAATAAAACCATACCCAAGTTTATTAACCATCTTTATCAGAATAACAATTTTGAGATGAATAATTTTTCTCTATGTTGTTTTCCTTTGTTTGTTTTAAAATAATGCATATTTGTTGCAGATGTAAGCATTTTCATTCATTGCAGGTAAAAAGCAGAAACTGACACCAGCTGGGGATCTCACGTGTCTTATACACAAAGTGGTGCGTATATTAGTTTGATCTTATTATATCTATCAAGACTTTCAGGTAAACAAAATGCATTCTTTTCCCTGAACAAAATAAAAAATTAGAATTAAATGGAATGTTTGTATAAAGAACATTATAGTTGTGCACTGCTTAAATATATAAACTAATTATTCTCAAATGATCAAAATATGTTCCTAGAAAGTTAGGCAAGTGCCATGGTCCTTGAAAACAACAGTTCATTCTCAGTATCTAAGTGACAGGAAACTAATGGTAGGAGATATCGAAATATCTTTGAAAAATGTGGGGTAGAGTTGATACTCGAACGAAGCCAGAAGCGAAATGACAAGTGAGTGGACAGTGAAAAAATATGGTATACGGAATAAGTACGGTTTCAACCACAGTGCACTTGAATTGTAGCTAAATCTTTATATGTGTTCACTTAAGTTTGTACACAAGATAATTTGTACCCAAAATTATTAGATATTTTTACAGAAAAAAAGATACATTTATTCAACTTCATTTGATAATTCAAGCAAACAACATCAAAGGCACTGTTTTTTGTAAAAGTATGGTTATTTTTATGTTCTAAATTGATATAGGTAAACTGACACGTTTTGACTATCTGTTATAGATGAATGATGAAAGTTATATGCAAAATTTACACCGATTGCAAGTATTTTAGTATATTAAGTTCCTAAACGCTTTTTTGATTGACATTTGTTAATTTTTTTGTACAGCCAGACCCAAAACCATTTAAGTTTCACCCAAAACAAGACAGACAAGTTAAACATTTACCAAGTGCAACTTTCAGTAGTAGACCACTATGTCAATTAATCAGGATCCACAAAACACCAGCTATCAGTTTGATGAAATCCGTATCAGTTCCAGACTTAAATGATTTATCAGATGATGAAGATGAGCTGCAGGATAAAAGACCGGAAAGTAGACTAGTCAAATCAACCATTGGAGAATTTTATGATGATAAAAAGTACTTGGAAAAACTTGCCATAGGAAACAAACCTTCTCGTAAGTAGTTTTTTCAATTCGTACTGTATATTCAAAAGTTATTATTCTTTAAGTTATATTATTGTGATAGTTAAATCTCTTATTTATTTTTGAAGAAAACCTTTTTTCTGCCCTTTTCGTAATATTTTTTCAATATTACGATGTTTTGCTAGGCAAGATATTGCAAACTTTTGCATAAAAACCTCTATATTTGTCAATATGTTTTTCAAGGTAAACACGATAGATATATTACTCACGAAACGCATTTTAATGCTCCTAACCTTTTATACAGTATAAAATTATATTTTGTACATTCATTTTCTAGGGAAAATGCAGACATCTTCTTTCCCACCCATATTCTACTTTGCGAAACTGTTGTAGGTGAAATTTCATATTATTGGTTACGTTGATGATGCCATTTTGGATTGTTTCGTTGCATAAGTGAACTATTTGCATACTAGTATACATTATATGAGTTTGTGCATCAATGACATGTTTGGTACAGAACAAGATTAATTTTTATCATAAAAAATATTTTTTTTAGGTTTTATCTTGCTCAATTAAATATACGAAAATAGTCTTAAACTGAATTTTCATGTGCGTATTCTTATGCGTTTACTTTTCTGCATTGGCTAGAGGTATAGGGGAGGGTTGAGATCTCACAAACATGTTTAACCCCGCCGCATTTTTGCATCTGTCCCAAGTCAGGAGCCTCTGGCCTTTGTTAGTCTTGTATTATTTTAACTTTTAGTTTCTTGTGTACAATTTGGAGTTTAGTATGGCGTTCATTATCACTGAACTAGTATATATTTGTTTCGGGGCCAGCTGAAGGACGCCTCTGGGTGCGGGAAGTTCTCGTTGCATTGAAGACCTGTTGGTGACCTTCTGCTGTTGTCTGTTCTAAGGTCGGGTTGTTGTCTCTTTGGCACATTCCCCATTTTCATTCTTAATTTTAGTAATACTTTGCAGTTTAGAAATTGAAAAACGATTTATTTCAATTTTAACATTTGGAACATAAATGTCCAAAGTGATGACTTCCAAAGTGTTTATGTAAAAAGTATGTCAACCTTATTCATGTAATTAAAAAACATTCTCAAAAACAGCTAGAGCAACCAAGATAAAGAAGAAACAAAAGGGGGAAGCAATTATTGAAGAAAATGAAGAACCAAAGGAAGGTGAAACAAATGAAAATTACATTTTGCCCGTGGAAGACGAGAAAATTAACTCGCCGAGAAAAAAAGATGACACACCGAGAAAGAATGACTCACACAATCATAATGAACAGGAAAATGGTACTTTTGTGTGAATAACATGTTGAAAATCGTATAAAAAACCTATCCTTCACGTTGTTCTGTAACATATCTGTGTATTTTCTAATTTGATAGCACGATTGGTTTCATGATTCTTTGACCAACCAAAACATCGATGTGGAGTGTACTATAACGTCACCGTATTTGTTCAAAAAGACAATTTGCATTGCTATTTTTTGCACTTTTCCCCAAAAAAAACTCTTCTTAACAATTACCGCACAAATTCGGTTAATTTTTTAATTATTTATTATATTATCATATATTCACCCAAAAAACGTTTTGTCACTTATTTTTTTTATCGTTTTGATCAAAGCAGTTGTCGAGCGGATATAGTGAGATACAGGGTAGGTCATCGAAGTAATAAATAAACAGTTCTAAAAAAAATCTTGTCATTGTTTATATGAATGAAATATCAGAACAGAATTGCAACGTAATTACCTTTTTATGTGAGTGAACTATTAATCACACATTTTATTTTGAAATTATTAACTTTTTCATGAAGTATATAAGATTTAATTTGTATTGTCCTGAATCGAATATTTAAGAGGCGAAAGATACCAAATGGAGAATCATAATATATAAGTCTAGATAAATCTGAAAAATTAAAAACAAACGAAAAAAAAAAAACACCAACCAAAGCCAATAGAACGCTGCAAAAAAGTACAAGCTGAAAAACACGAACACCCCCACTCTAAAAATAATGAGAATGTGCTCAGATGCCCTGACAGGAATAGAAGATCCCATTCGACATATGTCTAACTTTTTTTATACGACTGGTGCACATAAAGGTGTTTTAAACGCAAATAAAACAAATGGCACTAAAATGTATTTCATTCATCTGTTCTTCCAACAAAACGAACAGCATATTTCATTCATTCATGAACAACAAGCTATTTATTGTAGGTTCCCTTGTCAAAACTTTATCATTTGTTTAAACAGGTTTTTTTCTTTTATTTAGCACCATTATGGGGAACCCCTTTAGAAGCTATTGCCAACAATGCTTTACACTTCCTGTTTGATAGAGTTACCTACTGGGATCGTTTAGGACCACTTCCACCACCACCTCCTCCTAGGAAGGCCAAATCTAAAATGTCAGGAAGTACGATGTCATTAGACTCTGTCCTCACTGTGAACACTTCAAATTCAAAGATAACAACTAACTCGTCATATATCTTTGTTGATAAAAAGCCCGTTCCAACATACAGGCGGAGGAACTCTCAAGTCAACATTCAACTAGATCCAAGTAAATTAAACTTTAATTTTAGATCAGTACAAAGTGAGAGGGAAATCAGAAAGATGTCAAGAATTCCCGAGGATAATGAACTATTTACAGATTCACCATCTGGGTTTGGGGATGCGACTCCGGAAAGCGCAGGTCAATCAATAACTGATTACATAAAGAAAGAATTGGAACACATAAGCGAAGGTTTGTTTGTTTCTTGTGATATTTTAGTATGTTGTATCAATTCAAGAAATACTAGAACTAAATTTTAAATATTTCAGTTTAAAAGACTTTTCTTTCAGATCTATGCTAGGGAACATGTTTTTTTTTATCAATGGATTACAAACACAAGCGATCTACACGTCAAAATGACAGCAACTTATTCCTGTACAATACACACATCTCTCAAAAAATCTTCTATGTACTCTTTTGCCAATTCTACAGTGGTGCATTGTTATCGTTAAATAATTTAATTTTGAATATACAACGTCTTCTGATTGGCTAATAGTGTTTTGTCTATCAGCTCATATACATAATTTTGTCATGTGACCGTGAAGTCATCAACGTGTTTTCATGATTTATTTCGACTTTAAATAGAATTTAGAATTGAATTATAAGGAATGACTGTAATATTTTGTCTCTCTATTCGAAATAACATAAAAAAAAATGTGGTGCACACTTTAAAATAATACGCTACGCGGGTTATTCAGTGAGTACCACATTTTTCATGTTATTTCTTCTTAAACAGAAAAATATTAGTCATTCCTTAAATGTCAAAGTCTTCAGATGCAACTTTTAAAAGTTTCAAAATCATAACTTAACAAAAGTATAAGAAATTAAATTATTGTTTAAGTTGTGTATTATAATGCAATGCAAAATTTTAAATGATACGATATACACTAAACGTAAGTAAAATCTTATGAATTTATTATTTTACTGATATTTACTGTAGGATATAAACTGGGATGGATACAAGAAACAAGCAGTAGTTGTGACAACTGTTTACGATTACTGGAGAAGTATTCAGAGGAGGAAGTTCCTGATATACACGAGCTGACTGCCATTTTACATAGTTACCGTGGTAACTGTGCTGTACAACGTCGTCAGTTTGACGAAGCCTTAAAACATCACCAAAAAGATTTGTCTATTGGAGAAAATTTGTAAGTATTTTACAATCACGACTTTTGAATCTCATACATTATTTATCATGAGTGAATAATAAATAGTGTCTAATACAAAGGTCATGTTTGTATTGGAGAAGATCTCATTTTAAAATATATGTTTCACATCCATTCGTAGTTTTACGAATGATACTATTTGTATTGTTTTTATCAAAGTCAATATATATTTAAAATACACGTTCAATAAATACTTATTAAAGATACCAGACTTATAAAATGATACGACAACGCTAGTTTTGTCAACAAGTTCCTACTCCTAATAACGCAACAATATTTCTCAATTTCGGAGAAAAAAAAATTACTGTACAATCGTGTCATCATAAATATAAGGTTCAGATAGGTTTTTCTGTGTATCAGTTTAAATTATATGAACGAAACTGTTTTCTCTAAGAGTGAATTATATACTGTATGAGCACTTCGGTTTGATGTGTTAGAAGTTAAATATTTAAACAGATATTCATAAACATTACGTTCAAAAATGCCTTTTTTAGACCTGATAACCTCATATTGATGTATATATCAATGAAATTGATGATAGTTTACTCTAAGGGTGAAGCATTTTCCACCCGGTGAGCGCGCTTCGTCTTACTCCAGTCTTGGTTTTTTTCGCAGTATTGGGGTTAACATTTGAAATAGTTTCGTTATGTTTCCTCCATATATCATTTGCCTTTTTGTAGTGATGTTAGATCAAGTAGACATAGAGCATTGGGAAACATTGGTAGAGTGTATATGTTAAAAGGGAAACATCAAAAAGCTTTAGAAACGTAAGTACTCTATTAACTAATGTCTTTACGTCACTAAAAATAAATTTAGCT
Organism: Mytilus edulis; assembly: GCF_963676685.1. Lineage (NCBI taxonomy): Eukaryota > Metazoa > Mollusca > Bivalvia > Mytilida > Mytilidae > Mytilus > Mytilus edulis. The sequence goes on along the minus strand of NC_092345.1, from coordinate 26,362,691 downwards.
CAAAGGATCAATTATTTAATAGCTTCACATAAAATATTTACTTTGTTTTTGCTTTCAAATTCTTTACTGTTTTCATAAAAAATTCGGGTTCGGTTTTAAAAATTCTTCACTAGCGATTTGAAAAGAATTGTAAAAAGTGATGCTGTAAAAATTGTATAAAATTTCCTAATCAAGCATCGGATTTTATTTTTTTTCTCCAGAGCTAACGAATGTTATGCGATGATATGGTTTACTTCATTGGTAGAAAAAAATTAACAATATATTTTCAAATGGTTAATTAAGTGAAAATACCAGTCTATACATAAAACACACGACAATATATGATATATATGCGTTTCTCAATCAAGTCAATTCGGATCAAAATCTTCGTGAATTCGAAATTTGTAGATGTATTCTTTGAACGTTTGTGAAATGAGCCACGTTACCATGTATTTTATTCTTTCATAGACTGACAATGAAAGCACCTCTTTGTAAATCTGCTAAAGATTCATCCTCGTTATTTCACGAGATAGGCAATTGTTTCCTAGTGCTGTCTAGCTTTCAAAATGCTAAAGATGCAGCGAGGAAATCTTTACAATGTGCAGAGGAATGTGGAGATAAAAATTTACAGCTACAAGCATGTGTTCTTATTGGTTTAGCCGAAGGTAAGAGAACGATTATATTACAAGAAGTGTTCGTATTTGGTTTGCTGATACACCTGTTAAAAGTATCTCAATTAGATGATTATCTTGTATTTGGATTGGCATCTTCTTAATTTTTACTTCATCGTTCATACAGCAAACGTTTAAAAAAATGAATTTTTCAAATGGTCTCAAATGAGGTGTTTAACAATAAAATGATTTGAAGTTATCGGTATTATAGCAAATGAACTATACACCTCACAAGCTTATCATTAACTATCAGAAATAGACAAACATAAAATCGTTAAAAAAGTTCTATCCTCAAACCCCTTACAGATTTTTAAAGATGTAAACAACATTTACGAGATGCAACACAACTGTGCAAAATCTTGGGTTTTTTTTGGTATTTGTTAATGATGCTATATATATTTTATGGTATATAACATTGCAAGACGCACAGACAACACCATGGCAACGTAAATAATCAATAGGTAGCGATGTAATGCATAGAACCTCTTAATTGACCCTCTTGAACATAAAAAAAAAATCTATAATGTTGAAATCGTTTGAAATTAAGAAATTAAATACCGCTGCTTTTTGTTTCGGTTTTTTAAACCTATCTGATCATGCAGGATGTAGAAAAAGCTCTATTTCTTTTTATTCCAGTCAATATGAAGAAATACAAAGATGCTCATAAATCGTTTGAAGAAGCCTTGACACATGCTGAAGCGTTAGGTAGGTACATGTGTATTGCAATACGCCAATGTTTCTCTATTATTTCATGTTAAGGTTCGAAGCAATAACAGGTTTTACCCTATTATTCGTGTATGGTTTTTTTTCAATTTGTTTATATTTTCATGTCGATATATCTTATAGATATGTATGTTAAAATACCCAAAACTAATTTTCACCTTGGATTGAAATATGGTTTAACTGCTTGTTTATAATAGACCTTAAGCAATACAGTTTTAAAGGTGCATATCAATACAAATGTTGAGTGCTCTAAATTTACTCAAAACTTATATTATTGCCATGTTTCAAGGACTCAAAAAATATGTAAGTAATCGGTCGTCCTGCAAATTTTAAGAACGCCATCTTGAGTTGGTTAACCGTTATGGAATACCTGTTTCTCAGATTGAGACGGATATGTTACAATTTTCGAAACCACTATCCCTTCCTCTTTTCCTCGGATGTAACTAATCATACTACTTACTTATCGCCGGATTTGTACTAACATAAGCAACACGACATATAACAAATGTACAGCAGGATACGCCCCGTCTTTGGTTTGTTCGTTTTGCTTGAAGTCTTCAGTTTTATTTGTTATGTTTTGAAACTGTTGGTATTTTTGTATTTTTTTTTCGTTTTTTTGCCATGGCGTTGTCATTTTGTTTTCGACTGATGAGTTTGAATATTCTATTTGGATCTTTCCTCTATTTTTTACGATAATTAATTTTGTTCATAATCTTTCGCCGTATGTAAAGTCTTTGTTTATTCCTGGATTTCTAATCCTTGCGTCATCGGCTATCCGACGTCGAACAATTCAGCGAATTCTTTAAGTTTACATTTGATCATCAGACATATAAATCCTGACATGAATTTCACTATGAATCACTCAGCGAAATATGTTTTATCAATTACCATTTCAATTATTGATAATTTTTATTCTACACGTAGGACTATATGATAAAAATACTTCTGAAATAACTTTCAGTTACTGTAACTTATATACAAAAAATACAAAAAAAAGTGTCTTCTTATATCATTTCATTATTATCACATATTTCACTTTTCATAATTCAGTTTGATTTGTTGTCTCACCTCAGATATGTAGTAGGATTTTTACTATGGGTGTATCTGTTATTTTCCATTGCATTACTTGAGACTATGAGATTTATTTTAAACAATTGAAAAACTCACTGCTCATTTTAATTTTAGGTGACAAGAAAGCAGAAGAAGCCATGAAACATGCTCTAATCGACGTCAACAAGAAAATAGCTCATAAACTCAAAACAAAAACTAGCCAAAATCGGACGAATGAAGTCAATCAACAACAAACTATGGTTACCGCCGTGTAGATAAAAATGGAAAAACCCTCAAAAACACAAATTAGTGCTAATATATTTGTTATAATGATTGATGTATATACCAAATGGCCAGTTTGAAAGAATGTAAAGGGTCAATAGTCGTATAAGAATTCATGTGATTTATAATCAGTAATATTTTCAAGAATCTCACAATGTGTAAAGTGCTGCATAACTTTTTGTGAATACACACACGTGTTATGATGATTGATGTATATACCAAATGGCCAGTTTGAAAAAATGTTAAGGGTCAATAGTCGTATAAGAATTCATGTGATTTATAATCAGTAATATTTTCAAGAATCTCACAATGTGTAAAGTGCTGCATAACTTTTTGTGAATACACACACGTATTGTTAAAAAAAAGCCAGTCACATACAGTCGTATAAATTGTACTCTTTTTGAATGGTCCATTTTGTACAGAAAATCATTCTTTTGTTGTATAACTATTTATTTATTAACTTGTTTGTTATGTTTATATTTGATATAATTAAATAAAATTGTATCAACGAACTGTTTTAATACCAAAATACAACCGGAATGTAGAGGCTGAAATGTTTTTATCCTTGCGTTCGTTACTGAGTTTCATTGTACAACCACTTTGTTGTTAAGTATTGCATTCATTTCTCTTCCCTCCCTTTTTCATGATCAATGGAATAACTAAATGCTCAAATAAAAATGCTGAAGCAAGTATGTTGCCCGTTTGTGAAATCTAAGAGTATCATCATTCATATTCGTACATTCGTTCCAGCCGTAAAACAAAATCCGCCGTTTATACTGTGCTAATATGAGTCTTTTACCATACATAATTCTTTTCAGCAATCGTTCTTTATTACGAAATAACATTGAAAACAACATGGGGAAAAACTCCCTTTTGAAAAATATATTGATTAAGTGTGCACAATTCAGTTGTGTTAATGGGTTCATTCCTACATAGTGTTGTACTATTTCGTACAAACTCGTCAAATATGTAAGGCTTATAATTTGTTACATCAGATGTGATTCGTGAAATATATGCTGAAAACGCAAAATTTTATCTCCCAAATATTAAAAGAGGAACGAAAGATACCAGAGAAGCAATCAAACTCATAGATCGAAAATAAACTGACAATGTCATTTACAAAATAATAAATAACTTATATGAAATTTAGGCGTTTTCATTCTTCGATGATCTTTCTTCGGTGTATCTGCATTTTTACTTTACAGCTGTGACTAAAATAAAAAAACTGTTATTTCTCAATTTGAAAAGCACCATTTTGCTATATTTTTTCCTCTTTTCCTTGGTATCAACAGGTGAGTGCCAATGAGACAATTCTCCAAGTCACAATTAGTAAAAGTCTATTATTATAGGTCAAAGCACGGTCTTCAACACGGAAGCGTGGCTCGCATCAACCAGCAAGCAACATTGTGTGTATAAAGTGACCAAAAATTTACTAGTGTAAAGATATTCAAACGGGAAAACCAACGGCCCAATCTGTATAAAAAAAGAAGAACGAGAAATACTTATGAACCACATCAACAAACGACAACCATTGTACATCAGCGTCTTGACTTGGGACAGGTGCAAATAAATACAGCGGCTTTTAACGTTTTTATAGGTACCAACATTCACGCTTACTTGAAACAATAGTGTAACATCACTATATTGTGTATATATATTTACAAACTTATTTTGATAATATTGAGCCCAAATTCAATTGTTCGAAGACTTGCATCACAATGTTATAGTGATATGCTGTTTAGTGCTGAAATTGATATTTCAGTAAACCAACATGATATTTGTAGTCGTAGGGATCATTCCGAACATCACTATAAAACTTTACACAGTGGTTGAAATTTGCATGTAGGAATTGGATATTTGTATAGTTCATGTTAAGTTTTGTTTTTATGAAGTTAGCCTTGAAGATAAGATTCTAAGAGAACTGTGAAAATTACAAAACTTTGGATAAAACATATGGGTTTATTGGTTCGACAACTATACATTATGATTATAATCGTTATGAAACAGTTAATATATAGAAATATTTCTGGAAGAGAAAATTTTGAATGAATTTCACTATTTTATAAACTAGCACACTGGTTAAATTAACGATCTTTCAATAAAATACTTTATTACTTCTAGTATTTTCCAGGGAATTAAATTCAAATTTCAGGTTTGAGAATTTCTGATGAAGTTAAATTGAGAAAATCGCTTCATTCGAAAATTCTTCATTGATTATATGTTCATTTTCTAGCTGTTGAATTACCTGTTTCGAGGATTGCATCAGCTTAGTAACCAGTGCTTTTGTGCTGGCATGCTTCATAATGTAAAAGAAAAATGTAAAATAAACCGAGATTCTATCTCTCTCGAGTTTAACCTTATGCATGTAGGTAGATTATGTTGTTCTTGTTATGTTTGTACCTCTTGGTAAAACCGCCCCCAAATTATTTAAGTAGGTAAATGCTATGGGTTTCAAAGATTTTGGTTTGAGTGTCCGTGTTGAATGTTAACCCTTAATAGTTCTTAAGACGCACAAAATGGAATTTTACAAGCAGAAATGAACTCTTTTGACTTTAACTACATATACAAGTTTATAAGAATAATTATTATATACTAAAATCAATGCTTTAGGAATAATCGTTTTCAGTTAGTACAGATAAATACATAGTGAGAACAAAGTACTAAACTCTGGTAAAAGAGAAACCAAGTTACGAACTAGTTGGTGTTGATACGGATTTTGACAACAAGTAATATATTGTTTTAACGTATCTATGTGTTACACAGAACATGAATACCGAGGGGGGAAAATAATGTTAATGATTTACGGCTGTGTTCAAAGTTAAAATATAACAAAAATTATATATATTATATATAACCCTGAAATTATATATAAGAAAAAGCTCGGTCTCTGCTAAAGTAAAAGAATATTGTGTATTATTTTGTTTTGTTTTGTTTTTGATTTTTGTTTTTTTGTATCTAGGCATTTTTTTCGTCAAATGTATGTATGTCTGGCCTCAGACTTCTAAATTATGAGAAATGTAATGAAAGCAAAGGTAGAGGTAATAAAACACGAAAAATTAGCAGAATAATGAAATAATACGATGTAATTGTATGCATTATGTGGATAGGATTTATAACCAAATAAAATGCTAAAAAGTACAATAACGAAATGCCTAACTCCGATTTAAATACTTATCAGAAGTCCTCTATATCAAATGACAAAATCAAACACATCAAACGAATGGAAAACAAATGTCATATTTCTTACTTGGTGAAGGCTTTTTCTATGCAGAACATGTTGGATTAAATCCGATTTTAAATCTAACTAAACCTCAATTGTATGACAGTTGTATAAAATTCCATTAAAAGACAACAATGTATGAACACAAAAAACAGACATGTTAGGAAAAAATGTCAAAATTACGATTGTGAATTCAATGCTGTACAAGATTTGTCTTTTAAAATAAAAACACAGATACACAGAACTTTTGGATGGTCTATCAGTGACTTCCTAGTTTCAATGTACTGGTATGTTCCTTCTGTCTGAGAAGCATGAACAGCAATCTATTCATGAATATTTACAAAAGCCTTACCTATATAAACTTGAACTTACTGTTACTACCACTGTCATCCATAAAAGCCTTGCATAGTATACAATGGCTTTGGATTTTTTTCACATTCCTTCAATTCACCTTTTTCATTGAATTCATAACTTTTCAATGTCTCATTTCGTCATCTTAATCTTAATCTTTAGTGTGTATACTGGTACGTTTTAAGCGTATGCTGGTACGTAACACTCTCGTTACTGTTTCAAGACTTGAGACCGATCACAGTTAACTTAATGCCACCAACAAAACCCATCAAACGTACCAGGCATATACAGGCATGTTTCTTTTTGACACTGTGGTGTAGTTTTGGCAACAGCTCAATTCAAACGGGATATCACATCCTCATGTTCACAGAGATGTTGTACACTGAGGCGTGTAAACATATGGATCCTTTAAATAAACTTATTCTTAAAGATTACCAATTCAAAACTGTAATTAGATCTTTGAACATTGTTTTATTAAGTATACATTTTGATTTTTTTATCAGTTAATTACAATCAAATTTAATACAATTCTTATATACAGCACATTCATGGTATTACAAACTTTCGATACTTGTATCATGTCATGGCTCAAGGTTAAGGATGACTATACACTAAATTCATTGGATGTTTGATTTGCCACTGATTGACATTTTAATCTTAGTAAGTAAGTAAGTAAATTTTATTTAGAGTCGGCATATATATACATAATAACAGAGAAAACATGAGCTCTGGTGAGCTCTTTAACCGACTATCACATAAAAAACATGCAGCATCATGCAAATACTACCAAATAAAACTAAAAAAAACATGCAATATAATGAAAGCAACTCTTATTTGATTTGTGAGTCTCCAGAGTCAAAGTTCATGTGGCAAGCGCCTCTATGTGCATTGAAACGGGGGAATCAGCAAATCACTTGGGATCATAAAATATAACAGACTAAAAGCATAAAAACAATAAATAAATAAAAGCACTAGCATTTAATGGCAGATATATTAAAAAAAAAAATACATAAAAAGCAGAGCAAAAGGCCATTATAAAAAGAAAGAAAGAAATTTCAGCTTTGAGACTGCACTGGGTGGAAACGACATGAACGATGCATGATTTTGTTTTATTTGTTGATATTAGCTTTAAAGTAGCTGCCAGGAACTGCAAGTACTCTCAGGTCTGTACTAAGTGTTTATTGTTTTGGAGATAAATACAGATGTACTAGTACTAGATACTTGATTAGTAAGGCCTTTGCAGCTGATTTGTATAGTTTGATCTTATGGTGTACTGGTATATCACTGCCTCAGGTTAAGGAGGGGATGGCGCCCTCAAATAATTTTAACCCCGCCACTTTATGTATTTCCTGTCACAAGTCAGGAGCCTGTAATTCAGTGGTTGTTGTTTGTTGCTGTGTAACATTTTGTATTTGTATTTTGTTCGTTATTTTGTACATAAATTTAGCTGTTAGTTTTCGCTTTCAAATTATTATCTATTTTTCATTTCGATGCCTTTCAAAGCTTACAATGCGTTATGGGCTACGCATATGGTTAAAGGCCGTACGGTGACCTATAGTTGTTTGTTTAATACGGTGCCATTTGGTCTCTTGTGAAGAGTTGTCTCATTCGCAATCCTATTACATCTTCGTTTTATATGTGATAGTATTTATCAGGTTATACACAAGTATCTGTTTATTTATAGATAAAAATTTATAGATTTTTTGTTAAAAATAATGACAAAGCTGATAACATGGATCTTTATTTGAAAACACACTATGTTTTTCTTAAAGGTAATTCTGAATATTTGTAGTATAGATCGAATATACGCAACAGTAAGGGCTGTTGATGCAACCCAATCTCTGTCCTTGAGAGTTTAAGCAATTCACTCAGGTTTTAATGCTCAAACAATTTTCATTACTGAACAATTTGTTAGTTCAATATTATTCGAGCTTGTCTGGTATTCTACAGAAGAACATGTGACAGAGAAATGGGGAAAAAATTACAATGAAAATTAAAAAATACACTTACCTGTGCAATGTTTTGTGCTTTCTTGTAGAAGATTATCACTTTAACAACACACACCGACTTTTCATTGCCTAAAAAAAACCAAAACACAGACCCAGGCTACTGCTGACAGGGGCAATCCTGCCCATAATTCGTGTGGATTTCAGTTTTACATGCTTAAGCATGGAAGTATTATATAATCAATATAATACTTTCGAATCATACCTGAGGGTCTGGATTGGAGTCCTTTATTTCATCCAAACCCCCAGCCATCGGTCCATTTCTGACCGATGGTACGTACATACCAGCAGTGGTATAGTCTGTAGTATACAGAGAGCAAGGACTTCTATATATGCCTGATAATACGTTTGACTTAAATATTCTATGGTTATTTGTGGTGTGCAAAACGGCAGTTTTTCCTTTTAGATGTTGTTATTCGACAAGGAAGTAAATTTTATGATCTTAAAAATGCACACTACAATATCTGAAACATTGGTTAATATCTAAAAAGGTATTGAAAAGAAATTAAACACAATATAGATGAGAACGGCAAATAAGGGGAGCTAACCACACCATTTGATAAACTTAAGATTGAAAACGAAACAGGATAACTCCTAAGCCTTAAACAAACTCTGACTGTATAAACAAATTAGAACTCTAACAAACATGACCTATCATTATCTATATGATTTGCAGATTACGCTTTTCACCTTTTTTTTCTAATAGTCATTTAAAGGTTTCTTTGATCTTACCATATAGTTCTATGAAAGAAAATGGATACAAATTTACAAGTTCAAAGATTAACTTATTTTGACAGAAATAATACTTTTTATATCTTGTTAACGTAATTAATAATTCTCGCTTGTTATGTTGAAAATGAATTATTTTATTACTCCAATATATTCATAATTAATATAGAAGCACTAATAATGTATTCCAAATAAGGTAAATAACATCGTTTCATCATACTTATATTATTTCTTATCTCCAAGTTTGTTATAGTCATAATTATTTTGACTACAAAAACATGTGACTGTAAAATGTAAAAATTGTCACAAGTATGCACCTCTTTAATCTCAAGTTATATGGAATGGTTTTTTTTATAACCAAACAAAAGGCTGTCGTAAATTTAGTGGTATGATGATTGTGTATCTTTTGGTAGATCGTTTACAATATGTATAATTCGGCAAAAGCCTTGTTTTATGTATTTGTATATACTTTGATTAAAAATAGAAATGAATGATATTGGGCAGGTAAACCTTGGGTCAAGTCAAATGTGAAGGGGTGTTCGAAGGGAAATTCTAAGATGGGCAATAAAGAATGCAATTGAACATCCACCCGGCAATAACAGTATGCACCTTATTGTCCTTTATAAACAGACGAGTATTTCGGTTCACTTGCAACCGACCATGCAAGGGCTGTATAGCCTAGCCGGTCAAGGTCGTTAAAAACTTCCATTTGTTGTTCACTTTCATTCATCTGAAGTCTATGAAGACGAAAATCTTGAAACTTACGTGATTATATTTTCTAAAACGGAATTGTGTTCATGATTGTAATGAAACAAAGGACAAGGTTGGTGCCATTTCTTTCAGAATTGTACAAGATGTAGTTTGTCAAATATATATTTCACGATATAAGAGAAGATATAGCTTGAAGGGTACCAATGTGTACCATTAGGACAAGTTGTAGCTTGTAGGATACTAAATTGTACGATTAGGACAAGTGTCCTAGACAAATAACAAATTGGTATTTGTGCAAACGTGTATCGCATATATTTTACATTGTTAATTAATGTATATAAATCTCGTTGTTAAAGCAAGAACAGTTGCATATATTTTAATTTAAAGGCATAATTTGAGGGATATAAATCATTTGGTGAATACTTTATATACATTGTAAATTTATTTGGAACATTTTGTATCCAGTATCAAACTGCTAACAAACCTATTCTATAATAAATTGATGCGCTTCCCTATGAACACATTACACTAGAATATGCAGTTTTATCATAGACTACCGTTGACATGATTTCAATTTGAACCGTCTAAGAATGTTCTTGAATTCTAGAAACAATTGCAACCGCAATGGATTACTCTTTAGTTTGTGTCATTCAATTGCAGATAAACTATAGAAACAATAACGAGCGCAGTCCTCCATCTGCGTCTATCGCGTTAGACAGAGTACCAAAACAGGGTTTCGTTATTATATCTCAGGGTAAAATGTAAAGTGCAGGCTGACCAATTAAGCTCCATTTGATGTTTGTTAATGATGTATGTAAAAGGCTAATTTGTACTCGTTGTCCGTGTAATTTTAATGATCAATGAGACTCTAACTCTGAGCCTGTGTTGCAAATCATCAACAATGGACTCTCACCAACATTGTAGACTAGAATAAAATTAATGACAAAAATGAGATTTTTGTTCATCTTCTTTTGCTGATCAATTTTTATTTAAAGTTTTCTCTGTTTTCTATAGTTTTTGTCCAAAAATAAGGAAAAACAAGGTTACTCAATTGTCATTTATGACCAATCTCGCCTATTATAAAGAGTCTACCAAATATGTTAGCAAAATTTTTTTTTGGTAATTTTAAGTTTAACAAAAATGGGTCTACAGAAAACGGATGCCTCACTTCCACTATCATTATCTTTATTCAGTGGACCGTGTAATTTGGGGTAAAATGTGGCATTGAAATGAGATTGATCATATTTTATTATCCCCAAACTCAATCCTAGCCATCCCTGTGTGATATGGGAACTTGAGGTGTAATGTCAGAGAGATCCATACACTTAAACACAAAAAGTAAAATCACAAAAATACTGAACTCCGAGGAAAATTCAAACGGAATGTCCCTGACCAAATGACAAAATCAAATGATAAAACACATCAAACGAATGGACAACAACTGTCATATTCCTGATTTGGTACAGGCATTTTCAAATGTAGAAAATGGTGATTTGAACCTGGTTTTAAAGAGCTAAACCTGTCACTTGTATGACAGTCGCATCAAGTTATTGTCCAGAAACTAGAAAAATACTTTTTGTTGGCCCTAATCCCTAAACTGTTGGTACCATAACCCCCATAATCAATCTCAACCTTCCTTTTGTGGTCTTCTGGTAAAATTTCAAACAGATACATTTACTTAAACTAAAGTTAATGTCTGGAAACCAAATGTGTCTTTGGATAACCGCAATGCCGAAGATGACCGTGAAGACGATATCATAGCATTGTTCGACCCAAAAAAAATGTTTGCAGTCATACAAAAAAACAAAGTACTGGAAAGAACCCAGTCAGCTCCAAAATAATATTATACTATTTGGTCAATATGGCTGTTGTGCTATGCCAATACAGGCTCAGAAATATTCAGCAATGCCCACATTTGGAGAAAATTTAAATTCCCCCTTCTTTTCTATATACAAAAATATACTATTAGAAAAGAAAAAGAAATAATAATGATAATGTAGGACAAAACTATTTTTATATATACTAGTGAGTTTGGGAAGTCTTCACTTAAAGCTAATGGAACCATTTCATCGCAAAAGAATATTCTAAAAAAACAGGGAAAATTGTATTGCACCTTTAATGTTTGCCTTTCCTTAGCTAGTTATCCATTATTCTAACAAACACTTGTTTAAACCTCTTCTTTTTTAAATTCTCAACATGTGGCAACAGCTAGTCATCAATAAAGTCGGTTGTTGCTTAAGTATTTCTTTGGTTTACAAAGATTTTTAAGCATTTGAGAAAATTATACTTTTATTTGTTACAACATGTTATAAAACATCTACTTTCTTTCAAATCACTTGATCTGAAAGTAACTGAGGTACATCATATCTAACATATTTCATTGTTTAACTTTTTGATAGTCATATATCATACTGTAATCAGATACTGCTATAATTTAGGACTACGATGATTTTAGTGGTACAGATATAGACAACAAGTCATATGCTGCTACAACTCTATCTTTTCCCATCACGGAAGCTGCTTCATCATATAATATCTGTACAGTTTCTTGGTTCTGTAAATAAAACATGTGATGACATTGTCTTGTTTAAACTAGCATAGATAACAAGGAAACTTATTTGTAATATATTTAAACATTTTGTTTTTACTTTTTGGAAACAAACTCATTGACAATAATTCAAAATTCTCTTATTTTCATATCAATGAAGATGGTGTAGTTTTATGTAATATAGCTTCTTTACCATACAATACAAACATAGAATATGTCTTTTTTATGAACATGTGGACTTGTATATATACTGGTATCCAATCAATATTCCATAAACAGATTTTTATCTAATATGTAATATTCAAAGTGGTGTTTTTATTACAAAATATAATATCCAATATTGATTATGTGTGTCCAATTTCTAGTATTTTTACCAATTTCAAATGTAAATCATTTTAGAATTTTAATTTGTATCAGAGATATATTGACTCTTTAAGCTGCCATACAAAGAAACAAGATGATGTAAAGTACATGTGTCGGTCACCTAGATCCAAGAGCATCTTCATCGATAGTCCCTCTCCAAAATTGAAGACTGCAATATAATTCATGACTATGATCTGCTTCTTGCAAATTTTGTTTTGCTGATAATTGTTTTTTTAAAGTTTCACTCTATCGTCTATAGTTTTTGTCCAAAAAGCGAAAATGTGTAGCCATCATCAGTTAAGAGCAAAACACTTATATAAAACAATTCACAACTTCATCTATGCTAACCTATTTTTATTTCTGTTTTTTAGAAAAACAAAGTATATGGGATATCCATCTATGTATTGCTAATCAAATTTGCTGTTTTGAGTTTCTATCAATTTAAATAATTTTTGAGATAATAGGCAACACATAAGTTGGTAAAAGCCATAAGTACAAGTCAAAAACTCCTTTATAGAGTTGACTGAAGATCTTGATCATTTGTTTTATTTGTCTTACTGATTAGTTTTGCTTTTATATGTTTCTGTTTAACTATAAATTTTTCAGAATAATAGGTGTGAATGAATACTAATCGGTCGTATTTATCATTTAATGGCCATAACTCCTATAATCAGTAGGTAGATTTCCAAATTTTGATCATTTCTGCCTTATCAGATTTTCTTTATCCTAAGCAAGTTAAGATTGTCTCTATCTTGAGCATTATTTTTAAGATAGCAGTCAAAACTTGCATTTTACTCAATGTTCTATGTTTAGCCATGTCAGCAATTTTGATACCAGGTAAGTTATTGGACACATTTCAAAAACTAAAAAAAATGATTTCATAGAAGATTTTTGTAAAAATTTACAGACAAGGATAATGATAATGATGGGCTACAACGCTAAGTGATAGAAAAGCTCACAAAGCCCTTTGGGTAAGGTGAGCTAAAAAGGAAGAAATGTACTCACCTCAGTATCTGTGCAATTGATAGGTTTATACCTCTGACTATAATGTGTCAACACCAGCTTCTCAACATCTAATCGTTGGGCAATATCTGCTGCCATTTCTGATAAAAACAAATTTGTTACATCCGTGTACTCATTTATATATTGTATAATGGAATATAATGACTATAAGTTTTTGAAGTCTTCTATGGTGGAGATGTCTACTTCAGTATCAAGATACTATGACAATTATGTAATTTTTCTAACAAAACATTTACTTTAAACAATAGAGACCGATTTGGGTTTGGTCAAATCTTGTTTTTCTTTTCTTTATAAAAAAAGTGTTTTAATTGATTTTTTCGTTTACAAAACTGAAGCATCTTCTTGATAACAATTTCTTTATTTCTATTTCATAAACAACAGGTTAGCTTAATCTCCAAGCAGCTCTATTTTATAAAAAGATACCTATATGACACACTATCCAGATTCTTATGCTTGAGACGAAAAAATAAACCCTCTCAAACAGGATATATGAATGGAAAGATATTCACTTTTCAGTAGCAAATATCAAGTGCATCATTAGAAATAGAACATTTTAAACATAATTTGTAAAAAAGACCAACAAACGTAGACATAATATAAACAGGTTAGTCCACAAGGTAGAAGTATATAATAAGATAATATTATGCCTCCATATCCAGACTAATTATTCTGATACAAGCTGGTTAAATGCTTACACAAGTCTACATATGCAATTGAAACGAGATACACATGCTTCCTTAATCTAGAGATATAATGTTTATATATCTGTCAAATTAATTTCATGTCAAAAGACCACTTCTTATTAAATTATGAATTCCATGAGGGCAAGTGTTTCATTTGTTTTAATAGTCTGAATCACACAAAAGAAAGTTGAAAATATTTGCTGATGTCAAAACTCTCTAAGATCACAGTAAAGAATTTAATTTCTATTCATTTTGAATGTCAGTTCAATAATTATATAATTAAATTCATTAAAAGCAACAACAAAAAAATTAAAATTGTATCTAATCTCAAAATAAAACACGACGCAGACAACAGTCAATAAAATTAAGGAATAATGTTACCACATTTTTAAGCATTATATTGTAACTGTTTTCATTGATTATTAGTAATGAGACTGTGATATGATTGGCAATAAGTCAGCTATCCACCAAAATTCAGAGGACAAAGTAGTGAGTACCGGACAGTTTTCCGCATTAAACAAGAGCAAATCCATACAGTACTCTTGTAGTAAGCTAATTAAGGTCACAGGGTAGCAAAATGTGTAGGCTTCGGTGGCCAAGTGGCCCAATCAGTTCATTTTTAATTATCACTAGCATTTCAAAGCTTGTAAGATCTAACTCTTATTGTTGTGAGGTGCGTTTTAGCTTTCAACTCGTATCTTATTTGACAAGGACCGTAATATTTACCACAGATTGAATGTTTTCACAGAAACACCAGCTTCCTACATCAATAACAATTGCTGTCATGACATAAAGAATCCATATATTTTAACTGTTAATCCCGCAAAGTGGAAAGGGATTAATATAAGTTGAAAAACTTGTTTCCCAATCCACTATAAATAAATATGTTTAAACTAACTGTTAATCCTACAATTTATTTCCGAATTACCTTCAAAAGGATATTGACAAATCTTACCTGGTGTTGAGTGACCATTTTGTATAGCAGTATCTTTACAACTATTTTGTAATGTTGCCTCATGTACTAAAATATCTGCATTTTGTCCAACTTTAAGAAGCTCCTCTGACCAGCAGGTATCACCACATATAATTACTTTTCTTCCTGGTCTTGGTGGTCCAACAACATCTCTGGGAGAAATCTTAACGAGAATTACATGTATCTCAGCTTAAAGGTTCATGCATACATTTGACTTCAGTCAAAAGTTAGTCATAACTCTAGATGAAGGTTCATTCATTTCTTCGTTGTTCATTAACTGTTCATGCAATATTTCTCTATTCTTCATTTATTTTGACCATAAGTATCTATTCTTTATATATCATCATATTGAAATTCTCTATCCTGAATTCAGTTTGCTTATTTTTCTCTATTTAATTATTGCCCGTTACTGAGTAACTCAGCACTTTTTACCTATTATTATCTATTCTTTAAAACTCAGCAAGACCCTCATACAACATCAAATCAATTTTATTGAATATACCTCTTCTATGAAATACATGTAGTTTAAATTGTAAGTTTCTACTTTTTCAGTGCAGATGCTATTATTTTACAGAAAAACCTTTAGTGCAAAAGTTAAGGTTCTACCTTTTTGTGGGTGTGTTTGGTACCATTTTTTCCATTGCTCACAATAATGGAATACCAAGTTTGCCCATAAGCAATCTATTAATTGCTGCTGCAATTTTGGCCTTTGAACAAATGACCCCCAAACCAATAAACACTTTAAAAAGCTTTTTATATGAAAAAGTATAACAAATCAATAGTATGTACCAGTAATGTCAAAACGCATTCTTAATTAAAAGCACCTGGTGACTGTTCCAGTGAATCACTGACCTTCTTAATGAATTAAAAGTGATGCACTATTCATATAAAGTGTTGAAGGTTATCAGCTACCAGAAAGATTTCTGTTATTCGTCGGAGGTTAAATTTTATTCGATCATTTAAATATCTGGTGGAAATTTCAAGTTACATCAAACTTCCTTCAACTGAATAGGTATGCTATGGTAAACAATTAACCAAATGTTACTGGCTTGGTAAACATCGATAACATAACAAGAATTTGGCTTCGCTTGTGACTTCATTTAAAGCATTGTACATAGTAGCCATGCAGTCTTGTAGTTAAAGATAATGATTTGCCAAAAAATCAAGTTTTTTGAATGATAGAATTAACCAAACATTCCATTTCATTCAACTGATTTCTTAAACACAATGTTTAATTTATAATTGGTATTTTAATCATGCAATATGATTAAATTTTACTTTTGAAAAAAGAAGCTTTTTTAACATTGATAAAATATTTCGAAAATATATGTACCATTTACCTTTTCTCCAGATGGTGCTGTGATTTTCTCCCCTGCTTTTATTTTAGAATATAATGGACCTGGAGGTACACCTTTAGCCTTTAATTTAGCTGCATCTAACCTGTCATAATTATACAGTTTCAGTATAATATGGTATATTTTCTCAGACATCTGAGCTTTCCTTTTTTACTATACTGATTGAAATCTACAGTAATACTAAGTACATCTAGACTATTGAGATAAAACTAATAAATTATTGCAGATTATAAAATGAAAATATATAATTTATCACTAATTTGTGTATTTTCTTTTGATTCTTTGTAAGATGATTTTTCAAATCATGCTATTTGCCAGAAACAGAAATTATCGATATTATATAAAGGATGTTAGTAAGTGTATATTTTTTCTTAGTTGAGAGAAAGAAAATGTTTGACGTCATGAAAATAAGATAGTGATGTTGCCTATGAAAACAGCGATAAACAGATAATCATTGGTCTTTCCAACTGTAGGCATTTTCGGCTAAATCTCAACTAATGGCCATTAGATGAGTTTGTAGCTGATAAATACCCTCGTGTTTAAGATGCCCTCTACAAAGTATAATTATACGTAGAAATTATACCAAACTATATTAATTAAATGCTGATTTGAAGGTTTGCAGAATGAAATAATTGTTTTTGTATGAACTTCCTGATCTCATTAACACATTCGGTTATCATTTGAACCTAATTATTTTTGTTATTCAATAGGGAGTATGGTGTTAATTGAATATATCTGTAAGTCTATATAAAGTTTATTCACATATTTTCTTGCCCTGTACAATTTAAAGGTTGACATATCGAGTAGACACTGAGATGAGTAAAGCCTTTTTAACAGATTTTTGTTCTTATGTTGACCAGTTACACCACTGTCCAAGGTAAGGACTGAGTGTTCAAAATGTTTAACCCCGACATATTTGTATGTTGCTGTCAAAAGTTTTGATCCACCCCTTCGTGTTTGTTGCTCTATTTCTTATTTGTTTTTGGTGCATGACTTTGTACATAAATTATGCCATCATTTTTCTTGTTTGAATTGTTTTACATTTTTATTTCAGGCCCTTTTGAAGCTGACTATGCTTTGTTCATCGTTGAAGGCCATATTATGACCTATAATTGTTAATTTCTATGTCATTTAGTCTCTTGTGAAGAGTTTTCACATTGGCAATCAAACTACATCTTGTTCTTTATACTTGGTCTATTGTTGTAGACCGTGTGTTAACCTCTCTAGTACAGATTTAGAGTTTGATATATTCAAAAGACAGCTAACTATTAAGGACCATATGTTGATCTTTCATGAGTAGATATTTCACATTTTACATTAAAAGATGTGGTCAAAAGAAAATACAATAGATTAGAACCATTTCAATATGTTCATGCACAAGTTCACATCTTACAAATTCTAATTTTCATTTTGACAGATATTTTTCTTTCAAAAATAATTCAAAGATGCATTGATGGATAGTGTATAAATGCCATACTTTCCAGCTATTGGTTTCTCTTGTATTACAAATGCAAACGATGGAATTCTATGTTTCAACCAAACTGCCTTTACTCCAATTTTATTGTCATCATATCTAAATAAAAAGTCAAACCAGAATAAATATATAATGAGTTGGCTACGTTTCTTGACGTACGAAAATTACAAAATTTAAACTAGATACTCTGAAACTTATTCAGCATAAGTTTCAAATGAGTTTGACTGAAATGAATACAGCAGTTTCAAAGGAGAAAACTTTAAAGTAAGCAAACACAATAAACAAATTATGAAAAATGTCTTAAAAAGGCAATAACTCCTAAAGAGGTCAGTCGACAGTTTTTATTATATATAAACCTATTGTAGGTCTTACTTTATTGAACATATTTGCTGCTTACCGTTTATCTTTATCAATAATAATATTCAAGACAATTACTGAAAAATGCAAAATTTCATTAAAATCTTCAATTTAGAGGCAATTATATAAAAAAAAACCAGGTACTTGATTTTGTTGCTGCATTTTATCCTTCGTTCTATTTTTAGCCATGTCGGCCAATTTTTTGGGGGAAACAGAACATAAACACAAGCTTTATTCTAGATAACATAAGAATTATTCAGCCTAAATTTTATTTAAATTTGGTTAGGTATTTTCAGGAGCAGTTTTTTTTATAATTATGAAACATAATATCAAAATTGTGTGAAATTGTCCTTAAAGGGCAATAACTCTTTAAGAGGTCATTTATCAATTTTGGCCATGTGAAAGTTATTCATAGATCTCACTTTGCTTTTTGCTGTTAATGTTTTTATCGTTATCTGTAATCACTAGTAATATATTCAACATTATAATCAAAAACTGCAAAATTTCCTTAAAATTACCAGTTAAGTGGCAGCACCCCAACAAAGGGAAAAGTGCTGGTACAACTTTACCTAATGCACATTTTTATTGCAAGTCAGAATTGGTTGGAATTTGTTCAGGAGTTTCCGTTGGAAAGTGAGCTAAAACCCAAGTTAATTCAAGAATGACTGGATCCTAAATGGTTTTTTTTTTCAATCTAAATTTCTTATTCGTACTTCTACAAAAAAAAACCCACTAAAATCTTTGTAAGCAGACATAAAGTAATTAAACAAGATATCATTTGTGTTTGAAACAAATCAATAAATTATCTCCCTCGCGAGTTTCATTGCGTCGTGGTCACTTGATTTTTGCAAAGATTGTTGTGTAAAAGTGTTGATATTTTTTTGAGCTTGGCAAATAAAATTTTTGAAAATCAAAACATTCCAATTTGTTCAAGCAGGATTAACTTTAGTGAAACAGGACTCAAGAGAACTTTCATAATATTGATGAAAATTGACTAAAATCATTTAATGAATTTAGTCATTAGATATAAACTAATGTGACTTGAGAAATAAATAAACAAATTATCACAATGTTTAACGTTACTTTTCTAATTTACTTGCAATAGTAGACAACTTACAGTTCCCAAACTTTGTCTCTGTCACATTCTATAACTAAACCTGGTCTTTCATTTGGATGTAAGACATCATCACAAGATAGGTTGACATCCCATGTCTAAAAGTAAGAATTTAAATCTAATTCATTCACATCAGGGGTTGAAGTCATATAACTTTACTCAGTGCTCGGAGCACAAAAATCATGCTCGAAACAAGAAATCTAACATTTTGATGGGTTAATTTTGGAGTACGAGTACAAAAAACTGACTTTAAAGTTTTATGACTTCAAGGCCTGGCCTTTTAGTTATAATACTTTGCTCAGTATTAGGCGTACAGAATTTGTTCTCAAAACACCTAATTCATTATATGAATGGTTCATTTCCTAGTTTGAGAAGGATATCTGTACTGGAAAGTTTTATCACCATAGTTTTAATGTAAATAAAAGTTATATCACTTATTTAATGAGTATAGGTTCTTTTATTTATGTAAGATTTAAAATATTCATGTTTAAACGTGATATTTCATATATTTATACTTGCCATGTTTGATTTTATATTATTTTGAATAAACAAAGACCTTCACTTGGAACATATGCATTAACAGAAATGGAAATGAGCTACTTTTTTTTTACTTTAGCTTTGAAAAATACCAGCAAATAATTTGGTTTCATAACCACCCCTCCCAAACATTATTTTAAAGAGTGAGTATGTACAATGTAGCACAGTAGGCAAATCTTTTTTTCTCATATTTAGATGTTTTATCTATAAACTAGTAAAGTCTTTTATTTACAACTCTATATTTAAGGATGTTTTCAATTACCAATTGGACATCTTTCATTGTCTTTTTTTTTTTTACATCTTTTAAATTACAATTTCACAATTAAATCAGTATACTACTTAATTGAAAGGAAGAAGTCGAATAACCCTTTATCTACATGTTATTTTAGACCTATTAGAAAAAGCCTTAACATGTATATTCAAAGACGCGTCTGACAGAAACCGTTTTTTTTTTATATAATCAAAGGTGGCTTATATCAAAAGATAAATGGGGAATAAGTCCAAAAAGGGATACAAATAAAGAACGATATAAGTGACAATACCCAAATTTGTACTTTATCTGAGTTTTGTGGTTGTTATTAGCATTGTGTATAAGTTTCATAACTTTGAAAGGTTGAGGCAAACTTGCTTAACAGATCAGAAACGACAAGTTCAGCAATGTTTCAATTTGTACATGAACATAACTCTAGAAAATTAAAAGTGAGGCAACCAAAATTGATCTGTGTTTTGTGTTTGAAAGTTGCCCATAAGTTTCATAACATTTGTTTGAGGCAAACTAAAGTAAGAAAAAGGAAACGAAAAATTCAGCAAATTCAGCAATATTAACAAACTTTTGTAAAAGGGCATTACTCGAGAATGGTAAACATGATTTTACCCTTACCTTATCCTTAACCCTACAATTCTAATAACTATAGCCAAAACCCTAGTTAAAACCTTCATTGTAAAAGTTTTGTCTTAAGATGTTCAAAAAAGTTATTTCATTATCCTAAGGAATTCCCTATGGCAGCTTTTATTATTTCGATCCTATTTCTAAATCTAATCTCAACCCTAACCATTACCCTAATTGTAAGGCTGAGTGTTTGTAATTCGATAAGGCTGTTCAAAGCTGTCCTTTAAGGCTCATTAGGCAAATCCTTTTGAAGCCCTTACTCAATGTTAATGCTATTTCAAATTCATCTTTTCCCTATCCCTAACCCTAGCCATAACCCTAATTGTAAGGCTGAGTGTTTGTAATTCAACAAAGGCTGTTCAAAGGTGTCAATTAAGGCTCCTTAGGCAAATCCTATTGAAACCCATGCTAAATTTCATCTTTACCCTATCACTAACCCTAGCCATAACCCTAATTGTAATGCTGAGTGATCAGTATTGATTAAGGCTGATCTAATTTGTCAATTAAGTAGGCAAACCAATTTTAATTCTATTTCTTAATTTCATCTTAACCCTAACCATAACTCTAACACTAGCCCTAACCCTAGTTGTAATAATGAAGGTTTGTGTTTTGAATAAAGCTGTTCGAATGTGTTGATCAAGTTTTCTAAGGCAAACCCTATTGCAGCTCCTAATAAATATAATCATATTTCGTAATTTCCTCTTAACCCTATACCTAACTCTAACACTAGCCCTAACCCTATTTGTAATAATTAAGGCTTGTGTTTTGAATATGGCTGTTCGAATGTGTTGATTTAGTTTTCGTAGGCAAACAATATTGCAGTCCCTAATCAATTTTTATCCGATATCTAAATTTCAATTTAACCTAAACATATTTCTTAATTTCATCTCAACCATATACTTAACTCTAGCACTACCCCTAACCCTTATTGTAATGCTGAGTGTTTGTGTTTTGACTCAGGCCTTTCAGGCCTATTCCAACCCTTCATCAATTTTAATCAATTTTAATCCTATTTCTCAATTTCATCTTAACAATAACTCTAACCCTAACCCTAACCCTAATCCTAATTGTTATGCTGAGTGTTTGTATTTTGACACAGGCCTTTCGAATGTGTCAATTCGGTATCCTCAGGCGAACCGTGTTACAGCCCTTAATCAATTTTAATCCTATTCCTAATTCATCTTAACCGTAACCCTAAGCCTAACCCTAACCTTAACCCTAATTGTTATGCTGAGTGTTTGAGTTTTGACTAAGGCCTTTCCAATGTGTCAATTGAGTATCTTTAGGCAAACCGTACCAGCCCTTAATGAATTTTAATCCTATTTCTCAATTTCATCTTAACCCTAACCCTAAGCCTAACCCTAACCCTAATTGAAATGCTGAATGTTTGAGTTTTGACTAAGGCCTTTCCAATGTGTCAATTAAGTATCCTTAGGCAAATTGTACTCCAGCCCTTAATCAATTTTGATCCTATTTCTAAATTTCATCTTAACCCTAACCCTAACCCTACCCTTAACACTAGCCCTACCTTTAATTGTAATGATGAGTGTTTGAATTTTGACTAAAGCCTTTCCAATGTGTCAATAAAGTATCTTTAGGCAAACCGTATTCCATCCTTTAATCAATTTTAACCCTATTTCTCAATTTCATCCTAACCCTAACCCTAACCCTAGCCCTAACCCAATCTAATTAAAAACCGATCTCTCATCGCTCTTGTTTCTGATATGTCGCGTGGGAGATCTAACGAAACCGGCTTTGAGGTCACATGTGAGTGAACTAAAAGTCATGAATTTATAAAGATATGCAAATGAGTTGACGACCTATTAATAAGCCAATGAAAAAAGTTTATGAATTATTATGACTGACGACTTCGTCGTAAATAAAATGAGTTACATCCCTTTGCCTTACGTTAAACTTCCAAGATCGTGGAAGACTCAATTTCATTGGTCGAAAAAGACACACCTACGAGGTCACTCACATGTGACCTCAAAGCGGGTTTCGTTAGATCTCCCACGCGACATATTAGAAACAAGAGCGATGAGAGATCGGTTTTTAATTAGATTGGCCCTAACCCTAATTGTAATGCTGGGTGTTTGTGTTTTGACTCAGGCCTTTCGAATGTGTCAATTCGGTATCCTTAGGCGAACCCTATTCCAGCCCCTAATCAATTATACTCCTATTTCTAAATTTCATCGTAACCCTAACCTTAACCCTAGCCCTAACCCTAATTGTAATGCTGAGTGTTCGAACTTTCACTCAAGTCTTTCGCAAGTGTCAATTCGGTATCCTTAGGCGAACCTTATTCCAGCCCATTATAAATTTTAATCCTATTTCTAAATTTCATCTTAACCCTAACCCTAACACTAACCCTAGACCTAACTATAATTGTAATGCTGAGTTTTTGTATTTTGACTCAGGCCTTTCGAATGTGTCAATTCGGTATCCTTAGACGAACCCTATTCCAGCCCTTAATTAATTTTAATCCTATTTCTCAATTTCATATCAACCCTAACCCCAACTCTAATTGTAATGCTGAGTGTTTGTGTTTTGACTCAAGCCTTTCGAATGTGTCAATTCGGTATCCTTAGGCAAACCCTATTCCAGCCCTTAATCAATTTTAATCCTATTTCTAAATTTCATCTTAACCCTAACCCTAACCCTAACCCTAGCCCTAACCCTAATTGTAATGCTGAGTGTTTGTGTTTTGACTCAGACCTTTCGAATGTGTCAATTCGGTATCCTTAGGCGAACCCTATTCCAGCCCTTAATGAAATTAAATCCTATTTCTAAATTTCAACTTAACCCTAACCCTAACCCTAGTCCTACCTATATTTGTAATGCTGAGTTTTGTATTTTGACTCAGGCCTTTCGAATGTGTCAATTCGGTATCCTTAGGCGAACCATATTCCAGCCCTTCATCAATTTTGATCCTATTTCTAAATTTCATCTTAACCCTAACCCTAACCCTAGCCCTAACCCTAATTGTAATGCTGAGTGTTTGTGTTTTGACTCAGGCCTTTCGAATGTGTCAATTCGGTATCCTTAGGCGAACCCTATTCCAGCCCTTAATCAATTTTAATCCTATTTCTAAATTTCATCTTAAACCTAACCTTAACCCTAGCCCTAACCCTAATTGTAATACTGAATGTTTGTGTTTTGACTCAGGCCTTTCGAATGTGTCAATTCGGTATCCTTAGGCGAACCCTATTCCAGCTCTTAATCAATTTTAATCCTATTTCTAAATTTCATCTTAACCCTAACCCTAACCCCAACCCTAGCCCTAACCATAATTGTAATGCTGAGTGTTTGTGTTTTGACTCAGGTCTTTTGAATGTGTCAATTCGGTATCTTAAGGCGAACCCTATTCCAGCCATTATCAATTTTTATCCTATTTCTAAATTTCATCTTAACCCTAACCCTAACCCTAGCCCTTACCCTAATTGCAATGCTGAGTGTTTGTGTTTTGACTCAGGCCTTTCGAATGTGTCAATTCGGTATCCTTAGGCGAACCCTATTCCAGCTCTTAATCAATTTTAATCCTATTTCTAAATTTCATCTTAACCCTAACCCTAACCCCAACCCTAGCCCTAACCATAATTGTAATGCTGAGTGTTTGTGTTTTGACTCAGGTCTTTTGAATGTGTCAATTCGGTATCTTAAGGCGAACCCTATTCCAGCCATTATCAATTTTTATCCTATTTCTAAATTTCATCTTAACCCTAACCCTAACCCTAGCCCTTACCCTAATTGCAATGCTGAGTGTTTGTGTTTTGACTCAGGCCTTTCGAATGTGTCAATTCGGTTTCCTTAGGCGAACCCTGTTCCAGCCCTTAATCAATTTTAATCCTATTTCTAAATTTCATCTTAACCCTAACCCTAACCCTAACCGTAATTGTAATGCTGAGTGTTTGTGTTTTGACTCAGGTCTTTCGACGGTGTCAATTCGGTATCCTTAGGCGAACCCTATTCCAGCTCTTAATCAATTTTAATCCTATTTCTAAATTTCATCTTAACCCTAACCCTAACCCCAACCCTAGCCCTAACCGTAATTGTAATGCTGAGTGTTTGTGTTCTGACTCAGGTCTTTTGAATGTGTCAATTCGGTATCTTAAGGCGAACCCTATTCCAGCCATTATCAATTTTTATCCTATTTCTAAATTTCATCTTAACCCTAACCCGAACCCTAGCCCTAACCCTAATTGTAATGCTGAGTGTTTGTGTTTTGACTCAGGCCTTTCGAATGTGTCAATTCGGTATCCTCAGCCGAACCCTATTCCAGCCCTTAATCAATGTTAATCCTATTTCTAAATTTCATCTTAACCCTAACCTTAACCCTAGCCCTAACCCTAATTGTAATGCTGAATGTTTGTGTTTTGACTCAGGCCTTTAGAAAGTGTCAATTCGGTATCCTTAGAGGAACCCTATTCCAGCCCTTGATAAATTTTAATCCTATTTCTAAATTTCATCTTAACCCTAACCCTAACCCTAACCCTAAGCCTAATTGTAATGCTGAGTGTTTGTGTTTTGACTCAGGCTTTTCGAATGTGTCAATTCGATATCCTTAGGCGAACCCTATTCCAGCCCTTAATCAATTTTAATCCTATTTCTAAATTTCATCTTAACCCTAACCCTAACCCTAGCCCTAACCTAACCTTAATTGCAATGCTGAGTGTTTGTGTGTTGACCCAGGACAGTCGAATGTGTCAATTCGGTATCCTTAGGCGAACCCTATTCCAGCCCTTAATCAATTTTAATCCTATTTCTAAATTTCATCTTAACCCTAACCCTAGCCCTAACCCTAATTGTAATGCTGAGTGTTTGTGTTTTGACTCAGGTCTTTCGAATGTGTCAATTCGGTATCTTTAGACAAACCCTATTCCAGCCCTTAATCAATTTCAATCCTATGTTTAAATTTCATCCTAAGCCTAACCCTAACCCTAGCCCTAACCCTAATTGCAATGCTGAGTGTTTGTGTTTTGACACAGGCCTTTCAAATGTCTCAATTCGGTATCCTTAGGCAAACCCTATTCCAGCCCTTAATCAATTTTAATCCTATTTCTAAATTTCATCTTAACCCTAACCCTAACCCTAGCCCTAATCCTAATTGCAATGCTGAGTGTTTGTGTTTTGACTCAGGCCTTTCGAATGTGTCAATTCGGTATCCTTATGCGAACCCTATTCCAGCCCTTAATCAATGTAAATCCTATTTCTAAATTTCATCTTAACCCTAACCCTAACCCTAACCCTAGCCCTAACCCTAATTGTAATGCTGAATGTTTGTGTTTTGACTCAGGTCTTTCGAATGTGTCAATTCGGTCTCTTTAGGCGAACCCTATTCCAGCCATTAATCAATTTTGATCCTATTTCTAAATTTCATCTTAACCCTAACCCTAACCCTAGCCCTAACCCTAATTGTAATGCTGAGTGTTTATGTTTTGACTCAGGTCTTTCGAATGTGTCAATTCGGTATCTTTAGGTGAACCCTATTCCAGCCCTTCATCAATTTTGATCCTATTTCTAAATTTCATCTTAACCCTAACCCTAACCCTAGCCCTAACCCTAATTGCAATGCTGAGTATTTGTGTTTTGACTCAGGCCTTTCGAATGTGTCAATTCGGTATCCTTAGGCGAACCCTATTCCAGCCCTCAATCAATTTTAATCCTATGTTTAAATTTCATCTTAACCTTAACCGTAACCCTAGCCCTAACCCTAATTGCAATGATGAGTGTTTGTGTTTTGACTCAGGTCTTTTGAATGTGTCAATTCGGTATCTTAAGGCCAACCCTATTCCAGCCCTTAATCAATTTTAATCCTATTTCTAAATTTCATCTTAACCCTAACCCTAACCCCAACCCTAGCCCTAACCATAATTGTAATGTTGAGTGTTTGTGTTTTGACTCAGGTCTTTTGAATGTGTCAATTCGGTATCTTAAGGCGAACCCTATTCCAGCCATTATCAATTTTTATCCTATTTCTAAATTTCATCTTAACCCTAACCCTAACCCTAGCCCTAACCCTAATTGCAATGCTGAGTGTTTGTGTTTTGACTCAGGCCTTTCGAATGTGTCAATTCGGTTTCCTTAGGCGAACCCTGTTCCAGCCCTTAATCAATTTTAATCCTATTTCTAAATTTCATCTTAACCCTAACCCTAACCCTAGCCCTAACCCTAATTGTAATGCTGAGTGTTTGTGTTTTGACTCAGGCCTTTCGAATGTGTCAATTCGGTATCCTCAGCCGAACCCTATTCCAGCCCTTAATCAATGTTAATCCCATTTCTAAATTTCATCTTAACCCTAACCTTAACCCTAGCCCTAACCCTAATTGTCATGCTGAATGTTTGTGTTTTGACTCAGGCCTTTCGAAAGTGTCAATTCGGTATCCTTAGAGGAACCCTATTCCAGCCCTTAATAAATTTTAATCCTATTTCTCAATTTCATCTTAACCCTAACCCTAACCCTAACCCTAAGCCTAATTGTAATGCTGAGTGTTTGTGTTTTGACTCAGGCCTTTCGAATGTGTCAATTCGGTATCCTTAGCCGAACCCTATTCCAGCCCTTAATAAATTGTAATCCTATTTCTAAATTTCATCTTAACCCTAACCCTAACCCTAACCCTAACCCTAGCCCTAACCCTAATTGTAATGCTGAGTGTTTATGTTTTGACTCAGGTCTTTCGAATGGGTCAATTCGGTATCTTTAGGCGAACCCTATTCCAGAAATTAATCAATTTTGATCCTATTTCTAAATTTGATCTTAACCCTAACCCTAACCCTAGCCCTAACCCTAATTGCAATGCTGAGTGTTTGTGTTTTGACTCAGACCTTTCGAATGTGTCAATTCGGTATCCTTAGGCGAACCCTATTCCAGCCCTTAATCAATTTTGATCCTATTTCTAAATTTCATCTTAACCCTAACCCTTACCCTAGCCCTAACCCTAATTGTAATGCTGAGTGTTTGTGTTTTGACTCAGGCCTTTCGAATGTGTCAATTCGGTATCCTCAGCCGAACCCTATTCCAGCCCTTAATCAATGTTAATCCTATTTCTAAATTTCATCTTAACCCTAACCTTAACCCTAGCCCTAACCCTAATTGTCATGCTGAATGTTTGTGTTTTGACTCAGGCCTTTCGAAAGTGTCAATTCGGTATCCTTAGAGGAACCCTATTCCAGCCCTTAATAAATTTTAATCCTATTTCTCAATTTCATCTTAACCCTAACCCTAACCCTAACCCTAAGCCTAATTGTAATGCTGAGTGTTTGTGTTTTGACTCAGGCCTTTCGAATGTGTCAATTCGGTATCCTTAGCCGAACCCTATTCCAGCCCTTAATAAATTGTAATCCTATTTCTAAATTTCATCTTAACCCTAACCCTAACCCTAACCCTAACCCTAGCCCTAACCCTAATTGTAATGCTGAGTGTTTATGTTTTGACTCAGGTCTTTCGAATGGGTCAATTCGGTATCTTTAGGCGAACCCTATTCCAGAAATTAATCAATTTTGATCCTATTTCTAAATTTGATCTTAACCCTAACCCTAACCCTAGCCCTAACCCTAATTGCAATGCTGAGTGTTTGTGTTTTGACTCAGACCTTTCGAATGTGTCAATTCGGTATCCTTAGGCGAACCCTATTCCAGCCCTTAATCAATTGTAATCCTATTTCTAAATTTCATCTTAACCCTAACCCTAACCCTAGCCCTAACCCTAATTGTAATGCTGAGTGTTTGTGTTTTGACTCAGGCCTTTCGAATGTGTCAATTCGGTATCCTTAGTCGAACCCTATTCCAGCCCTTAATCAATCTTAATCCTATTTCTAAATTTCATCTTAACCCTAACACTAACCCTAACCCTAACCCTAATTGTAATGCTGAGTGTTTGTCTTTTGACTCAAGTCTTTCGAATGTGTCAATTCGGTCTCTTTCGGCGAACCCTATTCCAGCCATTAATCAATTTTGATCCTATTTCTAAATTTCATCTTAACCCTAACCCTAACCCTAGCCCTAATCCTAATTGCAATGCTGAGTGTTTGTGTTTTGACTCAGGCCTTTCGAATGTGTCAATTCGGTCTCTTTAGGCGAACCCTATTCCAGCCATTAATCAATTTTGATCCTATTTCTAAATTTCATCCTAACCCTAACCCTAACCCTAGCCCTAATCTCTAATTGCAATGCTGAGTGTTTGTGTTTTGACTCACGCCTTTCGAATGTGTCAATTCGGTATCCTTAGGCGAACCCTATTCCAGCCCTTAATCAATTTTAATCCTATTTCTAAATTTCATCTTAACCCTAACCCTAACCCTAGCCCTAACCCTAATTGTAATGCTGAGTGTTTGTGTTTTGACTCAGGCATTTCGAATGTGTCAATTCGGTATCCTTAGTCGAACCCTATTCCAGCCCTTAATCAATCTTAATCCTATTTCTAAATTTCATCTTAACCCTAACACTAACCCTAACCCTAACCCTAATTGTAATGCTGAGTGTTTGTCTTTTGACTCAAGTCTTTCGAATGTGTCAATTCGGTCTCTTTCGGCGAACCCTATTCCAGCCATTAATCAATTTTGATCCTATTTCTAAATTTCATCTTAACCCTAACCCTAACCCTAGCCCTAATCCTAATTGCAATGCTGAGTGTTTGTGTTTTGACTCAGGCCTTTCGAATGTGTCAATTCGGTCTCTTTAGGCGAACCCTATTCCAGCCATTAATCAATTTTGATCCTATTTCTAAATTTCATCTTAACCCTAACCCTAACCCTAGCCCTAATCCTAATTGCAATGCTGAGTGTTTGTGTTTTGACTCAGGCCTTTCGGATGTGTCAATTCGGTCTCTTTAGGCGAACCCTATTCCAGCCATTAATCAATTTTGATCCTATTTCTAAATTTCATCCTAACCCTAACCCTAACCCTAGCCCTAATCTCTAATTGCAATGCTGAGTGTTTGTGTTTTGACTCAGGCCTTTCGAATGTGTCAATTCGGTATCCTAAGGCGAACCCTATTCCAGCCCTTAATCAATTTTAATCCTATTTCTAAATTTCATCTTAACCCTAACCCTTACCCTAACCCTAACCCTAGCCCTAACCCTAATTGCAATGCTGAGTGTTTGTGTTTTGACTCACGCCTTTCGAATGTGTCAATTCGGTATCCTTAGGCGAACCCTATTCCAGCCCTTAATCAATTTTAATTCTGTTTCTAAATTTTATATTAACCCTAACCCTAACCCTAACCCTAGCCCTAACCCTAATTGTAATGCTGAGTGTTTGTGTTTTGACTCAGGCCTTTCGAATGTGTCAATTCGGTATCCTTATGCGAACCCTATTCCAGCCCTCAATCAATTTAAATCCTATTTCTAAATTTCATCTTAACACTAATCCTAACCCTTACCCTAACCCTAGCCCTAACGCTAATTGTAATGCTGAGTGTTTGTGTTTTGACTCAGACCTTTCGAATGTGTCAATTCGGTATCCTTAGGAGAACCCTATTCCAGCCCTTAATCAATTTTAATCCTATTTCTAAATTTCATCTTATCCCTAACCCTAACCCTAGCCCTAACCCTAATTGCAATGCTGAGTGTTTGTGTTTTGACTCAGGCCTTTCGAATGTGTCAATTCGATATCCTTAGGCGAACCCTATTCCAGCCCTTAATCAATTTAAATCATATTTCTAAATTTCAACTTAACCCTAACCCTAACCCTTACCCTAACCCTAGCCCTAACCCTCATTGTAATGCTGAGTGTTTGTGTTTTGACTCAGGCCTTTCGAATGTGTCAATTCGATATCCTTAGGCGAACCCTATTCCAGCCCTTAATCAATTTAAATCATATTTCTAAATTTCAACTTAACCCTAACCCTAACCCTTACCCTAACCCTAGCCCTAACCCTCATTGTAATGCTGAGTGTTTGTGTTTTGACTCAGGCCTTTCGAATGTGTCAATTCGATATCCTTAGGCGAACCCTATTCCAGCCCTTAATCAATTTTAATCCTATTTCTAAATTTCATCTTAACCCTAACCCTAACCCTAGCCCTAACCCTAATTGTAATGCTGAGTGTTTGTGTTTTGACTCAGGCCTTTCGAATGTGTCAATTCGATATCCTTAGGCGAACCCTATTCCAGCCCTTAATCAATTTTAATCCTATTTCTAAATTTCATCTTAACCCTAACCCTAACCCTAGCCCTAACCCTAACCTTAATTGCAATGCTGAGTGTTTGTGTTTTGACTCAAGCCTTTCGAATGTGTCAATTCGGTATCCTTAGGCGAACCCTATTCCAGCCCTTAATCAATTTTAATCCTATTTCTAAATTTCATCTTAACCCTTACCCTAGCCCTAACCCTAATTGTAATGCTGAGTGTTTGTGTTTTGACTCAGGTCTTTCGAATGTGTCAATTCGGTATCTTTAGGCAAACCCTATTCCAGCCCTTAATCAATTTTAATCCTATGTTTAAATTTCATCTTAACCCTAACCCTAACCCTAGCCCTAACCCTAATTGCAATGCTGAGTGTTTGTGTTTTGACTCAGGCCTTTCGAATGTCTCAATTCAGTATCCTTAGGCAAACCCTATTCCAGCCCTTAATCAATTTTAATCCTATTTCTTAATTTCATCTTAACCCTAACCCTAACCTTAGCCCTAATCCTAATTGCAATGCTGAGTGTTTTTGTTTTGACTCAGGCCTTTCGAATGTGTCAATTCGGTATCCTTATGCGAACCCTAGTCCAGCCCTTAATCAATGTAAATCCTATTTCTAAATTTCATCTTAACCCTAACCCTAACCCTAGCCCTAACCCTAATTGTAATGCTGAATGTTTGTGTTTTGACTCAGGCGTTTCGAATGGGTCAATTCGGTATCCTTAGGCGAACCCTATTCCAGCCCTTAATCAATTTTAATCCTATTTCTAAATTTCATCTTAACCCTAACCCTAACCCTAGCCCTAACCCTAATTGCAATGCTGAGTGTTTGTGTTTTGACTCAGGCTTTTCGAATGTGTCAATTCGGTATCCTTAGGCGAACCCTATTCCAGCCCTTCATCAATTTTGATCCTATTTCTAAATTTCATCTTAACCCTAACCCTAACCCTAGCCCTAACCCTAATTGCAATGCTGAGTGTTTGCGTTTTGACTCAGGCCTTTCGAATGTGTCAATTCGGTATCCTTAGGCGAACCCTATTCCAGCCCTTAATCAATTTAAATCCTATTTCTAAATTTCATCTAAACCCTAACCCTAACCCTAACCCTAACCCTAATTGTAATGCTGAGTGTTTGTGTTTTAACTCAGGCCTTTCGAATGTGTCAATTCGGTATCCTTAGGCGAATCCTATTCCAGCCTTTAATTAATTTTAACTCTATTTCTAAATTTCATCTTAACCCTAACCCTAACCCTAACCCTATCCCTAACCCTAATTGTAATGCTGAGTGTTTGTGTTTTGACTCAGGTCTTTCGAATGTGTCAATTCGGTATCCTTAGGCGAACCCTATTCCAGCCCTTAATCAATTTTAATCCTATTTCTAAATTTCATCTTAACCCTAACCCTAACCCTAACCCTAACCCTAGCTCTAACCCTAATTGTAATGCTGAGTGTTTGTGTTTTAACTCAGGCCTTTCGAATGTGTCAATTCGGTATCCTTAGGCGAATCCTATTCCAGCCTTTAATTAATTTTAACTCTATTTCTAAATTTCATCTTAACCCTAACCCTAACCCTAACCCTATCCCTAACCCTAATTGTAATGCTGAGTGTTTGTGTTTTGACTCAGGTCTTTCGACTGTGTCAATTCGGTATCTTTAGGCGAACCCTATTCCAACCCTTCATCAATTTTGATCCTATTTCTAAATTTCATCTTAACCCTAACCCTAACCCTAGCCCTAACCCTAATTGCAATGCTAAGTGTTTGTGTTTTGACTCAGGCCTTTCGAATGTGTCAGTTCGGTATCCTTAGGCGAACCCTATTCCAGCACTTAATCAATTTTAATCCTATTTCTAAATTTCATCTTAACCCTAACCCTAACCCTAACCCTAGCCCTAACCCTAATTGTAATGTGAGTGTTGTGTTTTAACTCAGGCCTTTCGAATGTGTCAATTCGGTGTCCTTAGGCGAATCCTATTCCAGCCCTTAATCAATTTAAACTCTATTTCTAAATTTCATCTTAACCCTAACCCTAACCCTAACCCTAGCCCTAACCCTAATTGTAATGCTGAGTGTTTGTGTTTTGACTCAGGTCTTTCGAATGTGTCACTTCGGTATCCTTAGGCGAACCCTATTCCAGCCCTTAATCAATTTTAATCCTATTTCTAAATTTCATCTTAACCCTAACCCTAACCCTAGCCCTAACCCTAATTGCAATGCTGAGTGTTTGTGTTTTGACTCAGGCCTTTCGAATGTGTCAATTCGGTATCCTTAGGCGAACCCTATTCCAGCACTTAATCAATTTTAATCCTATTTCTAAATTTCATCTTAACCCTAACCCTAACCCTAACCCTAGCCCTAACCCTAATTGTCATTTGAGTGTTGTGTTTTAACTCAGGCCTTTCGAATGTGTCAATTCGGTGTCCTTAGGCGAATCCTATTCCAGCCCTTAATCAATTTAAACTCTATTTCTAAATTTCATCTTAACCCTAACCCTAACCCTAACCCTAATTGTAATGCTGAGTGTTTGTGTTTTGACTCAGGTCTTTCGACTATGTCACTTCGGTATCCTTAGGCGAACCCTATTCCAGCCCTTCATCAATTTTGATCCTATTTCTAAATTTCATCTTAACCCTAAACCTAACCCTAGCCCTAACCCTAATTGCAATGCTGAGTGTTTGTGTTTTGACTCAGGCCTTTCGAATGTGTCAATTCGGTATCCTTAGGCGAACCCTATTCCAGCCCTTAATCAATTTTAATCCTATTTCTAAATTTCATCTTAACCCTAACCCTAACCCTAGCCCTAACCCTAATTGCAATGCTGAGTGTTTGCGTTTTGACTCAGGCCTTTTGAATGTGTCAATTCGGTATCGTTAGGCGAACCCTATTCCAGCCCTTAATCAATTTTAATCCAATTTCTAAATTTCATCTTAACCCTAACCCTAACCCTAACCCTAACCCTAGCCCTAACCCTAATTGTAATGCTGAATGTTTGTCTTTTGACTCAGGTCTTTCGAATGTGTCAATTCGGTCTCTTTATGCGAACCCTATTCCAGCCCTTAATCAATTTGGATCCTATTTCTAAATTTCATCTTAACCCTAACCCTAACCCTAGCCCTAATCCTAATTGCAATGCTGAATGTTTGTCTTTTGACTCAGGTCTTTCGAATGTGTCAATTCGGTCTCTTTATGCGAACCCTATTCCAGCCCTTAATCAATTTTAATCCTATTTCTAAATTTCATCTTAACCCTAACCCTAACCCTAACCCTAACCCTAGCTCTAACCCTAATTGTAATGCTGAGTGTTTGTGTTTTGATTCAGGTCTTTCGACTGTGTCAATTCGGTATCTTTAGGCGAACCCTATTCCAGCCCTTCATCAATTTTGATCCTATTTCTAAATTTCATCTTAACCCTAACCCTAACCCTAGCCCTAACCGAAATTGCAATGCTGAGTGTTTGTGTTTTGACTCAGGCCTTTCGAATGTGTCAATTCGGTATCCTTAGGCGAACCCTATTCCAGCCCTTAATCAATTTTAATCCTATTTCTAAATTTCATCTTAACCCTAACCCTAACCCTAACCCTAGCCCTAACCCTAATTGTAATGCTGAGTGTTTGTGTTTTGACTCAGGTCTTTCGAATGTGTCAATTCGGTATCCTTAGGCGAACCCTATTCCAGCCCTTCATCAATTTTAATCCTATTTCTAAATTTCATCTTAACCCTAACCCTAACCTAAACCCTAACCCTAATTGTAATGCTGAGTGTTTGTGTTTTAACTCAGGCCTTTCGAATGTGTCAATTCGGTATCCTTAGGCGAATCCTATTCCAGCCCTTAATCAATTTAAACTCTATTTCTAAATTTCATCTTAACCCTAACCCTAACCCTAACCCTATCCCTAACCCTAATTGTAATGCTGAGTGTTTGTGTTTTGACTCAGGTCTTTCGACTGTGTCAATTCGGTATCTTTAGGCGAACCCTATTCCAGCCCTTCATCAATTTTGATCCTATTTCTAAATTTCATCTTAACCCTAACCCTAACCCTAGCCCTAACCCTAATTGCAATGCTGAGTGTTTGTGTTTTGACTCAGGCCTTTCGAATGTGTCAATTCGGTATCCTTAGGCGAACCCTATTCCAGCACTTAATCAATTTTAATCCTATTTCTAAATTTCATCTTAACCCTAACCCTAACCCTAACCCTAGCCCTAACCCTAATTGTAATGTGAGTGTTGTGTTTTAACTCAGGTCTTTCGAATGTGTCAATTCGGTGTCCTTAGGCAAATCCTATTCCAGCCCTTAATCAATTTAAACTCTATTTCTAAATTTCATCTTAACCCTAACCCTAACCCTAACCCTAGCCCTAACCCTAATTGTAATGCTGAGTGTTTGTGTTTTGACTCAGGTCTTTCGACTGTGTCACTTCGGTATCCTTAGGCGAACCCTATTCCAGCCCTTCATCAATTTTGATCCTATTTCTAAATTTCATCTTAACCCTAACCCTAACCCTAGCCCTAACCCTAATTGCAATGCTGAGTGTTTGTGTTTTGACTCAGGCCTTTCGAATGTGTCAATTCGGTATCCTTAGGCGAACCCTATTCCAGCCCTTAATCAATTTTAATCCTATTTCTAAATTTCATCTTAACCCTAACCCTAACCCTAACCCTAGCCTTAACCCTAATTGTAATGCTGAGTGTTTGTGTTTTGACTCAGGTCTTTCGAATGTGTCAATTCGGTATCCTTAGGCGAACCCTATTCCAGCCCTTAATCAATTTTAATCCTATTTCTAAATTTTATCTTAACCCTAACCCTAACCTAAACCCTAACCCTAATTGTAATGCTGAGTGTTTGTGTTTTAACTCAGGCCTTTCGAATGTGTCAATTCGGTATCCTTAGGCGAATCCTATTCCAGCCCTTAATCAATTTAAACTCTATTTCTAAATTTCATCTTAACCCTAACCCTAACCGTAACCCTATCCCTAACCCTAATTGTAATGCTGAGTGTTTGTGTTTTGAATCAGGTCTTTCGAATGTGTCAATTCGGTATCCTTAGGCGAACCCTATTCCAGCCCTTAATCAATTTTAATCCTATTTCTAAATTTCATCTTAACCCTAACCCTAACCCTAACCCTAACCCTAGCTCTAACCCTAATTGTAATGCTGAGTGTTTGTGTTTTGACTCAGGTCTTTCGACTGTGTCAATTCGGTATCTTTAGGCGAACCCTTTTCCAGCCCTTCATCAATTTTGATCCTATTTCTAAATTTCATCTTAACCCTAACCCTAACCCTAACCCTAGCCCTAACCCTAATTGTAATGCTGAGTGTTTGTGTTTTGACTCAGGTCTTTCGAATGTGTCACTTCGGTATCCTTAGGCGAACCCTATTCCAGGCCTTAATCAATTGTAATCCTATTTCTAAATTTCATCTTAACCCTAACCCTAACCCTAGCCCTAACCCTAATTGCAATGCTGAGTGTTTGTGTTTTGACTCAGGCCTTTCGAATGTGTCAATTCGGTATCCTTAGGCGAACCCTATTCCAGCACTTAATCAATTTTAATCCTATTTCTAAATTTCATCTTAACCCTAACCCTAACCCTAACCCTAGCCCTAACCCTAATTGTAATGTGAGTGTTGTGTTTTAACTCAGGCCTTTCGAATGTGTCAATTCGGTGTCCTTAGGCGAATCCTATTCCAGCCCTTAATCAATTTAAACTCTATTTCTGAATTTCATCTTAACCCTAACCCTAGCCCTAACCCTAATTGTAATGCTGAGTGTTTGTGTTTTGACTCAGGTCTTTCGAATGTGTCACTTCGGTATCCTTAGGCGAACCCTATTTCAGCCCTAAATCAATTTTAATTCTATATCTAAATTTCATCTTAACCCTAACCCTAACCCTAGCCCTAACCATAATTGCAATGCTGAGTGTTTGTGTTTTGACTCAGGCCTTTCGAATGTGTCAATTCGGTATCTTTAGGCGAACCCTATTCCAGCCCTTCATCAATTTTGATCCTATTTCTAAATTTCATCTTAACCCTAACCCTAACCCTAGCCCTAACCCTAATTGCAATGCTGAGTGTTTGTGTTTTGACTCAGGCCTTTTGAATGTGTCAATTCGGTATCCTTAGGCGACCCTATTCCAGCCCTTAATCAATCTTAATCCTGTTTCTAAATTTTATCTTAACCCTAATCCTAATCCTAACCCTAACACTAATTGTAATGCTGAGTGTTTGTGTTTTGACTCAGGCCTTTCGAATGTGTCAATTCGGTATCCTTAGGCGAACCCTATTCCAGCCCTTCATCAATTTTGATCCTATTTCTAAATTTCATCTTAACCCTAAACCTAACCCTAGCCCTAACCCTAATTGCAATGCTGAGTGTTTGTGTTTTGACTCAGGCCTTTCGAATGTGTCAATTCGGTATCCTTAGGCGAACCCTATTCCAGCCCTTAATCAATTTTAATCCTATTTCTAAATTTCATCTTAACCCTAACCCTAACCCTAGCCCTAACCCTAATTGCAATGCTGAGTGTTTGCGTTTTGACTCAGGCCTTTTGAATGTGTCAATTCGGTATCGTTAGGCGAACCCTATTCCAGCCCTTAATCAATTTTAATCCAATTTCTAAATTTCATCTTAACCCTAACCCTAACCCTAACCCTAACCCTAGCCCTAACCCTAATTGTAATGCTGAATGTTTGTCTTTTGACTCAGGTCTTTCGAATGTGTCAATTCGGTCTCTTTATGCGAACCCTATTCCAGCCCTTAATCAATTTGGATCCTATTTCTAAATTTCATCTTAACCCTAACCCTAACCCTAGCCCTAATCCTAATTGCAATGCTGAATGTTTGTCTTTTGACTCAGGTCTTTCGAATGTGTCAATTCGGTCTCTTTATGCGAACCCTATTCCAGCCCTTAATCAATTTTAATCCTATTTCTAAATTTCATCTTAACCCTAACCCTAACCCTAACCCTAACCCTAGCTCTAACCCTAATTGTAATGCTGAGTGTTTGTGTTTTGATTCAGGTCTTTCGACTGTGTCAATTCGGTATCTTTAGGCGAACCCTATTCCAGCCCTTCATCAATTTTGATCCTATTTCTAAATTTCATCTTAACCCTAACCCTAACCCTAGCCCTAACCGAAATTGCAATGCTGAGTGTTTGTGTTTTGACTCAGGCCTTTCGAATGTGTCAATTCGGTATCCTTAGGCGAACCCTATTCCAGCCCTTAATCAATTTTAATCCTATTTCTAAATTTCATCTTAACCCTAACCCTAACCCTAACCCTAGCCCTAACCCTAATTGTAATGCTGAGTGTTTGTGTTTTGACTCAGGTCTTTCGAATGTGTCAATTCGGTATCCTTAGGCGAACCCTATTCCAGCCCTTCATCAATTTTAATCCTATTTCTAAATTTCATCTTAACCCTAACCCTAACCTAAACCCTAACCCTAATTGTAATGCTGAGTGTTTGTGTTTTAACTCAGGCCTTTCGAATGTGTCAATTCGGTATCCTTAGGCGAATCCTATTCCAGCCCTTAATCAATTTAAACTCTATTTCTAAATTTCATCTTAACCCTAACCCTAACCCTAACCCTATCCCTAACCCTAATTGTAATGCTGAGTGTTTGTGTTTTGACTCAGGTCTTTCGACTGTGTCAATTCGGTATCTTTAGGCGAACCCTATTCCAGCCCTTCATCAATTTTGATCCTATTTCTAAATTTCATCTTAACCCTAACCCTAACCCTAGCCCTAACCCTAATTGCAATGCTGAGTGTTTGTGTTTTGACTCAGGCCTTTCGAATGTGTCAATTCGGTATCCTTAGGCGAACCCTATTCCAGCACTTAATCAATTTTAATCCTATTTCTAAATTTCATCTTAACCCTAACCCTAACCCTAACCCTAGCCCTAACCCTAATTGTAATGTGAGTGTTGTGTTTTAACTCAGGTCTTTCGAATGTGTCAATTCGGTGTCCTTAGGCAAATCCTATTCCAGCCCTTAATCAATTTAAACTCTATTTCTAAATTTCATCTTAACCCTAACCCTAACCCTAACCCTAGCCCTAACCCTAATTGTAATGCTGAGTGTTTGTGTTTTGACTCAGGTCTTTCGACTGTGTCACTTCGGTATCCTTAGGCGAACCCTATTCCAGCCCTTCATCAATTTTGATCCTATTTCTAAATTTCATCTTAACCCTAACCCTAACCCTAGCCCTAACCCTAATTGCAATGCTGAGTGTTTGTGTTTTGACTCGGGCCTTTCGAATGTGTCAATTCGGTATCCTTAGGCGAACCCTATTCCAGCCCTTAATCAATTTTAATCCTATTTCTAAATTTCATCTTAACCCTAACCCTAACCCTAACCCTAGCCTTAACCCTAATTGTAATGCTGAGTGTTTGTGTTTTGACTCAGGTCTTTCGAATGTGTCAATTCGGTATCCTTAGGCGAACCCTATTCCAGCCCTTAATCAATTTTAATCCTATTTCTAAATTTTATCTTAACCCTAACCCTAACCTAAACCCTAACCCTAATTGTAATGCTGAGTGTTTGTGTTTTAACTCAGGCCTTTCGAATGTGTCAATTCGGTATCCTTAGGCGAATCCTATTCCAGCCCTTAATCAATTTAAACTCTATTTCTAAATTTCATCTTAACCCTAACCCTAACCGTAACCCTATCCCTAACCCTAATTGTAATGCTGAGTGTTTGTGTTTTGAATCAGGTCTTTCGAATGTGTCAATTCGGTATCCTTAGGCGAACCCTATTCCAGCCCTTAATCAATTTTAATCCTATTTCTAAATTTCATCTTAACCCTAACCCTAACCCTAACCCTAACCCTAGCTCTAACCCTAATTGTAATGCTGAGTGTTTGTGTTTTGACTCAGGTCTTTCGACTGTGTCAATTCGGTATCTTTAGGCGAACCCTTTTCCAGCCCTTCATCAATTTTGATCCTATTTCTAAATTTCATCTTAACCCTAACCCTAACCCTAGCCCTAACCCTAATTGCAATGCTGAGTGTTTGTGTTTTGACTCAGGCCTTTCGAATGTGTCAATTCGGTATCCTTAGGCGAACCCTATTCCAGCACTTAATCAATTTTAATCCTATTTCTAAATTTCATCTTAACCCTAACCCTAACCCTAACCCTAGCCCTAACCCTAATTGTAATGTGAGTGTTCTGTTTTAACTCAGGCCTTTCGAATGTGTCAATTCGGTGTCCTTAGGCGAATCCTATTCCAGCCCTTAATCAATTAAAACTCTATTTCTAAATTTCATCTTAACCCTAACCCTAACCCTAACCCTAGCCCTAACCCTAATTGTAATGCTGAGTGTTTGTGTTTTGACTCAGGTCTTTCGAATGTGTCACTTCGGTATCCTTAGGCGAACCCTATTCCAGGCCTTAATCAATTCTAATCCTATTTCTAAATTTCATCTTAACCCTAACCCTAACCCTAGCCCTAACCCTAATTGCAATGCTGAGTGTTTGTGTTTTGACTCAGGCCTTTCGAATGTGTCAATTCGGTATCCTTAGGCGAACCCTATTCCAGCACTTAATCAATTTTAATCCTATTTCTAAATTTCATCTTAACCCTAACCCTAACCCTAACCCTAGCCCTAACCCTAATTGTAATGTGAGTGTTGTGTTTTAACTCAGGCCTTTCGAATGTGTCAATTCGGTGTCCTTAGGCGAATCCTATTCCAGCCCTTAATCAATTTAAACTCTATTTCTGAAGTTCATCTTAACCCTAACCCTAGCCCTAACCCTAATTGTAATGCTGAGTGTTTGTGTTTTGACTCAGGTCTTTCGAATGTGTCACTTCGGTATCCTTAGGCGAACCCTATTTCAGCCCTAAATCAATTTTAATTCTATATCTAAATTTCATCTTAACCCTAACCCTAACCCTAGCCCTAACCATAATTGCAATGCTGAGTGTTTGTGTTTTGACTCAGGCCTTTCAAATGTGTCAATTCGGTATCTTTAGGCGAACCCTATTCCAGCCCTTCATCAATTTTGATCCTATTTCTAAATTTCATCTTAACCCTAACCCTAACCCTAGCCCTAACCCTAATTGCAATGCTGAGTGTTTGTGTTTTGACTCAGGCCTTTTGAATGTGTCAATTCGGTATCCTTAGGCGACCCTATTCCAGCCCTTAATCAATCTTAATCCTGTTTCTAAATTTTATCTTAACCCTAATCCTAATCCTAACCCTAACACTAATTGTAATGCTGAGTGTTTGTGTTTTGACTCAGGCCTTTCGAATGTGTCAATTCGGTATCCTTAGCCGAACCCTATTCCAGCCCTTAATCAATTTTAATCCAATTTCTAAATTTCATCTTAACCCTAACCCTAACCCTAACCCTAACCCTAGCTCTAACCCTAATTGTAATGCTGAGTGTTTGTGTTTTGACTCAGGCCTTTCGAATGTGTCAATTCGGTATCCTTAGCCGAACCCTATTCCAGCCCTTAATCAATTTTAATCCAATTTCTAAATTTCATCTTAACCCTAACCCTAACCCTAACCCTAACCCTAATTGTAATGCTGAGTGTTTGTGTTTTAACTCAGGCCTTTCGAATGTGTCAATTCGGTATCCTTAGGCGAATCCTATTCCAGCCCTTAATCAATTTAAACTCTATTTCTAAATTTCATCTTAACCCTAACCCTAACCCTAACCCTATCCCTAACCCTAATTGTAATGCTGAGTGTTTGTGTTTTGACTCAGGTCTTTCGAATGTGTCAATTCGGTATCCTTAGGCGAACCCTATTCCAGCCCTTAATCAATTTTAATCCTATTTCTAAATTTCATCTTAACCCTAACCCTAACCCTAGCTCTAACCCTAATTGTAATGCTGAGTGTTTGTGTTTTGACTCAGGTCTTTCGACTATGTCAATTCGGTATCTTTAGGCGAAGCCTATTCCAGCCCTTCATCAATTTTGATCCTATTTCTAAATTTCATCTTAACCCTAACCCTAACCCTAGCCCTAACCCTAATTGCAATGCTGAGTGTTTGT
The DNA here is from genome assembly GCF_963676685.1 of Mytilus edulis. NCBI lineage: Eukaryota > Metazoa > Mollusca > Bivalvia > Mytilida > Mytilidae > Mytilus > Mytilus edulis. Next base: position 26,320,534 of record NC_092345.1, on the reverse strand, counting down.
GTTTTGACTCAGGCCTTTCGAATGTGTCAATTCGGTATCCTTAGGCGAACCCTATTCCAGCACTTAATCAATTTTAATCCTATTTCTAAATTTCATCTTAACCCTAACCCTAACCCTTACCCTAGCCCTAACCCTAATTGTAATGTGAGTGTTGTGTTTTAACTCAGGCCTTTCGAATGTGTCAGTCGGTGTCCTTAGGCGAATCCTATTCCAGCCCTTAATCAATTTAAACTCTATTTCTAAATTTCATCTTAACCCTAACCCTAACTTTAACCCTAGCCCTAACCCTAATTGTAATGCTGAGTGTTTGTGTTTTGACTCAGGTCTTTCGAATGTGTCACTTCGGTATCCTTAGGCGAACCCTATTCCAGCCCTTAATCAATTTTAATCCTATTTCTAAATTTCATCTTAACCCTAACCCTAACCCTAGCCCTAACCCTAATTGCAATGCTGAGTGTTTGTGTTTTGACTCAGGCCTTTCGAATGTGTCAATTCGGTATCCTTAGGCGAACCCTATTCCAGCACTTAATCAATTTTAATCCTATTTCTAAATTTCATCTTAACCCTAACCCTAACCCTAACCCTAGCCCTAACCCTAATTGTAATGTGAGTGTTGTGTTTTAACTCAGGCCTTTCGAATGTGTCAATTCGGAGTCCTTAGGCGAATCCTATTCCAGCCCTTAATCAATTTAAACTCTATTTCTAAATTCCATCTTAACCCTAACCCTAACCCTAACCCTAGCCCTAACCCTAATTGTAATGCTGAGTGTTTGTGTTTTGACTCAGGTCTTTCGAATGTGTCACTTCGGTATCCTTAGGCGAACCCTATTCCAGCCCTTAATCAATTTTAATCCTATTTCTAAATTTCATCTTAACCCTAACCCTAACCCTAGCCCTAACCATAATTGCAATGCTGAGTGTTTGTGTTTTGACTCAGGCCTTTCGAATGTGTCAATTCGGTATCTTTAGGCGAACCCTATTCCAGCCCTTCATCAATTTTGATCCTATTTCTAAATTTTATCTTAAACCTAACCCTAACCCTAGCCCTAACCCTAATTGCAATGCTGAGTGTTTGTGTTTTGACTCAGGCCTTTTGAATGTGTCAATTCGGTATCCTTAGGCGAACCCTATTCCAGCCCTTAATCAATCTTAATCCTGTTTCTAAATTTTATCTTAACCCTAATCCTAACCCTAACCCTAACACTAATTGTAATGCTGAGTGTTTGTGTTTTGACTCAGGCCTTTCGAATGTGTCAATTCGGTATCCTTAGCCAAACCCTATTCCAGCCCTTAATCAATTTTAATCCAATTTCTAAATTTCATCTGAACCCTAACCCTAACCCTAACCCTAACCCTAATTGTAATGCTGAGTGTTTGTCTTTTGACTCAGGTCTTTCGAATGTGTCAATTCGGTCTCTTTAGGCGAACCCTATTCCAGCCCTTAATCAATTTTGATCCTATTTCTAAATTTCATCTTAACCCTAACCCTAACCCTAGCCCTAATCCTAATGGCAATGCTGAGTGTTTGTGTTTTGACTCAGGCCTTTCGGATGTGTCAATTCGGTCTCTTTAGGCGAACTCTATTCCAGCCATTAATCAATTTTGATCCTATTTCTAAATTTCATCTTAACCCTAACCCTAACCCTAGCCCTAAACCTAATTGCAATGCTGAGTGTTTGTGTTTTGACTCAGGCCTTTCGAATGTGTCAATTCGGTATCCTGAGGCGAACCCTATTCCAGCCCTTCATCAATTTTGATCCTATTTCTAAATTTCATCTTAACCCTAACCCTAACCCTAGCCCTAATCCTAATTGCAATGCTGAGTGTTTGTGTTTTGACTCAGGCCTTTCGAATGTGTCAATTCGGTATCCTGAGGCGAACCCTATTCCAGCCCTTAATCAATTTTAATCCTATTTCTAAATTTCATCATAACCCTAACCCTAACCCTAACCCTAGCCCTAACCCTAATTGTAATGCTGAGTGTTTGTGTTTTAACTCAGGCCTTTCGAATGTGTCAATTCGGTGTCCTTAGGCCAATCCTTTTCCAGCCCTTAATGAATTTAAACTCTATTTCTAAATTTCATCTTAACCCTAACCCTAACCCTAACCCTATCCCTAACCCTAATTGTAATGCTGAGTGTTTGTGTTTTGACTCAGGTCTTTCGAATGTGTCAATTCGGTATCCTTAGGCGAACCCTATTCCAGCCCTTAATCAATCTTAATCCTGTTTCTAAATTTTATCTTAACCCTAATCCTAACCCTACCCTAACCCTAATTGTAATGCTGAGTGTTTGTCTTTTGACTCAGGTCTTTCGAATGTGTCAATTCGGTATCCTTAACCGAACCCTATTCCAGCCCTTAATCAATTTTAATCCAATTTCTAAATTTCATCTTAACCCTAACCCTAACCCTAACCCTAACCCTAACCCTAGCCCTAACCCTAACTGTAATGCTGAGTGTTTGTCTTTTGACTCAGGTCTTTCGAATGTGTCAATTCGGTCTCTTTAGGCGAACCCTATTCCAGCCCTTAATCAATTTTGATCCTATTTCTAAATTTCATCTTAACCCTAACGCTAACCCTAGCCCTAATCCTAATTGCAATGCTGAGTGTTTGTGTTTTGACTCAGGCCTTTCGGATGTGTCAATTCGGTATCCTGAGGCGAACCCTATTCCTAAGCCCTTAATCAATTTTAATCCTATTTCTAAATTTCATCTTAACCCTAACCCTAACCCTAACCCTAGCCCAAACCCTAATTGTAATGCTGAGTGTTTGTGTTTTGACTCAGGTCTTTCGACTGTGTCAATTCGGTATCTTTAGGCGAACCCTATTCCAGCCCTTCATCAATTTTGATCCTATTTCTAAATTTCATCTTAACCCTAACCCTAGCCCTAACCCTAATTGCAATGCTTGGTGTTTTGTATTTTGACTCAGGCCTTTCGAATGTGTCAATTCGGTATCCTTAGGCGAACCCTATTCCAGCCCTTAATCAATTTTAATCCTATTTCTAAATTTCATCTTAACCCTAACCCTAATTGTAATGCTGAGTTTTTGTGTTTTAACTCAGGCCTTTCGAATGTGTCAATTCGGTATCCTAAGGCGAACCCTATTCCAGCCCTTAATCAATTTTAATCCTATTTCTAAATTTCATCTTAACCCTAACCCTAACCCTAACCCTAACCCTAGCCCTAACCCTAATTGTAATGCTGAGTGTTTGTCTTTTGACTCAGGTCTTTCGAATGTGTCAATTCGGTATCTTTAGGCGAACCCTATTCCAGCCCTTCATCAATTTTGATCCTATTTCTAAATTTCATCTTAACCCTAACCCTAACCCTAACCCTTGCCCTAACCCTAATTGCAATGCTGAGTGTTTGTGTTTTGACTCAAGCCTTTCGAATGTGTCAATTCGGTATCCTTAGGCGAACCCTATTCCAGCCCTTAATCAATTTTAATCCTATTTCCAAATTTCATCTTAACCCTAACCCTAACCCTAACCCTAGCCCTAGCCCTAACCCTAATTGTAATGCTGAGTGTTTGTCTTTTGACTCAGGTCTTTCGAATGTGTCAATTCGGTATCTTTAGGCGAACCCTATTCCAGCCCTTCATCAATTTTGATCCTATTTCTAAATTTCATCTTAACCCTAACCCTAACCCTTGCCCTAACTCTAATTGCAATCCTGAGTGTTTGTGTTTTGACTCAGGCCTTTCGAATGTGTCAATTCGGTATCCTTAGGCGAACCCTATTCCAGCCCTTAATCAATTTTAATCCTGTTTCTAAATTTTATCTTAACCCTAACCCTAACCCTAACCCTAATTGTAATGCTGAGTGTTTGTGTTTTGACTCAGGCCTTTCGAATGTGTCAATTCGGTATCCTTAGGCGAACCCTATTCAAGCCCTTAATCAATTTTAATCCTATTTCTAAATTTCATCTTAACCCTAACCCTAACCCTAACCCTAGCTCTAACCCTAATTGTAATGCTGAGTGTTTGTGTTTTGACTCAGGTCTTTCGACTGTGTCAATTCGGTATCTTTAGGCGAACCCTATTCCAGCCCTTCATCAATTTTGATCCTATTTCTAAATTTCATCTTAACCGTAACACTAACCCTAGCCCTAACCCTAATTGTAATGCTGAGTGTTTGTGTTTTAACTCAGGCCTTTCGAATGTGTCAATTCGGTGTCCTTAGGCGAATCCTATTCCAGCCCTTAATCAATTTAAACTCTATTTCTAAATTTCATCTTAACCCTAACCCTAACCCTAACCCTATCCCTAACCCTAATTGTAATGTTGAGTGTTTGTCTTTTGACTCAGGTCTTTCGAATGTGTCAATTCGGTATCTTTAGGCGAACCCTATTCCAGCCCTTCATCAATTTTGATCCTATTTCTAAATTTCATCTTAACCCTAACCCTAACCCTTGCCCTAACTCTAATTGCAATGCTGAGTGTTTGTGTTTTGACTCAGGCCTTTCGAATGTGTCAATTCGGTATCCTTAGGCGAACCCTATTCCAGCCCTTAATCAATTTTAATCCTGTTTCTAAATTTTATCTTAACCCTAACCCTAACCCTAACCCTAATTGTAATGCTGAGTGTTTGTGTTTTGACTCAGGCCTTTCGAATGTGTCAATTCGGTATCCTTAGGCGAACCCTATTCCAGCCCTTAATCAATTTTAATCCTATTTCTAAATTTCATCTTAACCCTAACCCTAACCCTAACCCTAGCTCTAACCCTAATTGTAATGCTGAGTGTTTGTGTTTTGACTCAGGTCTTTCGACTGTGTCAATTCGGTATCTTTAGGCGAACCCTATTCCAGCCCTTCATCAATTTTGATCCTATTTCTAAATTTCATCTTAACCCTAACCCTAACCCTAGCCCTAACCCTAATTGCAATGCTGAGTGTTTGTGTTTTGACTCAGGCCTTTCGAATGTGTCAATTCGGTATCCTTAGGCGAACCCTATTCCAGCACTTAATCAATTTTAATCCTATTTCTCAATTTCATCTTAACCCTAACCCTAACCCTAACCCTAGCCCTAACCCTAATTGTAATGTGAGTGTTTGTGTTTTAACTCAGGCCTTTCGAATGTGTCAATTCGGTGTCCTTAGGCGAATCCTATTCCAGCCCTTAATCAATTTAAACTCTATTTCTAAATTTCATCTTAACCCTAACCCTAACCCTAGCCCTAACCCTAATTGTAATGCTGAGTGTTTGTGTTTTGACTCAGGTCTTTCGAATGTGTCACTTCGGTATCCTTAGGCGAACCCTATTCCAGCCCTTAATCAATTTTAATCCTATTTCTAAATTTCATCTTAACCCTAACCCTAACCCTAGCCCTAACCATAATTGCAATGCTGAGTGTTTGTGTTTTGACTCAGGCCTTTTGAATGTGTCAATTCGGTATCCTTAGGCGAACCCTATTCCAGCCCTTAATCAATTTTAATCCTATTTCTAAATTTCATCTTAACCCTAACCCTAACCCTAGCCCTAACCCTAATTGTAATGCTGAGTGTTTGTCTTTTGACTCAGGTCTTTCGAATGTGTCAATTCGGTATCTTTAGACGAACCCTATTCCAGCCCTTCATCAATTTTGATCCTATTTCTAAATTTCATCTTAACCCTAACCCTAACCCTAGCCCTAATCCTAATTGCAATGCTGAGTGTTTGTGTTTTGACTCAGGCTTTTCGAATGTGTCAATTCGGTATCCTGAGGCGAACCCTATTCCAGCCCTTAATCAATTTTAATCCTATTTCTAAATTTCATCATAACCCTAACCCTAACCCTAACCCTAGCCCTAACCCTAATTGTAATGCTGAGTGTTTGTGTTTTAACTCAGGCCTTTCGAATGTGTCAATTCGGTGTCCTTAGGCCAATCCTATTCCAGCCCTTAATGAATTTAAACTCTATTTCAAAATTTCATCTAAACCCTAACCCTAACCCTAACCCGATCCCTAACCCTAATTGTAATGCTGAGTGTTTGTGTTTTGACTCAGGTCTTTCGAATGTGTCAATTCGGTATCCTTAGGCGAACCCTATTCCAGCCCTTAATCAATCTTAATCCTGTTTCTAAATTTTATCTTAACCCTAATCCTAACCCTACCCTAACCCTAATTGTAATGCTGAGTGTTTGTCTTTTGACTCAGGTCTTTCGAATGTGTCAATTCGGTATCCTTAACCGAACCCTATTCCAGCCCTTAATCAATTTTAATCCAATTTCTAAATTTCATCTTAACCCTAACCCTAACCCTAACCCTAACCCTAACCCTAGCCCTAACCCTAACTGTAATGCTGAGTGTTTGTCTTTTGACTCAGGTCTTTCGAATGTGTCAATTCGGTCTCTTTAGGCGAACCCTATTCCAGCCCTTAATCAATTTTGATCCTATTTCTAAATTTCATCTTAACCCTAACGCTAACCCTAGCCCTAATCCTAATTGCAATGCTAAGTGTTTGTGTTTTGACTCAGGCCTTTCGGATGTGTCAATTCGGTATCCTGAGGCGAACCCTATTCCTAAGCCCTTAATCAATTTTAATCCTATTTCTAAATTTCATCTTAACCCTAACCCTAACCCTAACCCTAGCCCAAACCCTAATTGTAATGCTGAGTGTTTGTGTTTTGACTCAGGTCTTTCGACTGTGTCAATTCGGTATCTTTAGGCGAACCCTATTCCAGCCCTGCATCAATTTTGATCCTATTTCTAAATTTCATCTTAACCCTAACCCTAGCCCTAACCCTAATTGCAATGCTTGGTGTTTTGTATTTTGACTCAGGCCTTTCGAATGTGTCAATTCGGTATCCTTAGGCGAACCCTATTCCAGCCCTTAATCAATTTTAATCCTATTTCTAAATTTCATCTTAACCCTAACCCTAATTGTAATGCTGAGTGTTTGTGTTTTAACTCAGGCCTTTCGAATGTGTCAATTCGGTATCCTTAGGCGAACCCTATTCCAGCCCTTAATCAATTTTAATCCTATTTCTAAATTTCATCTTAACCCTAACCCTAACCCTAACCCTAATTGTAATGCTGAGTGTTTGTCTTTTGACTCAGGTCTTTCGAATGTGTCAATTCGGTATCTTTAGGCGAACCCTATTCCAGCCCTTCATCAATTTTGATCCTATTTCTAAATTTCATCTTAACCCTAACCCTAACCCTTGCCCTAACTCTAATTGCAATCCTGAGTGTTTGTGTTTTGACTCAGGCTATTCGAATGTGTCAATTCGGTATCCTTAGGCGAACCCTATTCCAGCCCTTAATCAATTTTAATCCTGTTTCTAAATTTTATCTTAACCCTAACCCTAACCCTAACCCTAATTGTAATGCTGAGTGTTTGTGTTTTGACTCAGGCCTTTCGAATGTGTCAATTCGGTATCCTTAGGCGAACCCTATTCCAGCCCTTAATCAATTTTAATCCTATTTCTAAATTTCATCTTAACCCTAACCCTAACCCTAACCCTAGCTCTAACCCTAATTGTAATGCTGAGTGTTTGTGTTTTGACTCAGGTCTTTCGACTGTGTCAATTCGGTATCTTTAGGCGAACCCTATTCCAGCCCTTCATCAATTTTGATCCTATTTCTAAATTTCATCTTAACCCTAACACTAACCCTAGCCCTAACCCTAATTGTAATGCTGAGTGTTTGTGTTTTAACTCAGGCCTTTCGAATGTGTCAATTCGGTGTCCTTAGGCGAATCCTATTCCAGCCCTTAATCAATTTAAACTCTATTTCTAAATTTCATCTTAACCCTAACCCTAACCCTAACCCTATCCCTAACCCTAATTGTAATGTTGAGTGTTTGTGTTTTGACTCAGGCCTTTCGAATGTGTCAATTCGGTATCCTTAGGCGAACCCTATTCCAGCACTTAATCAATTTTAATCCTATTTCTAAATTTCATCTTAACCCTAACCCTAACCCTAACCCTAGCCCTAACCCTAATTGTAATGTGAGTGTTTGTGTTTTAACTCAGGCCTTTCGAATGTGTCAATTCGGTGTCCTTAGGCGAATCCTATTCCAGCCCTTAATCAATTTAAACTCTATTTCTAAATTTCATCTTAACCCTAACCCTAACCCTAGCCCTAACCCTAATTGTAATGCTGAGTGTTTGTGTTTTGACTCAGGTCTTTCGAATGTGTCACTTCGGTATCCTTAGGCGAACCCTATTCCAGCCCTTAATCAATTTTAATCCTATTTCTAAATTTCATCTTAACCCTAACCCTAACCCTAGCCCTAACCATAATTGCAATGCTGAGTGTTTGTGTTTTGACTCAGGCCTTTCGAATGTGTCAATTCGGTATCTTTAGGCGAACCCTATTCCAGCCCTTCATCAATTTTGATCCTATTTCTAAATTTCATCTTAACCCTAACCCTAACCCTAGCCCTAACCCTAATTGTAATGCTGAGTGTTTGTGTTTTGACTCAGGCCTTTTGAATGTGTCAATTCGGTATCCTTAGGCGAACCCTATTCCAGCCCTTAATCAATTTTAATCCTATTTCTAAATTTCATCTTAACCCTAACCCTAACCCTAGCCCTAACCCTAATTGTAATGCTGAGTGTTTGTCTTTTGACTCAGGTCTTTCGAATGTGTCAATTCGGTATCTTTAGACGAACCCTATTCCAGCTTTTCATCAATTTTGATCCTATTTCTAAATTTCATCTTAACCCTAACCCTAACCCTAGCCCTAATCCTAATTGCAATGCTGAGTGTTTGTGTTTTGACTCAGGCCTTTCGGATGTGTCAATTCGGTATCCTTAGGCGAACCCTATTCCAGCCCTTAATCAATTTTAATCCTGTTTCTAAATTTTATCTTAACCCTAACCCTAACCCTAACCCTAATTGTAATGCTGAGTGTTTGTGTTTTGACTCAGGCCTTTCGAATGTGTCAATTCGGTATCCTTAGGCGAACCCTATTCCAGCCCTTAATCAATTTTAATCCTATTTCTAAATTTCATCTTAACCCTAACCCTAACCCTAACCCTAGCTCTAACCCTAATTGTAATGCTGAGTGTTTGTGTTTTGACTCAGGTCTTTCGACTGTGTCAATTCGGTATCTTTAGGCGAACCCTATTCCAGCCCTTCATCAATTTTGATCCTATTTCTAAATTTCATCTTAACCCTAACCCTAACCCTAGCCCTAACCCTAATTGCAATGCTGAGTGTTTGTGTTTTGACTCAGGCCTTTCGAATGTGTCAATTCGGTATCCTTAGGCGAACCCTATTCCAGCACTTAATCAATTTTAATCCTATTTCTAAATTTCATCTTAACCCTAACCCTAACCCTAACCCTAGCCCTAACCCTAATTGTAATGCTGAGTGTTTGTGTTTTGACTCAGGCCTTTTGAATGTGTCAATTCGGTATCCTTAGGCGAACCCTATTCCAGCCCTTAATCAATCTTAATCCTGTTTCTAAATTTTATCTTAACCCTAATCCTAACCCTAACCCTAACACTAATTGTAATGCTGAGTGTTTGTGTTTTGACTCAGGCCTTTCGAATGTGTCAATTCGGTATCCTTAGCCGAACCCTATTCCAGCCCTTAATCAATTTTAATCCAATTTCTAAATTTCATCTTAACCCTAACCCTAACCCTAACCCTAACCCTAGCCCTAACCCTAATTGTAATGCTGAGTGTTTGTCTTTTGACTCAGGTCTTTCGAATGTGTCAATTCGGTCTCTTTAGGCGAACCCTATTCCAGCCCTTAATCAATTTTGATCCTATTTCTAAATTTCATCTTAACCCTAACCCTAACCCTAGCCCTAATCCTAATGGCAATGCTGAGTGTTTGTGTTTTGACTCAGGCCTTTCGAATGTGTCAATTCGGTCTCTTTAGGCGAACTCTATTCCAGCCATTAATCAATTTTGATCCTATTTCTAAATTTCATCTTAACCCTAACCCTAACCCTAGCCCTAAACCTAATTGCAATGCTGAGTGTTTGTGTTTTGACTCAGGCCTTTCGAATGTGTCAATTCGGTATCCTGAGGCGAACCCTATTCCAGCCCTTAATCAATTTTAATCCTATTTCTAAATTTCATCTTAACCCTAACCCTAACACTAACCCTAGCCCTAACCCTAATTGTAATGCTGAGTGTTTGTCTTTTGACTCAGGTCTTTCGAATGTGTCAATTCGGTATCTTTAGACGAACCCTATTCCAGCCCTTCATCAATTTTGATCCTATTTCTAAATTTCATCTTAACCCTAACCCTAACCCTAGCCCTAACCCTAATTGTAATGCTGAGTGTTTGTGTTTTAATTCAGGCCTTTCGAATGTGTCAATTCGGTGTCCTTAGGCCAATCCTATTCCAGCCCTAATGAATTTAAACTCTATTTCTAAATTTCTAACCCTAACCCTATCCCTAACCCTAATTGTAATGCTGAGTGTTTGTGTTTTGACTCAGGTCTTTCGACTGTGTCAATTCGGTATCTTTAGGCGAACCCTATTCCAGCCCTTCATCAATTTTGATCCTATTTCTAAATTTCATCTTAACCCTAACACTAACCCTAGCCCTAACCCTAATTGTAATGCTGAGTGTTTGTGTTTTAACTCAGGCCTTTCGAATGTGTCAATTCGGTGTCCTTAGGCGAATCCTATTCCAGCCCTTAATCAATTTAAACTCTATTTCTAAATTTCATCTTAACCCTAACCCTAACCCTAACCCTATCCCTAACCCTAATTGTAATGTTGAGTGTTTGTGTTTTGACTCAGGCCTTTCGAATGTGTCAATTCGGTATCCTTAGGCGAACCCTATTCCAGCACTTAATCAATTTTAATCCTATTTCTAAATTTCATCTTAACCCTAACCCTAACCCTAACCCTAGCCCTAACCCTAATTGTAATGTGAGTGTTTGTGTTTTAACTCAGGCCTTTCGAATGTGTCAATTCGGTGTCCTTAGGCGAATCCTATTCCAGCCCTTAATCAATTTAAACTCTATTTCTAAATTTCATCTTAACCCTAACCCTAACCCTAGCCCTAACCCTAATTGTAATGCTGAGTGTTTGTGTTTTGACTCAGGTCTTTCGAATGTGTCACTTCGGTATCCTTAGGCGAACCCTATTCCAGCCCTTAATCAATTTTAATCCTATTTCTAAATTTCGTCTTAACCCTAACCCTAACCCTAGCCCTAACCATAATTGCAATGCTGAGTGTTTGTGTTTTGACTCAGGCCTTTCGAATGTGTCAATTCGGTATCTTTAGGCGAACCCTATTCCAGCCCTTCATCAATTTTGATCCTATTTCTAAATTTCATCTTAACCCTAACCCTAACCCTAGCCCTAACCCTAATTGTAATGCTGAGTGTTTGTGTTTTGACTCAGGCCTTTTGAATGTGTCAATTCGGTATCCTTAGGCGAACCCTATTCCAGCCCTTAATCAATTTTAATCCTATTTCTAAATTTCATCTTAACCCTAACCCTAACCCTAGCCCTAACCCTAATTGTAATGCTGAGTGTTTGTCTTTTGACTCAGGTCTTTCGAATGTGTCAATTCGGTATCTTTAGACGAACCCTATTCCAGCTTTTCATCAATTTTGATCCTATTTCTAAATTTCATCTTAACCCTAACCCTAACCCTAGCCCTAATCCTAATTGCAATGCTGAGTGTTTGTGTTTTGACTCAGGCCTTTCGGATGTGTCAATTCGGTATCCTTAGGCGAACCCTATTCCAGCCCTTAATCAATTTTAATCCTGTTTCTAAATTTTATCTTAACCCTAACCCTAACCCTAACCCTAATTGTAATGCTGAGTGTTTGTGTTTTGACTCAGGCCTTTCGAATGTGTCAATTCGGTATCCTTAGGCGAACCCTATTCCAGCCCTTAATCAATTTTAATCCTATTTCTAAATTTCATCTTAACCCTAACCCTAACCCTAACCCTAGCTCTAACCCTAATTGTAATGCTGAGTGTTTGTGTTTTGACTCAGGTCTTTCGACTGTGTCAATTCGGTATCTTTAGGCGAACCCTATTCCAGCCCTTCATCAATTTTGATCCTATTTCTAAATTTCATCTTAACCCTAACCCTAACCCTAGCCCTAACCCTAATTGCAATGCTGAGTGTTTGTGTTTTGACTCAGGCCTTTCGAATGTGTCAATTCGGTATCCTTAGGCGAACCCTATTCCAGCACTTAATCAATTTTAATCCTATTTCTAAATTTCATCTTAACCCTAACCCTAACCCTAACCCTAGCCCTAACCCTAATTGTAATGCTGAGTGTTTGTGTTTTGACTCAGGCCTTTTGAATGTGTCAATTCGGTATCCTTAGGCGAACCCTATTCCAGCCCTTAATCAATCTTAATCCTGTTTCTAAATTTTATCTTAACCCTAATCCTAACCCTAACCCTAACACTAATTGTAATGCTGAGTGTTTGTGTTTTGACTCAGGCCTTTCGAATGTGTCAATTCGGTATCCTTAGCCGAACCCTATTCCAGCCCTTAATCAATTTTAATCCAATTTCTAAATTTCATCTTAACCCTAACCCTAACCCTAACCCTAACCCTAGCCCTAACCCTAATTGTAATGCTGAGTGTTTGTCTTTTGACTCAGGTCTTTCGAATGTGTCAATTCGGTCTCTTTAGGCGAACCCTATTCCAGCCCTTAATCAATTTTGATCCTATTTCTAAATTTCATCTTAACCCTAACCCTAACCCTAGCCCTAATCCTAATGGCAATGCTGAGTGTTTGTGTTTTGACTCAGGCCTTTCGAATGTGTCAATTCGGTCTCTTTAGGCGAACTCTATTCCAGCCATTAATCAATTTTGATCCTATTTCTAAATTTCATCTTAACCCTAACCCTAACCCTAGCCCTAAACCTAATTGCAATGCTGAGTGTTTGTGTTTTGACTCAGGCCTTTCGAATGTGTCAATTCGGTATCCTGAGGCGAACCCTATTCCAGCCCTTAATCAATTTTAATCCTATTTCTAAATTTCATCTTAACCCTAACCCTAACACTAACCCTAGCCCTAACCCTAATTGTAATGCTGAGTGTTTGTCTTTTGACTCAGGTCTTTCGAATGTGTCAATTCGGTATCTTTAGACGAACCCTATTCCAGCCCTTCATCAATTTTGATCCTATTTCTAAATTTCATCTTAACCCTAACCCTAACCCTAGCCCTAACCCTAATTGTAATGCTGAGTGTTTGTGTTTTAATTCAGGCCTTTCGAATGTGTCAATTCGGTGTCCTTAGGCCAATCCTATTCCAGCCCTAATGAATTTAAACTCTATTTCTAAATTTCATCTTAACCCTAACCCTAACCCTAACCCTATCCCTAACCCTAATTGTAATGCTGAGTGTTTGTGTTTTGACTCAGGTCTTTCGAATGTGTCAATTCGGTATCCTTAGGCGAACCCTATTCCAGCCCTTAATCAATCTTAATCCTGTTTCTAAATTTTATCTTAACCCTAATCCTAACCCTACCCTAACCCTAATTGTAATGCTGAGTGTTTGTCTTTTGACTCAGGTCTTTCGAATGTGTCAATTCGGTATCCTTAACCGAACCCTATTCCAGCCCTTAATCAATTTTAATCCAATTTCTAAATTTCATCTTAACCCTAACCCTAACCCTAACCCTAACCCTAACCCTAACCCTAGCCCTAACCCTAACTGTAATGCTGAGTGTTTGTCTTTTGACTCAGGTCTTTCGAATGTGTCAATTCGGTCTCTTTAGGCGAACCCTATTCCAGCCCTTAATCAATTTTGATCCTATTTCTAAATTTCATCTTAACCCTAACGCTAACCCTAGCCCTAATCCTAATTGCAATGCTGAGTGTTTGTGTTTTGACTCAGGTCTTTCGACTGTGTCAATTCGGTATCTTTAGGCGAACCCTATTCCAGCCCTTCATCAATTTTGATCCTATTTCTAAATTTCATCTTAACCCTAACCCTAGCCCTAGCCCTAAACCTAATTGCAATGCTGAGTGTTTGTGTTTTGACTCAGGCCTTTCGAATGTGTCAATTCGGTATCCTGAGGCGAACCCTATTCCAGCCCTTAATCAATTTTAATCCTATTTCTAAATTTCATCTTAACCCTAACCCTAACCCTAACCCTAGCCCTAACCCTAATTGTAATGCTGAGTGTTTGTCTTTTGACTCAGGTCTTTCGAATGTGTCAATTCGGTATCTTTAGACGAACCCTATTCCAGCCCTTCATCAATTTTGATCCTATTTCTAAATTTCATCTTAACCCTAACCCTAACCCTAGCCCTAACCCTAATTGTAATGCTGAGTGTTTGTGTTTTAATTCAGGCCTTTCCAATGTGTCAATTCGGTGTCCTTAGGCCAATCCTATTCCAGCCCTAATGAATTTAAACTCTATTTCTAAATTTCATCTTAACCCTAACCCTAACCCTAACCCTATCCCTAACCCTAATTGTAATGCTGAGTGTTTGTGTTTTGACTCAGGTCTTTCGAATGTGTCAATTCGGTATCCTTAGGCGAACCCTATTCCAGCCCTTAATCAATCTTAATCCTGTTTCTAAATTTTATCTTAACCCTAATCCTAACCCTACCCTAACCCTAATTGTAATGCTGAGTGTTTGTCTTTTGACTCAGGTCTTTCGAATGTGTCAATTCGGTATCCTTAACCGAACCCTATTCCAGCCCTTAATCAATTTTAATCCAATTTCTAAATTTCATCTTAACCCTAACCCTAACCCTAACCCTAACCCTAACCCTAACCCTAGCCCTAACCCTAACTGTAATGCTGAGTGTTTGTCTTTTGACTCAGGTCTTTCGAATGTGTCAATTCGGTCTCTTTAGGCGAACCCTATTCCAGCCCTTAATCAATTTTGATCCGATTTCTAAATTTCATCTTAACCCTAACGCTAACCCTAGCCCTAATCCTAATTGCAATGCTGAGTGTTTGTGTTTTGACTCAGGCCTTTCGGATGTGTCAATTCGGTATCCTGAGGCGAACCCTATTCCTAAGCCCTTAATCAATTTTAATCCTATTTCTAAATTTCATCTTAACCCTAACCCTAACCCTAACCCTAGCCCAAACCCTAATTGTAATGCTGAGTGTTTGTGTTTTGACTCAGGTCTTTCGACTGTGTCAATTCGGTATCTTTAGGCGAACCCTATTCCAGCCCTTCATCAATTTTGATCCTATTTCTAAATTTCATCTTAACCCTAACCCTAGCCCTAACCCTAATTGCAATGCTTGGTGTTTTGTATTTTGACTCAGGCCTTTCGAATGTGTCAATTCGGTATCCTTAGGCGAACCCTATTCCAGCCCTTAATCAATTTTAATCCTATTTCTAAATTTCATCTTAACCCTAACCCTAATTGTAATGCTGAGTGTTTGTGTTTTAACTCAGGCCTTTCGAATGTGTCAATTCGGTATCTTAAGGCAAACCCTATTCCAGCCCTTAATCAATTTTAATCCTATTTTTAAATTTCATCTTAACCCTAACCCTAACCCTAACCCTAACCCTAGCCCTAACCCTAATTGTAATGCTGAGTGTTTGTCTTTTGACTCAGGTCTTTCGAATGTGTCAATTCGGTATCTTTAGGCGAACCCTATTCCAGCCCTTCATCAATTTTGATCCTATTTCTAAATTTCATCTTAACCCTAACCCTAACCCTTGCCCTAACCCTAATTGCAATGCTGAGTGTTTGTGTTTTGACTCAAGCCTTTCGAATGTGTCAATTCGGTATCCTTAGGCGAACCCTATTCCAGCCCTTAATCAATTTTAATCCTATTTCCAAATTTCATCTTAACCCTAACCCTAACCCTAACCCTAGCCCTAGCCCTAACCCTAGCCCTAGCCCTAACCCTAATTGTAATGCTGAGTGTTTGTCTTTTGACTCAGGTCTTTCGAATGTGTCAATTCGGTATCTTTAGGCGAACCCTATTCCAGCCCTTCATCAATTTTGATCCTATTTCTAAATTTCATCTTAACCCTAACCCTAACCCTTGCCCTAACTCTAATTGCAATGCTGAGTGTTTGTGTTTTGACTCAGGCCTTTCGAATGTGTCAATTCGGTATCCTTAGGCGAACCCTATTCCAGCCCTTAATCAATTTTAATTCTGTTTCTAAATTTTATCTTAACCCTAACCCTAATCCGAACCCTAATTGTAATGCTGAGTGTTTGTGTGTTGACTCAGGCCTTTCGAATGTGTCAATTCGGTATCCTTAGCCGAACCCTATTCCAGCCCTTAATCAATTTTAATCCTATTTCTAAATTTCATCTTAACCCTAACCCTAACCCTAACCCTAGCCCTAACCTTAATTGTAATGCTGAGTGTTTGTCTCTTGACTCAGGTCTTTCGAATGTGTCAATTCGGTCTCTTTAGGCGAACTCTATTCCAGCCCTTCATCAATTTTGATCCTATTTCTAAATTTCATCTTAACCCTAACCCTAACCCTAGTCCTGATCCTAATTGCAATGCTGAGTGTTTGTGTTTTGACTCAGGCCTTTCGAATGTGTCAATTCGGTATCCTGAGGCGAACCCTATTCCAGCCCTTAATCAATTTTAATCCTATTTCTAAATTTCATCATAACCCTAACCCTAACACTAACCCTAGCCCTAACCCTAATTGTAATGCTGAGTGTTTGTGTTTTAACTCAGGCCTTTCGAATGTGTCAATTCGGTGTCCTTAGGCAAATCCTATTCCAGCCCTTAATCAATTTAAACTCTATTTCTAAATTTCATCTTAACCCTAACCCTAACCCTATCCCTAACCCTAATTGTAATGTTGAGTGTTTGTGTTTTGACTCAGGTCTTTCGAATGTGTCACTTCGGTATCCTTAGGCGAACCCTATTCCAGCCCTTAATCAATTTTAATCCTATTTCTAAATTTCATCTTAACCCTAACCCTAACCCTAGCCCTAACCATAATTGCAATGCTGAGTGTTTGTGTTTTGACTCAGGCCTTTCGAATGTGTCAATTCGGTATCTTTAGGCGAACCCTATTCCAGCCCTTCATCAATTTTGATCCTATTTCTAAATTTTATCTTAACCCTAACCCTAACCCTAGCCCTAACCCTAATTGCAATGCTGAGTGTTTGTGTTTTGACTCAGGCCTTTTGAATGTGTCAATTCGGTATCCTTAGGCGAACCCTATTCCAGCCCTTAATCAATCTTAATCCTGTTTCTAAATTTTATCTTAACCCTAATCCTAACCCTAACCCTAACACTAATTGTAATGCTGAGTGTTTGTGTTTTGACTCAGGCCTTTCGAATGTGTCAATTCGGTATCCTGAGGCGAACCCTATTCCAGCCCTTAATCAATTTTAATCCTATTTCTAAATTTCATCTTAACCCTAACCCTAACCCTAACCCTAACCCTAGCTCTAACCCTAATTGTAATGCTGCGTGTTTGTGTTTTGACTCAGGTCTTTCGACTGTGTCAATTCGGTATCTTTAGGCGAACCCTATTCCAGCCCTTCATCAATTTTGATCCTATTTCTAAATTTCATCTTAACCCTAACCCTAACCCTAGCCCTAACCCTAATTGCAATGCTGAGTGTTTGTGTTTTGACTCAGGCCTTTCGAATGTGTCAATTCGGTATCCTTAGGCGAACCCTATTCCAGCCCTTAATCAATTTTAATCCTATTTCTAAATTTCATCTTAACCCTAACCCTAACCCTAACCCTAGCCCTAACCCTAATTGTAATGCTGAGTGTTTGTGTTTTGACTCAGGTCTTTCGAATGTGTCAATTCGGTATCCTTAGGCGAACCCTATTCCAGCCCTTAATCAATCTCAATCCTGTTTCTAAATTTTATCTTAACCCTAATCCTAACCCTAACCTAACCCTATATGTAATGCTGAGTGTTTGTGTTTTGACTCAGGTCTTTCGAATGTGTCAATTCGGTATCCTTAGCCGAACCCTATTCCAGCCCTTAATCAATTTTAATCCAATTTCTAAATTTCATCTTAACCCTAACCCTAACCCTAACCCTAGCCCTAACCCTAACTGTAATGCTGAGTGTTTGTCTTTTGACTCAGGTCTTTCGAATGTGTCAATTCGGTCTCTTTAGGCCAACCCTATTCCAGCCCTTAATCAATTTTGATCCTATTTCTAAATTTCATCTTAACCCTAACCCTAGCCCTAATCCTAATTGCAATGCTGAGTGTTTGTGTTTTGACTCAGGCCTTTCGGATGTGTCAATTCGGTATCCTGAGGCGAACCCTATTCCAGCCCTTAATCAATTTTAATCCTATTTCTAAATTTCATCTTAACCCTAACCCTAACCCTAGCTCTAACCCTAATTGTAATGCCGAGTGTTTGTGTTTTGACTCAGGTCTTTCGACTGTGTCAATTCGGTATCTTTAGGCGAACCCTATTCCAGCCCTTCATCAATTTTGATCCTAAATTTCATCTTAACCCTAACCCTAACCCTAGCCCTAACCCTAATTGCAATGCTGAGTGTTTGTGTTTTGACTCAGGCCTTTCGAATGTGTCAATTCGGTATCCTTAGGCGAATCCTATTCCAGCCCTTAATCAATTTAAACTCTATTTCTAAATTTCATCTTAACCCTAACCCTAACCCTATCCCTAACCCTAATTGTAATGCTGAGTGTTTGTTTTGACTCAGGTCTTTCGAATGTGTCAATTCGGTATCCTTAGGCGAACCCTATTCCAGCCCTTAATCAATTTTAATCCTATTTCTAAATTTCATCTTAACCCTAACCCTGACCCTAGCCCTAACCCTAATTGCAATGCTGAGTGTTTGTGTTTTGACTGAGGCCTTTCGAATGTGTCAATTCGGTATTCTTAGGCGAACCCTATTCCAGCCCTTCATCAATTTTGATCCTATTTCTAAATTTCATCTTAACCCTAACCCTAACCCTAGCCCTAACCCTAATTGCAATGCTGAGTGTTTGTGTTTTGACTCAGGCCTTTCGAATGTGTCAATTCGGTATCCTTAGTCGAACCCTATTCCAGCCCTTAATCAATTTTAATCCTATTTCTCAATTTCATCTTAACCCTAACCCTAACCCTTACCCTAATTGTAATGCTGAGTGTTTGTGTTTTAACTCAGGCCTTTCGAATGTGTCAATTCGGTATCCTTAGGCGAATCCTATTCCAGCCCTTAATCAATTTTAACTCTATTTCTCAATTTCATCTTAACCCTAACCCCAACCCTAACCCTATCCCTAACCCTAATTGTAATGCTGAGTGTTTGTTTTGACTCAGGTCTTTCGAATGTGTCAATTCGGTATCCTTAGGCGAACCCTATTCCAGCCCTTAATCAATTTTAATCCTATTTCTACATTTCATCTTAACCCTATTCCTAACCCTAGCCCTAACCCTAATTGCAATGCTGAGTGTTTGTGTTTTGACTCAGGCCTTTCGAATGTGTCAATTCGGTATCTTTAGGCGAACCCTATTCCAGCCCTTCATCAATTTTGATCCTATTTCTAAATTTCATCTTAACCTTAACCCTAACCCTGGCCCTAACCCTAATTGCAATGCTGAGTGTTTGCGTTTTGACTCAGGCCTTTTGAATGTGTCAATTCGGTATCATTAGGCGAACCCTATTCCAGCCCTTAATCAATTTTAATCCAATTTCTAAATTTCATCTTAACCCTAACCCTAACCCTAACCCTAACCCTAGCCCTAACCCTAATTGTAATGCTGAGTGTTTGTCTTTTGACTCAGGTCTTTCGAATGTGTCAATTCGGTCTCTTTATGCGAACCCTATTCCAGCCCTTAATCAATTTTGATCCTATTTCTAAATTTCATCTTAACCCTAACCCTAACCCTAGCCCTAATCCTAATTGCAATGCTGAGTGTTTGTGTTTTGACTCAGGCCTTTCGGATGTGTCAATTCGGTATCCTGAGGCGAACCCTATTCCAGCCCTTAATCAATTTTAATCCTATTTCTAAATTTCATCTTAACCCTAACCCTAACCTTAACCCTAACCCTAGCTCTAACCCTAATTGTAATGCTGAGTGTTTGTGTTTTGACTCAGGTCTTTCGACTGTGTCAATTCGGTATCTTTAGGCGAACCCTATTCCAGCCCTTCATCAATTTTGATCCTATTTCTAAATTTCATCTTAACCCTAACCCTAACCCTAGCCCTAACCCTAACCCTAATTGCAATGCTGAGTGTTTGTGTTTTGACTCAGGCCTTTCGAATGTGTCAATTCGGTATCCTTAGGCGAATCCTATTCCAGCCCTTAATCAATTTAAACTCTATTTCTAAATTTCATCTTAACCCTAACCCTAACCCTAGCTCTAACCCTAATTGTAATGCTGAGTGTTTGTGTTTTGATTCAGGTCTTTCGACTGTGTCAATTCGGTATCTTTAGGCGAACCCTATTCCAGCCCTTCATCAATTTTGATCCTATTTCTAAATTTCATCTTAACCCTAACCCTAACCTAAACCCTAACCCTAATTGTAATGCTGAGTGTTTGTGTTTTAACTCAGGCCTTTCGAATGTGTCAATTCGGTATCCTTAGGCAAATCCTATTCCAGCCCTTAATCAATTTAAACTCTATTTCTAAATTTCATCTTAACCCTAACCCTAACCCTATCCCTAACCCTAATTGTAATGCTGAGTGTTTGTGTTTTGACTCAGGTCTTTCGAATGTGTCAATTCGGTATCCTTAGGCGAACCCTATTCCAGCCCTTAATCAATTTTAATCCTATTTCTAAATTTCATCTTAACCCTAACCCTAACCCTAACCCTAGCTCTAACCCTAATTGTAATGCTGAGTGTTTGTGTTTTGACTCAAGTCTTTCGACTGTGTCAATTCGGTATCTTTAGGCGAACCCTATATCAGCCCTTCATCAACTTTGATCCTATTTCTAAATTTCATGTTAACCCTAACCCTAACCCTAGCCCTAACCCTAATTGCAATGCTGAGTGTTTGTGTTTTGACTCAGGCCTTTCGAATGTGTCAATTCGGTATCCTTAGGCGAACCCTATTCCAGCACTTAATCAATTTTAATCCTATTTTAAATTTCATCTTAACCCTAACCCTAACCCTATCCCTAACCCTAATTGTAATGCTGAGTGTTTGTGTTTTGACTCAGGTCTTTCGAATGTGTCAATTCGGTATCCTTAGGCAAACCCTATTCCAGCCCTTAATCAATTTTAATCCTATTTCTAAATTTCATCTTAACCCTAACCCTAACCCTAACCCTAACCCTAATTGCAATGCTGAGTGTTTGTGTTTTGACTCAGGCCTTTTGAATGTGTCAATTCGGTATCCTTAGGCGAACCCTATTCCAGCCCTTAATCAATCTTAATCCTGTTTCTAAATTTTATCTTAACCCTAATCCTAACCCTAATTGTAATGCTGAGTGTTTGTGTTTTGACTCAGGCCTTTCGAATGTGTCAATTCGGTATCCTTAGCCGAACCCTATTCCAGCCCTTAATCAATTTTAATCCAATTTCATCTTAACCCTAACCCTAACCCTAACCCTAGCCCTAACCCTAATTGTAATGCTGAGTGTTTGTCTTTTGACTCAGGTCTTTCGAATGTGTCAATTCGGTCTCTTGAGGCGAACCCTATTCCAGCCCTTAATCAATTTTGATCCTATTTCTAAATTTCATCTTAACCCTAACCCTAACCCTAGCCCTAATCCTAATTGCAATGCTGAGTGTTTGTGTTTTGACTCCGGCCTTTCGAATGTGTCAATTCGGTATCCTGAGGCGAACCCTATTCCAGCCCTTAATCAATTTTAATCCTATTTCTAAATTTCATCTTAACCCTAACCCTAACCCTAACCCTATCCCTAACCCTAATTGTAATGCTGAGTGTTTGTGTTTTGACTCAGGTCTTTCGAATGTGTCAATTCGGTATCCTTAGGCAAACCCTATTCCAGCCCTTAATCAATTTTAATCCTATTTCTAAATTTCATCTTAACCCTAACCCTAACCCTAACCCTAACCCTAATTGCAATGCTGAGTGTTTGTGTTTTGACTCAGGCCTTTCGAATGTGTCAATTCTGTATCTTTAGGCGAACCCTATTCCAGCCCTTCATCAATTTTGATCCTATTTCTAAATTTCATCTTAACCCTAACCCTAACCCTAGCCCTAACCCTAATTGCAATGCTGAGTGTTTGTGTTTTGACTCAGGCCTTTTGAATGTGTCAATTCGGTATCCTTAGGCGAACCCTATTCAAGCCCTTAATCAATTTTAATTCAATTTCTAAATTTCATCTTAACCCTAACCCTAACCCTAACCCTAACCCTAACCCTAGCCCTAACCCTAATTGTAATGCTGAGTGTTTGTGTTTTGACTCAGGCCTTTCGGATGTGTCAATTCGGTATCCTGAGGTGAACCCTATTCCAGCCCTTAATCAATTTTAATCCAATTTCTAAATTTCATCTTAACCCTAACCCTAACCCTAACCCTAGCCCTAACCCTAATTGTAATGCTGAGTGTTTGTCTTTTGACTCAGGTCTTTCGAATGTGTCAATTCGGTCTCTTGAGGCGAACCCTATTCCAGCCCTTAATCAATTTTGATCCTATTTCTAAATTTCATCTTAACCCTAACCCTAACCCTAACCCTAACCCTAGCCCTAACCCTAATTGTAATGCTGAGTGTTTGTGTTTTGACTCAGGTCTTTCAAATTTGTCAATTCGGTATCCTTAGGCGAACCCTATTCCAGCCCTTAATCAATTTTAATCCTATTTCTAAATTTCATCTTAACCCTAACCCTAACCCTAACCCTAATTATAATGCTGAGTGTTTGTGTTTTGACTCAGGCCTTTCGAATGTGTCAATTCGGTATCCTTAGCCGAACCCTATTCCAGCCCTTCATCAATTTTGATCCTATTTCTAAATTTCATCTTAACCCTAACCCTAACCCTAGCCCTAACCCTAATTGCAATGCTGAGTGTTTGTGTTTTGACTCAGGCCTTTCGGATGTGTCAATTCGGTATCCTGAGGCGAACCCTATTCCAGCCCTTAATCAATTTTAATCCTATTTCTAAATTTCATCTTAACCCTAACCCTAACCCTAACCCTAACCCTAGCTCTAACCCTAATTGTAATGCTGAGTGTTTGTGTTTTGACTCAGGTCTTTCGACTGTGTCAATTCGGTATCTTTAGGCGAACCCTATTCCAGCCCTTCATTAATTTTGATGCTATTTCTAAATTTCATCTTAACCCTAACCCTAACCCTAGCCCTAACCCTAATTGCAATGCTGAGTGTTTGTGTTTTGACTCAGGCCATTCGAATGTGTCAATTCGATATCCTTAGGCGAACCCTATTCCAGCCCTTAATCAATTTTAATCCTATTTCTAAATTTCATCTTAACCCTAACCCTAACCCTAACCCTAGCCCTAGCCCTAATTGTAATGCTGAGTGTTTGTGTTTTGACTCGGGTCTTTCGAATGTGTCAATTCGGTATCCTTAGGCGAATCCTATTCCAGCCCTTAATCAATCTTAATCCTGTTTCTAAATTTTATCTGAACCCTAATCCTAACCCTAACCCTAACCCTAACTGTAATGCTGAGTGTTTGTGTTTTGACTCAGGTCTTTCGAATGTGTCAATTTGGTATCCTTAGCCGAACCCTATTCCAGTCCTTAATCAATTTTAATCCTGTTTCTAAATTTCATCTTAACCCTAACCCTAACCCTAGCCCTAACCCTAATTGTAATGCTGAGTGTTTGCGTTTAGACTCAGGTCTTTCGATTGTGTCAACTCGGTATCTTTAGGCGAACCCTATTCCAGCCCTTCATCAATTTTGATCCTATTTCTAAATTTCATCTTAACCCTAATCCTAACCCTAGCCCTAACCCTAATTGCAATGCTGAGTGTTTGTGTTTTGACTCAGGCCTTTCGAATGTGTCAATTCGGTATCCTGAGGCGAACCCTATACCAGCCCTTAATCAATTTTAATCCTATTTCTAAATTTCATCTTAACCCTAACCCTAACCCTAGCCCTAACCCTAATTGCAATGCTGAATGTTTGCGTTTTGACTCAGGTCTTTCGAATGTGTCAATTCGGTATCTTTAGGCGAACCCTATTCCAGCCCTTCATCAATTTTGATCCTATTTCTAAATTTCATCCTAACCCTAACCCTAACCCTAGCCCTAACCCTAATTGTAATGCTGAGTGTTTGTCTTTTGACTCAGGTCTTTCGTATGTGTCAATTCGGTATCTTTAGGCGAACCCTATTCCAGCCATTAATCAATTTTGATCCTATTTCTAAATTTCATTTTAACCCTAACCATAACCCTAGCCCTAATCCTAATTGCAATGCTGAGTGTTTGTGTTTTGACTCAGGCCTTTCGAATGTGTCAATTCGGTATCCTGAGGCGAACCCTATACCAGCCCTTAATCAATTTTAATCCTATTTCTAAATTTCATCTTAACCCTAACCCTAACCCTAGCCCTAACCCTAATTGCAATGCTGAGTGTTTGCGTTTTGACTCAGGTCTTTCGAATGTGTCAATTCGGTATCTTTAGGCGAACCCTATTCCAGCCCTTCATCAATTTTGATCCTATTTCTAAATTTCATCTTAACCCTAATCCTAACCCTAGCCCTAACCCTAATTGCAATGCTGAGTGTTTGTGCTTTGACTCAGGCCTTTCGAATGTGTCGATTCGGTATCCTTAGGCGAACCCTATTCCAGCCCTTAATCAATTTTAATCCTATTTCTAAATTTCATCTTGACCCTAACCCTAGCCCTAACCCTAATTGTAATGCTGAGTGTTTCTGTTTTGACTCAGGCCTTTCGAATGTGTCAATTCGGTATCCTTAGGCGAACCCTATTCCAGCCCTTAATCAATTTTAATCCTATTTCTAAATTTCATCTTAACCCTAACCCTAACCATAGTCCTACCTCTATTGCAATGCTGAGTTTTTGCATTTTGACTCAGGCCTTTCGAATGTGTCAATTCGGTATCCTTAGGCGAACCATATTCCAGCCCTTAATCAATTTTTATCCTATTTCTAAATTTCATCTGAACCCTATACCTAACCCTAACCTTGGCCCTAACTCTAATTGTTAAGCTGAGTTTTTGTATTTTGACTGACTCAGGCCTTTCGAATGTGTCAATGCGGTATCCTTAGGCAAACATTATTCCAGCCCTTAATCAATTTTAATCCCATTTCTAAATTTCATCTAAACCCTAACACTAACCCTAGCCCTAACCCTAATTGTAATGCTGAGTGTTTGTGTTTTGACTCAGGCCTTTCGAATGTGTCAATTCGGTATCCTTAGCCGAACCCTATTCCAGCCCTAATCTATTTTAATCTTATTTCTTAATTTCATCTTAATCCTAACCCTAGCCCTAACCCTAATTGTAATGCTTAGTGTTTGTGTTTTGCCTCAGGCCTTTCCAATGTGTCAATTTGGTATTCTTAGGCGAACCATATTCCAGCCCTTAATCAATTTTAATCCTAGTTCTAAATTTCATCTTAACCCTAACCCTAACCCTAACCCTAGCCTTAACCCTAATTGTAATGATGAGTGTTTGAAATTTAACTAAGGGCTTTCGAATGTGTTAATTCGGTATCCTTAGGCAAACCCTATTCCAGCCTTTAATCAATTTTAATCCTATTTGTTAATTTTATCTTATCCTAACCTTAAGCCTAGCCCTAACCCTAATTGTAATGCTGAGTGTTTGTGTTTTAACTAAGGACTTTCGAATGTTTCAATTTAATATCCTTAGGCAAAACCTATTCCAGCCCTTAATGAATTTAAATTATATTTCTAAATTTCATCTTAACCCTAACCCTAACCCTAATGCTGAGTGTTTTTATTTTGACGAAGGCTGTTCCAATGTGTCAATTAAGTATCCTTAGGCAAATTCTTTTGCAGCCCTTATTCAGATTTATCCTATTTTTTAATTTCATCTAAACCCTAACCCTAACCCTAGCCTTAACCCTAATTGTAATGCTGAGTGTTTGTGTTTTGACTAAGGCTGTTTGAATGTGTCAATCAAGTATCCTGAGGCAAACCCTATTTACATCCCTTAATAAATTTTAATCCTATTTCTAAATTTCTTCTTAACCCTAACCCTAATTGTAATGCTGAGTGTTTGTGTTTTGACTAAGGCTGTTCAAATATATCATTTAAGTATCCTTAGGCAAGCAAACCCTACCGTTGTCCTTATTCAATTTTAATCCTATTTGTAAATCTCATCTTAGCCCTAACCCTAGCCCAAGCCCTAGTTTTGACTGAGACTGTTTGAATTTTCAAATTTACTATCCTTTAGCAAACCATTATGTAGCCCTTGTTCAATTCAATTTTATTTGCAAATCTAGTTTTTATCCTAACTCTAGGCCTATCCCTAGTCATAACCCTTATTGTAATGTTGAGTGTTTGTGTTTTGATTAAGGCTGTTCGAATGTGTCAATTAAATATAATGAGGCAAACACTATTAAATCCCTTATTCAATTTCAATCCTATTTGTAAATCTCATCTTAACCCTGACCCTAGCAATAACCCTAATTGTAATGATCAGTGTTTGTGTTTTGATTGACGCTGTTCAAAAGCGTTACATCCTTACCTTAAAGCAAATCCTATTGTATTCAACATTAAATTTTAAACTTCTTTGTAAATTTCATCTTAGCCTAAACTCTAATTGTAACGCTGAGTGTTTTTGTTTTGATTACAGCTGTGTTAGTTTACACATACTTATCTATAGTGGATACAGCTGTGTAAATATGTCAAAAAGGTATCCTAAGGCAAAGCCTATTAGGCTAATGTAGCCCTTAATCAATTAAAATCCTATTTCTAAAGCTCATCGTAACTTTAACCTTAACACTAACACTAACCCTAGCCATAACCCTAATTGTAAAGCTCAGTGTTTATGTTTGGTCTTAGGCCATTCGAAAGTTTCAATTCATTATGTAAAGGAAAACCCTATTTTACCCATCATTAAATTTAATCCTCTTTGTAAATCTGATCTAAACCCTTCTGTAACCCTAGCCCCAACCCTAAGTCTCCTTAGGCAATTTAATCTTAACCCTAATCCTAACCCTAACCCTAGCCCTAAACCTTAATTGTAATGGCGAGTGCTTGTGTTTTATTAAAACTGTTCGAATGTGTCAATTAAGTATCCGGAGACAAACCTTATAACAGCCCTTAATCATTTTTAATTCTATTTCTAAATTCTAAATTGTGTAACTGTTGGCTGTTCAAAAGTTCCAATTCATTATCCAAAGCCCTTTTGAAGCCCTCATTCAATTTCAATCATATTTGTTATTCTCATCTTAACCCTAAACCTAACATAATACCAACCCTAACATTAACATAAACCCTAACCCTAACCCTAACCCTAACCCTAGACATAATCATAACCCTAATCTTAGCCATAAATCTAATTGTAATGATGAGGTTTTATGTTTTGACTGAGGCTGTTCAAATCTGTCAATAAGGGCAAAGACTATTCAACAGTTTAGTTGTAGACATTGAATAGTAATGAAATAATCCCAGATGATTCAGAAAATGGACAAGACCGCTCAGTCATTGAACTGTAAAACATTGCTCAAATACTTTTGGAATAATTTATTGAGCACTATCCATGGCTTTCATAGAGTTTCTGCATCTTTAAATTCTTGAAAGTGAAAAACTTAAGATCTGCCAATGACGCCATTTTGTTCTTTCACTTGACTGCATGGTCCCCTCTGATATTTTACTCTTTTAGAGGTATAAACAAATCAACCAGTCAATCACATAACCAAAACTGTTCAGATAAACACTGGAAATTTGAACATTGATATTTGAATGGATACTGCTGTGGTCTGCCTAATAGCACAGTGCTTATTTACCGCAGTTCTAAAAGAGCCTGGGGAGAACACTGGGACAAAACGACAGAAAAATGGGCCAAAAAATATTGAATGGAGAAAAATATAATAATATTAAGTGTGTCAAATAACCTGACAAAAAAGATAGAAGTCATTTTATGGAGTGATAATTTGATAAAGAAATGTTAATTAATGGTAACTTTTTTCACATTTAAAAATCAAAAGTCATCATAGTAGACTCACATACTAAAATTCAACTCAATATGGGAAGGTGTCCAGGAAAAGTCTGCATAACTGTTTTTTGAGGAATGACATAATGTCAAAATGACATAATGACATAATGACCAAAAAAACCGGTGGAATGATGGATTAGGACAAAACTATATTGCCTTGACCACTATATGGTGGGTCCATGCATAAAAAATAAGAATAGAGAATAATGGAGTGCAAAAATAAAAAGTATAAAAAATTAAAATAGACATAAACAAGAATGTGTCCATAGTACATGGATGCCCCACTAGCACTATCATTTTCTATGTTCAGTGGACGTGGAAATTGGGGTCAAGACTCTAATTTTTTATTGAAATTAGAAAGATTGTATTATAGGGAACATGTGTACAAAAGTTCAAGTTGATTGGACTTCAAATTCATCAAAAACCAACTTGACCAAAAACTTAAACCTGAAGCAGGACAGATCGATGAACGAAAGGACAAACAGACGTATAGACTAGAAAGCATAATGCCCATAAATGGGACCTAAGAATTAGAGAATACAGAAATGGGCGACACACAATCCAGACTCTCAACACTTTTTAAAAAGTTCTACTATACCTTACCAATATTGCTCCACTGGTTTCAAACACATATTGTTCTGGTATCATTTTCAGTTCATGAACTATATAATCAAATCCTAGTTGTGATTGTGACAATGATAAGGATGTTCGTAAAAACTTTCTGAGACCTTCAGGACCATATATTTCCACTGGTTCACTTCTTTGGTTATTCTGACTGATGGTGCACATTAACCCTGGTAAACCGTAACACTGCAAAATAATTTTAAATTTATAGAAATGTGGATTCATTTGTTTTCAATGATACCACATTTTGTGAATTGAGAAAAACTTGTTTTTTCTAGGATTTTTTCATTAAATGTATAAAATTGGTATACTAAAATATAGAAATTGTGTACTTCGTTGAAAATTAAAATTCATGATTTAGCCACACCCACAAATTTAACCATTAAAATTGAAATCTAACAAATAGCCCGCAGTATAGTTCTGTAGAATGGTAGATAAAAGATGAATGGTACACTCTATCCATGGAAACTTGTATATATCAATACTACAAATGCAATTAGGTTCAAAATAACTTTTTTATAATTCAATTTTGGATGTAACATGCATTATAATTGCCTGAAAATCTTTTGTCTATCAGCTCATAGACATAATTTTGTCACCAACGTTTTTTCAATAATTTACACCTTAAAAATGGAATTTAGAGTTATATTTATATAAGGAATGACTGGAATAAATATTGTTCTGTCTGTTTGAAATAACCTCAAAAAAGTTGTGCACACTTTTAAATAACCTAGTGCTACATGATGTACATAGGTTATACAGTGTGCACCTTGAATAAAATGTTTATGCTAATAATACAAAAATGTAATAACACTTTCAGATATTTGGACTGATATATTGGCTCTCAATAATGATGACATCAGTATGTACACTAAAGAGATTTATCCTTCAGAACTGACTAAATGAAGCTTATACTAACAATGAACACTTCGCTTTCCTGTATCTTCATAAATATATCTTTAATGGGACACTTTATACCAAAAGTTATGTTAAAAGAGATGATTTTTCATTTCCTTTTGTTAATTATCTATTTTTAGATGGTGTTGCAGACATTTTATATGTTCAGGTATTTTACATCCAATCTTTTATTGTAATAGTCTTTTCAAAGCACAAAAATGTCAACATACACATCAAAGGGTAACCAAACCTTAAAACAGACTTATTCAGATAGAATATAGTTAGGATACTGTTGTCAGGTCATTGAAGATGGCATATTTTGGTATTTACATGTATATTGATTCACTCATAGGGTCTTTGAAATAAACACATTTATTCTAAAACTAGTTGTTGGCATGATATGGGTTAATATGTTCTTTTCGAATATTTTATGATGATATGATATTCTAATATGACGTTCTTCTTTCGCTTTGTAAACAACACCGTGATAAAATTCTCGATATATCTATACTTAGCGCAGACTCCAAGATGTACACAAATGGCTGTTTAAATATGCCTCCCACGTAAATCCACATGTATCGTAACCTATGTGTAAACGGTTGTGGATTTCACTGTGTTAACAATTACAATTGAATAAAACCCTACAGAACATTTATTCTGATTCTGATGCGTAACAAAAAGAATTTACACATTAGAGAACGGAAAAATGGACAAAAACAAAACAAATTAAAATTCTGCGAAATTCCAGTAATGATTTTTGTGCATTAACGTTATTTCAAAACATGACGTCATACGAATGAAAACGTCAAAGCTGAAGGTTTTTCTATTGCGTTTACCTTCTAAAATCGGATACAATTGCATTAAAATAAAGTATTGAGGAAGGTGTTGCTTGTTTTCTGTTCTATTGTAATATTCGCACATTTACTGATTTCAGCAAATTAACATGGGGGCTCCTTGGTTACAACATGTCAACAGTGAATTTGACGGTAGCTTACGATAAAAAATGCAAATCTAAAATTGCAAATGTTGGGTTTACTGAGAAGTAAAAAAAGTAATCACATTTTTTTCTAGCGGTTAGTTAAGAAATCATTCATGCAGTTTATTAGATTTGTTTTACATTTATCGTACAGTGGGTATAATAGAACAGCCACACACATGGTATACCCATCATCGCTTCAGTTTTTTAATGATCGTATTTGTCCTATTAGAATCGAAATAATTCATGGAAGCCATAGATTTGTTGTAAATTTACACATGGCCTGGGCCGTGTGTAAATTTCCAACAAATCTATGGCTTCCATGAATTATTTCTTAATTAAACCCCTAACAGGAGGGATTGTGCTTGATTTTCATATGATGAAGACATAATGTTTCAATCAGTTTATTAGACGGGCTGGCATGTTAGATCATGTTAGTAACTGCTAGTAGTCCTTTGTTAATTTATGTATCATTGTCAATTTGCTTAGTTTCTTTTGTTACCTATTCTACCATAAGACTCAGACTTCTTTTCAACTGAGTTTCA
The DNA here is from genome assembly GCF_963676685.1 of Mytilus edulis. Taxonomy (NCBI): domain Eukaryota; kingdom Metazoa; phylum Mollusca; class Bivalvia; order Mytilida; family Mytilidae; genus Mytilus; species Mytilus edulis. The sequence continues at coordinate 26,289,599 of NC_092345.1, read as the reverse complement.
CTGTGTGTTTGTTTAATTTACATTGTCTAGATGTAAAGGGGGTTCAGATCGGACAAAACATGATTAACTACGCCACATTTTTGCGTCTCTCCCAGGTCAAAAGCCTCTGGCCTTTGTTAGTCTTGTATTATTTTAAATCTTAGTTCATTTATATGTTTTGGAGTTTATAATGACGTCCATTCTCACTGAACTAGTACACATTTTTGTTTGTGGGCCATATGATGACAATAATTGTATAATATTACATAACTACCAGTGACTTATAATGATACCTACATGATCACCATGGAGATGGGTTATAAATATTTTGCTGATCTTTCCTGGTTTTATCTCACTCTTCATGACCTGTGTTTGTGACCCCTCACCACAATCAAACAACCATACCCAGTCCTCTGAAAAATACAATCTGCCTGGATATAGGAGTTTACAGCATAGAAATAAGTGTTAAACGTTATTTGTGATTCCTTTATTTTTGAGGGTACAAATTTTTATACCCTTATTTTCATGGATGTCATATTGGATTTAGTGGTTACTGTCGATTCATTTATTTTTCGTGGGTACCAATTTTCATGGATTGAGGAAAACTTGCATTTTCATGGATATTTTATTTCGCGGTTTTGCCTTATTCTTCATAAAATCCTATACAAAAGGTCTGTAGAAAATTAGAACCTTGGTAAACATTGACAGAATAATCAACAAAATGTGTACATGTGATGATGACTATTGGTTGAATATAAAAGTCTCAGACTTCCATGATAATGCCGCACCAACTGTGTATAGTAACATTAACAATCTATTTAAAGTGTTTTCAATTTAATATTGTTCTCGAACTCATATAATTTGACAGGCTAAATATGTTATTTTGACTCTGGTGGAGTGAGTTATCTCATTTGGAAATCATATACCAAATCTCTTGATTTTACAGAAATATTTGTACTAACCATTTTTTAGTCCTATACACGAAACTCCTCTGTCGGGTGTTGGATAGGCTGATGCTGTTCCCAGAAATATCACCTTCATGCTCATGGTACTTATATAAGTAGTTTACAAAGCAATACCTTCGCACAATTATCTCCTATATTAAGTGAAATAACAAAATCAGCAACATGATTTAATATGAATGTTCCCCTTTAACACAATATCTGAGTAAATTACGAGAAATCTAAATATATATCAAGCAAGACAAAACAAAGAGGGGCACAGCTCCCCTCTGCCCTTATAGTCTTGACAGATATGTGAGTTGTGTTTTCTAAAGGAAAATAAATACTTTTGAACACAAAAAAAATATTACCAAATAAAAGTACTATAGTCTGATAGTACAATGTGGTAACTAGTATTTTATGCAGGTTTTTTTCTACCGGTATCATGCTTTTATTGCTTCCAGCAAATTGCACATCTTTTCATGTGTATAAATACATTGTAGGTCAAGAATATTTTCAAATTGTTAAATATGGCAAAATTGTGTCCTGTTGTGGACAATGGTGGAGACGATATCTTATTATCAAAATGATTATCTGACTCTAAATAAAAAAGATCAGCTTTCCAGTTTGATGTTTACTTGTTCATGTTGTTACTATAACTAAAGCTAAGGTGACGTCACAGATGATCATGTGACATCAATTTTGGATACAAATGTAATGGGGATATTGCCAGTCCCACTGTATCATGTGTATTGTAAACAGGTGTGTTACATAGGTTAAGGGTCAACTTTTCCTAGGGATGTTTATATCCTACATCACCTAAATGTTTGCCATGAGAACTAGTTAAAATGCTAATCATGTTTTAAAAAAAAAAATCTTAATCAGTTCAATTCTCATTGGTCATATTGGTGAGTTAACTCTAAACATCTAAACTTGGAAACAATTATATAAGACAATTAATAAATGGAGATTTGTATTTACTACATTTATTTATTTTTATATATACATGTATAGACAAACTTTTATGTATCATGATAAGAAATTCATCAGTGGGAATAATTGCATAATATGGATGTGGGTATTTTGTCTATAAATGTATTTACACTTTTAGGATATAGCTGGATTTTGTCTCTGCATGACCTTAGATCTGATCCATATAAGCTTCTGATGTCTAGCTACAATCACTGTTTAATTGTAACGTAAATTGTGAATGTCAAATTTTACAGGAATTCGACTTATTTGATTAAACGTAATGACAGACAAATTTGCATACAAGTGTAAATATGTCTATTGTTTATTATACATAACAAAATTGCTGTATCCTTTTTTATTTTATTTTTCTATGTTTTCATGTATTTCAGCGATGATACTTTTGTACTGGATTTTATACTGAAAACAATATATATATACACCTTATTCATTGTTATTGCTATTTGTCCGGCCGCCAATATTTGACATCACAAAAGTTCCCCTAAAATTTTGACGTCATATTAAATAGAAAATATCTGACATTACAATGGAAAAGTGATTGATGTATGACATCAAAAGTTCAAGCGGAACAGATTTCCAAATAGTGATAACATGTATTTGTCAGTATGTCAGTAACAGTTAGATGTTATTTAACTAGAATAATTCAATTCCTCTCTGTGTCCAATTCCCTTCCACACCAGGTGAATGTAGACATTGTAGATCTGCTGAATATTACGACTGGATTATTCGGGTTAGATCTCGAGGGTTAGATGTTAGTTAGTTAATTGTTATTTAGTTAGTTAGTTCATTTGTAGTTAGTTGTTAGTTAGTTAGCTAATTGTTATTTACTAATTTAGTTAGTTAGTTTGTTAGTTGTTAGTTGTTAGTTGTTGTTAGTTAGACAGTTACCGTGGTCACGTAAAAAGGGAAATAACAAAGTGTTGTGTAGTTGCACAACGTCTAGTAGTACCTGTGACGTAAGGGGAGAGATACGAATCAAAGTATTACTGGAAGTCGTCGTCCATTCTCCTTCTAATTTATTTCTGGAAGTCAGATATATCTTTTTTAGTTCGAAATATTTTTTTAGAAAAACGAATTATATATAAATCGATATTGTTGTCAAATGAACGAAATTGGTCACATTATAAATATTCATTTATTCGCTTTTGTATTTACAAATATTATCAAATATATATTGATAAGCAAAACACATGCTTTGATTAATATTCGTTTTGTAAAAAACCTGTATGTACAATATGGCGACACCGGGTTGGAGCAGACTACAAACTGAAATTTTAAATTTATACCGACAAAGACACATTTTAAAAAGACAACTTTCTACGTTACGCACACAGATAACCAAAAATCCAAACAGTTTAGAAAGGACCAGAGTAGATAGCTGTCATTTGTGTATGGTAAGACGCGAACAACTTGTCGACCTTGAAGTTCAAGAATCCTGCATGTTTCGTAACTTATTTCATAAGAGTTTTGAACATAGCTGGTAAAAACGTTTTTTGTCCAGGAAAGAACCGCCAAATTTTGACGTTTGTTAATTTTATTTCGAAGCCAAAGGTTGAAGCCTTAGGGTTTTGTAACTAGTAATTTGACAGACAAAGCCTTCCACCCCCCCCCCCCCCCCCCCCTAAATGTATGGGTTCAAGTTAATCTTCTTGTTGCCAGTAGTTTTTCAAGGTTGCATTTAGCATACAAAAAATACGACATCAACGTCTGAAGTTACTTGTCAAGCAAAATTATGACGTCATTCGATATATAACATTGTATAACTACATGCCATTACTATACAAATCCTTGATGCCATAAAGGCATAATGTAATAATGACAGTTATATGTGGGACGCATTGAATAAAATGTAACCCTGTTTATTTTTGTTTTGGGGATTTTTAATTGAAAGAGATACAGCAATGACAGGCAGCTTGCATAAATTAAAACATGAACATGTGTGTCCTTCTTGAACAATGTCCCTTCAGCATTTTCAGCAGTGAGGCCAACAGGGTTAACAGTCAAAGTCCAATCGGCACCTGAACAATTGGCAATATGGCACTTATAGAAAACCTGTTGTTGGGTTGCTGCCCCAGAATTATTCTTGATCAGTATGCGACCTTAAGCGGTAGCCCGAAGCCCGTGTCTAGTTCAGGGGTTAAAAAATCCACTAGCCCGACGCCCGGGACTAGACATTTACGTCTCGGGCAATCAAAACTTATAACCCAGTAAGCCCGACGGACTAGTAACAAAAAAATCTTGGAGTTTCTAAAATAGAAAGTGGAAAATCCCTTCATCACTTTTCTGTCTTAGCCAATCAGATTCAATTACGTCATCCAGGATTCCAAGAATTTGAACTGGTTTGTACACAGGTCCTCATGCACAGTAACATGTTTTAAAAATAGAACAAATAACTCTGGGTGGCCCGGTATCATGTATTGATCGCAATTATTGTACTTTCAATATCGATTTCTCATTATATTTTATAAGGGGGATATTTTTCATTGGTTCTGTCGAGTTTTTCAATTAACGGTACCGGGGGGTATAATGTATTGATAGGTATTGATCCGTCTAGACTCTTGTCGGACAACTGTTTAAGCAGGGAGCACGAAACTATGTCAATGCAACAAAATATATCAAAATATTTTACTACGGCAAGCGCAGAAACTTCATCAACTTCAAGTTCAAAGCGAAAATCGGCAAATGAAGAGGATTCTAATGAGACTGATACATCTAAAAAAAATAGAAAGTACGATCGGGACAAGCGAAAAAGAACGTTCATAGCGACATGGAATGAAAGATTCCCGTGGGCAAGGTCGGTTGTTGAGGATGAAAAAACCGAGAGTATGTACTGTGAATACTGTCGGAGTTTTCCCGAGTATGCAAATAAAAAATCCGCCTTGTATGTGGGGACATCAAACATAAGAATTGATCCACTTGTTTCCCATGATAAAACAAATGAACATGTTTTCTGTGCAAGAAAATATTTAACGGCCCATACTACAACAGATAAAAACGAACTAGTTTATAGAAAAAAGGTGACTCCTGCCGAAAAGCATATTTTTAAAGCTTTAGTGAAATTATCTGACAAAGAAAAAAACAAAATGAGATATCTGTTTAATACGGCCTATGCAGTAGCTAAAAAGGGAAAGCCCTTCTCTGACTTTATTTTTATGATGGAAGTACAAAAAATGAATGGATTTATTGACTTTGAAAATTACCAAAACATTCCATCATGCACAATGTTTATTGAGTCCATAGCTCAGGTCCTAAGGATCGGCATCAAGGCTGACATGAAAAAGGTCAACTTTATAAGTGTTATGGCAGACAGTTCAACAGATTCAGCGGTTATAGAGCAGGAAATTATTTACATAAGGTACGCCATGTTAACTGTCAATAAACATTATTGATATAAGTAAAATTACAAATATTTCAAATTCTTCCCTTTCCATTGGACAAACGAAAAGTTATCTTTGAAAGAGTTAACTGTTTTGCGGAACTTTTCCTTTTATAGGTTCCTTCAATTTTTCTATAACTAAGCATAAAAAAACGTAAAATACCTATGTATAAAAAGGGCAATGAGTACCCCATTGCACATTTCGAAAATATTATTTAATAGATCGTCTTGCGTGTAAAATTGATAAAGTTAAAAACATTGATAATTAAACTTAGATGTTGTCTCATTTGGAAATCACACCACATCTCCTTATTTTAATATTTCAGTCCAGTCTCATATGAGCCAACTTATTAACTGGTAACCGACCGTGTACAATATAGTACAAGTCCTACTCACATTGAACTTTTATTTCAGGTATATGGATCCAACTGAAAAGTTACCAGTTGTTAGAATGATCGACATTGTGTCACTTAATTCTGCAGATGCTCCCGGAATACTCGAAGCGATAAAAGAAGGGTTAAAATCTGTTGGTCTCGATTTTGAACAGTTAAAAGCCAATGATGGAAGTTATCCAAATCTATTAATGGTTAATTTTGATGGGGCCTCGGTGAATTTTGGTTGTAAAAGTGGTGTTGTGAAACGAATTCAAAATGCAGTGTCTGAAAAGGTGTTTGCAATTCACTGTATTGCTCATAAATTAGAACTGGCAGTTTTAGATGCAAATAAAAAATTTACCTACATGACAAAGTTTGAAAATACACTGAAGGGAATTTTTAACTTTTATCATTATTCACCACGAAGAAGGCGCCAAATAAAGGAAATCGCAAATATGTTTGAAACTGATTTGACACATTTTTCGGGGGTAAAGCAAGTGAGGTGGCTTGCAAGCAAGGACAGGGCAATTAAAGCTGTGCAAAATAATTTCCCATTAGTTGTTAGTCATTTGGAGCATAATTATGAGGCTGGTAATAGAGCAGATGATGCTAATAAATCTAAAGGGTATCACAATGAGTTGACTTCATTTAAATTTGTCAAAGTTCTTCACTTCCTGTTAGATGTCTTGCCTATTCTTACTAAACTGTCTAGGTGTTTTCAAAAGAACGAAATCCTGATTTTTCAAGCCAACGATTTCATTGAATGTACAGTAATGGAACTGATTGCTTTAAAAACTGTACCAGGTAAAAATATGAATGACTTTGGAACAGAGTATGATGTTGACAGTAATGAATATAAAGGTGTTAAATTGCGCAATTTTGCAAACTGTAAAATTTCTTACACAGATGATAATGATATTATGAATTTCCTTACAGACACTATATCTTATATTAATAAGAGATTTGAAAATTTGAAGCAGGAACCACTATGCTTATTTAGAATCTTTGACATAAGTAAATGGCCATTTGATGTTCAACAGTTAGCTTTGCATGGTATGCATGAGATCAGAAAACTTATGAATGAATATCTAAATGAACACTTTACTGAGGTTGAAATTGACGAAATCCTTGGACAGTTTACAGATTTTAAAGTAAAGTGCAGGCATCTGAAAAGTGAAAATGTCGTTCAAGTCATGTCTAGCTATATATTACAAGAATCAGTTAAGGACACAGCATTTGCTAAGCTTATTGAGTGCATAATGTCAATTTCTATAAGCACAGCTAGTTGTGAAAGGGGGTTCTCACATATGAAAACTGTTAAAACAAACTTGAGAAGTACAATGACACAGTATAACCTAAAGAACCAGCTTCTTGTTATGAATGAAGGTCCAGAGTTATCACAATTTAAATCAGATGCCAGTATTGAACACTGGCTGTTGTCCAGTGAAACTACCAGGCATGTCAATCATCATAAATTGCCTGGACCAAGGTCAAAGGACAGAAATCAAAACTTGAATATTCAAGATGAAAATGACAATGCTGTCTTTGATGTTGAATTCCAAAAAGATGCATGAAGATCCTTGTTATAATTAAAAAATAAAACATAAACTTCATTTGATTTATTTTATTAAATTATAGTGTACTACAAATGCCCTTTCAAAACATGACACACATTCCCAGCGTCTTATGCAGCACACCCTGAGTGATTTGTAAGTGATACTTGGGCTAGCAGGTTGGTTTTGATGGGCTAGCAGTTCTTGAAACAGGGCTAGTAAAATCCTCCTGCCAACAAGTCCTGGGCTAGTTAGCTGTAACAAAATTTTTTAACCCCTGTAGTTAATGTACACTGTCAATAGTCCGACTGGTCTAGTGCATATCTGTGTGCACTTTTTTAATCGTTACCGTAAGTTAAGGCAGAATGTCACTCAATGCCATCGATATTAATAAACTGATACTCTCTTCCTTTCAAAAATTCCATTAACCAGTTTTGATGGTCTCCCTAATAACAGATTGTTCGAAATAAAAAAAAAGCGTGAAAAAATGTTCAATACCATGTGTTTTGAAAATGTCAAGTTTTGGTAAATATTGATTGATTTATGTTGCATAGACTGAATAAAATATAATCATAACAGAAACTAAAAAACATTGAACATTTTTGCGCCGGAAGATATTAATTCATAACTGCCCCCTTGACATTTGTGTATTTTAGACGATTGGTTATTAGGACGACTTCAGTGACTGGTTACCGTTAATTTTATGAAGTGGAACCAGTTTTGTTTTCATTTCGAAAGTGTACACATACTTTTGGTCACAAACATCGTTTAATATACATGGCTTCACTGTGGGAAAGTGTGAGACCATGAAAGGCACCAAACAGGCCGTCTCGCAAGTCCAACTTGAAGTTACGGAGGCTAAAAATATACGAGGTTAAACGGTTTGAGAATTTAAAACTCATTGGATGGACGGTTGTCCCTGACCCTGGCTCCAGTACGAGAATCTAAAATTGAGAATGGAAATGGGGAATGTGCCAAAGAGACAACAACCCGACCATAGAGCAGACAACAGCAGAAGGTCACCACCAGGTCTTCAATGAAACTAGAAATTCTCGCACCCGGAGGCATCCTTCAGCTGGACCCTAAACAAATATACAGTTAACTCTCGTTGTCTCGAACTCGGTTGACTCGAAATTTCGGATGAGTCGAAGTTTTCACGTGGTCCCGAACTTTATTCCATACAAAAGTATGTAATTCAACTCCTGATGAGTCGAAATTGGATGAGTCGAAATTTCGGTTGAGTCGAACAAAATCTACGGTCCCAAGGTTAACAAAAGCATTCAAAATTCATTTTTTATCTCGAACTAGTACACATATGTCAAAACATGACCTCCGGGATTTAAATGGATTGAAGAGTTAATCTGACAATACACGTGTAATTAAATTTCCGGTCATTGACCACTGTATTGATTTATGTCATGCTATTTCCATGAGTGTTTACCTAAGATTATCTTTTATAGAATTTTGATAAATAATTAGTGATACATTGTTAAATATTCATGAAAAAGCATTTAAAATGTTTATAAAACAATTAATTTGTGATTTACACTAATGAGCTTGGGTGTGTATAAATTGAGGATTATGGCTTCCGTTGATGATCACCTAAAAACTACTCAAACGGCGTCTTTGATCTTGTTATATTTTCTTTTGAAAAGAAAGAGTGAGATAAAACAAAATGAATAGAAATCAAAATTTTCTTAAATCTTTTGTATCCGAGAATAAACAATTTTGTCAGCTATAACCGACCTGAATAACGAAACTATCGATTGGAATTTACACTCTTGGAAAAGCCATAGGATTTTTTTTTAATTCAAACAATTGAATAAGTAAAAATAATGTCATTATAATAATAAAAGACTGTGACATACAAATACATCGATCTGATACTAGAATATCGATCCCCTTGCCATATTCACCCGGATTTATTTTAGCTTTACCAAGCTAAGCAAGAGTTGTGTCCCTTAGATTGTCAAACTTCCGGTGTTCGTTTGAGTCGAACTACGTGTATCTCGAAATATTTCTCTGGTCCGGCTGACTTCGACATAACGAGAGTCGACTGTATACTGGTTCAGTGATAATGAACACCATACTAAACTCCAAATTGTACACAAGAAACTAAAAGTTAAAATGATACAAGACTAACAAAGGCCATTAGTGCTAAGAATCATATATTAAGTTGTGTTTTGTAGCTACTGTAAAGAGCAGGGAAATACAAAAGGAGGCAAATTTGTATCTGTATTTGTATTTGAACAGGAGTTGTTGAGCAAATCGAAAAATAATATGAAAAATTATGAAGAATAAAATTTTAACTGATTGATTTTCTTCTTTTCTTGATCTGCATCAGAAAGGATGATCTCTTTTAAATTTAAGCATGTTAACTTCCAAAGTCAAATTTGAATGAGAAATTAATTTAAACAAAATGGGATGGCAAGGGGTTTATATTTATATCTATACATTTATTATACATGTATGTCTTAAATTTAAAAAAAAAAGAGTCTTAAACAGTCTTGTCAACAGTTTTGAGAAGGTTTTTTTTAAGGAAAGTAGAATTTTTTACATTACATGGAGAAAAAATTCTATATTTTTTAAAAGTTATATACACTTCCAGATCTACAAAAATGTAACCTCAGAATGCAGGTTTTACATCTAATATTGCAAAATTTTCTTTTTTCAAACCCCCCTAGCTGGTTCTGATCACTTCGTCATCCGTCCGTTCGTTGGCTTCATGTTAAAGTTTTTGGTCAAGGTAGCTTTTGAAGAAGTTGAAGTCCAATTAACTTGAAACTTAGTACACATGTTCCCCATGATATGATCTTTTTAATTTTAATGCCAAATTATAGTTTTGACCCCAATTTCATGGTCCACTGAACATAGAAAATGATAGTGCAAAGTTCAGGTTAAAGTTTTTGGTCAAGGTAGTTTTTGATGAAGTTAAAGTTACATCAACTTGAAACTTAGTACACATGTTCCCTATGATATGATCTTTCTTATTTTAATTCCAAATTAAAGTTTTGACCCCAATTTCACAGTCCACTGAACATAGAAAATGATAGTACGAGTGGGGCATCTGTGTACTATGGACACATTCTTGTTTGGTTATTATCTTCGATATTATTATAGACTAGTATCAGCTATCTATTCTTAATGATATCATTGTCTAATAAGCTATATGCTATTAATTATGATTTTAACCTTGTTTTACATGATTTAAAAAACAACATTAAGAACAGGTGAGCGACACAAGCTTGAGAGCCTCTAGTTTTTATAATATTTGCGCTTTGTTGCCTCTGATTTCCTATTCATGTTAAAACACAGTTCTCACCTCAGCCCTGTTATTTTGAATGAGGTGACTTTCTTCTGTTGGTATGGTTCTCAGGGGTGTGGAAATATTTGTTGTGAGCACTTGTCTCTGGGCAAGTAAAACTGAAAATTTTACTTGTCCAGAAAAAAAGTTACTTGCCCTGATGGTCCCAATAAATATTGTAGTATTTTATTGTTATCTAATATATGATTCTTAGCACTGTTTTGCATCCCAAACAAATTCAGTGAAATCAATTGATTTATGTATGTAAAAATTTAGGAATGTTGGAAATGGGTTTATAACATCAATGGGACAAAAACTCAAAAGCAAACCAACTAAATGAAATGACATGTAAAGGACAAGTTTGCAGCATTGTTTTTTTTAATAAAAATTGTACCCAGTAGGTACACTACATATACTAAATTTAGAGGACAGTGAGGGAAGGAATGGACATTAAATGATAGATTAACTAATTATTTCTATCTACTGACACACTTGTTTTTTTCTTGGTAGTTGAACACTTCTATTTACCACTTAGACAACACATAAGGTTACCTTTGATCTATAAATAAGACAAAAATGAAACTTATTATCTGAATTTCTTTCCAAGGGGTAATCTGATATTCACAATGTCTGATATTCTCGGTTCCGTATTTTTTTTTATATACACCTTGACCATCTCCGTTTGCGTTTCATGCTTTCGACTTGACTCATCATTCTTTTTGTCTTGATTGCCAGATGTTTTATTTTAAAAGTATTCATCAATCTGAATCTCGATTCAAAATCTTAAGAAATGACACTTCAGGTGAATAGTGGATAAAACATAATGGACGATTCTGGGTCAGGACAAAGCCAATGCAATATTACCCGACTCGGGTTTGCATACTTATTTTTACTCATTTTGGTAGTCAATCTATTTCTGGAGTTGTGTAATATTTATCGTCATGAACATTGATGTTTAAACATGTTATACTTAAATATATGTTTTTACTCGCTGATTATTGGTTTGACTTTCTTTCACATAAATTAAACATCTTTATACGTTTTGAAATTAATCCTATATTTTTGCTGAATTTGAACTTTGTCTTGTATATTATTTTACTTGTCCACGGGCAACCAAAACAAAAATAATTATTTGTCTGGGTGTTAAAATGTACGAGTCGGGTGAGTCGGGCATAGCATTTCCACACCCCTGGTTCTTCTGAATGATGACATATCAAAAGCTTATCCAACTTGACAAGTCATTTAAGTTTCATACTCAAGAAAACAGTGCTGGAAATAAATAAGGTTCATTTCAGGTTTACCGTTGCTATAACCTGACCAAGGATTCCCGATCAACATGATCAATGGGAAAATATCAAAGAATATTAACATGATCAATGAAACCTGGGTCTGCATACTTATATTTTATTGTTTTGGAATCAATCTTTTTCTTGATTATTGATGTTGTTATACATGTTCAATAAAACATATAAATTGGTTTTGTCTTGTTATTTTATATTTTTTCTACTTTTATAAATGAATTTTGAGGACTTTTCTACACAATTATATAAGTTAATAATGTCAAGGAATATTTGTTTTACTTGTCCAAGGGCAACAAAGACACAAAAAAATACTTGTCGGGTCGGTCATCAAGATTGAATGTTGTGTCCATACTTGACAAAACTGTTACAGGTTCAACCTCTGCAGTCATATCATGCTGCGCCTGTTGCCGTGGTGGAGCTTCTTATTCAGTTATGGTTTTACTTTTGCTCTACCATCATTTGACCATATTTTTGTTTTCAGAAACCTTTAACATGTAGTCAGACCGTACCACTTAGATACAGCAGTGCAGTGATAGCAAATTATAAAACCAACCCTTTCAGCTTAGTCGAGACAGAAGTGTCAACTTTATGTGATAAAATCAAACAAGTAAGTACATGAAGTACAGGTTACATTCTGTAAATATAGACAACGCAATTTCCCACCTGTGAACTTTTTAAAAAGATTTTAAGGTTAAAACTCTGCCACTTTACTATAATGACAATGTATGAAGTTACGTTTTAAATCATATCCTAGGCTAGAAAGTTTATGTGAACTACTATTTCTTTCAAAGGACAAACATTGGACTGGGTGGTATATAAATTAATAAATTTCTCCCCAAAACACGTTTGTCTTGTGAAACAGATTTATTCACTAAGTGCAACCTACATTACCATGATTACAGTCACATCATTTATCCTTAGACATGTTAGAAGATAGCTAAAAGCATACGAGCAGTTCCATGGATAATAGAACATAGGACACCTATCATGCCTATGGAAGGCAACTACAATGAATGATCCTTCAATTGGTGCTTTATACTGGTAAAATTTGATGTTACATTTAAAACAAATATCTTTTTGTCACAATAACCTATGACATGACACATTTTTCCCCTAATGACACCAGTTCAACTGGACAGTTCATTGATATGATCAAATTGGAATCTCATGTATTTGCCACAATTGGTGTGTGTGTGTGTGACAAAATTGAAATGTATTCAATTCTCTAAAATTGATTCTACAAGTGGGTGGTACCCTATTTTAAAAGTGCCTTCCCTGGGTACCATGTATTTTCTAATGGAACAGCCCTTAACCATGTTTACATGATATATACAGTTCTAATTGCAAATCAGCGTTGAATTATTTGGTGCAACTAAGAATACATAATTTTGATGTCATATAATTCATGTAATTTGGGTCAAATAAAAAAAATAAAGATCTTTTCTTATTTTTTGTGACTGAAACTAATAAACAGGATGAAAAATACAAATCAAATCCCTATTAATGGTAAAAAAAGGGAACACATATAAGGTTCAAGAATCTAGAAATGTAATGAACCATATTGGAACCAACGTCTGAATAGACATTGTTTGGTACATGTCATTTCCGATTTTTCGCAGATATACAACTTGCACATTTTGTTTCTTGCAGAAGTTTGTATCAGAAAAAGATGAATTGAAAGACATAGCAGATTATTATTTTGATGGGAAAGGCAAATTTTTCCGCCCAATGGTTGCCTTATTAATGGCCAAAGCTGTAAATTTTCACAATACCTCAGAGGACAGGTAATATTTCAAAAGTATCCGAACATATTGAAATAAATTTTTCATACCCTCTAAAAAAAAAAGAATAATGAACTTCTGTTTGTAACTCTTAAAAAATGCTGAAATACAGATATGATTTAAACAACAATGTGAACACCAAGCCTGTGATTTACCTTTTATTGAACATAATTTTTATTGTGAAAACTGTTAATTCAGAAATTATTGCGTGCATTTATTATTGTGATTTTATTTTTTTCAATATTCAGAAAAATCCTGTTTGATTCATATAAAAAATTTCAAAATGCGAGTGTTAGTAATTGTGATGATAACCCTGTCGCATTTTTCGCAATAATAAAAAACATCGCAATAATTTCTGAATTTATATTACCAGTTTGATAGGACTGATGAATCTATCTTACCAAAGTTAAGGCATATATATATAGTTTATAAATTAAAACAGATATGGGGTATGTGTCAATAAAACAGCAACCTAATAGTAATTACACAAAAAAACAAAAAAAAAGACATTTATAAATGAAAACAAGATCTTCAACAGTTGACATGTTTAAACAATATTTAAAGCTTCTTATTTCCTTGTCAGGGTGAAAAAAGTGTGAACAAATCAATCAACACAAAAATTCCTAAATGCCGAAAAAACATCGAAATATAACAAAAAAGAAATGTTGACAAAGTTCTTGCTATTGAACAGTTACATGAACAAGTATCAGTAAAGACATGTTTTTATGCCCCATTTATGCACGTTGTGTTTCTGGTCTGTCCGTCTGTTTGTTTGTCTGTTTGTCCTGCTTCAGGTTAAAGATTTTTGTCAATGTAGTTTTTGATGAAGTTAAAAGTCCAATCAACTTGGAACTTAGTACACTTGTTCCTTATGATATGATTTTTCTAATTTTAATGCCAAATTAGATATTTTAATCATTTTCACGGTCCACTAAACATAGAAAATTAAAGTGCTGATGGGGCATCAGTGTACCTAGGACACATTCCTGTTTGTGACAGAATAACACTTTTTAAAAAATAGAGAGCTGTATATTGTAATCAACTGCCATTGATTACAATTTGCAACCTTGAATGATTTCAGTATATGGTCATCACAAGAAGAAATAGCAATGATTGCAGAAATAATACACACAGCAAGTCTTATCCATGATGATGTTATTGATGGTTCCAACACAAGAAGAGGAAAACCTACAGTTGACAGTGTATGGGGACAAAAAAAGGTTGGTATTTATCTTACCAATCATAGAAGTACACTGTAAAGGAAGGATATTTGAAGACTGGTAAACACTTTTTCAATTTAAGTCTGGAAATTGATTGTTACCTGTTCCAAAAATAATAATGTTTAAATAAAAAAATATTCACTGGTTTATATAGTAAAAAAATGGAACCAGAGCTTTTAAAGACTAATAATACATTGTTCTAAGAATAAAAAAAAACAAAACATAGATGTCTTTATATGAAGATAATTTGTCTTTATGATAGATTATCAAGGTGAAAAATATTTATGTTATTTCAGCTGTTATTCAAAAGATTTCTGTAAAATGTTCAAGTTAATACACAAGATCAGTTTTGATTTAAGCAATTGTACACAAAGAAGGAACAGATAAGATTTATAAACAATAATATTGACTACCAAACCTAAATATTTTTTTAAATGGAAACACTTAAATCACAAATTTTCGTCTCTTTTTTAGGCAATATTAGCAGGAGATTACTTATTATCTGTATCCTCTGTGGCATTAGCTAGACTTGGAAATACTGAAGTAGTAGCTGTTTTATCTCAGGTTATAGAAGATCTAGTCAGGGGTAAGTCACTAGCTATATAAAAAGGACAGTCTACTCTGAAAAAAAGCCTTCAATGAGGGCATCAATGAAATGTCAATTTAAGGTTGCAAATGATTTGTGAATAATTTTTGTTGTCATTATAAATCATCAAAGCATTACCATGATTACATCAAGCAACAGAAAAAAGTAAAATCACAAAAATACTGAACTCAGAGGAAAATCAATTCGGAAAGTCTATAATCACATGGCAAAATCCAAAAACGAATGGACAAGAACTGTCAAGAAATGTACTCTGGTTTCATCTTCCTACGCATGTTTGAAATAACTAATGCTTTTATTATTACATTAAGTTGTTCAAAGCAGTTGTTGCATCTGATTTCTGAAGGTGTTTTTTTTTTGTTAGTGGTAGGAATTTGTTTAAATGGTAAGATCCTTGAGTAATGAAACACTTTTTATTATGCCCCCACCAAAGCATAGGGGGTAGTAAGTTTTACCCTTGTCCGTCTGTACATCTCAAAGATGGTTTCCATTCTCTAATGTCAGTTTGCCTCAACAAATTGTTATGAAACTTATACACAATGCTTATCCACAAAACACAGATCAAGTTTGGATTTTAGAGTTGTCACTAATAGTTAGAGTTATGTCCCTTTACAAATGAAAAAATGGCTGAATTTTTGTTTCCATTCTCTAACTTAAGTTAGCATCAACTAAACATGCTGAATGTTATGAAACTTATACAAAATAGTTAATAATTATTACCACAAAACTCAGATCATAACAAATTTCAGTCATTCCTTTATAACATTATATGATATTCAAGTAGGGGCATCATCTGTGCCATGGACACATTGCCCATTTATTTTTAAAAAGGTAGGCTTAATATGTTGTTAGTGATTAAATAAATAATCAGTGTGTTATATGGGTATTTTACAGGCGAATTCATGCAGATGGGCTCTAAAGAAAATGAAAATGACAGATTTAATCACTACCTCAAAAAAACTTTTAAGAAGACTGCCAGTCTACTAGCTAACAGTTGTAAAGCTGTAAGTTAACTATTATTATATGTCAGTCATAAAAGAGGGGTCTTTGTCTGTATTCCATGGACACATTCTCCATGTATCTAAAATATTAATGTTGGTTATAAATCACAATTTTATCATCCAAAACATTCATCAATCACCACTTCTCAGCTATAGTGATTCTTTAACTTTAGTGTGAGTGAATTTTAGCTTAAAGTCATAAGAAACCTCATATCAAAAAAAAATAATGCATATGATTTTAATAACTCAATGGATAGTTTTCATTATAAAACTTATGTACATATACTTTTTTATGAAGAAAATTCTTTAATTTATTCATATTTAGAAGAAGTTTACTTTATTTGAATAGCTTCCTTCCAGCAAGCAATTCCCCCGAGATATTTTCCGTATGCAAGGTGACCTCAGTGTGACCCATCTCGTAAAAATCCGGTGACCACAATACGCATGGATGTCCTTAAAATAAACTATTATCTGAATTTACATGTTAAACACGTGCTCAATTTCCATGCTTTTTTGTTTATTTTTCGTCAATTGTTGACAAACAGGTGACAATCGTTAAACTTCGGCTTCAAGACACGAACTTTAATTACCTGCCATATTTTCACAACAACACTGACCGATAGAAAAAAAAATTGACAATTATACGAAATTTACACGAAAAAAATGATAAATTCGAGCACAGAAGACTAAGTTTATGATGTTTGTATGCATTGGTTCAAGAATTGGAAGAACATTATTTTTCACCGGTCACTCGTTTCTTATGACTTTAATCACCTTGAATGCACTGTATTTGGTCAATTGAAAATTACTTTTATATGAAATTAAGTATAGTGTTTTAATTTTATATCATATCTTATTTAATTCTGTTATTGTCTGTCTTTCAGGTCTCTATTTTAGGAAATTCGAATGAGGATATAACAGAAGTAGCTTTTGAGTATGGAAAAAATGTTGGTATAGCTTTCCAGGTAAGAATCTTAAGAGAAATAAATTATTTATATTAGAAATAAATTATTTATATTAGAAATAAATTATTTATATTAGAAATGAGTTATTTATATTAGAAATAAATTATTTATATTAGAAATAAATTATTTATATTAGAAATAAATTATTCATATTAGAAATGAATTATTTATATTAGAAATGAATTATTTATATTAGAAATAAATTCTTTATATTAAAAGTGCTTAAGTTTTTCCCAGTTTTTGCCAATTCTTTGGAGTTTTGTACACAAGGTTAATTTTACTTTCACTGTTTATCACAATCAGCCAATCAGTAACACTTAACCTACTGATACACAAAAATCACTTTTGTTCTTTGGTACCATTTATTGAACGTATTTTGTTTTTGTTACAGTTAATAGATGATTTATTAGATTTTACATCGTGTGAAGAAGTAATGGGTAAACCCACTGCCGCTGATCTCAGATTAGGACTGGCGACTGCTCCAGTATTATTTGCTGCTCAGGATTATCCAGAACTGAATCCTATGATCATGAGAAGGTTTAACGAAGAAGGAGATATAGAATGGGCCAGAAAACTTGTAGCTAAGGTTATTTAATTATAACATCTGTGTTTTAATTGTAAAAAGTGAATACGTTTGATATGGTATAAAATATTTCCTAAAGAAGTGTTAATATAAAAATTTAAGACATAAATGTTCACTGCACAAGAGGTTAATGTAGGGTCTTCGACCATTGGACAAGCCTATACACAAGATGTCAAGCTTGAATTGCTCCATAGTTTTGAACAATTGTGACTATACTGAAACCAACAACAATTTTTTAAATTAAACCCAAGAAGAGCATTGACAAGATTGTAGACAAGGAACAGGCTATTGATAAACATAAACTATCCCACTCTAAAACTTGGCTAAGACACAGCATTATTTCATTGGCTATGATTTTTTTATTGTAGAGTGATGGTGTAGCACAGACCAGAATGTTAGCAGAGGAGCATAGTAAAGAAGCAATTAGACAAATTAGGACATTAAAACAATCTATACCTAGGGATTCATTAGAACAATTAGCTGTTATATTACTACAGAGACAAAATTAGGTCTTCTAGGATTTAATATTATTTTTTATAAGCAACCAATTATCATGTTTTATTATGCCAGTGGCATTGAAAGGAGGTTTTTCGTCAAAGAGAGCTACATGAAATTTTCTACATGAAATTGAAAAATTCTGTGAAAGTGTGATGATTAATAATTCCTGAATTTTGGCAATATTTGAATATATTATTTATAAGAAATATTTTATATTTTTCGTAATAATTTGTATCGCATTCAATACAACATAATATTGAATTGACATAGGTGTCAGCTCCTAAAATCCTCACAAATAGAAATCTCTTCTTTTGTAACTTATTTGCCTTTTATTGAACCAATTTGGCAAAGTTTATAAATGTTATAAAAATTCTTTTACTCAGGAATCCAGTACAAATGTACTTTAAACAAATTATTATTTAAAAAAAATACATACAAAATTACAAAAAATAGTACATGTATAGTCTTTTTCAAAATGAATAATTAGTGTTTAGTCAAGCAATTATAAAAGGGAAAATAACTGTTTAAGAGAGTTTTTTTTGTTTGGCAAATAATATTTTACTTTTATTCACCAGACTTTACATGATGGTAAATTTTCAAATCTGAGCTTATGAATTGAGCTGCTCCCTACTACCCAGAAAATTTTCACCTATGCTTTTCATATTCATTCTCACTTTTTTATAAAAAAAATATATAAATAACCTTACAAAGATTTTTATAAATAAATTTGGTTAATTATTTCTGGATTTACAACTATTTGAATGTGATAAAAGACATATCAAGTTAACCTTACCTCAGAAAGCTCTAATATTCAAATTCTTTTACTATACTGCCACTGAAAATCTTTAATTATATTGATATCTTTGTTTTGGTTTTTTGAATGTGTGCCTATTATAGTATATAGTAATAATACCATGAGTATATATGTCTTTTTTTCTTGGCAAACAAAAGTTTCATCAGAGGTAGTTTGTTATATGTTGTAGCATATAACTCATAATGTTATAAGTTTCTTTTTTCTTCTCTTTTGAGGTTCTACATGTATAAACATTTATGAATTATTATTTGAGTATTTTCTACTTACACAGTCTAAGCTACTTCAGATGATTTTTAACCGGATTTTTGTAACAAAAATGTCGGTTATTGATTTGGGGATGTACGGCGGGCGGACGGCTGGCGGTCGGCAATCAAATGTTGTCCGTGCATTAACTCATGAACCGTTCAACCAAAGCTTTTAAAATTTTAATATGTTATTACTGACAACTATACGAAGGTCAAGTTCAATAATGGCGATTTTGACTTTTACCGTTCAGGAGTTATGGTTCTTGAAAGATTGGAAAATGGAGTTGTCCGTGCATTTACGCATGAACTGTTCTACCAAAGCTTCCCAAATTTTAATATGTTGTTACTAATGAAAGAATGGAGGTCAAGTTCAATAATGACGAATTTGACTTTTACCGTTCAGGAGTTATGGTTCTTGAAAGATTGAAAAATGGAGTTTCCAGTCGTGTCCATGCATTTATGCATGAACGGTTCTACCAAAGCTTCCGAAATTTTAATATGCTGTTACTGATGACAAAATGGAGGTCAAGTTCAATAATGACGATTTTGACTTTTACCGTTCAGGAGTTATGGTTCTTGAAAGATTGAAAAATGGTTTTTCCCGTCGTGTCCGTGCATTTTCTCATGAACCATTCAACCAAAGCTTTTGAAATTTTAATATGTTGTTACTGATGACAAAATAGAGGTCAAGTTCAATAATGACGATTTTGACTTTTACCGTTCAGGAGTTATGATTCTTGAAAGATCGTTTCCATTCAGGTTGTTGCATTTACTCATGAACCATTCAATCTAAGCTTTTCAAATTTTAATATGTTGATACTGATGACAAAATGGAGGTCAAATTTGATATTGACGATTTTCACTTTCACCATTCATCAGTAATGGTTCTTGTGATATAGCCAGGACACAAATAAATGTTAATAAATCCGGTTTGCTGTCGTTGTGACAGCCTCTTGTTAAGAATACCTTAAAGACCAAATATTTCACTTCAAAATATAAATTTGAATATTAAAGATAAGAAAGAAAAATAATCTGCTTTAATTTGCCAATTTTAAGAATATCTGGACTATCAATCAATTAAAATATTTGTCAAATGAATTTTGGAGAGCTTATTTAAAAAAACATAATGAAAAATGTATGGTTTTGTTTTGTTTATCTACTTCTTACATCCTGCCTTTTTAAGGGGACTTTAATATGTACAGTAGTAAAAAGGAAGAAGGGTGTGATAACACCCAAATGGAGCTATTTTTCAATAATGAAATGAAATTAGTGATATGATGCAGGCATTATATTTTTATAACAAAACATGACCAAGAATTGACATCAAAATTTTTGAAACCTTCACAATAAAATGTTATCAAGGAGGAACACAGGGTGGGGCAGGTAAATTCCCCTTCCTTTTCTGTCACAACTATTTATATAATAAAAACATTGCTATTGATTTGGGTTTGGAGAATTTTTGTTAAGGACATACATCTCTAAGTCATGTTTGAATATTTGCCCTCTAGAGAAATATAGATTCCTACACTGCAACAAGTGTATTACGATATTTCTCCACTCGAGACAGTTAAATTTTATTATTTAAAGCGCGAGGCTTGCCGAGCACTTTAAATAACTAAAATTTAACTGTCGAGAGTGGAGAAATATCGTAATACACGAGTTATAGTGTCGGAATCTGTTTCTCTAATGATCTTTATCCTTCTTTTTCAAAGATTTTCAGAAACTTGTGTTCTTTATATGCGACGTCATCAGGCATGGTCGCCTTTTTTCATGACGTCACAATAGGAAAATTCAGAAGAAAACAAAACATTTAGACGTCATAATCAAATTTCGACTAATCATTTGCCGAGAACAGATTTTTCACTAGTGAGGAGAAATATTTTTCTCACACCGGTCAGGAAATGTGAAAATAGCACAAAAATTAGAGAAATAGTTTTTACTGATCTGAATTACAAACAGAAAATTGATATTGATATTATGTGCAAACCAAATTTGGCAGATATGTTTTCAGAAAACAGTAATTGAGCTGAATTGTTTTAATACACTGCAAATACCAAACCATTTGATATTTTGGCTTTACAAACATTTGCATCTTTAGGACTAGTAATATTTTAAGTGACAGATTGAGGGTGCAAGGAAAGAGGAGGGTAATGAGTGAAATCACTGATTGTAAAAAGGTGAAATATTTTTTTAACGATTTGAGGCAACCATATTTTTTTTTTATCTGTAGGGGGAGGCATATTGTGTCATATTCCTCTTCCACACCCTTAGTTCTCCACTAACTTTTGATGAAAAGAGAAGAATATCTATGTTATTTAATGCCATGTAAACTGTTGATGAATGTTGAATTTTATAATGTCAATATATATATAAAAAAAGGTCTATTAAACTCTAAAAGAGATGGTATTGATGAGAACTTTGTTTTTTATATCTCAGAGCCTAAACAGTGATCTAGTGATGGAATCTTTTAGGAGATTTATAGTTAATTCAATCATTTCTAATTGTTCCATTTCGTAGTTAAATGAATTAGATTTTTTTTGGAAAGCAAACTCGTTTGGTGTATTGCAAGTTGCTGACAAACTCTATACCTCTGTTAGACGAACTCTATCCTTCTGTTATCACTGATTGCTTTTGTCAACTTAAGATTTATTCTAGAATAACCAATTGTCTATTTATGTTGACTTTGGAAAAATTTCTTGATATTAAGAATCCCAATGATTTTTGTTATGCCCCATTTATGGGAATTATGTTTTCTGGTCTGTGCGTCAGTTCGTCCCTTCCTCTGTCCGTTCGTCTGTCAGTCCTGCTTCAGGTTAAAGTTTTTGGTTGAGGTAGTTTTTGATGAAGTTGAAGTCCAATCAACTTGAAACTTAGTACACATGTTCCCTATGATATGATCTTTTTTTAATTTTAATGCCAAATAAGAGATTTTTCATGGTCCATTAAACATAGAAAATGATAGTGTGGATGTGGAATCGGTGTACTGAGGAGGCATTGTTGATTTATAAATTATCCAAAGCCCTAACTTGGTATAGATACTTATAATAAAAGTTGTTGGTAAAACCAGATTTCACAGCATGCCAAATCACCAATTTGTTTGACAGTCATTTCATTTTTTTTTATTTCATATTGTGTTCTTATATTTTGAAATTGCTCAAGGCTAGCTTTTCCAAACCCGTTTATGACATCTGTTTAGTACTTTGGTCTGGAAATTGTGGTTCATTGGACATGACATGCTTTCTAAAGCAGCAGTATAAAGTGATGGGAGAGTCTCTTCATTCTTCTGCCCCACTTTTGTATCTGCAGCTGCTTCTGAACTACTAGACAAAGTTATGTAAATGTTTAGGAGAATAGTAATCTTGTACATTTTTACACCAATTATTGCTATTGCATCATATGAAGGTACACTTTATATATCCACTACTCCTCTTTAGCCCTTTAATACATTTTATTGAAATGTTCTTGCAATATAAACCCTGTAATACTTTTGTGTTCTTCCTATTTTATTTTATTTAAATCCAAATCAAATTTGGGTTTCCTGTAACCTAAGCATGGGCTATGCCATTGCTTTATTTGAGGGGTATCATTTTGTGTCCACGTCTGTCCCTTAACCCCTTATTACAATTTATTTTTCTTTCTATCTTGACTATTTAATGCTAATGTGCACCTTCTACCTTTATTTTTTTTTTTAAAGAATCATTTTCCAGGTTTCCATTAGCCAACTATGTGCACACTACATATATATACTGTTCTTCTAAATGCCTAATAAAGTTAAGACATTTTCTTAGAATCTTCATATTATACCAAAGTGCACTTATTTTTTGGGGGGTTCCCTTACTATAGCATGGACTTTGCAATGGGCAGGGGTATTATTGTTTGATGATTGCTCACATCACCTCTAGTTTATTAGTTGTTTTATTAGCTTTCAGTTACAAGCTAGTGCTCTTAGATCAGTGCTGTGTGTCTTCGCTTCCTGTTAGTTGTTGTTTGTGCTTCCTGCCAATCTATTAGGATAGGATGTGTCCAACTTAATTTTCAAAGTTTGTTCCTATTTTGTGCTGTTACACTATTATCCCAGTTATCCCACAAACATGTAAAATCCTATTGCATTCTATATGTGCCTGTCCCAAATCAGGAGCCTGTAGTTCAGAGGTTGTCGTTTGTTGCTGTCTGTCATATGTTATTTTTTTTATTGTTTGTATTTTATCAGGCTTTTGGGTTTTTTTTACATTTGAATAGTTTTACAAATCGTCATGTCAGTGGCCTTTTATAGCTATCTCATATGATGTCGGTTTTGCAACTTGCTCATTGAAGTCCAATAATTGCTTAATTCCACATCATTTTAGGGACTTTGTTGAATAGTTTTCTCATTGGCAATTATACCACATATCCTTATTTTATACTGGTGTATTAAAGAAGTACATCTTGACAATCAATATATGGTATAAACTTTAAGAGGTAGTAAGCTTTAACAACATAAGCATATGATATTAGAAAATGTATTTATTCATTGTAAAAGTATGCTGTATAAAAAATATTCTTTGATTGTCTTAAAAAATACATTTATAAATTGTAATAAATAACATTTTTTTTTATTATGCTTATTGTAACAATTCTATAACAAAGAAACATTTATAAACAAAGAAATAATAACAATAAAATTAACACAGAATACTTGTAAAACGTAATCTGCACATGGTAGTGGTACTTTTGCAAAAATAAAATTATGATAGAAATTCCTATATATTAGAAGACAATTTTTTTACTTGTAGCTCTGTCATTTTTTCAAACTATAACTCTTCAATACCTGTCATTTTAGGAATCTGTAGGCACCCAATGAAGTCATGAATTTTTAAGTAACAATTAGAAGCATACAAAAAATTAGCATGTCAAAGGAAAATTTTTTTCATCTTTTGATCCTTCATGTTATTTTAAAAAATCATATATAGTCTTCTGAAGTAACTTGATCCATTCTTACATTAAACAAAACTAACTAATCAATGAAACATAGTAAGCCAACAGTTTTTATTTTCATAAATCAGAATGAGGGTCCTCTTTTACAAACAATCCTTAAAATTCAATGGGAATGATTTAAATTTTGGTCTGCAGCTTGATTATTATTTTTTTTTTGCTTCTTAACTGCATTTATTATATATTTAGTAGAAAATACAGATAAATTGTATGTGTAATACAATCATTGGCAAGCGTGCTGTATCAGCCATCCGTGATGATATCGATATCAGCACGGTTGCAAAAGCTTTATCACACCTTTAATCTGTTTGACATCACATCATCGATTGCAGTCACTGTTGCAAAGGCTTTATCAAATCCCTAATGTGTATGACGTCATGTCAAACCTATAATCTGTATGACGTCATTTCAAACCTTATCTGTATGACGTCATGTCACATAAAAAACATCTACGTGAGGTATATGTATATAATAAAGTGTATATGATATGGCTTTTTCAATATCACCAACCGTATCAACCCTCAACCAATATAATCCCTCGAGCAGAGCTCTTGGGATTGAATTGGTGTCTCGGGTAGATATGGATGCGATATTGAAAAAGCCATATGATATTCTCTATGTATATGCTTAAAAGATAAATGATTTTGACACCACTTTACAATGAATAATGCTGTTATGTTTTGCATATCCAGTTATTTTTACATAATTGAAAAGCCAATTTTAATTTTATTTCAAATTTCAAGAAAAAATACAGATTCTACCAACTTCACATTTAAACCAAGTTAAAATACCAAAAATTTCTGTATGTCTACCTCTAGCATAACTTATCTACAAATTTATATATACCAAAAACTGGTGTTTTTTTGGCATAAAATGAAATTCTTCTCATGTAAAAACACTCTTATTATACAACTCCCCCTATTTCCACTCATCGAACAAAAATACAATACTACAAACCAGCAGTATTGATAAATGTTGGCAAAAGGACTTTCAATACTAATAGTAGTTAGCACTAGACTAGGCAGTCAGTAAGTAAAGCGGGGAACTACTGGCACATACTGGTCAGACAAAATTCAGATCTACGACATTACAATTTTATATTTGCAACAAATGATCACATTTCATTACCATAATCAACAGTATCATAATATACAATTATATAGAACACCATGGAACTATATTATAAGTTATATGGTTCGCTACTGACCCCATACGGATCCATAGAGGGTTAGTAAAATTCATAGGGGTGAGGCCGGAGGCTGAATCCCCTATGGATTTTATTCACCCTCTATGGTCCGTAGGGGGTCAGTAGTTAACCGTATAACAAATTTATCCCACGCTGGACTTTTTATGCTGCCTTATGTTGAAAAGTAAACAATGAAACACAACAACATCGATAGAAGATGTCACCATTAACGCGTCATGAACCCCCTATGAAATCTACTTACCACATACGGTCTCATAGGGCGTCACCACATGAAGGCGTTAAACCAATCACAAAGTGATATTTTACCCGCGTAGCGATAAAATTGTATAATATTTATAACAGTTTGTTACTGTCTGGTGATTTCAGAAAATGTGAGCAATATTAATAGACACACAATTCACTTTGGATTTAAATCAATAATGTAGTAGCAGTTAATTTTGGTAACTACTTATTTAAAACAAAATCTTAAAATAAACATATGAAAAAACAATCAGAAAATTTAGTAGCAGTCAACATTGGTAACTACTTATTAAAAAAAATCTTGAAATATACACAAAAACCAAATATTTACAAAAATACCCACCTTAAAGGTTCATTAAAAACAAGGAAAGTCTATAAAACCTGACTAAACCAAACCCTTGTCAAAGAATATATCAACCAATAGAACTATTATTGCATAACCAAGAAAAAAATTCTGAAATTGTATAAATTACCATATTTAAAAATAATTTTCCAACATATTAAGAAACAAGAATGTGTCCTCAGTACACAAATGCCCCACTCCGCACTATCATTTTCCATGTTCAGTGGACAGTGAAATTGGGGTAAAAACTCTAATTTGGCATTAAAATTAGAAAGATCATATCATAGGGAACATGTGTACTAAGTTTGAAGTCGATTGGACTTCAACTTCATGAACTTTAACCTGGAGCGGGACAGACGGACGAACGGACAGACGGACGGACGCACAGACCAGAAAACATAATGCCCCTCTACTATCGTAGGTGGGGCATAAAAATCTGGAAATTACTACCAGTTCAGGTACAAAGAAGGAAATTTGTTTATACAGACAGAAATGTCTCTCCTTCTTTACTGGTCATTATTTTTTAAGTCATGAAGATCAAGTTTTTCACTTGGTCAGTTTGGTACAAAATATAAAACTTGAATTATCAATCTAATGCAACTTGCCCCATTAGCCTCCTGCACTATAGATGAAAAACTTACAAATCAGTATGTAGCCCAAAGCTAATCACATTTAAAATAACAAATATATTGAAAAGCACATTTGAGTTATCTTTAAAAAATAATTTCCTTTTCTGTAAAGAGGTAAAGTTGGAAATTTTTAGTGTGGTCTGTTTTTGTTAATACAATTTGAAATAACATCACAAAATAACCAGTCACATAAATTTGGCCTAGATTAGAATCATGGACAAGGGAAAACACTGAAATTAAACCTCATGAAAGGTTTTGCATTACACTTTGCAAAATTTAAACTTTGAAAAAATAACACAGTAACTACATGCATGTAGTGACATAAGTCAAATTCTAAATTTTCACCAGTAACTTGTCTTTCATATTTATCATTTGTCATGGTTAATGATCTCTCCTTCTTTGACTTAGGATTTGTTAATATATTCAACTTTTTACAAAAGTCACATTTTACAAAGGTTGATATAAAAAAACAAAAACAAAAAAATCAAAAAAAAAATTCCTCCTTTCATTCAACATCTTATTTCATCTTTGTCTTACACAGGGTCATGCTCTCATCATCAAGGGCCAAATTGTGAAAAAAACAGGACTGGGCTTTAAAACTTTGAGATTCAGAAAATTTACGCATGCCAACTGTCTTATTAACTTCTGTAAGTATGTCAAATATGTGAACATTATCTCCTTTGTATGATTTTAATGTAGAATGCAATGCTCTTATCATCCAACCTCCTCCACGATTTTCACTATGGATAGTACTGTAAGTTTCTTTTCCTGTAATATAAATATAAAAAACTATTTAACACCCCACATTCTTTATTAAGTGCCTATATCCTAAGTCAGGAGTGTGGTGTTTAATGGTTGTCATCATTTCATGTCTGTCATATTTTAATTTTTCGTAAATTGCACCCTCAGTGAAATAAACTTTTTGAGTTGACAATTTTGGAAATTCACCTTTTCTTCAGGCCACAGTTGTATATTGTCATTATTATCTCCCTTTTAAACTTCATGAACAAAAATGTATCAGATATAAGTATACTTCATTGAGTAACTTTAGAATATTTTAAAAGACAGATAATGCAGCATAAAAACAAGATAATTAACATACTTAATTTGATATTTTTATTAATAATTTAAAAATTATTATCTCACTTTTCAATTGACCCAATTTACAGAAAATTATGTTTTTTATATTATCATTATGTTTACTTGTTTATGTTTTTTTATGGGTTTTTTCAACAAAGTGTTTCTCTACTACAATCTCATTGAAAGGCAACAGCCCTGAGATGAGAAATACACAATAAACATCCATGAGTTTGAAAACTGTTGATTATCTGTATACAAATGTATTACTATTTTCCTACGTAATGTCAATGACATATAGGCTTTAGTAAGACAAATATTCACTTTCTTCTTGAGAGAGAAAACCCATTTCACTCCAGTAGCATGAGATAGAAAACAATTACACAAAACCATCAAAGCAAAATTTAAATAGTGAGAATTTGATATTGCTTAATATTAACTCAGTTATTTAATAAATTATAAACAAGTACGTCTCTGGTGAGTTATTTATAATTATTTATTATGTTTTCTGGTCTGTGCGTCCGTTCGTCCGTCCGTTAGTTCGTCCGTCTGTCCCGCTTCAGGTTTAAGTTTTTGGTCAAGGTAGTTTTTGATGAAGTTGAAGTCCAATCGACTTCAAACTTAGTATACATGTTCCTTATGATATGATCTTTTTAATTTTAATGCCAAATTAGAGGATTTTCCCCAATTTCACGGTCCACTGAACATAGAAAATGATAGTGCGAGTGGGGCATTCGTGTACTGGGAACACAGTCTTGTTTTTAAATACGATAAAATTTGCATACTTACCAGCCATAGAACCAAATACTACAACACAATCTTCACTTAGTGGAATCATAGGTTCAGCATCTTCATTGTTCATAACTTTTGTCTCAGGTTCAGGGTCCTTATTCTCATCATCTTCCATATAGCCTATAGCATCTGCAATAGCGCAACCTTCGGTTTTATCAGAAAAGAAGTCATCTGTTTCAAATGTTGGCATATTGGCTTTTG
Organism: Mytilus edulis; assembly: GCF_963676685.1. Classification (NCBI taxonomy): domain Eukaryota; kingdom Metazoa; phylum Mollusca; class Bivalvia; order Mytilida; family Mytilidae; genus Mytilus; species Mytilus edulis. Next base: position 26,260,610 of record NC_092345.1, on the reverse strand, counting down.
TCTTATAGTCAAAGTAGTCAGCTCTTTCTAATGTTGGCATGTTGGCTTTTGTCTTTTGAGTAGATGAGTCATATGTTTCCAATGATGGCATGCTGCCTTTTATCTTGTCATCTTTTTCTAATGGCATATAGCCTTTGGCATCTGGATAATCAGTACTCTTACTTCGTTGTCTTGATATTAGATTTTTTTTTGCTGATGTAATTGTTATGCTGACTCCCAAGTCTTTATTTTCATCTTCTTTATTGGTAGCTCTGCTCCTGCAAGCCTGAAAGAGATTAGCCTAAATACAGTGTCTTCAACCAAATGACCTATATAAATATATATATATATGGTATCTAGTCAGACATATTAACCCTAAGGAAACTTAAGGAAAATGAGGGGTGGGGTCATATAATCACCACAGAAATGAGACCTCCAAATACTTATACAACTGCAAACCTATTATCATTTCCTTAGCAATACATTGCAATAGTGGTTCATATTAATCTGATCTAATCAAATTTTTAACATGTAATACTACAAAAATTTTTCTAAAATCAATGGACCATAACTTAAGGGGCAAAGCCAAATAATCTTTATGAAAATGAGATGTTCAAATGCTAATATATTTTAACACTGAATATCATTGACCAACCATGCACTAATGGTTTTCCTTAAACTGACCTTATCGAAATCTAGCAATAGTTCCATAGTCAATAGACCATGCACTCAGGTTCAGCCAAATAATTTCCATGGAAATGAGATATACAGACAGCTTTTTCAACTTTATGAAAGCAAGACAAAAACCCATTAAAATATTTAACAAACAAAATTTGACGACTAATAGTGTTTGGAGAAAGGTGCTTTATAAATTATAACTATGCAATCAAATATAGTTATACCAAAAAAAGTGCCAATATGAAGCACCTGAACCCGAAAGTGGGTAATGATCAAAAGTAGATGCTCCAAAGAGCCTGTGTCACTCACCTTGATCTATGGGAATATCTAACAAAGCACACTTTCCAACATTGTATAGACAAGAATAGACCATGACAAAAATCTGTTTTGTTGATCTTGTATTACTGATCTTTTTGTCTGTTTAGTTTCTTTGACTTATTAATAGATCTTGCCTTGCTGATCATTTTTGTGATTTAGAGCGTTTTTTTATCTATCATGATGGGGCATATTAAACAGAAAAAAAAGTTCTCTCTAAGTATCCTAGTTGATACACGGCAAAAAATGAAGAAAAAAAAATATCATAAAATTTGTCATTTATGAGAAATAACGCCTATAAGAATTTGTCTAACTGTTTTGACGTATATATGAACAATTGGTAGAGCTCATTATTCTGAACGTATTTTTTCCTTTAGATTTTCTCTATTTAAAACGGTTCAAAAAATAATAGACAAAACTTGCTTTTTACCCCTATGTTCTATTTTTAGCTATGTCAGCCCTGTTGGTTGGTAGGCAGGGTTATCTGAATTTTTTAAACTAAATACCATAATGATAATTGTGGCTAAGTTTATTTAAAATTGTCTCAGTAGTTCCAGAGGAGAAGTTATTTGTTAAAGATTTCAAAAATTTACAAAATAATTGTCCAAAATTGACTATGTAGGACAATAACTCCTACAGGGTTCAATTGACCATTTTGAAGATCTTACTTTGCTGAACAATTTTACTGTGTACAGTTTATTAAACGACCGCAAAATTTGAAAAATTTTTCGTCGTATATTGCTATCACGTTGGCGTCGTCGTCTGCGTCGTCGTCCGGCGTCCGAATACTTTTAGTTTTCGCACTCTAACTTTAGTAAAAGTGAATGGAAATCTATGAAATTTTAACACAAGGTTTATGACCACAAAAGGAAGGTTGGTATTGATTTTGGGAGTTTTGGTCCCAACATTTTAGGAATTAGGGGCCAAAAAGGGCCCAAATAAGCATTTTCTTGGTTTTCGCACTATAACTTTAGTTTAAGTTAATAGAAATCTATGAAATTTTGACACAAGGTTTATAACCACAAAAGAACGGTTGGGATTGATTTTGGGAGTTTAGGTTTCAACAGTTTAGGAATTAGGGGCCAAAAAAAGGCCCAAATAAGCATTATTCTTGGTTTTCGCACAATAACTTTAGTTTAAGTAAATAGAAATCAATGAAATTTAAACACAATGTTAATGACTACAAAAGGAAGGTTGGTATTGATTTTGGGAGTTTAGGTCCCAACAGTTTAGGAATTAGGGGCCAAAAAGGGACCCAAATAAGCATTTTTCTTGGTTTTCGCACCATAACGTTAGTATAAGTAAATAGAAATCTATGAAATTTAAACACAAGGTTTATGACCATAAAAGGAAGGTTGGTATTGATTTTGGGAGTTTTGGTCCCAACAGAATAAGGGGCCCAAAGGGTCAAAAATTAAACTTTGTTTGATTTCATCAAAATTGAATAATTGGGGTTCTTTGATATGCCGAATCTAACTGTAATGCCTGTTTATGTAGATTCTTAACTTTTGGTCCCGTTTTCAAATTGGTCTACATTAAGGTCCAAAGGGTCCAAAATTAAACTTAGTTTGATTTTGACAAAAAATGAATCAGTTAGGTTCTTTGATATGCTGAATCTAAAAATGTACTTAGATTTTTGATTATTGGCCCAGTTTTCAAGTTGGTCCAAATCGGGGTCCAAAATTAAACTTTGTTTGATTTCATCAAAAATTGAATAATTGGGGTTCTTTGATATGCCAAATCTAACTGTGTATGTAGATTCTTAATTGTTGGTCCCGTTTTAAAATTGGTCACATTAAAGTCCAAAGGGTCCAAAATTAAACTAAGTTTGATTTTAACAAAAATTGAATACTTGGGCCTCTTTGATATGCTGAATCTAAACATGTACTTAGATTTTTGATTATGGGCCCAGTTTTCAAGTTGGTCCAAATCAGGATCCATTATATTATATTAAGTATTGTGCAATAGCAAGAAATTTTCAATTGCACAGTATTCAGCAATAGCAAGAAATCTTCAATTGCACAGTATTGTGCAATAGCAAGAAATCTTCAATTGCACAGTATTGTGCAATAGCAAATATTTTCAATTGCACAGTATTGCACAATAGCAAGAAATATCTAATTGCACAATAGCAAGAAATTCCAATTGGATTTCAATTGGAGTTATCTTTCTTTGTCCAGAATAGTAGTTGAATCAACTTAAATCCTTGTTTTATACAATATACAATGTATATTCACTTTTACTACCAACTGATAGATTAAAACAATCTTTACCATTCAGTAATAACAAGCACTTTTTTTACATTTTAATATTTTATGATGTATTTAAATGAGTAGTTATTGTTGCAAACTTCATTAGAAATTTGAATTGAGATCAGTTTTGAAATAAGGGAAAGGGGGATGTGAAAAAAAAATTGGGGGGTCAATTTTTTTCATTTCAGATTTCATAAATAAAAAGAAAATTTCTTCAAACATTTTTTTGAGAGGATTAATATTCAACAGCATAGTGAATTGCTCAAAGGCAAAATTTTTTGTTTAAGTTCATTAGACCACATTCATTCTGTGTCAGAAACCTATGCTGTGTCAACTATTTAATCACAATCCAAATTTAGAGCTGAATCCAGCTTGAATGTTGTGTCCATACTTGCCCCAACCGTTCAGGGTTCAACCTCTGCGGTCGTATAATGCTGCGCCCTGCGAAGCAACTGGTTAACATGTAATTACTACAGAAAATTTTCTAAAATCAATGGACCATGACTTAAGGGGCAAAGCCAGATAATCTTTATGAAAATGAGATGTTCAAATGCTAATATATTTTAACACTGAATATAATTGACCAACCATGCACTAATGGTTTTCCTTAAACTGACCTTATCGAAATCTAGCAATAGTTCCAGTCAATAGATCATGCACTCAGGTTCAGCCAAATAATTTCCATGGAAATGAGATATACAGACAGCTTTTTCAACTTTATGAAAGCAAGACAAAAACCCATTAAAATATTTAACAAACAAAATTTGACGACTAATAGTGTTTGGAGAAAGGTGCTTTATTATAATTATGCAATCAAATATAGTTATACCAAAAAAAGTGCCAATATGAAGCACCTGAACCCAAAAGTGGTTATTGATCAAAAGTAGATGCTCCAAAGAGCCTGTGTCACTCACCTTGTTCTATCAAGGGGGGAATCTACATCATCACGCAGGGTGTCGGCGATTGAAATAGGACCACCATCTTGTCGCTTCAAGGTAAGAATTTTAATTATTATGCCAGTTATATGAGGGTTATGATTATACAAAATAGTCAACCAAAGACTACATAAAGTAGGAAAATAAATGAGCCATCACTCAATATTATTGGTTATCTCAATTTTGCAAACACTTCGATACCAGTTTTAGGAATTAGGTCAACATGCAGGATATTGGCAAAATTTTTCATAACAACATCTTGATTATCAAGAACCGCCTACTTTATCAACAAATGAACATGTCAGAATTCTTTATTGTACTCGGGAAAATACTTGTTACTCACAAATATCCGTCATTATGGTGGAAAAACGTCTTATTTTTTAAAAATGGAAAAAGGATGTCGGCAACTCATTGAATATCGAAGGATGTCGGGGACACGCTAATATATATATTATCGATGTAAGTGTCCTTTGATTATATCAACAATAATAAAGATACGATAAAAAAAAAAACAGGATTAGTGTTCCTTGCTTGCTTCCATTTCATGCACTCAATTTCAGGATTCAATTTTTGTAAATATTCGAGAAAAAAAAAGTTTTAGAAGGTGAAAGTCAGATTTCGTTTCAGTTAAGCCAGGGGTCCCACAGGGGTCAATTATTGGACCAAGTCTTTTTATTTATAAATTTACTGTTTACAAAATTTTGAATTTTTTGAAATACTAAGGCTTTTCTACCTCAGGCATAGATTACCTTAGCTGTATTTGGCAACACTTTTAGGAATTTTGGATCTCAATGCTCTTCAACTTCGTACTTTATTTGGCTTTTTTAAAACTTTTTTGGATTCGAGCGTCACTGATGAGTCTTTTGTAGACGAAACGCGCGTCTTGCGTATATATAAAATTTAGTCCTGGTATCTATGATGAGTTTATTTTATACTATATATATAAATATATATCTGACATTTCATCTGGCCCTACATCTACCGGGTGTTTAGTAAAGGCAACAGTAGTATACCGCAGTTCGAAATTCGTAAATCAAGAAATAAAAACAAATCCGGGTTACAAACTAAAACTTAGGGAAACGCATCAAATATAAGAGGAAACTACGACACAACAGAAATACAACATTAAAATGTAACAAACACAGAAACGAACTATTATATAACAATGGCAATTTTCCTGACTTGGTAGAGGACATTTTAAGAAAAAAAAATGGTGGATTGAACCTGGTGTTGTGACATGCCAAACCTTCCACTTTAATGGCAATGATAAATTTAACATTAAAATGACAATATTACCTGACAGGATTACATTACAAAAAAATGGGAGAAAATAAAGGACAGAGAAATACACTAATAATGGCTAACAAAAAGTATCAGGTTTAAGATTTTATACGCCAGACGTGCGTTTCATTACATTTTTACTAGCATGTGATACCGTAGTTAATTTGGCTTTTTAATCGAACTTTCATGTCTCTACAGTACAAAAAGATCTCATGGGAAACTATGCTGGTAAAGGCATTCCACCCAGACAATTATGCAATGTCATCCCAGACACCAGATTAAAAAAGCAATCTTATATAACTACAAGTTGTTCAACCACACATTAGAATACGGAAGAAGTGCAGGAGCAAGTGCTATCAATTCTTGCAGTTTGTCATTTTTTGGGGGATCCTTTATTTCATGTTCCATTTCATGTAACATGTCGTTTTGAAGTTGATCTACAAACAATCGTATGCATGGCCCTGGTGGTCCTCTATCGTGACATTTGCTCAAGTATACTTGCGGATTTGTCGAAATTTCTTCAGTAATTGACATTCGGGAAACTTAATATTTTTGCCAGGCGTTTTTATTTTGATGACAAATGAGGATTTGCATGGTTTTGATTTTTTTACAGGTGGCGATTTAGTGGGCGATCTGGTCGGCTGTTCAACATCGGATTGTATTCGCGATCACTTCCGCCTGCACAAGTTTAAATTTGATTTGCGGCTTGTCATGACCATTAGTTTCAAATTAGATCTAGTCACATGTTGAATAACATATGTGTTAAAAATAGTATATATTAGTGTGTCCCCGACATCCTTCGATATTCGATGAGTTGCCGACAACTTTTTTCATTTTTTAAAAATAAGACATTTTTCGACCATAATAACGGACATTTGTGAGTAACAAGTATTTTCCCCGAGTACAATAAAGAATTCTGACATGTTCATTTGTTGATAAAGTAGGCGGTTCTTGATAATCAAGATGTTGTTATGAAAATTTTTGCCGATATCCTGCATGTTGACCCAAATCCTAAAACTGGTATCGAAGTGTTTGCAAAATTGAGATAACCAACAATATTGAGCGATGGCTTATTTATTTTCCTACTTTATATAGTCTTTGGTGGACTATTTTGTATAATCATAACCCTCATATAACTGGCATAATAATTAAAATTCTTACCTTGAAGCGACAAAATGGTGGTCCAATTTCAATCGCCGACACCCTGCGTGATGACGTAGATTCCCCCCCTTGTCTATGGGAATATCTAACAAAGCACACTTTCCAACATTGTATAGACAAGAATAGATCATAACAAAAATCTGTTTTGTTGATCTTGTATTACTGATCTTTTTGTCTGTTTAGTTTCTTTGACTTATTAATAGATCTTGCCTTGCTGATCATTTTTGTGATTTAGAGCGTTTTTTATCTATCATGATGGGGCATATTAAACAGAAAAAAAGTTCTCTCTAAGTATCCTAGTTGATACACGGCAAAAAATGAAGAAAAAAAAATATCGTAAAATTTGTCATTTATGGGAAATAACGCCTATAAGAATTTGTCTAACTGTTTTGACGTATATATGAACAATTGGTAGAGCTCATTTTTCTGAACGTATTTTTTCCTTTAGATTTTCTCTATTTAAAACGGTTCAAAAAATAATAGACAAAACTTGCTTTTTACCCCTATGTTCTACTTTTAGCTATGTCAGCCCTGTTGGTTGGTAGGCAGGGTTATCTGAATTTTTTAAACTAAATACCATAATGATGATTGTGGCTAAGTTTATTTAAAATTGTCTCAGTAGTTTCAGAGGAGAAGTTATTTGTTAAAGATTTCAAAAATTTACAAAATAATTGTCCAAAATTGACTATGTACATTAGGACAATAACTCCTACAGGGGTCAATTGACCATTTTGAAGATCTTACTTTGCTGAATAATTTTACTGTGTATCTGTTATAATATTCAAGATAATTTAACCCTAAAAAGTAAAATTTCCTTAAAATTACCAATTCTGAGATAGCAACAAATCAACAGGTTGTCTGATGCGTCTGAATATTTCAGGGTAGATAGGTTTTGACCTTATAAACATTTTTATTCTGTCAGATTTGCTTTAAATGATTTAGTTTCAGAGCTATAAGCTAAAAAAACTGCATTTTACCCCCATCTTCTATTTTAAGCCATGGCCGCCATCTTGAATAATAGGCTGATTCATCGGATACATTTTTTTAAACTAGATATCCTCAGGATGATTTAGGCCAACTTTGGATTCATTTGGCCCCGTAGTTTCAGAAGAGAAGATTTTTCTTAAAGTTAACAGACTAAGACGACAGATGACAACCGACGACAGAGGGCAAGTGATGAGAAAAGCTCACTTGGCCCTTTTTGGCCATGGAGCTAAAAAAAAAATCAAATACATAATGAAAAGTGGATGGAACATGCTCTCTTGCTAAAAAAAAACACATGTTAATCAAAACCAGGATGAAGTATCAAGGGGAGGCAATTTTGTACAAGGCATTATCAATTAGGTACAATGAAAGTTACCTCCCATTGTACTCAATTATGACAGCAGTCATGAAACTAACCTGTATGAAAAACAGCTTCATTCTCCCATTTAGTCCACTTATAGCATTCATCTTTTCCACTAAGTCTTGTGTTCTAAGCTGCCCATCTTTAGTGTAAAAGTAATGCTCAAAATTTTGCATTCCTGCCACTGGTCTTTCATCTCCATGGGTGCTCAAAATAAATACAAAATACTTTACATTCTGGAACTTCATCTTTTCTTGTACTGAAACAAATAAACATTTGAATTTGTACTCACTTTTTCTAACTTTAATTTTCCAAATTGATTCCTGGTGGCAATACTTAATTGTTGTGATAAATTAGAAGGAGGAGAGACTTGCTTTAATTTAAAGTTTGTGTCTGACAGATCTGAAAAACAATCACACATTACAACCGAACTCAACAGTGTTATAGTGAAGTCATTTGTTCATGATATGAAAAAACTGTGATGAAATTTTTTTAGTTTGTTCACCATATTGAAATATTTTAAGTATCAGAAAAAATTGAAGTAGGTGTCTGACAGCTGAGATTTTCAAACTGCTTGGTCAAATATGAAGTCATTATGTTAAGTAGTATATGATAAAAAGTGAGACAGAATTTTCTGTTTCCCAGACAAACGAATGGACAGCTGAACAAAATAACAAAAAACCTGCCACAAAATTCTTCAAAAAGTTTACCAAAGAATGTCTTTAAAAAAACTTTAAAAAAAATTAGTTATCTCCCTTTGTACAGAAATTTGGTTAAACATAGTACTCTAACATAAGATATGGACCATAACTCTGGACTAAATTATCAGACCGTACTTGATCTATAACTTGTCATGATAAAATTATATACATAATATCAAATCAATATCTTCAAGAAAAAAAGTGTGGAAACAGATTTGCTGGACAGACAGACAGACCTACAGACTCGTCAGTTGGGGACTAATGATAACAAATCCAATATACGCCATATTTTTGACTGCTTACGGTAATAGCAAAAACTTTCAATAGGACATGTGACAAGTAGTTGTATAACACCTTCTGTTTTTGATGATGCTTGTAAATAAGTGATAAAGTATTTAAATTTCAGGCCATATTTGTTGAAAAGTTACCTACTTTTTCTTTCTAACTCTTCTGTATAAAAGAAATTTGCTTTATCTTTAAATGTAAGAACATCACAGTCATCATACATTTTCCATGTGTTCTCCATCATTGTTTCATCGTAACTACCACCTTGTCTTTCATTCAAGCCATGAGTTGGATGCCCTTTAAAGGTAGTATGTATACAGATTACAACTAATCCTCTTACTGGTACATTAGCTTCTTCAGACTTTCTTCAAAATAAAATAAGAATGTGTCTGAGGAAATGAATGCCAATGCTCAAGCTTTGAAAGTTTCAAAGTTGAAAAGGGATATATCATTCACTCTAAAACAAAACTGACTCATAACAAAAATTTGAACTCTGTCTGCATCATGTGCATGTTATTAGCATTTTGTATGAGTTTCATAAAATTATGCTTTATCTTCCACATTCATGACGTTTAAATGTTATGTTTTGTATGTCTCATCTCATCAAGGGAAATATTCTGAAGGAATAATCCATGTTCAAATTTCGTACTTTTTTTTTTGTAATGATTGCAGATGCTGCCATGTTGTAAATCGTTTGATTTACCATAAAAATTATATATATCACATTACCAATAAGAAAATTGCGGATGAAAGTTACTGATTGTTTTAAATGACACTGATTCGTTTGTTTTAAAATGCATAAATAAATGGCAGTCTTCAGTAATTATATTCAAAATCATTTCAATGTAGTTTTGATTTTACAAAACAAATAGTTCAATAACAGTAGTTATTCATATACAGACTTAAAATTTAGAATGGAAATAGGGAATGTGTCAAAGAGACAACAACCCGACCACAGAACAGACAACAACAGAAGATCACCAATAGGTCTTCAATGCAGCGAGAAATTACGGCACCCGGAGGCGTCCTTCAGCTAGTCCTCTTTCACGTGTAACGTCTACCTCAAATTATAATGTATTTTATAAACTTACAATTCTATGTTTTCAATCTTTTTTCTTTTGGGACTACTTGGATACATAAATGTAGTCAGTTGATGTCCATGATTATCTGATTCTACAAAAAAAAAATTTGATCAACTTATATGATATTCAAATTACTTATCATGACTTTTCTTGATTGAGTTTATTTCATACATGTCAGGTAATTGATAATATATTGACATTGTTGCTAAACAGTTACATGTAAGATGGAGTCAGTCATCTTTTCAAAAGCATTATTTGTTTTCTTTGGTTTACAGTATCAATTGAGGAATATCTGTTTCACAGATACCCCCTAGAGGAGATTGTGTTCCACTTGTCATAGCTACGATTTCTCCCTCTTTAAATCAAATAAGAATCACCAAATCAGGCAAATGGGACTTCTGACATCTATGTTTTTACTTAAAATGAGCAACACAACAGGTAACACTGTTTCATTAGAAACTGCTTGCCCTTAAGGGCATACGATACAGTTTTGATCCTGTATTTACAGTTTGATGAAAATTTCCATATAGGCTAGTTTTTGCCTGCTAAAATCAAATATGTAATAAAAAATATACCTTCATGTGCTACTTTTTGAGTTAAATCAGGTCGAAATTTTGTATATTTGCTCAAAATTCGGATTTGTGGCCGTATTTTCTCTTTCGAAAGAAAGCCATAACTTTTTGGTTTTAAAAGATAAACACAAATTGTTTTTTGTTAGATAATTTTTGTATTTTAATAAGTGTCCTAAAAAATTATGCATTTTTTATTCAGAAATAACTCATATTTATCAAATGGTCATGAATTAAGAAAAAATCGTATTTTTTTTGCTGGATATTTATCAAAATTAAAAAAATTCCTCTATTTACAGTTTTATAAAATTTGGTCAACATAATCTCCCTGCAAAATGAAACAAAATGTCGTTTTAAAAAATAGGGGTCCATGCACTCGTTTTCAAATTAAATCAGTTTGAATCATAAAAAATAGTCGAAAAATGCATCTTTTCCCGATATGTCATAGTTTGACGTCGCGAAAATAACATTTTACCTTAGCAACGTCATTACCTTCCCTGTAACTGTATCGTATGCCCTTAAGAGGCAATGATGAATCGAGTTCACTTTCAGTTGTGAGGGGTTAGCCTTTAGCTCAAATTTTATTTTTATTTTTTTTCGTGTAAATTATTTCATTAGATGTTCTTTGTTTTTTTCATATACATGATATACATATATACAAGACAGTTACATCTATTATTAAACATGTTATACAACAGTGACACTGACAATGAAACAAGCTAACCTAACACCATGCAAAAGCACATAAATTTTGTATCTTACTGAGTTATGAAATATTTCTAGTACAAGTAGGACCTGGAATTTAGGTTGTGGACCTTTCAGTTTGGAGTGTCAAAGGTCCTGGACCTTCAAATACCAAATGTTAATTTGAACCCCTGAGTAAAGAACCTTTAAATTAGCATGTACCCTAAAATAACAGTACAATGAACATTTAAACATTCGACACTTGACTTATTTTATATTACCATGATCAATCACTTTGCTGCTCTCAACAAAATCTCCATTTTTTGTGTCTACTGATATTTCATATTGACAGCTACTGCAATACTTTTGTGAAAGTTTTTGAAGTGATTCACAACTAGGACATTTCTTTAAATGGTCTCCATGATGAGCTATTTCCACTTTAAAGCTGCAATTTCCACAAAATCTATCAGTTGGTGCCAGATCAAATGTACATCCTATACACTTCATTTTACCAATTAAAAACCTACAAATGATATGCATAAAGAAATGTTAATAAATGTATATTATATATAATTCTTATCAATTTAGCATTAGGTATAGTTCTTCATAAATTAACAGAAACAGTGCAGACAAATTGCAAGGTGATTTTGTAACAGCTAAAATCCATTGCTGATTTGGTGTGAATCAATGTGAAACATGGTGAATACTAATGCCTGAAGGTAACAGCACTATGATAAACAACCAAATCATACAATTATAATTCATTTGATTATTGATGGTCCTTCCCTTTGCCTCCATTACCTGCTCAGTCACTTATGAGGGGGTTTGGAGGGGTCCTGATCCGGAAATCCCTGGCTAAAAAACATGAAATCCTGAGGTCCCAAATTTAAAAAAATTAAATCCCGACATCCTGAAACATCAAAAACGAAATCCCGTATCCTCGTTCCTGAAAGTGTCAATCCTGAAATCCCGAGCATAAAAACACCTGATCCTGATGTCCCTCACTTATCCTTTAGCATAGCTTTGAGACGTGAGCAGAAATAAACAGTGACATCACAATGGAAGAATATCCACAACATGTAAATAACAAGTCAACTGTGATAAATATTTTAAACACAATATTTCAATATTCTACAAACTCTGATATGAAGTTAAATCTACCAGTATATTTTATTGAAGTATATATTAATAGATGTCAATTACTGTAAATTCAGAAATTATTGCGTCCATTTATTATTGCGATTTTGTCATTTTAAATTAAATGCGATTTTAATTATTACGATTTTGAGAAAAGTCATGCTTAATTCAGTTAAGATATTACAAAATGCGAGTTTTAATTATTGCGTTTACAACTCTGTCGCATTATTCGCAATAATAAAAACCTCGCAATAATTTCTGAATTTACAGTAGTATTATGAAGTGCAATATTTCAAATGGAATTAAGTGAGGAGGAATATGTGAATAATATGTCACAAGAATTTTATAAGGCCAGTGATATTGTTTGCCTTAAATTAGTGGAGAATACAGGCTTTTTCCCCTGGAGAAGAATCCCAATTTGAAGAAAAAAATGGCTTAAATTATTCCCAAAAAGACAACTTTTTTCCCAATCAGTGAAGTCTCAGTAGTAATTGTGCATGAATACAAACTGAAAACACTCATTTAAAGATTGTTCATGCCTAAAATGACTATAGGAGCAGATTTGAGGGTCTTTTTATGTATCATCACTGATAAAATGGGGTCTTATTTCATAGCAGGGTTTGACTTTTGAAAATGGGTCTGTATATTGAAGTTTCAGTCAAATTCATGGTATATTTAAATTTCCCAATTTGATGAAAATGACGCATATTTTCCCAATAAAAAAGGGTAGAGGTAGTTTTGAAAAAAGCCAACAATATCACTGAAGGCAAACAAGTATCCATATACTAAAATTGTACTTGATTACCCTGCCTTTTAAGTGAGAACTTGAGTACTTGTTGTCACCCCTTTTTTATACTTAGTTTTTTTTGTGTTCATGGTGTTCATAAATATGTCTCACAAGCATATGAAAAGGTCTTGGTAGTATGATTTTTTTGTTAAAATTTATTTTAAAGGATTTTCCTTATATGTTCTGCAGATTTAATATAAAAAAGAAGATGTGGTATGATTGCCAATGAGATAACTGTCCACAAGAGACCAAAATGACACAGACATGAACAACTATAGGTCACCGTACCGCCTTCAACAATGAGCAAAAATTAAAGCCCTTACCTCATAATCAGCTATAAGACCCCGATAAGACAATGTAAAACAATTCAAACGAGAAAACTAACAGCCTTATTTATATAAAAAAATTAACAAAAAACAAATATGTAATACATAAACAAACGACAATCACGTGCTGAATTACAGGCTCCAAAGGTCATGAAGGTTATCAGGTGTCTATCTCCATCGGGGTTTCAGCTGTTTGTAAAAAAGTTCACATCTCTTTAAATGAAATATGCAATTTTGAGAGAGAAAGACTGGTAAATAATTTACAAGACTTTTCATTTATATGAAGGAGATGGTGTGTTTAATCTTATTTTTAGAACTTTTTTTTTTAAATGCATGTTATTTTTTTGTTTGATTAAATTTTTGTATTTTTGGCATATAATTTTAAGGGGAGATAACTCTCTTAATATGAATTTTTAAAAAGAAATGTGTTAAGAATTAACCTATTTTGTTTCATAGCAATCAGCTAGAGTCTGATTAAGGGGGGTTCATATGGTTTATGCAGACTAATTCGTGTTCAACTGTAAAAGTTGTCTAGTAAGTTTTGGGACCCTATCAAAGCCAATTTTAAGTGAGGTGCACGTTTGTTTAATATATTTTAAAAACATTATTTTTTTGTTTACATAAATGATTCAGTCAACATCACAGGCACTTGTTTCTATATATTTATATGGATAGTCAACCTTCCCATGGATAGCAACAAGTGCCTGTGGTCGATATCCTAGTTTTGATCAGTTTTTCCTTGATCAAATCAACTTTTAACGTAATATAATAAATTTACTTTAAAAAAAACTTTAACGTTAGAAAAATTAACTCAACTAAAAAGTTAAGTGTCAACTACTGAAATATACTTGAATATCTGTTAATATCTTGTCCTCACAATCTTCTTTTGTCCTATCAACAAGCTTATCTGCTATGGGTATCATTTCCTAAAATAAAAATTCTGGGAGTTTTCGATTCCAAGAAAAACTTAAGGGGAAAACCCAATTCCATGTTTGAAATAGGTTGTTCTTCAACCGAACCATTCAAAATATCACTAAACTTTAAACACAATTTTGTTTTTTAAATTATACAACAACGTAGTACTACGTTAAAGATAAATATATAAATCATAGACATGTATAAAATTTATTATAAATAGATGTATTTATAACTGATTTTAACAACGAGTTTTTAGAATTCTTACCAATCTAGATTATATCCATCCTTGATATTGTGTGATATTTCATGGGTAGTCTTAACATGTGGCAAGTTGAAGTAATTGCCTCCGTTGAAATTTTGCAAACATCCCAAAGAGAAAATTACATGGATGATTTATATAGTGTTTTGCTATTTTGCTGGTCTTAATAAAGATTGAAATATAAGGATAGAAATTAATAATAGAAACAATATAGAAACATACACTTCAATAAGAAATCTATACACAACTATGTCTTTTTTAAACATTTTTTTACAAAACGTGCAGATTAAAATTGATATTCTTAACAGTCTATTAAAACATTTCTTTTTAACACATTTTTAAAAAGTGCCTTGCTGTTTTGTGATTTTTTTTAGTCTGGCCCCAGAAAGGTGCAGCCACTGCAGAAATGAACTGAACATATAACACTTAATTGATTCTTTTGTGTCTGCATCACTTTTTCAAAATTTGTAGATATATATATATTTCAGTATTCAACATTCATACATGTTTAACCCCTCCACATTCTGCATGTATATGCTGTCAATAACTAGATTTTTATGCATCATGTGTACACTTTTTTTTTTTATCTCGTAATATTTTATAGCACCATCATGAGACTATAGATTATAAAGTTTTGTCTGGTTTTCATGAATTTTATAGTCCTCGTTTCACGTTTCAAAGTAGTCCAAAACCGGCTGTAGCTCTAATAAGCCGAACATCAAGTTTGTTTGATAACAAATTTGTTGTTTTCCGGCATTTTCGAAAGTTCAATGTTCAACAGAAATAAACGTATGTATAAATAGAAGATGTGGTATGATTGCCAAGGAGACAACTTTCCACAAGAGACCAAAGACACAGAAATTAACAACTAGAGGTCAAAGTACGGCCTTCAACAATAATCCATACCGCATAGTCAGGACAGCAATAAATGTGTAACACATCAATTAACGACAAACACTAAATAACAAGCTCCTGACTTGGAACAGGCACATACATGCAGAATTTTTCGGGATTAAACATGTAAGAGGGATCCAAACTACCTCCTGACCTTGGACAGTGATGTAACAGTCAGTATAACATAAGAACAAACTATAAAAATCAGTTGAAAAAGGCTCAACTCATCAGATTGATACAATTCACATACATCTAACAAAAACCAAGTTCATGTAATTAAATCGAGTGCAGTTCAACAAAATCCCGAGTAGCAATAGTACAAGATTTCTTTAATATGCGGCTCGCGAATAAGAAGACATATATAGGTTATTGTCATTTAGCCATATATCATTTGTACATAATTAGTTTCCTAAAAAAATATGTCTCATATAGTCTTGATTAAAAATCTGATTTGTATTTATATCATGACTAGAGAGCACTAGAGAGTGGGTACCTGTTAAGTACGAAACCGGGAATAATTAACTGTTTTCCAGTTACAGTCTAAATTTCCTGACCATCATCCCGAACAAACGCTTTTACAGGACCTACCTATGATATTTATTGTTAATGGCGTTAATTTGTTCTTGTCCTGAACATGCATGCAATTTTTTTTTAACCTGTAATTTGTTATTCGATTATTGTTTGTTTGAACATAATGATTGTCGATCATACCACACCTTCTGATTTCATATACTGATAAACATATAATATCCGACACGTCATTATATAGACATTAAAAAGTACTATATTTATGTAAAAGAAATGTTTTGAATAAAAATAGAGTCAATATCACGGAAAAGAATATTATGCAAATCTACTCTTGCCTCTATTTTTTAATAAATTCAGACGCAAAATCGGACACCTCCATCGATCAACTGACATATATTATATTTTGATGAATAAAACCAACAAATTTTAAATAAGAAGCTGGCATTTTGTTGAATTTTATGATAGGAATTCATTTCTATATAAATCATACGGGGAAAATCGTAAAAGTATTTTTTTTTTATCCTGAAACTTAATACATTTGAAGACTCAAAATCTGCAACACAGTCAGAAATCTTTGGAGAGGTGTTAGAGAAAACGTCTTCTTCTGCTTGCTGTAAATAGATTATGGTTCGGTTCTTTCCGTGAAATACATCATTTGGTACACTTGAAATTACCTTGTTGATCGTTTTCCTCCGCTTCAAAACCGCCTCCCCGAGTCAAACATAGCTGACATCACACATGTGGAGTTTTATATAATAGGAATATGTTATAGTGTTCCTCACTAAATATTACTTATAATCTAGCAGTACTACATGGATATTCAGGGTTGAGTTTTTTTTATGTGATATGTTTATGTGGTATGAATGTATTTTATCTCTCACAAGACTATTGAATGGGGCATTACATTTGCGCCCATTTTTAAAAAATCCAATCTTTCATTTGCGCCACAATTTTATACATGTATTTCATTTGCGCCAAATTAAAAAAAAATCATTTGCGCCATTTCACAGGTAATTCAAATAAGATATAACCGAACACTGAGTCAGTTGAATATTCTTTGCTGTATCTTGAATAAAATTTGTTTTTACAGTATTTCTCCTGGATGTTTGTTCATACTAATTTCTAATACAAAACTGAGGTTTAAAATTATAAAATGTTTATATGTTTGAGGTGTATAGATAGACATTGTCAGTTCAGAGTCCAACAGAGGAAATAAAGGTATTTTTTATGATCACACATACGGTATATAGCTCATCATATGCATCATATTAAAAATCGTTTAGGTGTTCCATAAAACTTGCAAAGCCAGAATAACAACTGATATGGACAGAATTATAACTTTACTGTAGTGTATAATGCATTTAATATTACAACTGTCTCGCAATTATACTACTTTTCAAATATGTTCAAAGTAACAGAACTGTGTTTTAATAAAGTTTTAACATATCTTTTGTATGAGTTTAAGATGACTGAATTCTGAGGAATATGTTTTATAATGCCAAAAAAACCCACTGTATTTATTTTTTAAAGTGTTTTCTGAAGAAAAAAAAATATACTATTTACCTGTATAATTGGCGCAAATGAAAGGTTTTATTTTTGGCGCAAATGAAAGTTTTTATTTTTGGCGCAAATGAAATATGCATGGTTTGTGGCGCAAATGAAATGCCAATTGGCGCAAAAGAAAAGCACCGATTGAAAGAGGAGTTGGATATTTTAAATGGTCGACCCTTAACATTATTCTGGCTCGAAGCTACTAACATGACTAATGTTTGGTCTAACTCTTAAAGGCAGCGTATAAAGCAGATAAAACGTGCATAGCGGATAAGCATGCATGCAGTTAAAAGCAGATACTTATGTAAAGAATAATAATAATAAAAAAAAAAAAAACGTTTTAAAATGTTGTTGTTGAGCGTTCCGTTACATTACAACTTAATTGTTTGAAGGGAGAAATAAATTCATAGAACGAAATTTAAATAGAAAGCCAAATATTATACCAATAACTGAAATTATGTCTGATTATGGCTTCTACAAAATGGACAGATCTCAAACATTTACCTAACTTTAAGTTTATTAGAATTATAAACATGAGAGTGTGTCCTCCTGAATAAATTGAAATTGTTTTGTAGATGTATGACATTTATGTATTTTTGTAAATAAATATAATAATGTATTATGTGTTTTCTCTGTAACTATTTATTTGGTAATAAATAAAGATATATAGAAACATATCATGAAAAAATAGACAAAATTTTTACATTGTACTAAAAGGACAAATTGAAAAGGTATTCGCAATCTGTACAAGTTATCTATGTATCTTTTACACCCGTAATGTTCCATGATAAGCTGAAAACAGAAGACATTTGAACAAAACGATGGGCTTGGTCAAATATTGAGCTGAGAAGTACGTAATAATTGGATAACTCAACTCTTCCGGACCAGGCATACTAACTAGGTCGTTTGAAAAGTATATAAATACCTTCAAAAACCACTATTGCAATATCAATGGTAAAATTAATTTGCATAACGTAAAAATATCTTTCAAATTTAGAATATTTACGATATAATTTCAGCAATTATATTTCATTTTGAAATATATCGAAATACAATACGTAGTTACAACGATTTTAAAATTTGATGTAATTATGAGTAAACTAATGATTAGGATAAAAACATTATTATTTTTTCTTAAAGGGAGAGAACCCCGCACGTTTTACATATACGTCCTAAATTTTGTCACTCAGTAAGATGTTTTTTACAAAGACTCGTTTTAATTTTTATCGTAATTTTCAACATCTTTTTTCTGCTATCATTCAGTTATTAAAATCTTATTTTTTAATTTAGTTGGACATGTTGGAGGGGTGGGCCGGTCAGAAACGTGCTTTACGACTGGTGCGTTCCAACTTTTTTTCCAGGAACCGTTTCCTCTCACATTTATTAAAAAAATCTATATCCGCAATAGTCCAAATAATTATGAAGGAAGGTATCCAAGAAAAAAAAAATCAAAATAGCCTTGTGTCATATTTATTTCGACTATATCCATTAGGACAATTGTGCCAAGTCGAGTTAGCCAAACTTGGATTACAATCATCATGCATATTTTAGAGTGTCTTTTTTTTTTAATGTGTCTGATGGTCTAAGTAACCTGCCTGGGACTTTCTATACTACCAGTAAAGTGTTATTTGGCCTGTCTCGCTGAGCTCTACGGTTACCCCCAGTGGTTGATACAAGCTATGCCTATAGTGTTAGAGTGCCCTTTAACCTTCCTTACCTAGTCTAGCAAAACAGCCGTTGGACGTCAGAGTAATCTCGGACTATTACCTTCCTACAAGGTGTCAGTCCCTGCTAACCTCGTCATGTCCCAGATATAAGGCGCATTGCCTTGCTCGTTCTGCTGTAAGAGAGGGATGCATTCACTCAAAGAAGAGGCTGCACTATCTTTATAGCCTTTCCCCAGACATTTTTCACAGTGCATTTCAATTCATTGTAAGAAATTATGTTCAGAGCTTGTAATGAGGCTCTGCACAAGATTCCAAGTAATATCCCCAAGTGTCTCATTTACTCTCTACTCTCATATACTATCGTTATAAGTGACCAGTTCCGTTAGTATAGAAAGTCCCTGAACCTGCCAACCAATATTATTGACAACGACATAGCTAAGAATCAATCATTGGGATACAATACAAGTTTTGTCTTTTTATATCTTAAAACCACCATCATAAATCATTGGCACTCGTCACAGATTTCCCCCCTATATATACCTTTATATAATAGGGGGAAAATTCTGAAACAAGTGCCTGTGCCGTAACTGTAGAAAATATCACAGAGCCTGCAGAAATGCTCAGAATTATGAGATTATCAATAACTGTCTGATGATTTCTTAAAGGAATTATTGCCTTAAAAATTTACCATTTAAAAAAAAACTATTATCTTGAAAATTATAAAAGATAGAAACTTAAAAATAATGAGCAAGACAAGATCTACAATTAGTCAACATGGTTGAAATTGTCTGAAGACTCATTAGAGTTATTGTCCTGTAATGAAATTTTTGACACATTTTAAGTGTTCTCATATAACTCCCTTAACAGCAAAAGTGAAAATATCATCATACCAAAATTTACGATTAACAACCAAATCATTGACTGGATGCAGATACAAGGTTTCTTGCATAATTTTTATAGCAATAACATGGTGGGACTTTGCAGTTTTCACTTCTTTATTCTTTTTTTTTCTCAAATTTCTATAGACATGGATGCCAGTTTGACAGCCTGGGGTCCTCTGACCAAATTAAGTTATGCCATAGGCCCTGCAGCATTGTTAAAATGCTTTCAGGCCTGTAAGCACCATCTAGACAGACAAACAGAATATAGCTAAAATTTTCCAAAATTTGAGCACATGGCATGTAGATTTAAAAGTTTTTAACATGAAGACTGGTTATGGTGACAATATCATTTGGTAAGAACACCAGAATTAACAAGAAACTTGGATGAGAACATCTCATCATTCTGAGCATTTCTGCCTCTGTCATATTTTCTACATTTATGGTGGTTTCATTGTCAACCATATTGGTTGTCAGGTAAGACCATCAGACACATTAAAAAAAGACACTCTTATAATGATTGTAATCAAGTTTTGTATCAGAATTTCCATGGTAGGGATTTACTGTTTATACAGAACATTTCAAAGGCTTCCTTATGTTGAAGTCAATTCTGTTGTAATTTTCAGATGCTACCAGAACTTTTCTGGGAAATTACATACCCGCAAAGAAACAGGAATTAAAAATTGTGGCTTTCTTAGTTACGGACTGGTAAAACGTGGAATCTTACCCCTCAAAATATTTGTCAACGTCAAATGAAAATTATTGTTACAAATTAATTGCATTAGAATTAGATTTTTACTGTTATGAGATACATGACAGGTGGTACTAATGGAGCAGGAAATGATAACCCTCCCAGGACATCTAATTGTTTTGAGATACATGACAGGTGGTACTAGAGGAGCAGGAAATGATAACCCTTCCAGGACATCTAATTGTTATGAGATACGTGACAGGTGGTACTAATGGAGCAGGAAATGATTACCCTCCCAGGACATCTAATTGTTATGAGATACATGTCAGGTGGTACTAATGGAGCAGGAAATGATAACCCTTCCAGGACATCTAATTGTTATGAGATACATGTCAGGTGGTACTAATGGAGCAGGCAATGATTACCCTTCCAGGACATCTAATTGTTATGAGATACATGTCAGGTGGTACTAATGGAGCAGGAAATGATAACCCTTCCAGGACATCTAATTGTTATGAGATACATGACAGGTGGTACTAATGGAGCAGGAAATGATTACCCTTCAGACATCTAATTGTTATGAGATACGTGACAGGTGGTACTAATGGAGCAGGAAATGATTACCCTCCCAGGACATCTAATTGTTATGAGATACATGTCTGGTGGTACTAATGGAGCAGGAAATGATAACCCTTCCAGGACATCTAATTGTTATGAGATACATGACAGGTGGTACTAATGGAGCAGGAAATGATTACCCTTCCAAGACATCTCATTGTTATGAGATACATGTCAGGTGGTACTAATGGAGCAGGAAATGATTACCCTCCCAAGACATCTAATTGTTATGAGATACATAACAGGTGGTACTAATGGAGCAGGAAATGATTACCCTCCCAAAACATCTAATTGTTATGAGATACATGTCAGGTGGTACTAATGGAGCAGGAAATAACCCTCCCAGGACATATAATTGTTATGAGATACATGACAGGTGGTACTAATGGAGCAGGAAATGATAACCCTCCCAAGACATCTGATTGTTATGAGATACATGTCAGGTGGTACTAATGGAGCAGGAAATGATTACCCTTCCAGGACATCTAATTGTTATGAGATACATGTCAGGTGGTACTAATGGAGCAGGAAATGATTACCCTTCCAGGACATCTAATTGTTATGAGATACATGTCAGGTGGTACTAATGGAGCAGGAAATGATTACCCTCCCAGGACATCTAATTGTTATGAGATACATGTCTGGTGGTACTAATGGAGCAGGAAATGATAACCCTTCCAGGACATCTAATTGTTATGA
This sequence comes from Mytilus edulis, assembly GCF_963676685.1. Taxonomy (NCBI): domain Eukaryota; kingdom Metazoa; phylum Mollusca; class Bivalvia; order Mytilida; family Mytilidae; genus Mytilus; species Mytilus edulis. The sequence continues at coordinate 26,238,390 of NC_092345.1, read as the reverse complement.
GATACATGACAGGTGGTACTAATGGAGCAGGAAATGATTACCCTTCAGACATCTAATTGTTATGAGATACGTGACAGGTGGTACTAATGGAGCAGGAAATGATTACCCTCCCAGGACATCTAATTGTTATGAGATACATGTCAGGTGGTACTAATGGAGCAGGAAATGATAACCCTTCCAGGACATCTAATTGTTATGAGATACATGTCAGGTGGTACTAATGGAGCAGGCAATGATTACCCTTCCAGGACATCTAATTGTTATGAGATACATGTCAGGTGGTACTAATGGAGCAGGAAATGATAACCCTTCCAGGACATCTAATTGTTATGAGATACATGACAGGTGGTACTAATGGAGCAGGAAATGATTACCCTTCAGACATCTAATTGTTATGAGATACGTGACAGGTGGTACTAATGGAGCAGGAAATGATTACCCTCCCAGGACATCTAATTGTTATGAGATACATGTCAGGTGGTACTAATGGAGCAGGAAATGATAACCCTTCCAGGACATCTAATTGTTATGAGATACATGACAGGTGGTACTAATGGAGCAGGAAATGATTACCCTTCAGACATCTAATTGTTATGAGATACGTGACAGGTGGTACTAATTGAGCAGGAAATGATAACCTTTCCCAGACATCTAATTGTTATGAGATACATGACAGGTGGTACTAATGGAGCAGGAAATGATTACCCTTCAGACATCTAATTGTTATGAGATACGTGACAGGTGGTACTAATGGAGCAGGAAATGATAACCTTTCCCAGACATCTAATTGTTATGAGATACATGACAGGTGGTACTAATGGAGCAGGAAATAACCCTCCCAGGACATATAATTGTTATGAGATACATGACAGGTGGTACTAATGGAGCAGGAAATGATAACCCTCCCAAGACATCTGATTGTTATGAGATACATGACAGGTGATACTAATGGAGCAGGAAATGATTACCCTTCCAAGACATCTCATTGTTATGAGATACATGTCAGGTGGTACTAATGGAGCAGGAAATGATTACCCTCCCAAGACATCTAATTGTTATGAGATACATAACAGGTGGTACTAATGGAGCAGGAAATGATTACCCTCCCAAAACATCTAATTGTTATGAGATACATGTCAGGTGGTACTAATGGAGCAGGAAATAACCCTCCCAGGACATATAATTGTTATGAGATACATGACAGGTGGTACTAATGGAGCAGGAAATGATAACCCTCCCAAGACATCTGATTGTTATGAGATACATGTCAGGTGGTACTAATGGAGCAGGAAATGATTACCCTTCCAGGACATCTAATTGTTATGAGATACATGTCAGGTGGTACTAATGGAGCAGGAAATGATTACCCTTCCAGGACATCTAATTGTTATGAGATACATGTCAGGTGGTACTAATGGAGCAGGAAATGATTACCCTCCCAAGACATCTGATTGTTATGAGATACATAGTTATCAAAAGTACCAGGATTATAATTTTATACGCCAGACTTGCGTTTCGTCTACATAAGACTCATCAGTGACGCTCAGATCAAAATAGTTAAAAAGCCAAATCAATACAAAGTTGAAGAGCATTGAGGATCCAAAATTCCAAAAAGTTGTGCCAAATACGGCTAAGGTAATCTACTCCTGGGGTAAGAAAATCCTTAGTTTTTCGAAAAATTCAAGGTTTTGTAAACAGAAAATTTATAAAAATGACCATATAATTGATATTCATGTCAACACCGAAGTGCTGACTACTGGGCTGGTGATACCCTCGGGGACGAGCAGGAAATGATTACCCTCCCAGGTCATCAGACTTTTAGTGTGGTTCATGCTCCTTAATAATTTTTTTTTTAATATATTATGTGAAATAATGTTTCTCTTTTCATCTTTGTCTTTTTGCAATGATGTGTCGTTTATACTTCAATGGTCAGTAATTTGGTTCAATTAAGTGTCTTTTTGCAAAAATGTGTCGTTTATACTTCAATGGTCAGTAATTTGGTTCAATTAAGTGTCTTTTTGCAAAGATGTGTTGTTTATACTTCAATGGTCAGTAATTTGGTTCAATTAAGTGTCTTTTTGCAATGTGTCTTTATACTTCAATGGTCAGTAATTTGGTTCAATTAAGTGTCTTTTTGCAAAGATGTGTCGTTTATACTTCAATGGTCAGTAATTTGGTTCAATCAAGTGTCTTTTTGCAAAGATGTGTCGTTTATACTTCAATGGTCAGTAATTTGGTTCAATTAAGTGTCTTTTTGCAAAGATGTGTTGTTTATATTTCAATGGTCAGTACTTTGAATCAATTAAGTGTCTTTTTGCAATGTGTCGTTTATACTTCAATGGTCAGTAATTTGGTTCAATTAAGTGTCTTCTTACTTCTATTTTAACACAGTTATTTTTTTTTAAATAGATGGTCATAGCTTACCGAAAGTGATTGTTTTAAATCTTAAACTTCTGTCAGGTGAGCCAATGGCAATATTAGTAGGTCTAACTGGCCTTTAGACCAGATGAGCGAATAAAATATAACAATGATTGTTTTTATATGTATTTTTTGTCAACAAAAATTACAAAGCGCACAAACAACATTATTGGAATGGAAATACATGTATATAAACAAATATGTATAATGTTTTTTATCAATAAAATCCTTTTATATAGATATAGCAAATTGATGCTAAATCAATCTTCCAAACTCATGACATATCTTACTTACAGTGTTGTATCATCCTCACAAGAAAATAATTTAATTTATTCCATACTGACATTGTCTCATACAAAAAGTTTTCTATAGAGTTGTAGTTAATCTCAATCATGTAAACTGCATGTACAATCTTAGCAATATGTATTTCTGCTCATGAATTTCATTCTTTAACAGAAAAATTTACAAAACATCAAAATTATCCAAAAAAAATGTATATGCTTGTTTTAGGCTATCTCTAAAAATTAAAAAAACAATTGTCAGAAAATGATTTCTGGATTTTTCATATGATATTGTGTGAAAAAAATCAATTAATTTGTACATTTAAAAAACAGTAGACTTGCAAACATTCTTTTCAATGCACAACTAATATATCTAGTTGTTTTCAACATTTGTTGACAAGAAACCATTTATTCAGCCTTAAAATATAATAATTGTTACAAATCCCCATATAAACAAAAGCAGACAATCCTCTAGCAATAACCTGATTTATGTTTGTTAGAAACTGACCATTATATTCAGTCTACATGCTATTTGTGGAGTTGATATTGGTGTTTATGATTTACTTTAGAATTTTCGTATAAATAAAAGTTTTCTACATACAATTAGACAAACCAAGCTAAATAAACAGTGACTGTTTGCAATTTATTAAAAGTTGACATAGATATTTACCCTATCCAACATGCACAAAAAACTCCCCCAGATACTTTGAGCTCTAACCTAGGTTTGACTCTAGAATTTTACTTAAAATAAAAGATGTCTTGAATTCCCCAATGTAAAATATATATAAATTAGAAAATTCAAATAGTAACCTTAAAAATTTACATTACAAGAACTTGAAAAATAAATGACATAAAATTCACATATTAATCAAGAAATATATGCATGAAGTAAATGTTATGAAGAATTTTAACCTGATATATATGCATCTCTGAGTATACATTTTCAAATATGAGTGTGCTACCTATTCTTGCATCATTACTCAGACAATATCCCTGAAAGACGATAGTAGGCGTACATGTTACTGTTAAATAGATACAAACAATAATTATGATTTGAGAAATGAAGGACTTCACTCTTGCTTATTCTTTTCCAAATTTGGCCTCAGTTGTAGAGTTGTTTAATAAGTCAAACTACTGTATTACAAGCCTATCAACACTGAGGTTGTGAGTTTGAATACCCCAATGGACAGGTCACTCAACTCTAATCTTATTTGACTAGGATTGTCAGTATTCCTACTAAAGTTTGTAGACCTCTCCAGACACTCAAGCTTCCTCCACAAATAATAACTGACCGCCAGGCAATAGCACAATAGTATTGAAAGTGGTGTTGAACACCAATCAATTAATTCTTTTCCAATTAACATGCTGTGGACCATAAATTATTACAACTTAATTGGGTTTTTTTTTCAATATCAAAAGTAATTAATATCAATACAAATTTTGAAAACAAGAATTAATATAATTAATATCAACTTTATCAAAAATCTGACTTGGCAAGACATTTTCACAGGGACTCAGGGAAGCTTAAAAAGTAGGATTTTTCAGTATACAGATATAGATAATATACTGCACATAGCTAGTAAACAAAGAAATATTGATAAATATATTAATAACTTAAAACAAAAAGACTGGAAATTGATTTTTTAAACATTGATTAAGTTCTTAATCTGCTAACTGAGTCTCTCTTGAAATCATATATTTTTAAAGCACTTTAACAAACACCTGCTTTTAAAAACACTGAATATTTAAATTTTTAACAAAAATATGATTAATGCATTTGACCACAATTATATAATTTTTAAAAATGTTAAATGAGACAAGATAAATAAATGACAGAGTATTGAATTTTAAAATCATTAAAATAATATCAAAATGTGGATAGAAAATGTCACAGTTCAAAACTGATGTGGCCTTTACATACATATTAATATATCAATGAATACACTGCTTAGATGAAAATATAATTTCTATATTTTTTTTTAATATATTTTGATGAGGCCAAGAACAAAACATGTTGTGATAGCATTAACAAATCTGAAAATTTATAGGGTCTGGTGGATATTTTCATCATTTAGCATAAATTTTTATTTATCAAATATCATACATATGTTAATATGGAATATAATCAAACTATAGAAACTTCAAGCCTTTTCTGAATCTAATATTATCGAGGTGAGGATCTCATTCTCAAAATAAAGTAAAATTACAACAACAAAAATCAATGTTTAACCATAATTAAAGAATAACTAATCGAAGAATTCAAATAGAGAAAAATATTCAACGAGTGACCAAACAACACATAAATCACGAATGCGCACAGCACATGAGTTATTTATCAGTGTTGTTCGGTCACGAGTTGAATATTTTTCCATATTTGAATTCTTTGATTAGTTATTCTTGTTATTACATTGGCAAATGGCTTTTTTTATGAAATTAAAGTAGAAAATGTAAGGAATTATATCTTTTTCTACGCATTCACAATTTGTTTTGATCCGACGTTATCCATGTCTTGACAATGCCTATTGTTGTATGACTTCAGAGGACTGAAATAACCTCGTTTATTTCACATGTGAAATTATCGGTTTTTATTTCACTGGGAAATCAATGTAATTCATTGCAACCAATGTAATAATGCTGGATATTGAAACTGATTTGGCAGATAACACATTGACCACAATGTCCAATTTTCTTCCCATTTTTCATAAATAAAAAGGTAATACACAAAAGTTTGAATGGGGATGTGAATAAAAGACCGACATACACATACTTGTACCACAACAATACTTTTCTTTTGTCTTAAACAACTCTGTCAAGAATTACTAGGCCAAAAGATAAAGTTGTAATGATACCATATACATGTACATTCATCACAGACTCAAAATTTTCAAAATCTATTCATTTTACTTGCTTTACTTAATAATAAAGAAACTAATGGTTTACAGCAACATTTACAGAATTTGAGAAAGACAATATCATTTTAAAATACAGTTTTGTTACAATTCTTTAAATTTGTTTCTATATCTGTTTCTGGTGGGGAAATACTTTAACAAGTTTTAAAATGAAACATCTTCCCAACTACATAAGTTAATCAAGCATACATAATTAACAGAATGTATTTGTCTCAAAATGTTTTTGCAGCTGCCATACTTTCAACACTACATGATTAAAAGCAAGGTAAATGTGATGCACAACTACAAGCTACAATCGTGGACAAATAACTACGTCATCACAAAGCAAAAAGAGAGGACAAATAGTTAGGATATAGCATTGCATAGAAAAATCAAGACCATACATCAAATTGCTTTATATTATCATTCAATAGGTAATTTTCATGCACATTAATTCAGAAAAAAGGCAACCTTCTAATATTCAGACATTACTATTACACATAATTGTCATGCAGTCTGGTTTTATTAGTCTGAATCTAAGATTCCCATCTTTACTGTTTGATTTCTCATTTTTAAGCATTGTTGGCTTTTTAAATAGTTGTGGGAGGGTACAAAGGGATTTCTTTAATACCCCACAAATATTTTTTTTCTCTGAGTAAGTTTACATTTCATCAAATGGACTTTCCACCATAAATGACCCTTGCCCAAACATGAACTTTCCTTCATATTCTAATGAAATAATCAATATTATTTTTACAATTAATTGTTATCACCATGTTTAATTCTTTTAATATGAACTGGGTATGTTTAAAAAATCAAAAATCAAACTGACATGAATAGTTTCTTGTGATAAGTATTCTTATACCTAGGAATTCTTTCATCATATCTAAAACAAAAGTACGGTTAGAACACAACATAAATTGCACTCGGTTAGCACTATAGACAAAAACAAAATAAACACAATAGTAACAGCACCAAATCTCCCTAGTCATGGCAATAACATAAACTACTATTTGTTATATTGGTAATCTACAATGCACACTAAAAACTAGGTCAATCCACACAAAATAAATTTTGGTAAATGGGTTACATTAAAAATAAAATGTTAGTGGCATGAGTTTCTAAATATGTAAAATTGTTAAATCAAGAGTGAGAGAAAGACTATATCATGAATATATGAAATAGACATTTGATTATGATAAATCTTATTTTAAAAAAAAATTATGGGCAACTTCATTCTGGTGAAATTCATACTTTTTTGTTAACTTTGATGACAAATATTGTTCAAAATATTATTTTATTGCTAGAGTTGTCTTTTTATAAAGAAAAAAAACCACACTGAAAATCCAAATCATTTCAATGATATTGATGAAAAAAATAGTTAATTCATTGTAAACTACTACAAAACCATACACATGGTCCCCAAATTATAATATCTACTGGATATAGCAAATACAATTCCTGTAAACATATTTATTTAATGTACTTATAAAAGAAAAATATGAATGTCAAAATAGATATAATGTTAACTTGATTTATGATGGACACATGAATCTGCAGTAAAAATCTTCAATTTCTTGCCTGAAGTTCAACTTAATGTACAATTGCTGCTTGAACCATATTATGCCTAACATTGTACAGACATATATGCATAAGTTTTGTGCACAAAAATGTAAACACATTATACAATAATAAAATAGTGGAATTTCACAGATTCAACCCTGAATTTTATAAAAATATCACAGTTTAAGCAAACACATGTTGTTTCTTCAAATGACACACCAATTGGATTAAAGGTGGGACTTGTGTTACAAAAACTGGCTAGGTTAAAGGTTAAACATGTGTAGTTTACATCTATGCAAACAAATCAAAATCAGGGTATTATAAACATATTTGTCACAATAATAAATCTGAAAAGTTGGAAATAAATCGACCACTAGATGTATGTATACTGTAACTTGGAAATTTACAAGGGGTGAAAGTATCCCCTTTTGTTTATTTAACTTTTGAGGTAAAACAGAATCAGGATAAATTAAACCTAACAAACAGGTTTAGTCATATAAATCACCAAAAAAAATCAATTATGCTAAACAAACTTCATTACCATTTAAGGAATAGGTTTAAAGTATTTTTAAAAATAGATGAAATATGACTGTTTGTGTCTATTGATGAATATGACATACTTTTATTATGTAGTACACAATATAACTTCACAGACTTTTATTACATAGTACACAATATTATTTCAATGATGTGGACAAACAAGATAGGATTGGTATGTATTAAATAAATTTGGTTTTTGTAATCCATAACCTAGAAGGCATTTAATATCATATTTATACAAAACAAGAGTGCACACGCTGAAATGTCTCGCCTTCTTTACTAATCATTGATATTAATATGTTGATAGTCCTGAATATAAAGATTTATTACAACTGTTGCATAAACTTAACATTAACCAAGAAAACTAAACATTGAACAATGAACCATGAAAATGAGGTCAAGGTCAGATGAACCATGCCAGACCGGCATGCACAGCTAACAATTCTTACATATAACATGTATAACAAATATAGTTGACCTATTGCTTATAGTTTAAGAAAAACAGAACAAAACACAAAATTTTAACACTGAGAAATTAACTGTGAAAATGAGGTCGAGGTCAAATAAAACCTGCGCGAGTGACATATAGATCATAAAGTATTTCCATACAACAAATATAGCTGACCTATTGCATATAGTATTAGAAAAAAAGACCAAAACTCAAAAACTTAATTTTGACCACTGAACCATGAAAATGAGGTCAAGATCAAATGACACCTGTCAGCCAAACATGTACACCTTACAATCATTCCATACACCAAATATAGTAGACCTATTGCATACAGTATAAGAAAAACAGACCAAATACAAAAACTTAACTATGACCACTGAACCATGAAAATGAGGTCAAGGTCAGATGACACCTGCCAGTTGGACATGTACACCTTACAGTCTTTCCACACACCGAATATACTAGACCTATTGCTTATAGTATCTGAGATATGGACTTGGCACCAAAACTTAACCTTGTTCACTGATCCATGAAATGAGGTCGAGGTCAAGTGAAAACTATCTGACAGGCATGAGGACCTTGCAATGTACGCACATACCAAATATAGTAATCCTATTACTTATAATAAGAGAGAATTTAACATTACAAAAAATCATAACTTTTTTTCAAATAGTCACTGAACCATGAAAATGAGGTCAAGGACATTGGACATGTGACTGATGGAAACTTCGTAACATGAGGCATCCATATACAAAGTATGAAGCATCCAGGTCTTACACCTTCTAAAATATTAAGCTTTTAAAAAGTTAGCTAATGCCGCTGCCGCCAGATCACTATCCCTATGTTGAGCTTTCTGCGACAAAAGTCGCAGGCTCGACAAAAAATCACACCACGTATATAATATACACATTTCAATTAAGAATAAACTTGGGATAATATGTCTGTATGTTATTAGTGAACCATCTTCCTTTCAGCACATAGTTATTAATCAACTCTATTTCTCAATATAAATTACAAAATAACACTAATTCTCAATATTAGCCATAATGAAAATATCACCCACATTTTCTTGTTATACAAGAGTCCGGCGTGAAGACAGTTATATTCTAAATATCAGAACCATCATGAACAGCTACATTGTTTCTTATGCTATGCATTTATCATATCATTATATAATGGACTATTTTTGTATGTTTGTAATAAATAACTAAAAGATAACACCAATATAATATCATTATATAATGGACTATTTTCGTATGTTTGTAATAAATAACTAAAAGATAACACCAATATATGTTTGTATGTATAATTGCTGGACTGGATATGAAGTGACTAGATGGTTTAACTGGTTCCTGTACGGATCAACTCATCTTCAACTGGGTCTGACTTCTTTTTCAGATTCTTCATCTGTATTGATACCATTCTCTTGAGGACAATTCTTTTTTGCATCATTGTCAGATTGTCTCCCCTTATCTATATCTGCATTTGATATACCACTGTCTCTACTGTTATCAGGGGCTGCACACCCTGTTTTATCTTCATCACTAGGATCCTGATCTTGCTCCGAATCTTCTTCCTCTTCCTCATCACTTTCACTTCCCTCCTCGATTGTACTTGACAGCACTGAAAAAGTTTGATATTGTTAATTTGATTTTCCCTTTTCGCAGATAAATGTAGGTACAAGACTCATGCTATGAAAACTAGTTATTGCGTACAATATAGTGGAAGGTATACTCTCTATCTCATTAATAGTCAATGATTACATTAGATGTATGTTTCATTATAATACTTAATTCTGATTGGCTACACTGCAATCTCATGTTATTCCTTAATCAACTTCATTACACAATAAAATTTATCAGTCATGATGACAGAAGGTCCCACAATAAAGTGCACAGGTAAATTAAACAAGAGTGCACACACTGAAATGTCTCGCCTTCTTTACTAATCATTGATAGTATGCTGATTGTCCTAAATATAAAACTTTATTAAAACTGTCACATAAACTTCACATTAACCAAGAAAGCTGAACATTGACCAATAAACCATGAAATTAAGGTCAAGGTCAGATGAACCATTTCAGAAAGACATGTACAGCTAACAATTCTTTCATACAACAAATATAGTTGACCTACTGCTTATGGTTTAAGAAAAACAGACCCAAACATTAAAACTTAACACTGAGCAATGAACTGTGAAAATGAGGTAAGGTCAAATAAAACCTGCACAACTAATATATAGATCATAAAATATTTCCATACACCAAATATAGTTAACATATTGCATATAGTATTAGAAAAAAGACCAAAACTCAAAAATGTAACTTTGACCACTGAACCATGAAAATGAGGTCAAGGTCAGATGACACCTGCCAGCTAGACATGAACACCTTACAATCCTTCCATACACCAAATATAGAAGACCTATTGCATATAGTATAAGAAAAACAGACCAAAACACAAAAACTTAACAATAACCACTGAACCATGAAAATGAGGTCAATGTCAGATGACACCTGCCAGTTGGACATGTACACCTTACAGTCCTTCCATACACCGAATTTACAAGACCTATAGCTTATAATATGTGAGATATGGACTTGACCACCAAAACTTAACCTTGTTCACTGATCCATGAAATGAGGTCGAGGTCAAGTGAAAACTGTCTGACGGGCATGAGGACCTTGCAACGTACGCACATACCAAATATAGTTATCCTATTGCTTATAATAAGAGAGAATTGAACATTACAAAAGATTTTAACTTTCTTTTCCAGTAGTCACTGAACCATGAAAATGAGGTCAAGGACATTGGACATGTGACTGACAGAAACTTCGTAACATGACACATCTATATACAAAGTATGAAGCATCCAGGACTTCCACCTTCTAAAATATAAAGTTTTTAAGAAGTTAGCTAACACCGCCGCCGCCGGATCACTATCCCTATGTCGAGCTTTCTGCAACAAAAGTTGCAGGCTCGACAATAAAAACCAGTCAGATAAAAATTGTGTTTTCATGATTCAAGCTTAAAAATGTAATTATAAGCATTGAATGCTTCTTTTTTTAACTTCATAGGGTTGTAAAAGCCTTGACCTTGCGCACATTTTTAGAATTAAGCACTTATGCTTACGCCCTTCATACAAAATGTACCTAGGTCAATGCTTTTACACCCCAATGAAGTTACAAAAAGAAGCACTCAATTCTTAAATAATTAACCTAATGAAAAATTTCATGCCCAGTGGGTACAATAAAAAATTAAAGCATCATCAAACAGATCAAACAGGTAGTGTGTGTCCGGCAGATCAGGAATTACTTACACATAGCTTTTAAAATATTATAAACTTCCAGACCAAATATCAAATGGTTCATCAATTTTAAGCACAAGACCTGGGCCTAAAGCATCTCTTATATATGTAACATTAGTTTTTTTCAACTTTTTTTATACATGTAACATTAGTTTTTTTTCAACCTAAAGCATCTCTCATATAAAACCTTCGTCTCAAGCACACCTCTAGAAAGTAACAAAAAAGAATACTGTGAGTAGGCTAAATATATCTAGCTGAACTGCAGGAGGCACCAAGGGACGGTGCTATATGGCATGGTGGGTGCATATCAAAATGTGTATCGGGACATTAATGATATGGTAAGATATTGTAAGAAGTTGCACATAACTGGTATGTCATCCTGGTGCCTGGTGCAGAGGAGTCAGTACTATTTAAAGTGAAACAACTGCAAGAGGTATATGTAGTAAAATGCCGTTATAATTCCCTTAAATCCTGTTTTAGGTCTATCAGTTATATTATGGTGGAGTCAAGACCTTCCACTTTGAAATCCCCTATAGCTATTTGTCATTTGATAAAATTAGAAATGTTAGGGGATGCAATCCTTGTCCTTAGCATGGCATGTAAAATACTTATATCAGAAAAGGGTTCTGAAAGTTCTAAATAATATTTACAGGAAAGATATTACAAAGCAATAATTTCATATTAAACATCTATATATATATTTACCAAGTTTATTTCCAGAACTAGTTGACATGGTTGATGGTGGAGGCACTTCTAATTTAGGTGCAAAAGGTCTCTGTTTCTTAGCCATGTTCATCTGGTAGCAGTAGCAACACCTAAAGCCTATAGACAGTATATAGAAATATTAAAAAATATTGACAATACATAGTAACATTAGAAAATATTAACAATATATAGTAACATTAGAAAATATTAAGAAGACCAATTCTCATGTTAAAATCTTGAGATCAAAGTTTTCAAGGGCTTTAATTATTCTAAAATCATCTATAAAGTTTATTTCTACAACCAAAAAAAAAAGGTTACTGTCAATTACTTTTATTAAATTTGCAACCAGAATATATCATAGGCATGCTAGCTTTCTCAGCGGTCAGGGTTTTGTTTTATTTTCATATGAAATAGTGTCATACATAAAATTATAAAGACATTAAATTGGCTGCTATTTTAAATGGAAATGTGTACTGGTCCAACGACACAATTATCGTCCTTTGGTTTTCGTTGTCTACAAATATAGTCCCTTATGGAAACAGTGTATAACTTGCATGTTTTATTTGATACACTTTCCCAATTTATTTCTTGATATTAAATGCATGAAATATTAAGTAGGGGGAATGTAATTACATGTTAAAAAAATTGGGTTGCTGAATCTTAATGTTAAGAAGTGATTTGGTCCAGTTCAAAAAGGTCAAATTTTATCACGTCTGAAGCTGTCAAACTGAATTTTACACCCCCTTAACACAGAATTGTTAATATTTTGAGTTAGAGCTGGTAGAAGTTTCTATAATTTTGATATTATTTGTCTCACTGGTAGTACACTACACTGTAAAGATGGTTTTGAGAAAGAGCAGGTGCGATTTTTTAATTTGAATTTATTGTCTAAAAGAAATGCACTACGAAATAACTGTGTTCTCGGGCCTACTGTGGATTCATTTTTTTTATGGTTACCAATTTCAGAATATTGAACAAAACTTGTATTTTCGATTTTGTTGTTCTGCATAGAAGCTTAAAGAGAATTCGTAATTCTTTTAACATTTGAATTATTGGTTCGCCTCTACCCATGAAAATTGGTATCTATCAAATAATAATGAATCCACATGTCTTTTAAGAATTTACCTGAAACAGATTGAAAATAATCTATGTAACCTAGAAGCTTAGAATATATTTTTGAAAATGGTTGACACAAACGTACTGATGATTTAAAGAGTTATCTCCTTCACCTAGGTCTACCCCCTTAAAAAATAAATTTTAAGTATTCTTATCGTGTTTTCTCAAATAATATCAAAATTTACTCTATCTTTATAAGTGTGATATATCAGGCTTGTGATTGTGTATATTTTCTTGATATATTTTATCTTGATAGGGACCTCGGTAAAAATACCTAAATGACATTCATAAAGAAAATTACTTACTTATATACTCAAATTCTTCTTTTAAAGCCATTCCATTATGAGAATGACAAAATCTACATATGAGGGCATATCTGTTTTGTGGTCCGTCTCCAACCAGGTATTCTAACACTTTATCCATCGCTGACCTCTCACGAGGCAGTATTGGTCTTGGTAAAGGTGGTCCTCTAACCTGATCTAAAAAAGAAACCATCATATTGTAGTACATATATAAATAGATACAAGAAGATGTGGTATGAGTGCCAATGAGACAACTCTCCATCCATGTCACAATTTATAAAAGTAAACCAATATGTCAAAGCATGGTCTAAGACTAAGACTAAATTCCAAAAAAAAGAAATTTTATAGAATGGTCATGAATGCCAAGTAATTTTACACTAACACCATTATTTTGACATCGCATTTTTATTCTGATTTTTACTGTCTAATAAAAAATTTATGTTCTGATTTTTAACCAGTTGACCATTGGATAATGGCAAGATATAAAAAGCAAATTTGGGATGATATCAAAATGAGATATCACTATACTGTAAATCGCTTTATTAGATAATTGAATTCCAATACCAATACCAAATTGTTTATTACAGTGACATGTCTTTTTATTATGTTAAACAATATATCAATAAGCCATGGCAATAACATTTTTCAACACCCAGCCCTTTTGACATATAAGTAACTTTAGACATGTACACATATAAAAAGAATCATTTAACAACAGTCAAACTTAGAAGTCCGGTTTGATTGTTCCTATACAAAAAGTTTTTTCTCTTATTCAGTGTTCCGGCTAGGTTTTCAAAAGGGCAGGGTGCCAATCCTGAAAAAGGGCATTTAACGCGCGATATGATAATATGAAAAGGGCATATTTTAATAAAAGATGTTAATCAAACATTTGTGTTTATTCGTTGAATCACAGGTTATACAAGAACAACATCTTTAGCCCATATAGAACTCTATCTTTCTACTTTTAAGGCGGAAAACCATGACAAGCAGCTTGTCACACAAGTTTTTTTATCATTGCTTGGCACAGTTGAACTTTATATGCAGTATGTTTTGAAAGGAGATCTGTTTCATACTGTTTCTATGGTCTACCACATTTTACCAGTTTCACCTTTCTACCCCTGCTGTGCTTGATGGCAATACAGCACAAAACAGCTGTGCTCAGTAAATTCACAATTTTAGGATATAAAGCAACAGTGAAAAATAGTATCAAAAATAAAGAATACAGAAAAAGATGACCAAGGCACCCTACCAACACTGCTACTAAGACCCTCTTTAACTTTTCCCATAACTCAAAATAAATACCTAAACATATATATTCTTAAGCAAGAAGTATGGAGACACATTTTAGAATATGTAAATGGGTTACTCAATGCTAGGAAAAATATCAGATTGAGTTATCTTTCTTTATTCGGATGTGCTCCTTCTTTGGAGGATTATAAACAGTACGTAAATATGATGTAAATATGATCACAATATGGCGGCCGATTTTGTTATTTTCGTATCAAAAATGAAGGCAGTCAATGACAAATACGTCTGAATTTTCTGTTTATTTTACAGAAAACAAGTAAAACAATGTCTTCAAAGAGTTTATAATGGTTTTCCAACTTTCTGTCATTACGTTTCTTCCATGAAACTACGGTAAACATCGCAAATTGTGCCCAAGTTGTTGTATGCACATTTCTTCAAAGATAATTGCCGACTGACCGATTCTATTTGAACGAATTAATGTTGATGATCATTAATGACCCATCCGATAAACGGATTACCTATAACAACAGATTATGACACCAGTTGTAACCATTGATTAGCTTGGGGTGGTAAACAAAGTCATAATCTTTTCCCCAGGTAAAATTTAGTAATTAGCGTATCATATCAATACGCAAATTAATATGCAATCGATCTTCAAAAAAGGCAGGGCGCCCTGGAAACTGTAAAAAGGGCACAGGGCGCCACTCGGAAAAGGGCGGGCGCCGCGCCCTCTGAAAACGGCCTAGCTGGAACACTGTTATTAAATGCATTGTTAAAAAAATAGCAGTTTTTCTAAGATGTTTGCAGATAAGCACTTTAAATTGTTCATCTTTTAGAGAGGTCTTCAAAAGAGTGTTCTGTATTCAGTATTTATAAGTTGAATTCTTAAATCTCAGTAAAAAATTATTCTGTTTTTAAAGTACTATAAGGGCTGTTCCAAATTTTTCAAATTTTATCTCTTATTTTTTAAGTTTTAATAAATTGCTTACCATATATAATGGTTTACAGTAATCTACTGTTACAACTGTTACTTAGTAAATACAAGACCTTAAAAAAAGACAAAATTTTTAATTATTGATATTATTATACCATAATTTCCATTCATCTGAGGAGTGACAAGAGCTCTTGGTCTCATTCCAGAACTTTGAGGATGTCGAGGTGTTGATTGTGGCGTTTCCATCCTTAATCTAGGAGTACCATGTCTTGCTGGAAAAGGGGTGGCTGGTCTCATCTGTGGTGTGGGTTTAGCATTGGTAGGTAAATTTCTCTGTCGTAAAACTGAAAACAGATTATATATAAATGCATTTTTCATGAGAATAAAACAAGAATGTGTCCATAGTACACAGATGCTCCACCCACACTATCATTTTCTATGTTGATTGGACTGTGTAGTTGGGGTCAAAACTCTAATTTGGCATTAAAATTAGAAAGATCATATCATAGGGAACATGTGTACTAAGTTCCAAGTTGATTGGACTTCAACTTTATCAAGAACTACCTTGACTAAAAACTTTAACCTGAAGCGCGACAGATGGATGAACAAACCAATGCACAGACAGAGAAACATAATGCCCCTAATTATTTACAAAAGATTTCAAGAGATATAACGGATTACTGGCTGTTATGACTTTTTAATATACATATTTACACTTATGGGTATTTAGCTAAATTTGCTCTTAATGACCATAGATCTGTCTCCAAATAACCTATTTGAGTCATGTAATTATCACTTTTTTATTATGACATCAAATGTTTTGAATTGTGATGCAAAATTTTGCAGGAATTTGTTTGACTTTGAGTAATGGCAGAAAAATTACATACAAACGTAGACGCTTTTACAAAAACACATTTACCTCCATTCTCACATTTTATTTTACACAACAAATACTTCAAGATATACATGGTTCCCAGAGTATATATTTTCTAAAGAAATGTTAATATTCACTTACCTGATCCCTCACTAACTTTTGGTGGTGATGGTCCTGGGGTCTAAAATAAGCAAAAATATGTATACAGATTGGTAATTTATAAATACAGCAAGAACAAAATTTCCATCTACATTCACAAATAATTTATTTTATCTTTTTTTTTATCTTGCAATGCAGGTGCAGGGGACATAGAAATTATGGAATATAAAAATTGTGGAATATAAAAATAAGAGGATGAGATGTGATTGCCAATGCGACAACTACCCACAAGGCCACAAGTAACCAAATGACACAGAAATTAATACTGTAGGCCACCATGGCCACCTACTGCATTCAACAACAAGAGGCTGTCACAACGACAGCAAACCGAATTTATAAACATTTATTTTTGACCTGGCAATATCACACAAGAGTGCACACGCTGAAATGTCTCGCCTTCTATACTAATCATTGATATTATGTTGATAGTCCTAAGTATAAAGCTGAGCTTTATACAACTGTCACATAAACTTAACATTAACCAAGATAATTAAACAAAGACCAATGAACCATGAAAATGAGGTCAAGGTCAGATGAACCATGCCAGGCAGACATGTTGAGCTAACAATGCTTCTATACAACATAAATAGTTGACCTATTACTTATAGTTTAAGAAAAATAGACCAAAACACAAAAACTTAACACTAAGCAATGAACCGTGAAAATGAGGTCACGGTCAAATAAAACCTGCGCGACTGACATAAAGATCATAAAATATTTCCATACACCAAATATAGATGACCTATGGCATATAGTATTAGACAAAAAGACCAAAACTCAAAAACTTAACTTTGACCACTGAACCATGAAAATGAGGTCAAGGTCACATGGCATCTGCCCGCTAGATAGGTACACCTTACAATCATTCCATACAACAAATATAGTAGACCTATTGCACATAGTATGAGAAAAACAGACCAAAACACAAAAATTTAAATATAACCACTGAACCATGAAAATGAGGTCAAGGTCAGATGACACCTGCCAGTTGGACATGTACACCTTACAGTCCTTCCATACACCGAATATACTAGCCCTATTGCTTGTAGTATCTGAGATATGGACTTGACCACCAAAACTTAACCTTGTTCACTGATCCATGAAATGAGGTCGAGGTCAAGTGAAAACTGTCTGACAGACATGAGGACCTTTCAAGGTACGCACATATCAAATATAGTTATCCTATTACTTATAATAAGAGAGAATTCAACATTACAAAAAATCTGAACTTTTTTTTCAAGTGGTCACTGAACCATGAAAATGAGGTCAAGGACATTGGACATGTGACTGACGGAAACTTCGTAACATGAGGCATCTATATACAAAGTATGAAGCATCCAGGTCTTCCACCTTCGAAAATATAAAGCTTTTAAGAAGTTAGCTAACACCGCTGCCGCTTCCGTAGCCGCCGCCGCCGGATCACTATCCCTATGTCGAGCTTTCTGCAACAAAAGTTGCAGGCTCGACAAAAAACCATAACTGATGAACAGTGAAAGTGAAAATCGTCAATATATAATTTGACCTCCATTTTGTCATCAGTACCGACATATTAAAATTTGAAAAGCTTAGGTTGAATGGTTTATGAGTAAATGCAACAACATGAATGTAAAAACACTATAATTTTTCGATCTTTCAAGAACCATAACTCCTGAACGGTAAAAGTCAAAATCAACATTATTGAACTTGATCTCTATTTTGTCATCAGTAACAACATATGAAAATTTGAAAAGCTTTAGTGGAACAGTTCACGAGTAAATGCACGGACACTACTGGAAACGCCATTTTTCAATCTTTCAAGAACCATAACTCCTCAACGGTAAAAGTCAAAATCGTCATTATTGAACTTGACCTCCATTTTGTCATCAGTAAGTAACAACATATTAAAATTTGAAAAGCTTTGGTGGAATAGTTCATGACTAAATGCACAGCCACGACGGGAAACAACATTTTTCAATCTTTCAAGAACCATAACTCCTGAACGGTAAAAGTTCAAATTGTCATTATTGAACTTGACCTTCATTTTGTCAGAAAAAGAAATGTCAGCCATGTAGTTGAGAGGAAAAATAAAGAACTGAAGAAGGCCAATGGCCGAAACGTCTTGAAAAATTGGTTTATTTATACAATTATAAAAAGTATGTTCCCTATTGGAATTTTGAAAACAAGGATCTTCATTTTGTTGTCAGTAACAACATATTAAAATTTTAAAAGCTTTGGTTGAACAGTTCATGAGTAAATGCACAGACAACAGTTGGTTACCGCCCACCCTACCGACTGCTCAACCGCCGTACATCCCCAAATCAATAACCGACATTTTTGTCACAAAAATCCGGTTAATAAAACCAATACCATATGGTCAGCTATAAAAAGCCCAGATATGACAAATGTAAAACAATTCAAACAAGACTAAGTATGTCTCTCTAATCTTGTATGTGTTCTAAAGTCAGTTTTTAATGATTATGAAGCAAAAGAATGATATCACTTGTATGAAAAGGAGTAGGGCCTGGGGCAATAAGGCCCTTATTTAGCCCAAAAATTACTGCAAATTTAAAAGTTATCATATGTATTCTTAAATAACTGAAATCCTTGCTGCAGTACAAGGTACTCATAGAAACAAAACAAATTTGACATTGAACAAGTTTCCATGGCAACAAATCATGATTTATTTTGCATATTTTGTAAAATTTCATGATTTTCCTCGTTTTTCATAAAATTTTATGTATATTTTAGATTGAAAAAGTATGTAAGCACCCAAGAAACAACTTAATATATGGTGGGATCATGTCAATAGTAATAATAAAGCTTCTGTTAAACTATTTTGTTGTTTCTTGCCTGCGCACAATGTTTTCATAACAGAAATAAAGATGAAAAACTGCATAAAATCCGTATTTTTATCGTTTTTTTTTTTTTAATTAGTACATATTATGACATAATTGTGACGTCATCAGGTAAAAATCTATGTTTTTCTATTATATTTCTTAAAACCTATGCATTTCTAAACACAATGTGCCAATTTGAAATAGATATCAAACATTTATTTTTTTGGGGCCAAATCCAGGCCTTTTAAATGCCCTTACTCCTTTGTATTTAATCATTTTCATATCCAAATTTCTTGTTGAATTTTAGGCAATTGATCTCATGAGTTTATAATAGAAAGATCATAGACAAATTCCATATTTAGTGCTGATCAACCTTTTTCCCTTTATTTTTACAGAAGTCTTTGCCCTTGGAAATAGAAATTATAAGGACACATAGAAAGAGATTGTATACCTTCATTTTAGTAGGGCATTCATGAAAATGTTAAAAGAATAAAATAAATTGAAGTTATTGCCCTTGGGCAGATAAAATATAAGCTCCACATGCAATGGAATTCTGTTCTTTTAAACGGACTCTTTTCTTGATAGAAAGTAAATACAACATTAAATTAATTTGCCTCTTTGACAAATAACAAGTACATGTACCTACACTGTTTAAGTCATGAGTTGGAATCTATGGATGGACACAGTTGTTTAAAAGAAGCACTATTGGCCAGTATATGTTTCCCATTCAATTTTAATACCTTGCCTAGCACATTATCTACCTACCTCTAGTTGTTTAAATCTAGCAGGGTCATACTTTTGTAGTATTTCTCTAGCCTTTTTGTAAGTTTCTTTTTCCATAACATCTTCAAGCTATAAAAATGAAATAAAACCATTTGGTTAAACTGTTTATTAATATTGGTACAGTATATATCAGGCAAAAAACAGTTAAACAGGGATTCCTCAGAATTTTTTACTATCCCTCAGCAGGGCTCACACTACTTCAGAATTATAGGGAGAAGTGACTTCTCTTTTTGAAACTGATAGGGAGAAGTGGTGAGATTTGAAAGAGAAGTGCACATTCGTGCGGGTGCGCTACAATGTTTGGATTTTACAATAGTATAAAGGGCCATATGTAAATAATGTTCTTTTTATGTTGTTCAATTCATATGAGTAAAAAATTACAATTAAAGTAACATTTGAAATTAAAAGTTGTTTAAGTTTTACTAAGGTTCTTGTGAGAAACTACCAACTAAATATCTAGCACTAAAAAAAAAAAATTATTTTAAAAAATGTAAAGAAATTATATCAATTACAATTTAATTAAAAATTATGTTGTGTATGAAATCAAGGACGTATATGTTAGTTATACGTCCTTGATGAAATTCAGTGTTTCTCATAAAAAAAATTATAAAAGTTATTAAGCTGGGCCATAATATATTGATATTAGTATAATAGTCTCAGAGTTAAGCAACTTTAATCAATAGTTTGAAACATTCATAAAAAATATAGGGAATTATATACACCAATCAATTAGATGTAACTAAAAGTCTGTTAATGCGTGTGGGATGCGTAATTTTTCCCTTTGGGATCAATATTCTTCTGTCAGCTGTTCCATCCGTGCGTCCGTAGTAATTATTGTAAAAGTACGGATTTCGGTCATAGCTGGTCCGGTTCAGATCCGTAGTTTAGAAATCGGTCAATGGCGGACAAATGCAAGAAAATTTACAAAAATAAACGATGTTTGACAAGTTATTTGGAAAGGAACATGACGGTTTTAATGCAATAAATGGATTAAACATTTACTGGAGGCAACTTTTATCACGTTTAAATGAAGTAACAAACTTATTTTGCCGCCGAAATTTAGGTTGATGTACGTTTTCGAGTAACAAGCACCGGAATTTGCGAAAATGCACGAAGTGATAAAAAGTTGTATTTTTATCAAATAACCTGATACACACTGCGAAGACAATGCTTCAAAATCTTTTCTAAAGATAATGAATAGTTTATGTCTGAATTTCTTTAATTATCAGTAAAAAATTAATGTTTCATCAACTTGGTAAAAATTGAAAATGTCCGATGACGGAAGCGACTGAAAGCGACTTTCGTCAAGAACAGGGCGACTTGTTTTCGCTTTTGGGGGTCGGGGAAAGCGAAGTGACGGTCGGGAGGGCGACTTCTTCGCCCAAGTCGCCTGGTAGCGTGAGCCCTGCCCTCAGTATATAAGACTTTTGCATAAAAAAAAAATTGTTCATGAGATTTCTTTTTAAGGTTGACTGATAACTTGGAACTTAGATAATCATAAATTGTTATGAAGAGAATGATAACTTACAATTTTCTTCTTATTTTCCTGTAGTTCATTTAAAGCCAGATCTGAAAAGGTCAAAAGTTTACAAATAAATTATATTGTACAAATCTGAATAACTAACTGCAAATATAGTATTGAGTGAGACATTAAACCTGTGTGATTATCAGAAAAATAATTTGGTTTCCAAATGTTTAGCCTAGAGCATCACTAAAGAGACATTTATTGTTGAAAATCTGCATCTGGTGCAGAAAAATTGGTATCGTTAATGTTATTAAAAGCAGTGCTAGAACATCTAAACTAGAGGCTGTAAAGAGCCTGCATCGCTCACCTGTATTTACTGATGCTTTGGAAATCGTGTAAAATAAGGTTAAAATCATAATTCATAGTATAAGATATTATGAGATACTATAATAACATCTAAGATAATAGCAACCAGATGCTCCCCAGGGCGCAGCTTAATACGACCGCAGAGTTCAAACCCTGAACAGTTGGAGCAAGTATGGACACAAAATTCAAGCTTGATACAGCTCTGAATTTGGTTAAATAATTGAAACAACATAGGTTTCTGACACAGAATGAATGTGGTCTAATAACTTAACTTAAGAACTTAAAAATTTTAAATTGGACATTTACCTATTATGATCCAATATCCAAAATCTAAATACATGGTTAGATTCAGCATATCAAAGAACCCTAAGAATTCAATTTTTGATGAAATCAAATAAAGTTCAATTTTGGACCCTTTAGACCTCAATGTGGACCAATTTGATAACCAGGCCCAAATATCAAAAATCTAAATACATTGTTAGATTCAGCATATATCAAAGAACCCCATATATTCAATTTTTGTTGAAATCAAACAAAGTTTAATTTTGGACCCCAATTTGGACCAACTTGAAAATGGGCCCATAATCAAAAATCTAAGTACAAATTTAGATTCAGCATATCAAAGAACCCCAAGAATTCAATTTTTGTTGAAATCAAACAAAGTTTAATTTCTGACCCTGATTTGGACCAACTTGAAAACTGGGCCCAAAATCAAAAATCTAAGTACATGTTTAGATTCAGCATATCAAAGAACCCCAAGAATTCAATTTTTGTTAAAATCAATTTAAGTTTAATTTTTGTCCCTTTGGACCTTAATGCAGACCAATTTGAAAACGCGACCAAAATTTAAGAATCTACATACACAGTAAGATTCTTCATATCAAAGAACCCCAATTATTCAATTTTTGATGAAATCAAACAAAAGTTTAATTTTGGACCCTTTGGGCCCCTAATTCCTAAACTGTTGGGACCAAAACTCCCAAAATCAATCCCAACCTTCCTTTTGTGTTCATAAACCTTGTGTTTAAATTTCATAGATTTCTATTTACTTATACTAAAGTTATTGTGGGAAAAACCAAAAAAAATGCTTATTTGGGCCTTTTTTTTGGCCCCTAATTCCTAAACTGTTGGGACCAAAACTCCCAAAATCAATCCCAACCTTTCTTATATAGTCATAAACCTTGTTTTTAAATTTATTGATTTCTATATACTTATACTTAAGTTATGGTGCGAAAACCAAGAAAAATGCTTATTTGGGCCCTTTTTTGGCCTCTAATTCCTCAAGTGTTGGAGCGAAAACTCCCAAAATCAATCCAAACCTTCCTTTTGTGTTCATAAACCTTGTTCTTAAATTTCATAGATTTCTATTTACTTATACTAAAGTTATTGTGGGAAAACCAAGAAAAATGCTTATTTGGACCCTTTTTTGGCCCCTAATTCCTAAACTGTTGGGACCAAAACTCCCAAAATCAATCCCAACCTTTCTTTTATCAAAATGTATATGGTCATAAACCTTGTGTTGAAATTTCATAGATTTCTATTTACTTTAACTAAAGTTATAGTGCGAAAACCAATGTGTCTTCGGACGACAAATGACGACGACGCCAACGTCATACCAATATACGACCACAAAATTTTTTGTGTTCATATATAAAACTGCAAAATGTATGTAAACTCAGGGGCAGCAACCCAACAACAGGTTGTCGGATTTGTCTGAAAATTTCAGGGCAGATATATCTAAATCTGATGACCATTTTTGCCAGCAGTCAGATTTGCTCTAAATGCTTCAGATTTAGAGATATAAACCAAAAACTGCATTTTACCCTATGTACTATTTTTAGCCATGCCTGCCATCTTGGTTCGGGGGAAGGATCATCATACACATTTTTTAAACGAGATACTCTTATGATGATTGTGGACAAGTTTGGTTACATTTGTCTTAGTAGTTTCAGAGGAGAAGATTTTTGTAAAAGATTACAAAAATTTAAGAAAAATTGGTAAAATTGACTATTTTGAGGGCAATAACTCCTTAAAGGGCCAACTGCCATTTTGGTCATGTTGACTAATCGTAGATCTTACTTTGCTGAACATTATTGCTGTTTACAGTTTATCTTTATCTATAATAATATTCAAGATAATAACCAAAAACGGCAAAATTTCCTTAAAATTACCAATTCAGGGCTAGCAACCCAACAACCAGTTATCCGATTCATCTGCAAATTTCAGGGCTGATAGATCTTGACTTCATTAACAATTTTAATTGTATCAGATTTGCTCTAAATGCTTTGGTTTCAGAGTTGTAAGTCAAAATCTACACTTTTCCCATATGTTCTATTTTTAGCCATGGCGGCCATCTTGGTTGGCTGGCTGGGTCACCGGACACATTTTTAAAACTTTATACCCCAATGATGATTGTGGCCAAGTTTGGTTAAATTTGGCCCAGAAGTTTCAGAGGAGAAGATTTTTGTAAAAGTTAACAGATGATGCTGGACGACGACTGACGCAAAGTGAAGAGAAAAAAAATTAAGTCTAAATTAATTCTGCTGTTTATACATTCAGAGGAGCAACAGGAAAAACCTCTTTTGAAAAAAACATACCATTCTTTGTGATTCGTTTCACATAATACCAATGAAGGAATTTCTTCAATAACCAAATCCTGCAAAAAATGATAAATTAATTATAAGTTCATGGCACATATACAATGTATAATATATATGTTAGTCTTGTACCCAAATAATATGTATCTTTAAAGTAACTAAATACTAACTATACATCCCTTCTTCAAGTCATCTACAATTTGATCCTGCAAACTTATATCTAACCTTATTCTTTTCTATGTACAATGATGTATATTACGGATTACAAATGTGTCGAGGTTTCTGATTGGATAACAACACAGAGATGTCAGTATATATTCAGGAAACTGCCAGGGTTTATACGACGTTTTTATCCCCAATTGGAACCTCAAAAACGTCATCATAACACTGGTTACTATGTGACGTAGTCATAAGCTATCAGACTGTGAGAGGTTCACAGAGGGAAAATAATGATGTGCTTCAGTCAATAATACATTTTTGATACAAAATCACCCAATTAACACTTTTAATACTTTAATTTGATGTTAAAAGTGTTATTATAAATTATTACAAACACGATAAAATTATGTTCACAGCAAATTAGAAAATCCTTCACGTATGCCGAATATATCAGGTTGGGTTTTTCAATATATATGTGTTGTCAACAAATACCTGCACTGGAAAATAACATTAAGTCAGGGGTAATCCGTAATATATGTGTAATTCAGGTCTCAGAAAGGGTATATACTGTGACATTTCCGGCTTAGGGCTTATATCCTCTTCGCCTTCGGCTCAGGGGATATAAACTCTAAGCCGGGAATGTCACAGTATACATGTATACCCTGTCTGAGACCTGAATAACATATAATGTAATAATTGCTGCTCATCGCTACATTGAAGACCTGTTGGTGACCCTCTGCTGTTGTTTTTTATTTGGTCGGGTTGTTGTCTCTTTGACACATTCCCCATTTCCATTCTCAATTTTATTAATATTTATACTATATGGTTATATATCATGCATGTCATAGTACATGTACATATAAAGCATTTTGATAAAAAAAAACAAAAAAACAACATTTGAATGCATGTATACCTAATATTAAATAACAAGTCCTCATCACAAAAATCAAAAAATATTATCAAAATTTCTCCAATCACTAGACAAAGTTCTAAGCTTTCTGTTTGAATAAGCTAAGAATCAAATAATGTTTCCAATTTTTATTGCGCATTGAAAGCTTCATTTGATTTACATACATGTACAGTTCTTGTTAATTTGAAGCTACATGTACGAGTTACTTCGTCTTATTCTAAACATATACTTACAAAATTGGAAATATTAGCAGAGGTGATGAATATATCAGCCTTTTTGTCCATGTGGGTGGTAGGTAGTAGAAGTAGAAAATCAGAGCTGCACCAATATACATCAAAATAGAATACAGTATCAAACGTCCAATAAACTTCTTTTGTCTCTCTTGGTTCTGTCGGCGAAACTGCTGCAAACTGCTAATTTGCTGTAATGAATTTACAACATTAAAATTAAATATTGATCCAAGCAAGTTTAAAAGAATTATGTGCAGAAACAAAGCAATTTCTTACACATTCAACAAAACCGTAGGATTCACCATAAAAACCACAGAAGAATTTTCAATCATGTCAATGGGAAATCATTTCTTAATTTTAGTAATTTTTATAATACAATTTAAAAATATGTGTATGGCTGTATGTTCTTATATCATGTATAAATATCATAAACATTACATGCATTCGTGAATGTGTTGTTCGGTCACTCGATTAATATTTTTCTCTATTTGAATTCTTTGATTAGATATACATGTAAATGCTTTAAATAAACCTCATAAAATAAACACTTCATACACAGACCACTTTTGGGGTTTTACTCTATTGCAAGGTTGCTTTCTAATTTATTGATGCATGAATACCCAATAAGCTTTATTTAAGTAATATAAAGTTCTTGAACATCTTCACTTTTGCATGTGTCTAAAGACATGAAAGATATTGGTCATTTGTATGGCGAGACAATAATAATAAAATCACATAGCAATTTTGACAGTTTCATCTTCCATCAGTAAGAATCGATATGACAGTTATGTTCATACATGTAGTAGACATAATATTTACCTTGTCAATATCATCTAATATCTCAATGGTAGATTTCTTCTTCTACAAGAAAAAAAAAAACAGTTTAGTCTTGTACCCAAATAATATGCCCAAATAATATGCATCTTTAAAGTATCTAAATACTAACTATCCACCCCTTCTTCAAATAATCTTCATTTTGATCCTGCAAACTTGTATCTAACCTTATTGTTTTCTATGTACAATGATGTATGTAATAATTGCTGCTCATTGTTAATATTTCTACTATAATATGGTTATATATCATACATGTCATAGTACATGTACATATAAAGCATTTTGGACATTATTTGTGCAAGTCTTTTAATGTTTTTTTTATAGTAGACATGTACTATATGCCATCTCAAAGTAATGTTAGCAGAAATAGCTTAGACCTGTGTTTTGGAATGTGTCATCACTTTGATTTATATAAGATCTCAGACATTTGACTTAATTCTGAAAAATGAAGGAATGTTTGATTATTTTTAACTAAGGGATCAGACAACGGATATTAATGTTGAAGGCAAAAGGATCAATACTAAAAGTTTGATAGCACAGGGCTAGATACTGCAGCATGAAAACGGCCTTGGGAGTAAACTGTCTAATACTCAAATTATATTTTGCAGTGTGAAAAACTAGGAACAGTTAATAGTGCCATTAGTGGTGCCTTTGCTCATAATCTGTTAAATGATGACTGTGAAATCATAACCAGTGGAAATAACCATTTTTTGACTCACAGTAAGGACAACTTTTTCAAAATCCAATCTTTTAAATACAAATTAAATGCATGTATCTAAACATGTATATAACAGTATAAACTCGCTGGATACACATGTGACAACAATTATCACAAGAAACATTCTAAAACGTTTGTTCTTCAGTGTCCTACATTTAGTTGCAGAAAGTTTTTAAAAAGATTACCTGTAGCTCAAACAAAGGTGAAAATCAAGACATATAGCAGTGTCTCTAATGTTACCATACTCCTGTTTAAGATTGAGATTTCCACCTGCATATTGGCAGATTTTCAATACAAACATTGTGTAGCGCAGAGTATTATTTGGTTTCAAATTCATGTTAAAAAAGAGAGGCGAAAGATACCAGAGGGACAGTCAAACTCATATAGATCGAAAATAAACTGACAACGCCATGGCTAAAAAATAAAAACAGACAAATAATAGTACAAAAGAAAAATCATAGAAAACTAAAGACTAAGCAACACCTACCCCACCAAACTTCACTAAAACTTCCTTAATCTGTTGATACTTAGCCCAATACCAATAAACCCCCCTTTTATCTTTCTGTCCAACACCGAATACCCTAAAGTGAATCAATCTATAGTTATTCTATATAAGTATTGAAATGTGGCCAACTGAAAAACATCACACATTAAATAAGTAATGTTGGATGATATCATTTCGCTAAAATTTCAAAATAGATGAAAAAGGAGTAACAAAATTGTGACAGATTGTTCATTTTCTAGAGTTTTCTTTGATTTTAAGGAAAAGACGACACTACATACTCTGAATCTGGAAAGAAGGACACCCATTGTAAAGTCCTTAATTACAATTTATGTCTGTGTTATTCAAGTTGTCATTTATCTATACGAAATTATTGGTCCAACACACTGCACATTTCCCGTTTTCAATTTTGTGGTGTTGACGTGCTGCCCTCTGTGAGGAAACGGAAGCAGTGACAAATTGTAACATTTTGATTGGTTAATATGAGATAATGAATAACAATTAGCCATGTGGTTTTGTTTACACTTTCCAAAGTGTCGTATCTTACATTTGATTTACCGGGACCTGTGTAGATTTGTTTCTGCCAGGACAAACAATTTAAACAAAAAAGACAAATGCGTTGATTATTCCCCTTTCGTTTAGATAATATTACCTGCAGATATAATCGAGTGATATAATCAGATAATTAATATCAGACATGTGAGTGTAGACATGATTAATGCATGGATATTTGGTATTATAGAATTGGCAAATTATCATGCATCATAGAGACATATATACTACACATATCTATGAATACATCAGCAATTCACTGAAGGAACTTTTTTCTCGGTTTAATAATGGTTCGATGTTTTACATATCAATTTAGTATCATATACATTGTACCTGTCATGTCACTATTATTACAAATAACTGAGACTACTATAACACATAGTATTATAGTAGTCTCAGCATCTAATATCTATAAAGCAAAGCAGGATAAAGAATTCAGTTTGATTCATAAATTGGTAAAAATCTTTCTTTTTTTACAACAACAACAAGAAAAGAGATTAATTCAGTTGAGGTACTAGATTACACATACAGGAATTTACTAATAAATGGTATTTTACTTCAATATTCGGAGGTATTAAGAAATGAGTATGATTGCCATACTTATATGATCTTGTTGCATGAAACTATACTACTTAATTACAACGTACAGCCACCAATATAAGAATAATATGATGTTGTACAGTGTACTTCAATCTTGCCTTCAGTAACTGCTAGCATTCGTTGATACAGTATTGTTTGTTATTGTTTTCAATTTGTATATGCTTGTCAACTTGTGTTATTGTTTTGTCTATCATATCGTTATCTAGAGTTGGGTGTTTTTTCTATACTAATCGTTATTGTAAACTATGTTCTTTTAGTAGTTTCTGAAATGAAGATCTTTGAAACAGAAATTCAAATTATAATAACTCTTTAATAAATCAATATACTAGATAATATAAACATGTTGGGTGTATTTTAGTCTTAAAATTAATGCCGTCTAATTAACTATCGAGATGACCTCCTAAAACTACCAACGGACACATTACATGCATGGTATAATCATTAACATAGATATAAAAAGATAACAACATCGTGCAATTGACTTTTTTCATGTCTGTTTGATTTCATATTATTATGAGAAAAAATAATAAATTTTCGATTTTACCTGTATCAGAACGTTTTTTTGTGGAACGAATCAGTTAATCAAATAATTTACCTTTGTTTCACTTTCAGTGTTTACATTCTTTCTTTTAATAATTTGACACGCATTATTCATGTGTAATCCATCTTTAGCGAAGGGGTTAAACTGAAGTTCACATGAATACGGATTTCATGAAGTGGAA
Source organism: Mytilus edulis (assembly GCF_963676685.1). NCBI lineage: Eukaryota > Metazoa > Mollusca > Bivalvia > Mytilida > Mytilidae > Mytilus > Mytilus edulis. The sequence continues at coordinate 26,208,351 of NC_092345.1, read as the reverse complement.
TTATTCACTTGCAAGTGAAAAATTCATAATCGATGTTTCTTAGCTTATTTTGAAAAAAATGAACCATACTTGCTGCTAAAAGCGTATTTTTATTATTTCACTATTTCACTTTCATTAATGATTGAACAAAAAATCATAATGTATTATTTTTTTATCTCTTTCGTGGCTAGTTTCTCTTTAAAACTAAAATAATTGATCTATTAACCAATCGATGAATTACTAGTGGTACTTCTCTCATTGGAGCATATGCTCAAGCTTATCAAGTTTTGTGAAGGTTAGACAAATCGATCAATAAATACCATTTGTAAACCAAATTTGCGGCTCAATTTTAGTGTATCAATTGCGGCCTCAAAATCGAGAGGAGTTGTTATCATCTCATGGAGCATTATCTAATCAAATTTAGAAAATGTTTCTCATAATTATGATTTTAAAGATAATATCTGGATAGCAAATTTTAGCAGAAATATTAGTGTAACAAAAAGTCAATAGGAGTCGTTTCCTTCCCACAAGTCATTAACAAACCAAGTATGCTAAAAGTTGGATGTAGGCTTAAGGGTTACAAATGTACAACTGGAAACCAAACTTTTAGTCAATCAATACCTTGTGTGAAACTGACCTTATAAATATCGAACATAAAATCAAAAGGCTTCGTCTCCTTCTATAGCCTTTAACAATTAATTTTGGTAAAAGCTTGACATATGGTACACAAGGTCAATGTACAGCAAACTTAAGGTCTAAGGTCAGTCTAATTAAAACACAGAACTCTGATTCCGCTCTACTGTCTAAAACACAGAACTCTGATTCCGCTATACTCCTATCTAAAACACAGAACTCTGATTCCGCTATACTCCTATCTAAAACACAGAACTCTGATTCCGCTATACTCCCATTTACAACACATACCTCTGATTTCGTTACACTCCATATGAGTATAACTAAATCAGAAACCCATGTTTTAATCAGACTGGGTTGAAGGTCACAGTACGGGGTGACTGTGGCAAAACATTTTCTAAAAAATCTAAAAGCCTGAAAAGTTATTTGTCATTGCACATAAACGACACAAAGTGCCATTTTGTAGTCTATCATTGCCCATAATCCGTGTACAGAAAATGTCTAAGTCGTCAAAAAATATCAAGAAAAAAATAACAGTGGTCTTCGAGTCCTGATTAACAGAGCCATACAACGTTTTAATAAAACATTTGTTGTCTTGTGACTGTAAATGTTGTTATACGGTATCTGTTTCCCATCTGCTGTTTTCTTTGTTTTAAAATATGTTTTTAAATCATTTTCTTATCTGTTGTTTATTAAGTTTCTCATCTGTTGTTCCATCAGTTCTCATCTATTATTTCATAAGGTTTAAACCCATTGTTACATCATTCATTTGCTGTTTTATCAGTTTGCATCTACAGTTTCGTTTATTTCGCATCTGTTGTTTCGTATGTTTCATCAATTTCTTATTTGATGTGTTTTCCATATGTTGTGTTACATCAGTGTGTCATCTGTTGTAACATCAGTGTGTCATCTGTTGTAACATCAGTGTGTCATCTGTTGTAACATCAGTGTTTCATCTGTTGTAACATCAGTGTGTCATCTGTTGTTACGTCAGTGTGTCATCTGTTGTTACTTCAGTTTGTCATCTGTTGTAACGTCAGTGTGTTATTTGTGGTTACATCAGTGTGTCATCTGTTGTTACATTAGTTTGTCATATGTTGTTTTATTTGTTTTACGTCTGTTGTTAATTTGTTACACCAGTTTCTCATCTGTTTGATTTATTTCTCCCCTGTTGTTTCATTAGTTTTATATCTGTTGTTACATCAGATTCTCGTCTGTAGTTTCAATTATTTCTGTTTATCATCTGTTGTTACAATTGTTTCTGTTTCTCATCTGTAGTATTAATTGTTTCTCGTCTGCAGTTTCAATTGTTTCTCGTCTGTAGTTTCAATTGTTTCTCGTCAGTAGTTTCAATTGTTTCTAATCTGTTGTTTCAATTGTTTCTCGCTTGTAGTTTCAATTGTTTCTCGTCTGTAGTTTCAATTTTTTCTCATCTGTAGTTACAATTGTTTCTCATCTGTTGTTACAATTGTTTCTCGTCTGTTGTTTCAATTGTTTCTCATCTGTAGTTACAATTGTTTCTCATCTGTTGTTACAATTGTTTCTGTTTCTCATCTGTAGTTACAATTGTTTCTCGTCTGTAGTTTCAATTGTTTCTCATCTGAAGTTACAATTGTTTCTCGTTTGTAGTTTCAATTGTTTCTCATCTGTAGTTTCAATTGTTTCTCATCTGTAGTTACAATTGTTTCTCATCTGTAGTTACAATTGTTTCTCGTCTGTAGTTTCAATTGTTTCTCATCTGTAGTTATAATTGTTTCTCGTTTGTAGTTTCAATTGTTTCTGATTGTTTCTCATCGGTAGTTACAATTGGTTCTCATCTGTAGTTTCAATTGTTTTTATCTGTAGTTTCAATTGTTTCTCATCTGTAGTTTCAATTGTTTTTATCTGTAGTTTCAATTGTTTCTCATCTGTAGTTACAATTGTTTCTAATCTGTAGTTACAATGGTTTCTCGTCTGTAGTTTCAATTGTTTCTCATCTGTAGTTACAATTGTTTCTCATCTGTAGTTATAATTGTTTCTCGTTTGTAGTTTCAATTGTTTCTGATCTGTAGTTTCAATTGTTTCTGATCTGTAGTTTCAATTGTTTCTGATCTGTAGTTTCAATTGTTTCTCATCTGTAGTTACAATTGGTTCTCATCTGTAGTTTCAATTGTTTTTATCTGTAGTTTCAATTGTTTCTCATCTGTAATTTCAATTGTTTTTATCTGTAGTTTCAATTGTTTCTCATCTGTAGTTTCAATTTTTTCTCACATTTTATTTCCTAACATTCTCATCTTTTTTTTTTTTTATTAGTTTTCCATTTGTTGTTTCACGATTTTCTCATCTGTCGTTTTATTTGGTTTAGCTGTTGTTTCATTATTTCTTGTCTGTTGTTTTGTCAATTTTTCAACTCTAGTTTCATCAGTGTTGTTTTCTGTTGCTTCTCAGTTTATTTGTAGAGTAATTATTAATATAATCTGTTGTTTCATCCGTGTATATTACCTTCACTGGTGATCTCATAGGTGAAATTGTCGTAGATTTGTCACTTGTTTAGAAGTACCAATGACAACTCTAAAACAGATCCATGCATCCATTGGATCATCAGTGAAAGTGACACACGGCTGGAAGCACATACACTCATCATAGATACCAGGATTGAAATTTTATATTTACGCCAGACGCGCGTTTCATCTACAAAAGACTCATCAGTGACGCTCAAATAAAAAAATGTAATATTATATTTATAATTACTCTAAATATCAGCACAACAATGTAAAAACTGCAATATTTTTTTTATCTTCCCTAGCCTGGATTCGAACTCATTCTATTGGGATATCGAGACAACACCGCCTACACTATGGCCAGCGCTCTAGACCACTCGACCATCTAGGCTGAACTAATAACTCAGCATTCGATAGCCGAGTGTTACCTTTCCTCGTCACTATAAGAGTTTTAAATACGAAATCTCAAAGATTATCTATAGTATAATTGTCCCAGAGATCATCAAGGAATTGAAATAGCCATCACGACTGTGCAAGGATGTGTTAAAAGTAAACAGTACATTGACTTATAGATGTCATTTTCAGCTATTTGTCATTGGCTTATTGTTTAGCCACATGACATTCTGCACCAATTTCCTCAAATTGTTTAAACTGCTTCAGCTTAGTTGTTCATCAATATCCATACATATGGATTCATATTTGAATTTGTGCACTACTAATTAAGATTAAGAATAAACTTTTGAAATGCACATATGGCTCATACTTAAAATGTCCTAACAGTAGATCAACAGAAGATCATAATACTAGTAGTCCTTATAAAACAAATATGAACTCTATGAGATTGTGTTGATTTCTGACAAATAAATGAGATTTTCTTACAGATATTTATCTACTTCCAAATCAAATATACACACGTACCTTTTGATTCCATGGAAACATCGAAATGGTGTTCCTTTATTGACTTTTTAAATAATATGTTATTGACATCAAATACAAATCCAGATTATGCAACACAATCCAATTCTCCCTATTATACATGTGAATCTGATTTAGTTCATTTCAAGTCAGAAAATTAATCAATAGTTGATTTTAGTTTTATCAATTTGCAGTCTGATAAAACACAACTTGTCGATTTAATGTTCAGCTTAACACAAGGCATAAACACTGCATAGTTGAAACAGGTAGGTTGACCTCTATATGTAATTTACCCCTCTCTACTTAGTAGCAGAGACTTTTATAGTTTTTACCTGTCCGCCTGTCAATGCACCAAACAGTTTGTCATGCATTTTTGTTTCAAGATGCTAGCACAATTTCTTTACTTTGTATTGGAACTATACTTGGATACATAGTAGTAACACATAATGAGAGGAAGATTCCTATACAATTTTAGGTCACCATGTTAAAGGTCAAGGTGGTAGTTAAATAAGCACCATTTGTCCAGAAAATGGTTTCTAGATGCTAAATTAATCAAATGCTGACACAGAGATATGTCTTGCCAATCAGCATAAATCTCAGAAAAAAGACAATTGATTGACAGCAACATTGGTTATCAATTAAGTCCTTGGACCATGATCTAGTGGTCACAGCTTGAAAATGGTCGACCCTCTGAGATGTTCAGACAGTAATATAACTTTATCATACAATATATCATTGATATATCCCAAGTAAATTCTATCAAACTAACTTAAGCAGGAAACTTAACATCGAAAAATTCTTATCAAGTCAAAGTTACTGGACAATGCCCTAGAGGGCAGGGCCTCAAAATAGTTGTCAAACTGATATGTACTAGTAGTAATGTATCTTCTATGTAAATATCACAAGTAGTTTCAATCAAACTAACTTAAGCAGAAAACTTTAACAAGAGTGCACACGCTGAAATGTCTCGCCTTCTATACTAAGCATTGATATTATGTTGATAGTCCTAAGTATAAAGCTAAGCTTTAATACAACGGTCACATAAACTTAACATTAACCAAGATAACTAAACAAAGACCAATGAACCTTGAAAATGAGGTCAAGGTCAGATGAACCATGCCAGGCAGACATGTACAGCTAACAATGCTTCTATGCAACATATATAGTTGACCTATTACTTATAGTTTAAGAAAAATAGACCAAAACACAAAACTTAACACTGTGCAATGAACTGTGAAAATGAGGTCACGGTCAAATAAAACCTGAGAACTGACATAAAGATCATAAAATATTTCCATACACCAAATATAGATGACCTATGGCATATAGTATTAGATAAAAAGACCAAAACTCAAAAACTTAACTTTGACCACTGAACCATGAAAATGAGGTCAAGGTCACATGACACCTGCTAGTTGGACATGTACACCTTACAGTCCTTCCATACACCGAATATACTAGCCCTATTGCTTGTAGTATCTGAGATATGGACTTGACCACCAAAACTTAACCTTGTTCACTGGTCCATGAATTGAGGTCGAGGTCAAGTGAAAACTGTCTGACAGACATGAGGACCTTTTAAGGTACGCACATATCAAATATAGTTATCCTATTACTTATAATAAGAGAGAATTCAACATTACAAAAAATCTGATTTTTTTTTTTTTCAAGTGGTCACTGAACCATGAAAATGAGGTCAAGGACATTGGACATGTGACTGATGGAAACTTCGTAACATGAGGCATCTATATACAAAGTATGAAGCATCCAGGTCTTCCACCTTCTAAAATATAAAGCTTTTAAGAAGTTAGCTAACACCGCCGCCGCCGGATCACTATCCCTATGTCGAGCTTTCTGCAACAAAAGTTGCAGGCTTGACAAAAATATTACACGCTGGAGCTGAGGCTGCGACATTCATCAAAGGAAAGACAAATACAACATATGGAATTGAAATAAAATTGAGAATGGAAATGGGGAACGTGTCAAAGAGACAACAACCTGACCATAGAACAGCAGAAGGTCACAAACAAGTCTTCAGTGCAACGAGAAATTCTATTTATGATCACACATAAGAAGACAAGAGTGCACACACTGAAATGTCTCGCCTTCTTTACTAATCATTGATATTATGTTGATAGTCCTAAGTATAAAGCTTCATTAACCAAGTAGCTAAACAAAGACCAATGAACCATGAAAATGAGGTCAAGGTCAGATGAACCATGCCAGGCAGACATGTACAGCTAACAAAGCTTCCATACAACAAATATAGTTGACCTATTACTTATTATAGTTTAAGAAAAATAGACCAAAACACAAAAACTTAACACTGTGCAATGAACCGTGCAATTGAGGTCATGGTCAAATAAATCTGCGGGACTGACATATAGATCATAATATATTTCCATACACCAAATATAGCTGACCTTTGGCATATAAAATTACATAAAAAGACCAAAACTTAAAAACTTAACTTTGACCACTGAACCATGAAAATGAGGTCAAGGTCAGATGACATCTGCCCGCTAGACATGTACACCTTACAATCATTCCATACAACAAATATAGTAGACCTATTGCATAAAGTATGAGAAAAACAGACCAAAACACAAAAACTTAACTATAACCACTGAACCATGAAAATGAGGTCAAGGTCAGATGACACCTGCCAGTTGGACATGTACACCTTCCAGTCCTTCCATACACCAAATATACTAGCCCTATTGCTTATAGTATCTGAGATATGGACTTGACCACCAAAACATAACCTTGTTCACTGATCCATGAAATGAGGTCGAGGTCAAGTGAAAACTGTCTGACGGGCATGAGGACCTTGCAAGGTACGCACATACCAAATATAGTTATCCTATTACTTATAATAAGAGAGAATTCAACATTACAAAAATTCTGAACTTTTTTTTCAAGTGGTCACTGAACCATGAAAATGAGGTCAAGGACATTGGACATGTGACTGACGGAAACTTCGTAACATGAGGCATCTATATACAAAGTATGAAGCATCCAGGTCTTTCACCTTCTAAAATATAAACCTTTCAAGAAGTTAGCTAACGCCGCCGCCGTAGCCGCCGCCGGATCACTATCCCTATGTCGAGCTTTCTGCAACAAAAGTTGCAGGCTCGACAAAAATCACAACTTATTTTCATGTCACTTCCTTAGCCCAAAGCTACTAAGATAAACTGAATAGTGAGCAGATAAGTCTTGTGCTTTTATTTTTGCTCCAACTCTATGTATTACAATAAAAAAGTCATGCATATAAGTCATTAACACATATTTTCTGTTTTAGTTTTAATCCTCAATAAGTAAACAACAATTACATACAGTTTCATAGACTTTACACAAAACAACTAACAGTCTGCATTAGATCATTTAACATACAACTCTTGAAAAATTATCTTATAAAAAGAACCATATTTCTCAAAATCAGGTATCCATATGTCGTGTGCTCAACCAATTACATCTCATGGCATGTGCAGATAATGGCAGATAAAACAAATGTAAGGTGTATAAATAAGAGGCAGCAGAAGTTTAATTACTTGTGTTCAAATATATACATAATTGTTATTGGGCATTTTCAAAATTCAATTGGTAATTTCATTGTTTTTATAAACTGAAATTAAGGTTAACCAAAAGGTATCTAGAATTTAATACTTAATAAGTGGCAATCATAACATTTTAGTGAAAGCCTTTGAAAATATTACCCAGAAAGCATCATATTCTGGAACAATGAATTTGGCATAATAATTTTTTGAAGAGACAGGTAGCTCAATACAAAAGAAAAGCTGGTTATACAAATGTTATTTGGCATATATAAATGCTTGCCTTTTTTTTACATTCTTATATTGTAACAATCATTGATTATAATCCTATCATTACAAAAAACTATTTATTCTCTTTGAAATTAGATTTTTACATGATTTAAATCACTCTAAGTTCATTAATTTCAACAATCAATCAGATTCTATAAACTACAGTTCTTAATTATGAAAAATATAACAAAAATTTAATTGCAATACAATAAAGTTTACTTGTCCAACCAGACAAGGGTATATATTAGCTAATAAACATTTAATTTTTGGTCCAAATCAATTATTTGCAAAATCATGAACAAAATAAATAATTCATTTGTGGTCGCTCCATAGGGGTTTACCTGATCAAAAAAAGGTGCCAGGTAAGAGAGAAAGTTTTCAATACATTTTACCAATGTTACACTAAGAACTTCAAAATATCTTCTCCACCACCAAGAATTTTTTGTTAAAGAAAAAGCAATAGACATGACAGAACAACTATTTTGTCATTTACTGTGCAGGTGCTCTTTTCACCAAAAAATATGTTACGACAAAAATCATAACTCGGGACTTAAAAGTAAGTTTATTTAGGAAATAGATCGTTGAAAATTGCCTCTTCAAAATAGCACTAGACCCTAGACACAAGGAATGTTATCATAAACATAAAATCTGTCGTTTTATGTATCCCTCTATGGAAAGAAAACATGTGTTTGTGACAAAGACTTTTCATTTTTGTAAGATATTGGATTTAGTAAGTTTTAAAGCCTCTTTGCTTCATACCAGTAATATAACAAATAATAAATATATCTTTTTGAGATTTTTGTCTCAATTTTGGCATTTGTTGCATGTAACCTAGGAAGTATACTCAGTCTTATATATTCCTTGTATTATATAAAAAAAAGTTCACATGATTTTTCAATTGTGACATTTCTTTACCATTGCAACATATCCTAGTATCAATAATATTTTACATCTACCACAATAGTTATATAGGCCATGTTCCAAAAACTTTCATACTGGTGTTATCAAAACAACAGTTAATCATGCAGTAAACAATGCTTTCAGCATAGATGGGGAAATTGCAAATGACAAGTAGTATATTTCTTTTATTTACCATGCGACAATGACTGTGGATTTATCATATTCGTTGGATACCAATATTCGTAGATTTCTTGACTTAAGGTTTACCACAAATTTTGATGTTCAACAAAGTACACATATTTGAAAAGCTTGTTTACAGATTTAAGCAAACTACGAAATCAAATATCCATGAAAAAAATTAAATGTGGGTGTTGGTGTTGTGCAATTAGCCCTTCTCCCTCTTGTCTTAAGGTTATAGTAAATATTAGGGGCAACATTTTATATAAATCATTATCACCTTGGTTTACTTGGGAAATCTGTGAAGGGTGAAGAGAAAAGTGCATTAACCCACTGGCATGGAGAGGATAGACAAGATTATTTATTGTACATTTTTGTATCTGTAATAGGGATTTCTTTCCTTGGATCTTTTAGGACTATATATAAATACTACAATATAAATATAACCTAAGAAATTCAATCCTAGTACCTACTAAAAAACCTTAAATCCAACAGGCAGAAAATTGACCTTTCTTTTAATAACTAAAAATCATCTTATCCAGCAGGTAGAAAATTAACCTTTACTTTGGTAACTTTTCACATGAAAAAGATTTATCATTACATACCTATAAGCAGTTTAGACACCAAATTAGCAAATGCTTATTATCATCAATCAAAGACTACAGAACAGCATCAATAATGATTGTAATCAAATTGTAATAATATGTTGTAAAAATATGAATACAAAAACAGAAAATTACAACACAAACATATTCTTCCACTTCCTAAACATTTAAACTGCATTTACACAAAAGCTGAAACTTGTACACTAAAGACATTAAAGTCCTTACCAAATTTATTTACATGACCATAAAAATACACCACCAAAAGTAAATGCTGCTCAACCACAAATTCCCACTAGAAATATGGGTGTAATAGAGAAAAGTGTTAAAATAATGTACACATACAACAGATTTCGAAAATATTAAAACAATTTCAATGTTCCTCAGACATTCTTCATACAAAAAAATAGAGATCAAAATTTATCATCAGTGATATATGGAAATGATCCTGAATTTAATTGTCTTGCCAGATTCCTGTGCAACAGTCTTTAATTTTTAAAGAGTTGGAAAAAAAAAAGAATTATTGGTATAAATAGATCTTTTGTTGCAGTAATGTATTAGCTCCTTAAAAATATATAAACCATCAATTTAGGCATATGTTATGTCAACTTTTCAAATATTTCTAGCTTTCAATGAATAAAAATGAAAAATCAATCAAAATAAAGGAACAGAACTTAAAGCTAGAAGCTACCTTCAAAGCAACAAAGATTTTCCTGAACAAGAACTTTTGGTTTATATGAGTACTCTCCTTCAAGTAGTACTTTAAATAAAAGAATCTGTCAAACAAGGTGACCTGTTAATGTAAATTACTGATAACTGGTTCATTTAAAGCTCTGAAGTTGCTGTAAATACCCCACCAAGTGTTTATATTTGATAGAAAAGTATCAGCATTGTAATTTTTTTCATATCTGTGGCCTGTCCTTTTGTGACAACTACTTAATATAGAAAGACATTATAGATAAGTAATTACCCCAAACAATATTTAACTTTAGTGCCTCATATCCATTTTCACCCAATAAATTATTAACACCCTTAGTGACTGAGAGAAAAAGGACCACCAATGTAAGATATTCTGACTACAAAAACTATGCAATGTCTGTATCTAACCACTTGTACATACTTAATTAATGATCTTATTTCAATGTACCGGTAATAGAAATGTCTAATATGCTGATGAATTGTGAACAAAATTCTTAGAATGAAGATTTCATGTCAGGAAGTCATTAATAATAAAAAAAAAATCCAAGAATCTTATTCACTTCTTATGATAATGGAATGGCATTTAATGCAGAACTATTCTCAATAATTTAAAATAATTGCACCAAAACATAATACAGAAAAAAAGCATATTAAATTTATTGATATAAATTTAAATAAAATTAATTAACAAATTAATAACAACACATACCATTAAATGAATTATAAAGATTCTCTCAAAATCATTGTCAATATTGTCTCTACACACATATCAACTCTTTCTTACACTGAATGTACCTTATAATGAAGACAACTTTCTCACATCAATTTTAAAGTAATTTGTATATAATATATATACACTAAGAATTTTAAGTCAAAATAAAGAATGCTAAATTATAAAATGTGACCTCTGATCATTGTGTATTTAAATAAAAATAAATATCTAGATTCTATAATGTCTTAACAGGGTACAAAAGTCTATTTTCGGAAAAAATCTTTTCAAAATAATTAAAAAAAATCAAAAAAATCTTCATAATCATACAAAGGCAATTTACTTAAAAATATCCCCAGATCATCCCAATGACAATATATGACAATTTTGAATTCAATGATATGAAACTTTTCCAATTTTACAGTATAAAAGAATACAGGAAACATACTATCAATACTATTTTTGCTACTGTAGATTCACTAAATGTGTGATACCAAATTTTGAGGATTTTGTGGGAATCAGTAAACCACAAATTCAAAAGTGCAATAAGGTACTATGTTTCTATAGGCTTGGATGCAGACTTCAAATATCAACAAAAACTCAAATTTTCCTCAATCCACAAAAAAATGGTATCCACAAAAAAAATAAAAGAATCCACAGTATTTAAATGGTAGCCATTTAAAACTTGAACAGCTTTAAATCAATCTAGTACTTCCTTATAAATGTCATTCAAATACCACCATCAATATTTTAACAAAAAATTAGTATTTCTTAAATCATCGAAAAGGTATAAACCTAAAAACAAGTTAAGAAATGAACATGGTATTTATCAAGGTGAGATTTGCTGAAATCATTTGATTTGTATTTCTTTATTGATACTTATTCTAAAATGTTGACAAAATATTGATTTTAGAGTGCTGAAATTTTGTGACTTCCATGAATCTCCTTTTATCAAAGCCATACGAAATAATTTATTTGGTAAAATAAAATTTACACCATCTTCAATAAAGAAATGCATGAAAAAAACAGTTTTCAAATACTTTCTCACTTGTAAATGTCAGATACATACTAGCAAATATTTTATACAAATTTCAAAGGAACTTGTTAAATGTCTCTGATGATATGTTCCAAAATATTCCAACAGAAAACTTCAAAGGTAACCATGTTGCTATAGTGTACAATGCTTGTTATGATCATAAACATAAGTGACTCATACAAAGCATCCGTCTAGATCAGTCAAACCATGCATCCCAACAGCATCCATACCTAATTCAAATAACTGGTCTAATTCTTTGATTTGCTGAGTTTCTTCCCCTTCTTTACCACAGGTTTGTGTTTAATGGAACCAGTCTTCTTTTTGCCAGTCTGTAAATAGTATATCAAATTGAGTAGCCATTTTTACATAGAGTTCGTAAAGCACATAAAAACTGTATTCAAAAATGTCATTTACATGTACAAGTAAAAAAAAATCTAACAAACTCCAGGATTAGATTTAAATTGTTAAGCTACAAATAAAAATATACAAACTATCTGTTTTTTTTTTTTAAAATAATAAAATTCAGCCTGTCTAAATTCATGCCTATATAAGTCTGGAAAGTTATCACCTTTGAACTAATATAACAAGACAAGTGTATTATGACACGCTCCTTTAATTTTCTTATGTCCTTAAATTTCATGTGTGTACAATTAATTACCTTCTTGCTCCTCTTCTTTGGTTTAACTTTTGGCATAGCTTGATTTTTGACGATATCTCTATTTGTCATATCTTTGACCCGATAAATCCTAACCAACCAATGTTCTGTAGTGTAAGCCTCTTCTAAATGTGTCAAATCAAAGTTCTTGTTTCCAATCTCTACATTTCTTGTCCTATCAAATCCAGGTGGACTTCTGAAGTCAAGCTATAAAAAAAAGATTTTACATGTTAAAATTAATACTTGTATACATATTTATCACCATTTTCCAATGCGAAACCATCATTAGGATGCGAGCTGCGATTCTAAGTTGCTGAATTTATGCATGATGAAGATTTATATATACTGCAGATTCCAAATGTTTCCAAAATTGTTGCCATTCTAAATTATTTCAACTGATAGTTTTGTAAGATGTGAATGAAGATGCTTAATTGCAATTCAGAGTATAAACATAAAAATACAATTTCACTTTTTACTTCAATTTATTGTTATAATTTCCACCTTGTTATTTTCTTTCTATGTTTTCATCACAACATATACTTTATTTAATACAAGTGAATACATTAATGAACATTTTTGCCAAAAATATTCAAACAAGTCAAGGAATAACTTACAGAACCTAAATCTTAGATATTTTGCTTGTGATTTCTGTGTACAGGTAATATAATTTTCTTGGATAGCAAGACAACCCTAAAGTGTTATAATAAATGCAGTACAAAGCTAGCTACCTGAAGTTCTCCAAATCTGTAGTAGGACAATTTGTACATCAAACAATTCAGCAATGTCTTAGACCCAGCAGAATCAACACGGAACTCTCCTTGCGGTGTAAAATAATCACTTTCCTGCAAATGGAAATTTGTTAGAATAGTTTTAAGAAGCATAATCTGGTTTAAAAATAAAAGATCTTCTAATGCATAATTTTCTTTTGATTTTCAAAAGGTAGTATATGTTTAAGTTGCCAGGGGATGTCAGATTTGATGGTTTGCACAGTTTTTTTAAAGTAATAAAGATGGTTGGATTTGTCCAGATTCTGGGATGAAGATTTCAACTGTTTTGAACATTTAACTGTAGAAAGGTAATGCATTGTAAACAAAATGATGATACTCTTTTTAATTTGTTTGCTAAAAGATTTTCATGAGAAATGTTTCTATGGTGGTGTATAATTTCAATGCTTTTTTCAGATTTCACTTGTGGTTTTTGTTCAATTCTAATATCAAGATGCTAATTTTTATTGGTATATATGCATGCCTAATTGTAGGAACATCCTGGACAAAAATAAATATGGAGATATTTCCACTGAAATAATGGAAATAATGTATAATCTTAAAAGAGCAGCCTTTTATTGTTGCTTTCTTCTTTGTATTTGGTAATTATAATTTTCAGTAATATTGTTAAAAGATGGTTTTGTAAAAACCGAATGCCTTTTAACTACTAAATTTTTCACTGTTCTTCTGTCTTACCCTGATATCTTTCGGATGTTCACCTTCTGCAATTCTGACCATCCATAAGAATTTGTTGATATCGTCTCCAGAGTAACCTATGACCCCACCAAATATAACCAATACATAGTCCACATCTAACGCCCTCATGATGTCATAAGCTGCTGACTCATTGGAGGACATGGCTTTACCCACCTATATCAAATATGAAAACACAAAATTAAAACTTTGCAAATTAAAACACTCAATGGTAGACTACTGTGTCACTTGATATGCTTTTCAAAAAATATATATTGCTAAGGATCGATATTCTTCGTTTCTTTTTCAACATCCTGAATGATATGCAGTAAAAGCTCCTAGTCAGACATTTTTTAATCAATATGTATGTAAAAAGAGTGAGAAAAGGGATAATTGTAGAAAATCTTGGAAACCTTTGGGTAAGATTAAAGTTTGTCTAAAAAGCAGATAAACTGAAAACTGAAAATCACAACAGTTGGCTTTAAGTTACAAATTTACAATCTTTATACTCTAACCACAGCCAAATTGATGACATCTTTTGTCTTGTTATTCTTAACTTGGGAATACAGTATTTTTCAGACCAGAGAAAAAAAAATATTATATTCTGCATGACCTTATGTGCATTGTTAAATACAAATCTATTCTGCGACTCACAACAAAGAATATGATAGAACAGCAACATACTAACCAGAGCTATATGACTATTGTTCCACGTATTATTATCCACCAGTGTTGTCTTGTTCCCCATACCCGCTATCTGGTATCCATAATCCCACCATGACATTACTCTAGCTTTATCACCAGTATTCTGACGTAACCAGAAATAAGCCTCTCTAAAATCATCCAATATTGTTCTGCTTCTGTATAACAGAAATGAGAACAATTGTATTTTAAAAAGTAAATTTGTGAAGATGAAAAAGTAATACAAATATAATAAAACAAAACAAATTCAATTTATTGTGTGAAATTCCTAATTTTGTATGAATGTGCATAATCATGATAATGAAAAAAATTGCAGATAAAATTCAAGCTTAATTATATTAAATTTAAACAAGCTTTACTGTTTTGATTTCAATCACAATTTGTTTTTCGAAACATCTTTTATCACAAATCTAAGAAATATCCCAAAAGTAAAACAAGAATGTGTCCACAGTACACAGATGCCCCCACTAGCATTATCATTTTCTATGTTCAGTGGATCGTGAAATTGGGGTTAAAAATATAATTTGGCACTTAAAATTTGAAAGATCATAAAATAGGGAACATCTGTACTGACTTTCAAGTTGATTGGACTTCAACTTCATCAGATGCACAGATCAGAAAACATAATGCCCCTCTACTACTGTAGGTGGGGTATAAAAAGTGAATAATGTAAATGGGAGAGTTCAGCTAAAATTGCATCAAAACTTTGTTATCAGAGTTTACATTAATGGATTATTGTTAATACCATAACCATTTATTCAATCAAAAAAGAAGATTTAATTATAAGAAGGAACACAGTTGGTCCTCAATGACAAATATTATTCTTGCATCCCTTAAACCATATCTAAAATGGACAGTTACACACAGAACATTTACCCATCATGATTATAGGAAGCCAGTACAATACTTGGACTGGAATAAGCACTACTTGTGACCCATGTACAATGGACAGCAAACAACATTAACATCATCAGCAGGGCTATCACAATGATTGTTTTAATGTTCATTCCCACACTGTCCTGATCTTTTGGACGGTCTTCCTTTACTTTCTTTGGTTTGGCAACCTGTGAAAATCATGCTCGTTTTAAATAAGTTTGAAACACTGGAGAGTAAATTAACTTCAAACATACAAAGTTACTTGAGAATATTTCTGTTTAAATAAAATTCTTGAAAACAATTTGTGTATTTTCTGGATAAGGTATTATTTCCTGGTTTAAGATTTAATGATGATTGATTTTTGGTGTTTAACTCCAGTTTCAGCACTATTGGCTATATATTGGAGGGCAGCTATTGTTGTTCAGGAAGCTGGTATGCACAGCAAGAACCACATACCTTTGACACGAAAACGAACAAAGAACTAACAAATCGGAACAATCCCACTCAATTTGGATTCAAACACACATGAAACCTCAGAGATACAGTAGATGACCTAGGTTCCTTTTTAGATTTTTTATTGGTAATAAGATTTTTTATTGGTAATAAATAAAGAATTATCAATCCAGACAACTATGGAATACAAGTACCTGAGGTTTGTCGTAAAGTCTGTCGTTTTTATTGTCTTGTTTCTTTTCTTCCTCTTCCTCCTTAGAACTGGATTTTGGTGAATCATCCTTCAGATAGATCTCAAATGTTTTAGAGAATGCAATGGCAGCTAGGACACACACTATTGGAGTCAGTGTCAACATCAAACGCACCATTACTCCAGCAAAATAACTGGCAAAGATTGCATACAATATCACTGTAAAAAAAAGAAGAAATTAATGTCAAAATCCTGTTGGTACTATAGTAATATATTTTGCCAATTGTGGGCATACATAAAACACTAAAATGAATGGGGTATATTTTGGTGCTGAGGAGTTATATTTAAGTCATATGACTTTGTCATAGTGGTTTTTTACCATAAATGGTAATGAGCATGGCTCGAGGGCTGATATTGACTGAGGGCTGATAATACATGTGATATAAAAAATGACATGTTATGATCTTTTTATCATATGCTTCAACAGTAAAGAAAAATAACAGATTCATATATTGATCCTTTTAGAAAAGAAGTTCAAAAAGTGAAACGTTCACGGACGTCGGACCCAACTTTTGGTACATTCAATATGAATCTTTCTAACATATGCCTCAACAGAGAAAAAAAACCATTTGAACATGGACGAATCGACAAAAAAAAAAAAATAATTCAACAATATACATAATGAACATTGTTTTGAGAAGTCAACCTTTTTTAAAGTAACTTTCTAAATTATTAGGCAATATAGGAAAGGTGTACTGACATAAGTAGTCTCTAAACACATTAGCTCCAAATGGAGCTTTGGTTAGTAGAAGCCATATTAACTATGTGTATCAGTGAGAAAAATGTAAAAGCATAAAAATATAGTATATATAACTTTCTAAATTATGTTTGAAACTTTTAAAAAATGCATTTATTCAATAATTTGTTTTTTTTGGGTTTTTTTTAATTTTTTATATTATTTTACACAATATATTTTCCAGTATCCAAATAATTATTTTGTACACTACTTTGTAATGTTTTTCACTGAAAACGTAGTATTGAAGTGTATTTTCCGGAATTTGCCGAGTATCACCGGAATGCAATGTGATCAGGGCCGTAACTAGCCTCTTTTAATAGTGAGGCAAAATATATCGGCGAGCGGAGCGAGGCGAAAACATTTTGGCGAGGGGACTGGGAGCCGCTCAAGACCCCAGAAGCTCTGAGAAAATAACGCAAAATCGTGCATTCTGAGCGTTTCCCGGACTCTTTCTGACATTGAAACGCAATTAATTTTTATCTTTTTTTTCGGCAATATTCTGGTCTGAAAGCAAAAACATAGATTCATTATTGTCATTTTATTTATTTTCTTTTGTTACATCTTTTGATATCAGACTCGGACTTCTCTTGAACTGAATTTTAATGTGCGTATTGTTATTCTTTTACTTTTCTACATTGGCTAGAGGTATAGGGGGAGGGTTGAGATCTCATAAACATGTTTAACCCCGCCGCAATTTTGCGCCTGTCCCAAGTCAGGAGCCTCTGGCCTTTGTTAGTCTTGTATGCTTTTAAATTTTAGTTTCTTGTGTATAATTCGGAGTTTAGTATGACGTCCATTATCACTGTACTATTATGCATATTTTAGGGGCCAGCTGAAGGACACCTACGGGTGCGGGAATTCTCGCTACATTGAAGACCCATTGGTTGCCTTCGGCTGTTGTTTGCTCTATGGTCGGGTGGTTGTCGCTTTGACATATTCACCATTTCCTTTCTCAATTTTATCATTGTAATTTAAGACTTTAAGGTTTTATGAACAACATTAAAAGACCGATATGTAGGACAAAGCAAAATTCGTAATTCTTATAATAATTACTACCGGATCTGTCTGTCTGTTTTAGTCTTGTATTGTGCTTAGACTTTGGTGAAATTTTTATGACTAGATTGAAATATAATGACAGTGCAATATTTTGCTTTAAATACTAGTACTGCTTAAGTCGACACTAGGGACCACCTTGAACCTGTTTTACGGTATTAATGATTCTTTTACTGTTGAAGACCCTCCAGCAACTTTGACCAAATGATTGATCATTAGTATTTTGTATGCATTGACTTTGTGTGCGATTAGGTTTCGTGCACATTTACTCCATATTCCTTTATTTTCTGTAAAAGGGTCTGAACATGACTTAATGCAAGTTTAACCCATCAATGGAAATGGTCATATGGCAATACATTATTGCTTTTTTTCTTCAAATTATTTGATACCGGAAAATTGGCAACCTTACTTTAATTTAAACCATGTTATCTAGTTTTATCAACCAAAAGAAGCCAGTTGTGAATTCATTGATATCAAATTCAATTCTCCATGCAGAAATGACCATTTTTTTCTGTGTCTTGTATATTCTTAAAATATTTTCTCGCACAATATCTGGACATCGGTGGGTATGCAACATTGCAAAACCACACGTTTACAAATGAAAATCAACACTCAGACTATTGTCATAAAGTAAGACAATAAATTAGCAAAAGGCAAACCTGGGACACAGAAGTACAAACAATAGACCATCAACTCTGAAAACTAAAAGTACAAAAGAAACATGGATCACGAAAAACATGCAGGGGCGACACCAGAGAGTGAAGAGAACTTGCTTCTTGTTAGACACTTTCCGTGAAAACAATTTGATATTAAGACAATCTTTTCAGTTTTGTTTCATTTTTTTTTTGAAATTTCTATCATGAGGCATTTGCCTAATTTGCCTCAATGTAGTTACGGCCCTGGTGATAATGTTACGAAAAGGCATGTGATAACAATCGAAGCATGTGATAAACTTTTCATATCAGCTCGCTAAGCACCAATTGGAAAAAATATGGAATATACGTTAATTTAACGCTATTATCATACGGTAAAAATCATATGGTATTTAGTCTAAGTATATGATAATTATTATTATCATACAGCAAACATTAATCGATCTTATGCAACAGTATCCCAAACTTTAACAAATATTGATGCAGCCAATGCCCACAGAGACAACAAGCTGAAGTATCCCTATTAAGACTAGCACAACAAACTTAATAAACATAAATCTTACCAAACACTCGCTCATCATTAACTTCCTTTACACAATACCACACACCAGCAGGGAATGCACACACTAATATATGAAGATCAAAGAAGAAGGAGACCCATGTTGTAGGCTGATGTTCTGACACACTGGCAATGATTGGGATGTGTATTTTAGCATATCCTGTGTCCCACAGGGAATAAAATCTGCCACTCCATGGATGAATGTAACCTACAAAGTATGATTACTTTTTTCAATATTCTGTTAAAAATGTAGTTAGTTGAAGTAAAAAACTATATTTCACATTTTTTTTATCCTCAGTAACTTTGTATTTACATATTTGGACACACTGTCAAATCAGTCCATGTTTTATTTTTTGTCTTTTTCATTCAGTTTTTAACAATAAATCTTTGAAGAAGCATCTATTTTAGCATGATCAAGCAAATTTAAGAAAATGCCTGTACGAAGTCAGGAATATGACATTCCTTTGATGTTTTTGAGCTTTTGAATTTGCTGTTTAGAATTTTCCTCAGAGCTCAGTATTTTTGTGATTTTACTTTTTTTTTCAGGTGATTAGTGGTAGCTTTTTTAAAGTACCTTATCAATTAAATTTTCCTTTTATATACAGATGTTTCATCAGAAATGTTAAAAATGTTTTTATTATAGTCAAAATTGCAATGAGATAGATGTTGCAAAAATAAAAACTTAAACTTCAAATGTTTGATATCATTGTTCGTATGCAGCATTTTCTGAAATCGCTACAACAAATCTCACATTTGTGTTGTCAAACAATTGCAAAGTTCCCAGAATGTATAGACTTTGTTTGCTCAAACCAAACTGAAACAAAATGTACACCTACCTGCCCACGTTAATCCTACGACAGTACAGAATATAAAGCCTGCAGCACTTGCTGCTGATACTAAGAAAAAATATTTAAATTCTGCTTTGCTTAAAAATGATTGTGTATACTTCAATGCGGAATAGGCTATCACTAAGGCAAATACACCTGCAATGAAACAAACATAGGAATAAAAAGAGGTGTTAGTATATGTCAATCAGACAGTAACCCAAACAAAAACACTATAACACACTAAAATTTTACACTCTTAAAAACACTTTTTTTTTAATTTTCCAGTTTCTACCAACAATTGAAAAATTATTTGACCATAATAAAACAAGATAAACACATCAAATATATAATAAAATTGACTAAAGAGTGTCACACTTCTATAATTACTGCTCTTCATAAATTACAACAATTGATTCATAGGAAACCCTTTATCAAACAGAATGACGTTTTGATCATGTGACAGAATTAGTTACCTGCTGATGCCATATGTTCACTTGTTTTAATTGGCTGGAATCCTACAAATGGTATCTGCATTGAACATATTAATCCTACGATGAAAAATGATGTATATGCTGAAAAAAAAAGAAGAATTAGCATGACTATGAATTCAGGATATCATGAATATATATATATATATAACTCTAACACTTTTATCTTAATATTCAATACATTTTTTATCAATTCTTTTTCATGAGTAACAGTATATATGTTTCAAAATCTATATTTTGTGAGCCTTGCCAATTAAACAAGTGTATGTGTTATAAAGAACGTTGAAATTAAGTGTAATCAAATTGACGATAGACAGGCATTCAGACAAACAAACAGAACAGCTCAAGTATATTTTGCTCCCAAAAACTTCCACCATTTTTGATAAATCAACAAATTTAATCAAAAGTTAGTTTTTAGAACATGTCTTTAAACTCTTACAATTATCGGCGAAAAGAACTGAGGGCTGTTCCATCAAACCATACATGTGACTCAGGGAAGTCACTTTTAAATCTCAACTATGGGTTGGGGTGTCATCTATGTTTTTGCATAGTGGAAATGTAAGTGAAATTCTAATTCGCCTCTATAGATAATTACCCCATTTTAGAGTATCTTCCCTGGGTACCACATGATTTAATGCAAAAGCCCTGATGAAGTTTTAAATAAATGATGTAAGACTTACCTATAAAGATTCTTCTAGAATATCTACCCATGAGTAGTAACACAAACACATGAAGTGGTATAAGATTTATAATAAACACATAGCCTCCCCATGCTGAAACCTGGAAAAAATAGATAACTGGTGTGTATTACAGCTTAACTATTGGAGTATGTTATCAGTACACAGATAACTGGTGTGTATTACAGCTTAACTATTGGAGTATGTTATCAGTACATAGATAACTGGTGTGTATTACAGCTTAACTATTGGAGTATGTTATCAGTACATAGATAACTGGTGTACATAGATAACTGGTGTGTATTACAGTTTAACTATTGGAGTATGTTATCAGTACACAGATAACTGGTGTGTATTACAGCTTAACTATTGGAGTATGTTATCAGTACATAGATAACTGGTGTGTATTACAGCTTAACTATTGGAGTATGTTATCAGTACACAGATAACTGGTGTGTATTACAGCTTAACTATTGGAGTATGTTATCAGTACATAAATAACTGGTGTGTATTACAGCTTAACTATTGGAGTATGTTATCAGTACACAGATAACTGGTGTGTATTACAGTTTAACTATTGGAGTATGTTATCAGTACACAGATAACTGGTGTGTATTACAGCTTAACTATTGGAGTATGTTATCAGTACATAGATAACTGGTGTGTATTACAGCTTAACTATTGGAGTATGTTATCAGTACACAGATAACTGGTGTGTATTACAGCTTAACTATTGGAGTATGTTATCAGTACATAAATAACTGGTGTGTATTACAGCTTAACTATTGGAGTATGTTATCAGTACACAGATAACTGGTGTGTATTACAGTTTAACTATTGGAGTATGTTATCAGTACACAGATAACTGGTGTGTATTACAGCTTAACTATTGGAGTATGTTATCAGTACATAGATAACTGGTGTGTATTACAGCTTAACTATTGGAGTATGTTATCAGTACATAGATAACTGGTGTGTATTACAGCTTAACTATTGGAGTATGTTATCAGTACACAGATAACTGGTGTGTATTACAGTTTAACTATTGGAGTATGTTATCAGTACATAGATAACTGGTGTGTATTACAGCTTAACTATTGGAGTATGTTATCAGTACATAGATAACTGGTGTGTATTACAGCTTAACTATTGGAGTATGTTATCAGTACACAGATAACTGGTGTGTATTACAGCTTAACTATTGGAGTATGTTATCAGTACATAAATAACTGGTGTGTATTACAGCTTAACTATTGGAGTATGTTATCAGTACACAGATAACTGGTGTGTATTACAGCTTAACTATTGGAGTATGTTATCAGTACATAGATAACTGGTGTGTATTACAGCTTAACTATTGGAGTATGTTATCAGTACACAGATAACTGGTGTGTATTACAGTTTAACTATTGGAGTATGTTATCAGTACACAGATAACTGGTGTGTATTACAGCTTAACTATTGGAGTATGTTATCAGTACACAGAACAAGTTTACTATTAATTTGTTTAGTGAACTATGCCATGGTTCTACAGGCATCCAAATAAAAACATTTTTGGTAATGAACTCTTACAACAGGAAGCAAACAAATTTTGTTGGTGTCTTTTAGTCATTTTTAACTGATTTTTAGTTTGTTCTAATATTGTGCTGTAACACCACAATTCAAGATAAGTGGAGGATTGGGCACTTGCAATCATGCTTAACACAGCCACTCTATGAGAGCCTGTCCCAAGTCAGTAGCCTGTAAGTCAGTGGTAAATTGTTGCTGAATATCCTATTTGTTTTTTGTTTGTATTTGTTATCTCTGTTGTACTGATGTAATGCATTGGCTTTTTGGGAATAAAAGATATCTGTTTTGTACATAAATCAGACTGTCAGTTTAATTGTTTTACATTTGTCATGATGAGGCCTTTTATAACTTGCTATATATGCTGTATGGGTTTTGATCATTTTAAGAAAGCTGTACGGTGACCATTATCTGTTTGCAGAATATGTCAAAATCTCATTATCCATATTTCCTGGACATACTATTCTTTTCGATCCACCAAAATAGGTACTCACAAACAATTAATTAATCATGAACTGTAAACATATTTGTACAGCTATAATTAACATTTTTTTTTACTGTATAAGATATGGAAAATTTAAGAATGTCTGAAACTTACCATATAAAAGTAAGATAAAGCTGTTAAAACTGCCCAGAACACAGATCCTGTTTTTACTGCTTTAATCTGAAACATAACAATTATTTGTTCTATTTAACTCAATTATTAATGAAATATAATTTAAAATTTTATTGCATACATTTTTATTCATATCAATACAAAAACATAAAAGTTTAATTTTTGTCTATCATTGTCTATAGTATCTTGTAACATTTTTGTAACTATTTGAAGAGTGCATGGAAAGCTAGATCTGATATTATTGGTTAGCTACAACATGTATGTTATTTTCATATTGTTCTCTGTCACATTATATATTTATATTATGTATTGCCATAGCATGTTCTATATGCTTTTGCAAATAAAATATTCATTCAACATAATTATTGTCCATAATTTCATTGCATATTTTATTTTCTTCATATATATCAGTTTGTTACACTTAAGGTCATGAAGGTGGTATCTAACTAAATGTTTTAATTACGTTGTGTTGTAAAAGGGATATTAAGCTTCTCAATCATAAAAATTGGTGTTTGTCAAATTGCTATATAACCAGTGTATTTTTTCTGACCAATTGGTTGGTTCAAATTTTTTAAAATTTTTATATTTTTGTTAAAGGGTCAAAGTAAATAATTTGTCAAAATTTTATGAAAATTAAACGAGCCAAATTAATTGAAGTGAAGGTGTTAGGTACTACCTTAAATTGCCAAAAATATTGATTTAATCTTTTTACGATTAGTACTGTGTATTCCTTATTGGTTGGACACCAATTTTCAATCATTTCATGGGTTTAGAAAAACCATAAATTTAAAGTTCAACAATGTACACATTTTCTGAAGGCTTGTTTGCCGTCTTGAGCTAATAAAGCAACAATTCAAATGATATAAATACTATCTTTCCTCATTCCACAAAAATTGGTATCCAATGAAAAAGAATCCCCAGTTGGTTATTGCAGTGTTTACCTATTCCATCTTCACCAATAATCTTTATATCTAAATTTTCTCTGTATTTTCTTTAACTATTTCTGAATGCATTCGCCCAAAAGTGCTATTTTATAGTCAATAATAGTTTTCAATTTTCTGTTAATATCCATATTCATGTATAATAGATACTTTACAAATGCTTTATGTGTATGCACACTTGCAAACATTTGTTTTATAGTAATACACATTTATATAGTAACACATCAAATTCAAAAGAGGAATGTTTAATGTTGTGCATACAATTTATCAATGTATAAATGTGTGTTGTATATATACACACTAATTCACTTACCCATAAATAATATGTAAACATTAAGGCAAATATAGCTATTCCTTCATTGTCATAACTTCCTGCTACAGAACGACTGATATAGCCTGGCACTACAAAAGTAAGAAAACAAATAACTATTGCTCTAAGGTACCAGTCCATATGAGAATCATGCAAAATCTCATTCTTGATTTGGGATATATTTAAACTTATTTTTCTTTCAGTTATTTTATTTTAATAGGATATAACAATATATTGAAATGAATGTTTATTTTCCCATATAAACCCTTACCAGGTGAGATGTGAATTCTATAGAATGCACCATAAACTTGTGTATGGGGGGACAACTACCCTTTTTTTTTAACAATTTATGTGATTTCAAGTAAGTAAGTAAGTAAGTAAGTAAGTAATTTTTATTGGTTTAAAATCCAAAATTACAGGATTGATACCAAGACAATACAAATTTGTTATACACAAAAATACAAACATATATATATCATAGCAATTTCATAAACATTATATGAGGAGGTGGTACCACACAGTTATTTAGTGCTTAATAAAGCATTTCTAGAAATGTACATGTCGCTTATAAATTAACAATAATTCTAATTATGTCAGTCTCAACACACGTATATAAAAATTTAAATCTTGCTTCATTAGTCATATTTAAAAAAGAGGGAACTATTTCACTAATTTTGGAAAACAGTTGGTCTCTAATTATATTTAGTTTTGTACATTTTAAAGTGAAATGAAATTCATCTTCAACTTCTAAGAAGCACAAAGGACAAATTCTTTCTTCTACAGGGGTTTTAGTGTGACGCCCTTGTTCAATTCTAAGAACACTGTTACTAATACGAATTTTAGCAAAATGCCCTATTACTTTTCTGTCTATATTTAACAATAAATAGTTTTCCAATTTATAATTTTCTTTAAGCTGTCTATATGTTCTCAGCTTATTACCATGTACTGATTTATTATCACAAAATATATTTTCTTTCCAATAATTAAGATATCTATCATTAAGTTTGGTATGAATTGCATATAATAAACGTCTTTTTGAAATAGTATCATGATTTTTCCAAACATGTGAAAAATTTAAAGTAGCAAGTAACTGTTCAATCTTTTTAGCAAATCCATTGGTTAATTGCAGGTTGGAACAATATACATCTTTTAGTAAACAATTGTTATCAGATTTGATCACATGCAACCAGAGGCCAATTGACAGTTTTAAAGCTTCTATAAAAACTGGATACATACCAAGTTCAGCTAGTACTGCTAAATTGACAGCTGATTTATTTACTCCAATTAAAGTTTTTGCAAATTTAATTTGGACTTTGATGGTAGCCAATGACCAATATTTTGACTCTAGATTTGTAATATCTTTTATCATATACAGAGACCAAACTTCACTACAGTAAAGAAGTATAGGTTTAACACAAGCATCAAAAAGCTTTAAGTGAGGTAATACATTGATATCATCAGAAAATAACAGTTTTCTAATACAAAATATAGCTTTTGAGGCTTTTTTACAAAGAAGTCTCACTGCTTCTGTAAAACTACCAGATGGTTTAAACAGTATACCCAAATATTTATATTCTGTACAGTGTTCCAAAATATTATCACTAAAAACAAACTTGTCTTTTGTAAGTTTTTTACCTGATTTGTTAAAAATCATAACTTTGGTTTTGTCAAGATTTACTGTTAAATCCCAACTAGTGCAATATAAACTAAGCTTGTCAAGGCATTTTTGTAAGCCATTAGCCGATTCAGAAATAAGGACTAAATCATCAGCGTATAACAGACATGATATATCATTATCATTTAACTTGGGTGGTTCACATGTTGAGTCAAAAATAGATGGTAAATCATTAATATATAAAGAAAATAATGTAGGGCTTAAAATACACCCTTGTTTTACCCCAACTGAGGAATTAAAAAAATCAGTGATACCTTCCGAGATCTTTACCGAGTACAAAACCTCTTTATACATATCTTTCATTATACTAAAAAAGGGACCATCTATGTTGTAATAAGACAATTTGTAAAAGAGGGCATCTCTGTTAATAGTATCAAATGCCTTCCTGAAATCAATGAAACAGGCATATATCTTTTTTGATGATTTAAATGCTTTATCAATTATAGTTTTTAGAGTTAAAATATGGTCACTTGTTCGACTTCCCTTTCTGAATCCAATTTGCTCACGACAAATCAGTTCATTTCCTTCAAGATACTTTTCTAATCTGTTATGTAAAACTTTTAGAAAAAAATTTCCTAAACAACTTGAAAGGGCTATACCTCGGTAATTAGATGGATCATTAAAACACCCACCCTTGAAAATGGGCTTAATAAAAAAATTTCTCCATAAAGTTGGGTAGATACCAGACTTAAGTATAAGATTAAACAATTTTACATAAACATCAATATTCATATAACAAGATATTTGTAACATTTCATTTGTAATACAATCTGAACCACTTGCTTTATTATTCTTTAAAGATTTTGCTGCAATAACCACCTCCTCAGTTGTAATAAAACTATTTAACATCTTAGTACATGTGTTACAATCTTTAAAAGTAGTATACTCTTTCTTATCATTACAAACATTTTTATCATAATCAGTATTCATTAATTTATTAAAATATTTAAACCATTCTTTAGGTTGTATGTTAGAACTAGGATCCATGAAGTTCTCCTTTTTTAGTTTCTTAACTGTATTCCAAAAATCATTTGGACAGCCGTTATTTGAATCTATAATCTGTTTTATCATTTTATGTCTAAATTGTCTATATTTTTTCCTTATAAGTTTATTCAGTTCCTTTTTATTATATAATACTTTGTGTCTAAGACTGTCATTCAATGATTTCAATGACACTGTCATGACTGTATTAACAAATTACTTTTTATGACTGAACATCCTAATTTAATGTATGCAAAACAAAGCTACCATCAGAGTTGTTTTCCTTTAATGTCTGTAGTTACAGTACTTTATCATAAATAAAATCATAATTAAACCTTTCATCTAGTTTCGACCCAAAATAAAAATGCCCAGTTGTGTACAAACCTATAGCTATAAAGCATGCAGCAAACAGCCCAGCTCCCTTACTCCAGACTTCTTTGGTGAAAAAGTAAGTTGCCAGTGCTGTTAAACCACTGTAAGAAAATAAATGTTTATAAGTCATTCCATTCCATAAATATTTATTTTGTTAATATTTTTCATATACCTGTTGCATAAATGCAAAGTAAAATTAACTCCTCACAGAACTATTTGTTTTTATCTTTTTGTTATGTTTTTTTTTGTGTTTAGTACTGATTTGATGTGTCAATGATTTGATGTGTTTAGTACTGATTCGATGTGTTTAGTACTGATTTGATGTGTCAATGATTCGATGTGTTCAGTACAGATTTGATGTGTTTAGTACTGATTTGATGTGTCAATGATTTGATGTGTTTAGTACTGATTCGATGTGTTTAGTACTGATTTGATGTGTCAATGATTTGATGTGTTTAGTACTGATTCGATGTGTTTAGTACTGATTTGATGTGTCAATGATTTGATGTGTTTAGTACTGATTCGATGTGTTTAGTACTGATTTGATGTGTCAATGATTCGATGTGTTCAGTACAGATTTGATGTGTTTAGTACTGATTTGATGTGTCAATGATTTGATGTGTTTAGTACAGATTTGATGTGTTTAGTACTGATTTGATGTGTCAATAATTTGATGTGTTTAGTACTGATTCGATGTGTTCAGTACAGATTTGATGTGTTTAGTACTGATTTGATGTGTCAATGATTTGATGTGTTTAGTACTGATTTGATGTGTCAATAATTTGATGTGTTTAGTACTGATTTGATGTGTCAATGATTTGATGTGTTTAGTACTGATTCGATGTGTCAATAATTTGATGTGTAAAAATTGTATTTTTGTAGATATTTGATTTTGTGGTTTTCCATAATTGGAATACAAGTCTATGGAATATCTATACTCCGTTGGAATACAAGTCTATGGAATATCTATACTCCGTTGGAATACAAGTCTATGGAATTTCTATACTCCGTTGGAATACTAGTCTATTGAATATCTATACTCTTTTAAACATTAAAAATAAACCAAACAAAATCCACATAAATTAGTATTATCCCGTGAACAATAATGACCACAGTAATTGACAAAGCAATCAAACTATTCTCAATCAGTTTAAGTATGTCTGTTTTGTCTCAAATTCAGTTTTTTTTTTTATTAATATGCATCTGGTTTTTGTCTCTAGTGTACTAGAATTAAACTTGATGCATGTCTCAATCCAACAAAAACATGTATCTATTCTTAAAAATAGCACAAACTAACCTGAAAATTGGTGCTAAAAATACACATACATCTCTAATGTGAACTGGTATATTGAGGTGACTTAAAACCCAGTGAATAGTTCCTGATGTCACCATCAACCCAGGGTACACCTACAATAGATAAATAAATTCAATTCAGTTCACCTTATGTGTACACTTACAATAAATATATAACATGGATACTTTCAATTCAATTCACAGTACACTTACAATTGATAGACATATCCAATTCAAAAATATTGTCAGGATTTAATTGACATATTTTGTTCCTTCATTTTCTATTTCATAAATTATGTCAAAGAATGCAAACGTTATAAAATTATGGTTTCTTCATTGTGTGACATGTTTATTTTGTTTTTGTACTATATAGCTAGTACTTCATAATGAGATTGTAGGGTAGCCAGATTTTGACATTTTTTTGAGTTGTTAAAGTCTACATGCAAGACAATAGAAAACTTGGACTTTGTTGAACAACTAAACTGATGTTTAACCTTTACCAACCAATAAATATGAGTCTACAGTAGATAATATTATGTATACTTACAGTACCCCCTACAATCCTCCCTAGAGGATACCATGCTCTGTCATCAAACCAATTTAGAAAATTATAAAATCCATTTTCTACCATATAATGTGTTGCTCTGTAGTTAAACCTACAAAATATACAAGAAAATAAATAGCAACAGTTACATGTATCAATTAGTCTTATTTAATTTGTATATCTAAAAGTACCTGAATGTGATTGGTCTTAAAAAATATGTTTCCATGGTTTACTTGTGATAGACCATGTACATGATGTACACATAAAAACCTATGTTAATTTCACTTTTATGTATAAATGAGTGGAACATATGAATTTAAATTCTGGGGTTGTAAGCAAACATTTGGTTGAGAATTTGAAGGTTATGGCTGTTTAATTAAACTGGGATAGATCAGCAGCCCAGTTTACCTGAAAATATAAAAGATTAGGATTTCAAATATCTGCCTACTCAAAAAAGTTTTCTCAATGTCTTCAGTATGTACAGAAAAGTCAGTTGTCATCCTATTTTCTCTAAACACAATCATGAAACAAGGCTGATATTTTTTGTTTGAGGCAGATAATTGGAGGCACTGAAAACAAAGTTACTGGTGGATGGTCATATTTTACTAACAACAATTATAGATTTACATAGAATTTTTAAAAAATCCCTTTTTTGGATGATTCATTGTGGTTCTAAAAATTGAAAAAATATAAATCTGCAATTTTATGTCATCAAGACAAATATACAGAAAAAATAAACATTTGGGGACCTTTATAGTTTGCTGGTGGAGAGTACCAGAGTTTTCATTGGTAATAAAAATGTTTTTTTATTTATTTATTTTAGTGTATTTATAATGGTGGACCATTGGTGGTTATAAACATAAAATTTAATCAGATTTAAATTTAGTTGTTCTTTACTGTCTGATATTCAGCTAGGAAGTTGAACAAAGTCACCCCCTTTCCTGTCCACCTCTCTCTGTGAAAGCAAAAATATTATAAAGATCATTTAAATTGAGTGTCATACATGATCACAAATAAACCACGTGAGAGATATCCCTGCTACAAGCCTGTATTCGATACATATTCAAAATTGACCTCTTCTACAAAAAAACATCCATTACAGAGATCTTTACCAAGAATAGTCTTGAAATCCTTGATACAATCAATGAGTCTACATGGTCTAGGGATTGTCTAGGTAAGTTGAAAGGATCTCTGAAACTAAGCAAAAACTAAAAAAAAATGGGTTCTATGTATTGCAGCACTCCCCATTCATATGCTGTTTTAATAAGTCATATATATGGTAAAATACAATTATATACCAAAGACAGAATTGATTTGCCTGGGGTCATAAAGGTTGACAAGTGTATTGTATAAACCTCAACATTTGTAGCCTGAGGTTCAAAACAGATAAATAACATTTATGCTTCCTGATTCAACATTGACCTTACATACATGTAGGGATCTACAGTCGATGCAAGGTGACATGGTTATTATTATGCTGTTGGTATTGTCTATTGACTTGAATAAACCAAACGTTATAATTTCATTGATATTATAAAATATCAACCCATGTAAATACTGATTATTATCATGATTATAGACGAGTTCCAATTTTGATCTCATGGGAAAATTAGACATGAAATTATTTTCTTTGAAAAAGTACCAGTCATTGTGCCAGTTGATTTGATTTGATTTTTGGTGTTTTAACTCCACTTTTAAGCACCGCATTAGGCTATTTCGTGGCAGCCAGTTTTTATTGCTGGAGGAAGCTGGAGTGCACGTAGAAAACCACGACCTTCGATAGGAAAACTGACAATCGATCTAGTCAATTAAGATTGGAGGCGAGTGGAACTGCATGAGCGGGGTTCAAACTCACAACCCCAGTGTTGACTGGCTAGTGATTACAGCAATAACTACTTAGACCACTCAGCCACCAAGGCCCCTAGCACCAGTTGAGAGATCATGTACGGTGCAGTCCGGTGTATCCGCGCACCCAAGACTTATGACGTCACTTCATTCAACTGATAAAACCAATATTTGGATGATTTAGTGTGAACACATTCATAATATACTTTTATTTTATAAAATCTTCTGTTTGTATGGTTTCATCCTCTAGATTTTGAGTAATATGTGTCCAACATTAGGGAAATCCGTGTTCTGAGAGTACCTCCAATGTCCGGTGATTTCGCGCATGCCTTCCAAAAAAAGCTTATTTGGAATAAAGGAAAGATTTTATACTACGAAATTTAGCTCAGTTTGTACCAAACACACTTTTAAGGATGCAGAGCAAAAATTATTTCAATCTGATATTAATTTGACTTAAATAAAACTAATTTTATCTGATGATGAAATTTTTTTAATGGAAATTGGCCAAATATGGTAAATCACAGGATTTCAGTTATTAATTAATTCTTGAACTTATCAATTTTATTCTTTTTTATCCCTTCGGAAGGCTAAAACAATAACAAGAACGATTTTGTATGTGTAACTGTGTTGATATGACGAAATCAGCTAATGCGCGATAACACGGGCCGCGCGGACACCGGGGACTCCACTGTATACCAAATATAGACATATAAATCCTGCCCAGGCAGCAGACATGAATGTAGTCCAAATTATTATGACGTCTTGACTTGAAAGGCTATTATATTTTTTTTCTTTAACGCCTTACATCTTCGCAGGAATGCGCCAAAGCAAAAATTTAAATTAGCCTTCCAAGACCTCATAACTATTTTGACTAAATTGAATGTGCACAAATTTTATGAGACATTTGATATTTATTAAATTTTTAATTATTTTATTTGGAACATTTCATTGACACTTGATTTTAGTAAAAACAGACGGATTTCAAAAATTCTACAGGCATCTTTACTCTACATGATCTATACACATTCTTAATTGCAAATTAAAAGAGCAACGTCTATAAATAATTAGCATATGTGTGTGATAATTATGCTGTTGGCACATGCAGGAAACCGCAAAACGGTCACTTACCACGGATCAAACTCGTGAATTATACTTTCGAAACGAATGACAGCAAATAAACGTGAGCTAAAAGCCACAATCCAAGTTAAAGTCAAAATAACAAATGTCAATAAGCTTTGTAAACCGCCGGGATTCCACATTGAAGATCTGATCTCTGTTTTCACACCGGCGTCCGCCATGTTGATTTATGCTAGCTTCCGCCACGTTATTTTGGTCAGCCAATCACACTATGGCATGTGCCATTTACACAGTGTGCTATGCAATAGTCGACAAAACATTTTTCGCCGGTAGTGACTTACCCACAACAGACAACATAACAATCGAGATTTTTTTCAAATGACAATAAACAATAAGAAACAAAAAGGAAATAGGAATAGAAGTAGAAAATTAAAATAGAAAAGAAATAGGAAATAGGAAATAGGAAATAGGAAATAGGAAATAGAAATAGAAATAGAAATAGAAATAGAAATAGAAATAGAAATTTATGTACTATAACGTTACAGTAGTTTTGATCATGACATATATACTCGTACAGTTCGTAATCTTCTGCATATCTGATGAAGAAGAAATAGAAATACTTTAGTAACCAATTTATGGACCCTTGCGGGTTTTAAATTTCTTAAAAATAATAACAATGCTTTTTGTTTTGACAATGAAATACGTCAATGAACGAACACTTTCACAAACAAACAAAATCAAAAGCTTTAAGTTATGTTTAGTATGTTTAGTTGGTACATATATTTTAGTATTAAACAGTACAAATTAAGTATGTTCAAGATATACTCTGTTTCAACTTGAAATAATTAAAAACGTTTTAAAAGACGATAAATTAAAATGATTGTTTATATGAGATAGAACTTTTAAAAGCCGAATAATGCAAGGTCCGTGTGCTTGTTATTCGGATATAGGCCATTGAAAATTTGGCAGAAAATATGATCTCTACAAAATAGGGACGAAAGATACTAGAGGGACAGTCAAACTCATGAATCGCCGTTGAAAATAAACTGACAACGCCATGGCTAAAACCAAAAAAGACAAACAGACAAACAATAGTACATATGACACAACATAGAAATCTAAAGAATGAACAACACGAACCCCACCAAAAACTAGTGGTGATCTCAGGTACTTCGGAAGGATAAGCAAATCCTGCTCCACATGTGGCACCCGTCGTGTTGCCTATATGTGATTACAAATCCGGTAAATAGTCTAATTCGGTAGGTCACATTCATGAAAGGGAAGGGGTTTGTAGTTTCGACGTAAGGAACATATCCGATATCATTTGTGAAATTTTCGCATTTATAAACTCTAATTTGACAGCGGCATAGAGATGTAACGAAAAAGCTCACATCTCAGTTTAATGAATGCCTGACCACTTATTCTGCATAATGACATATATTCCCTTCTCATTAAAAGAATGCGGAAATAGGTCGCCTGAAGATATTCTTTATCCTGAAACTTTTATTCACAGTCTCAAAACCTGCGATCTGAGACGCGAGTGTGTTAAAGTAGTCTCAGCTGCGACACAGAAAACTGAGGAATGTTTTTTTTAGTAAACAGGGCACTTAAACTAAAACGTCTGTTCGATGCTTTATTTTAGCTTGAACGTAATTTTTCTTCGCTATGAAACCACCACCCTGTGTCAAGCATATGTAGCATCCCTCATATGGCGTTTTTAACGGTTTTATTTTAAATACTATTTTTTTTTAAACTAACAGACTACAGAACTAGAGGCTCTAAAGAGCCTGTGTCGCTCACCTTGGTCTATGTGCATATTAAACAAAGGACACAAATGGATTCATGACAAAATTGTATTTTGGTGATGGTGATGTGTTTGAAGTTCTTACTTTACTGAACGTTCTTGCTTCTTACAATTATATCTATAATGAACTTTGCCCATTAGTAACAGAGAAAAATATTTGGTAAAAATTTACATAAATTTACCAAATTAATGAAAATTGTTAAAAATTGACTATAAAGGGCAATAACTCCTTAAGGGGTCAATTGACCATTTAGGTCATGTTGACTTATTTGTAGATCTTACTTTGATGAACATTATCGCTGTTTACAGTTTATCGCTATCTATAATAGTATTCAAGATAATAACCAAAAACAGCAAAATTTCTTTAAAAATTACCAATTGAAGGGCAGCAACCCAACAACCGGTTGTCCAATTCATTTGAATATTTCAGGGCAGATATATATTGACTTGATTAACAATTTAACTCCTTGTCAGATTTCCTCTAAATGATTTGGTTTCAGAGTTATAAGCAAAAAACTACATTTTACCCATGTTCTATTTTTAGCCGTGGTGGCCATCTTGGTTGGATGGCCAGGTCATCGGACACATTTTTCTAACAAGGTACCTCAAAGATGATTGTGGCCAAGTTTGAATTAATTTGGCCCAGTAGTTTCAGAGGAGAAGATTTTTGTAAAAGATAACTAAGATTTACGAAAAATGGTTAAAAATTGACTATAAAGGGCAATAACTCCTAAAGGGGTCAACTGACCATTTCGGTGATGTTGACTTATTTGTAAATCTTACTTTGATGAACATTATTGCTGTTTACAGTTTATCTCTATCTATAATAATATTCAAGATAATAACCAAAAACAGCAAAATTTCCTCAAAATTACCAATTCAGGGGCAGCAACCCAACAACGGGTTGATCGATTCACCTGAAAATTTCAGGGCAGATAGATCTTGACCTGATAAACATTTTTACCCCACATCAGATTTCCTCTTAATGTTTTGGTTTTTGAGTTATAAGCCAAAAACTGCATTTTACCCCTATGTTCTATTTTTAGCCGTGGCGGCCATCTTGGTTGGTTGACCGGGTCACGCCACACATTTTTTAAACTAGATACCCCAAAGATGATTGTGGCCAACTTTGGATTAATTTGGCCCATTAGTTTCAGAGGAGAAGATTTTTGTAAAAGATTACTTAGATTTGTGAAAAATGGTTAAAATTGACTATAAAGGGCAATAACTCCTTAAGGGGTCAACTGACCATTTCGGTCATGTTGACTTATTTGTAAATCTAACTTTTCTGAACATTATTGCTGTTTACAGTTTATCTCTATCTATAATAATATTCAAGATAATAACCAAAAACAGCAAAATTTCCTCAAAATTACCAATTCAGGGGCAGCAACCCAACAACGGGTTGACAGATTCATCTGAAAATTTCAGGGCAGATAGATCTTGACCTGATAAACATTTTTACCGCTGCCAGATTTCCTTTACATGCTTTGGTTTTTGAGTTATAAGCCAAAAACTGCATTTTACCCCTATGTTCTATTTTTAGCCGTGGCGGCCATCTTCGTTGGTTGACCGGGTCACGTCACACATTTTTTAAACTAGATACCCCAATGATGATTGTGGCCAAGTTTGGTTCAATTTGGCCTAGTAGTTTCAGAGGAGAAGATTTTTGTAAAAGTTAACGACGACGGACGACGACGACGACGACGGACGACGACGGACACCGGACGCCAAGTGATGAGAAAAGCTCACTTGGCCCTTTGGGCCAGGTGAGCTAAAAAGGTATTAATTTGACTGCTTTAGTTAACAAATAGTCAGTGTGAAGTCCCATCAATTTAATTGACCATAAGCCTGAAATTATTGTCCACTTCTCGTTTTACCTTTTCTGGTTGTGTTGTTTAAGAAAATGAATTAAATTCCTAAAAATGTAAGAAATGCAAAAAATTGAGTTAAAATTGAATCAGCTGTACTCCAAACTGTTATAACATTTTGTATCCATCGTCAATGAATGAACCGTAGACCACCTTTAAAAGGGTGATTGAAAAATCATGAACACACAGCGAAAGTTGAAATGCAAATGATACACAACCGAAAGTTGAAATGCAAATGATACACAACCGAAAGTTGAAATGCAAATGATACAGACATTTTTGAAAATTTGATATGACTTTTAAAAAAAAAAATAGATACATAACATCAGGACACACCAGAACAATATAAATAGTCAAGACGAGACAATGTCGTGAAAAAGTTCATTACATATGAGAGACGAACTTCTAAGCCATATATAAAATAATCCATATACATATAAATGTTTTCTAAGAAGTTGACTTTTTTATAATCTTTAAAAGTATACATTGTGAATTTAAGTCAGTATCTTAGTGCACTTTAGTTAAAATCTTTGGTGAACATAAGTTAAAATATATCTATACAAGTGTCAGTTATTCATTGAGTAACCTCCCTTTTGCCTCAAATGAACAAAAATGCACATTAGTAGGTAAAAAACAAAAATGCACATTATTAGGTAAAAAATGGGATAAAAAGAAGTGGAGATGTACAAACAAATCAGCTTTCAAATAGATAACTTCATAAATATTTTGGAAAAAGACTGAGCGTTTGAAAGCGGTTGATTTTCAAATAACAACTTCTGTATCTTTGCCATGTTGGGCTTCTTTGTTACACATTTGTTTGTTTATATAGTGATTTTAAGATTATAGCACAATGTTGACTGTTGTAACCCTATTATTGACATTTTTACCTATTATGTCTGTTTGTATTGTTCACACACGTTGTCAATAAAATGGAACTGTCATAAAAGATATGTTTTGCTAGCTATAAAACCAGGTTAAATCCACCCGAGCATTTTCTTCATAAAAAGATGTATGTACCAAGTCAGAAATATAACAGTTATTATCCATTCGTTTGCCGCAGTGGCGTAGCCAGGGTTCATATGATGTGGATGCGAAACTGTCGCAAAAAAAAATTTGGACTATTTTATGCAAAATATATTTTTTTGACATTTTCCCTGTATGCATGTGTACGTCCCTACATTCCGACACTGGCTAGATTTTTGTTTAATTTAAAAATACCCACCAATATATATGTTTCTCGAAGGATCCGAATTGACTCCCTTTTGTTGGAATTCGAGCCTCCAAATGAGGTTTTTGATTTCTTTTCTTAACGCGTTGCAGGTGACATGGAAAAACCGGACGTCCGTCCGTCCGGACTTGTTAGCCCTGTCATGTGTACAATTCTTGCCATATGTTTGTGATATTTATATCATCAGCAATTTGTTTCACTCTTGCGATAAGTCCTGATCGAATATTTTTAACCAATTAATACCTTTGAAATATAAATTATAACGGAAATCCCACTGCATTTGGCCTGAAGCTTTTATTTCTCTCAAGATATTAATAATAAAAAAAAATTAAAAGAATCCTTTTTTGTTATTTCACTTGTATCTTGGATAGATAAAATATGAACAATGGGAGGACATTTATCGTTCTTTTATTAAAAAAAAAATTAATATTTGTACCTAGATGGAAAAGGGAATTTATAAGTCCAGGAATGATCAAACTCCGTTATCAAATACTAGTCGTGTTTCATGTCCCAGGAAACGATATCAGGATATGATTGATTACTAGTAGTTGTTAACTAATAACGTTGTTATGTCATCGCTCTGCTTGGCTCAATTTCAGACCAAACATGTCCGCAGATCGGCGTATCATCATCTTCTGCACTTGCCATAGCCGACGATGCGCTACGATGTAGACTTTTAACGAAAAAGTCGAGAGCACTTTTCAGTGATTTATCCATAAACTAAAAGAGGGACGAAAGATACCAAAGGGACAGTCAAACTCATAAATATAAAAGAAACTGACAACGCCATGGCTAAAAAATGAAAAAATACAAACAAACAATGAGCCTAAAGGAAAGACCACGTATACTGCTTTGGAAAAAGTTAAACGCTATTCTCATATCCTCACTATTGTTACGTTTGGGTACTTGTACATCTGTGTGTTTCTGCTGCGAACACATGCAATTATACATTTATCTATATATTTTTTTTGTCAAAATGATGTGGATGCTTGAGCATCTGAGCATACATGCAAGCTACGCCACTGTTTGGTGTGTTTGAGTTTATAATTTTGCCATTTGATTAGGGACTTTCCGTTTGAAATTTCCTCGGAGTGATTTTACTTTTTATTAGTTGAACTATTTTGCATGAATACTGTCAGCCAAAATGTAATAATGTGGCGTAAAATTAAGTGGATCTCCCAGATCCAATGGGGCCTATACGATGATATGTATTAGCATGATTGTTATGTCTGAGAAACCCTGTGTGAATATAACAGATGCAACTTCACACAAATTTATATCACTAATGGTTTCATAGATTTGGAAAACACCTAGAATTATTCGAATTTAAAAACATTATAAATATGATATCGAGTTGCACAATGATATTTTGAACGAAAGATTTTGACGTTTATCATGTTTATGTCTCATCAGTGATAGCTGAGGTACAAGTTTTCTTAATCCAAAACGTTATACAAACGTTGAAGAGCTGATAAGATCAACATGTGACGATAAGGTATAGTCCAATTCGGACAAGCTTCACCGAACTCATTCCACTGGTATTAGAGGTTACAAGAAGCCTATGCCATTTTGCAAATGTTCTAGAATCCGTATTGCTTTTTCCTGCATTGATTAGAAGGCATTATAAATATGTGTTCTGATAATTTGAACATGTCATGGAGCGTGCTTGTAGGAGTACATTTAGCATATATGTATTCAGAGTAAATAACTATAAAAATCAAAGTTTATTTTAACAGTACAAGGTTCAATCATCTTTAAATCTAGCAACTACACCACCTATGCCAGCAGATGTATTGAACAGCTATAATATTATTTATTACGGTTACCAATGTAATTAGATTAAATG
This sequence comes from Mytilus edulis, assembly GCF_963676685.1. Classification (NCBI taxonomy): domain Eukaryota; kingdom Metazoa; phylum Mollusca; class Bivalvia; order Mytilida; family Mytilidae; genus Mytilus; species Mytilus edulis. The sequence goes on along the minus strand of NC_092345.1, from coordinate 26,169,042 downwards.
AACACAAACAACAAAGAAATCTACTATCAAATTGTTAATTATCATGAATTGTTCAAAATTTTCTAAAGAATTAATGTATTATCCGACTACCGCATAAAGGTGAATATATGATAGACAAGGTACATTGTTTAACGAAACAACTGATAGACATTTTAGCAAAAAAAACTAGATGGAGTGAAATGATGGTAAATTCTAATTGTAATACGAACAATTTTATCAAATATGTAATTTGTTATTCGATATTTTTACCTCAGCGATCAAATTATCAATATCGATAATAAAAATAGAGTTAAAGCTTTGAGATGTAATTTTGTCTTAAGTGTATGATATCACATGAACTCCTTGTCATCAAACGCCAAAGAACAAATATCAATTGTCAAAATTTGCATCTGATGCTTCTAACGAACTCATCAGAGATAACAGGCTTGCAATTTGATGCACCATACACCCCGTTTCGTCTACATAAGACTCATCAGTGGCTCTCAAATGCAAACACTCGGAAGACCAAATCATATTTGAACAATCCAAGGCATTCTGATAATGCATGCTATCTATTTAGGTATTCGGGGACATCATTGCACCATAACCAGCGCTTTGATAATAGTTTAAATGATACGCTTGGTACCTTTGATAGTATGACACTCTTGTATTTCACCAGCACTAATAAGCCCTGCCTTTGATGCTAATTTACGATTCACGAATTAAGTTGCATCATATTCATTATTTATCAGATTTAAAATCAATTAACGATTGGTTTTTTCCAGTGATTTAAACATCAGTTAACTACCATTTTTTTAGAGTTATCTAAATCTCAGTGAACTACTGTTTTTTTTCCAGTGATTTAAACATCAACGAACTACTATTTTTTCAGTGATCTACTGTTTATTTCAGTGATTTAAACATCAACGAACTACTGTTTTTTCAGTTATTTGTAAACCAGTGAACTACTGTGTTTTCAGTGATTTAAACATCAACCAACTACTGTTTTTTCAGTTATTTAAACATCAACGAACTACTGTTTTTCAGTTATTTGTACATCAGTGAACTACTGTTTTCAGTGATTTAAAGGTCGTGGAACTACTTTTCTTTTGTATGACATTATTTTGTTTTTTTCCTGCTATCAAGGGGAATGTTTAATTTCCGATTTCAGTTAAAGTTAACGAGTGAATATTTATATGATTTATAAAGCGCGAGGTTTGACTAGCCACAAAAACAGGTTCAACCCAACATTTTGTCTTAAAAAGTCCTGCACTAAGTCAGGAATCTGGCAGTTGTTATCTAATAGTTTGTTTCTATGTATCACTTATAGGGTCTTTGCATCGGAACTAAACACATTTATTTAAAAACCAGTTGTTGGCATGACACGGGTTATGTTCTTTTCATATATGTTATGATGGTATGATACTAAACCCCTAACGGGAAGGAGTGTGCCTGATATTCATATGATGAAGACATAATCTTTCAATCAGTCTAATTGAAGTATGGAGCTGGCATGTCAGTTGACTGCTAGTAGTCTGTTGTTATTTATGTATTATTGTCATTTTGTTTATTTTCTTTGGTTATATCTTTTGACATCAGACTCGGACTTCTCTTGAACTGAATTTTAATGTGCGTATTGTTATGCGTTTACTTTTCTACATTGGCTAGAGGTATAGTGTGAGGGTTGAGATCTCATAAACATGTTTAACCCCGCCGCATGTTTGCGCCTGTCCCAAGTCAGGAGCCTCTGTCATTTGTTAGTCTTGTATTATTTTTAATTTTAGTTTCTTTTGTACAATTTGGAGTTTAGTATGACGTTCATTATCACTGAACTAGTATATATATTTGTTTAGGGGTCAGCCGACGGACACCTCCGGGTGCGGGAATTTCTTGCTGCATTGAAGACCTGTTGGTGACCTTCTGCTGTTGTCTGTTCTGTGGTCGGGTTGTTGTTTCTTTGACACATTCCCCATTTCCATTCTCAATTTTATGTTGCCTTGTCGTTTGTTTTTGTTTCACTTTAGTGTTCCTGTTGGTTCGTTGTTTCCGTCTTATAGTTGACGTATTTCACTCTTATATTTGATGTGTTCCCTCTTATAGTATAATACCCTCGGTATTAGTTTGTAATCCGGATTTGTTTCCTCTCAATCGATTTATGACCTTTTAACAGCGATAGACTACTGTTGCCTTTATATGATATCATTTTCAATTGATCTACAGTATTCCCCTTTTAAACCAATAAAATGATGCACCTTTATAACACCAACTTCCAAAATGCATGTTACTACCAAAGTATACATAAATGTCTCGCTCTCAAATACTAAACAAAAATACTTCCAGAGTCTGTGAAAGTCACCGTTCATCTACAACATACCAAAATTCATAACCATACTCTATCGATGTTCCCTTGTTACCATCTTATGGTATTTATATATCTCAACTTGTTCGATTCGCTGGTGCATGTAACAACGTATTTGACTTTACCAAAATAAATCTACGAATTACAGAAAAAATATTACACCAGGGTTTTCGATATCACAAACTAGTCAAAACATTGACTAAATTTTATCCTCGGTACAAGGACATCATTCGTAAATATAAATCAGCATGCAGTCACCTTTACGTTCAGGTATTTATTATCCAATCTTTTATGGTAATATTCTTTACAAAGCACAAAAATGTCGGCATTCACCTCAAAAGCCAAACAAACCTTTAAAAAGACTCATTAAGAAGGAATGTAGTTACGATACTGTTGTCATTTCATTAAAGATGGCATATTCTGGTGTTAATATTGATTCACTCATAGGGTCTTGGCATCGGAAAAAAACCCTCATTTATTCTAAAAACTGTTGTTGGCATGATACCGGTTATGTTCTTCTCGTATATTTCCGGAAGGTATGATACTAAACCCCTAACGGGAGGGATTGTGCTTGATTTTCATATGAAGACATAACCTTTCAATCTGTTTAATTCAGGTCTGGAGCTGGCTTGTTAGTAAATGCTAGTAGTCCTTTGTTAATTTATGTATTATTGTCATTTTGCTTAGTTTCTTTTGTTATCAATTCTGATATCGGACTCGGACTTTTTTAAATTGTAAAATGAGTTTCACTGTATGTATTACTATGTGCTTGTTTTGTCTACATTGGCTAGAGGTATTGTGGGAGGGTTTAAATCTCGTCGTATTTTTGCGCTTGTCCCAAGTCAGGAATCTCTGGCCTTTTTTTTATTTAATCCTGTATGATTTTTAATTTTAGTTCATTTATATGTTTTGGAGTTTAGTATGGCCTCTATTATCACTGAACTAGTTCACATTTTTGTCGAGGGGCTAGCTGGAGAACGTCTTTGGGTGCCGGATTTTCTTGCTGTGTTGAAGACCCATGTTTTTGCTCTTTGGTCGGGTTTTTGTCTCTTTGGCACATTCCCCATTTCTATTCTTAATTTAATAAGTACTTGAGTTTCTTATATTCCTGTATTTGTTATGTCATTCGTTTTTTCCAATGTGCATTTCCGCAAAAAAACATTTGACGACTGTGTTCAATGACTCAGAATTTCTAACTTTCCGATTTCGTCAAATTCTTTTAATCACATGCAAATGCTTTGTAGCTGAATGTTTTTTTATTGTATCATTTTATAACATTATATCTTATGATAAATTTTAATTCAAACTTGTGTATCGTTTCTTTTGTTGACTAGTATACATGCCAAGACAAATCTCAAATGTGTGTTGAAAAAGAATGATTTAAGCCTGGTATTTTTTTTTTTATTTATCTTATTTAAATAAAGACATCAGTAGTATACCGCTGTTCAAAAGTCATAAATCACATGAGAAAAAAAAAATCCGGGTAACAAGCTAAAACTGAGGGAAACACACCAACTATAATAGATAAACAATGAAACAACAGAAACACTAAAGTGATTTAATAAATACAATGCTATTTAATGGCAAGAAAATTAAATATTGATTATGCATATATCATTATAAAAGAGGGACGAAAGATACCAAAGGGACAGTCAAACTCATAAATCCAAAACAAACTGACAACGCCATGGCCAAAAATGAAAAAGACAAACAGAAAAACAATTATACACATAGAAAACTAAAGAATAAGCAACACGAACCCCACCAAAAACTAGGGGTGATCTCAGGTGCTCCGGAAGTGTAAGCAGATCCTGCTCCACATGTGGCATCCGTCGTGTTGCCTATGTGAATAAAAATCCGGTAAATAGTCTTATTCGGTAGGTCACATTTAAGAAAGGGAAGGGGATTGTAGTTACGACGTAAGGAACATATCCGATATCATTTGTGAAACGGTTATTCCATAACGGTCAACCAACTCGTGATGGCGTCCGTAAAATTTACGATGAGATGATTTCAACTTCACCATTTGGAACTCTTGGTTTAATAGCTTCCTTGTGAGCAGTAACCCTCTATCAAGAAAATCATGATAGGAAATGCAAGCACGGGAATATCGTATCAATTGGGAGATATATACCCCGTATGCAGGTGCTGCTGGAATGTTGCTACTTAGAAATGGAAAGTTCACAATTGGAAAGCTGAAATCATCTCTTTTGTCGTAAAGTTTTGTTTTCAACCGACCCTCATTGTCAATTTCTAGATGTAAGTCAAGATATGAAGCCGACTTAACTGTATCTGTAGTATCCTTTATCTCCAATTCGATGGGATAGATGCGTTCCACATAGTCACCAAATTTTGAATTGTTTAGTGAAAGAACGTCATCTATATAGCGGAAAGTAGAGTTAAAGGATATTGCTAACTTCTTATCTTTCTTTCTAAGAAGTTCCTGCATGAAGTCAGCCTCATAATAATAAAGAAACAAGTCGGCAAGTAGAGGGACACAGTTTGTTCCCATTGGGATGCCGACAGTCTGTTGAAAAACACGTCCTCCGAACGTTATAAATATGTTGTCAATCAAGAAATCAAGCATCTTGATAATTTCGGTTTCAGAGAATTTTTTGTTTGAATCAGAGTGATTCTTTACAAAGTATGATTTATCCCTCCCTAAGACAAGATACTTGTATCTACGTTGGCCATTCTTTTTTATGAAGCAAAGTAATACCAACTCTTTCAATTTGTCTTTTAGTTTGGAATGTGGAATACTTGTGTAAAGAGTAGAAAAGTCAAATGTTTTAATACTGTTACAAGATGAAAGAGAGTTAGATTGTATGTACTCTAAAAGATCTTTGGAATTTTTAAGCATCCACATTTGATTCACGCCACCTCTAGAATAGGCAGTTTCACAATAACTTTGAAGCCCGTCTTTGATTGCTGATAAAATAGATGTTAATAATTTAGAAAGAGGTTTCGTGGAGCACTTGGAAGACCCAGCAATATACCGTTGTTTGTAAGGACACTTATGTAGTTTAGGTATCCAATACAGTGATGGAAGATCCAGTTCTTCATCTTTGGTTGAAATACCAAAGGAAAAAAGAACAGACTTATGATTATCCAGGATTTCCTCTTTGGTAAGTGTCGTGAGGGTATATGTTGAGTTTCCAAGTGAATTGTCTATACCTAATTCTTTTATCAAGCAATTAATGTAGTGACTTTTACAGACAAAAACGATGTTATTTGGGGCTTTGTCTGCGGGGACAACAACATATTTATCATGGAGGTCGGATAAGTGTTTAGCAACATTTGGGTCTTTAAAGATTGACGTAGCATGAGCATTGATGGACCCATTCAGTTTCTTAATTCTGATTTGTATTAACGACCATTCGGATAGAGTGTCTACGTCTTCCTTTTCACGTTTAGCACATTGCCTGGCATAATCCTCGACTGAGTCCATCAAAATTTTAAAGTTGTATTTCCAATTGATGGATTTAGTAATTGAAAATTTTAGTAGCAATAGGTTTGGTATAGGTATAAGAAATTATTGGTACAGACTTGTCTTTGAAATAAGGAGGTATTTTCGATTGAACTAATTTATGATGAAGGATATTGCCTAGGGTAACGCCATCTATATATATTATACAACGCAAATTTTACATTACTTATTACTATATGACATTTTTAAAGCATGTTTAAAAGATTGTTTACTCATGTTTACATATAAATACATCATATCTTACATACAACGAACCTTTTCACTTTCAGGTTTGACGCAGGGTTTTATATGGTCAGTTTTTTTTATCCTACAAGGGTATTAATTTAATAGAGAATTTACAATCATTTTTTTCGTCTTCATATACGTAGGACTCAAATCTATGGCGGGTTCTAAATCTATGACAGAGTCCTAATCTATGGCAAATGTGACGTTATAAACGCCAAACAACTTAAGTTTATGGCAGATGTTTGTTTACACCAAATCAATGGCAGATCTGGGGGAAAGAGTAACATATAACGTCACAATTAAATGACGACATACAACATCATCGCCGCCGCTATCAATGGTGGAACCCATAGATTTGAACCCTATTCAAGATGAAAGTAATTCCCTGACAACAATTTGCGGGTGGTTTAAAGGAAGATGTGACCTATTTTCCCGAAGAGGGACAAAATAAGCTGTACCGGATGAAGCCTGCGATGAAAAAGGGCACCACTATTTTCAGTACCGGATATTTCAGAAAGGAGTTTTAGTAGTAGTTTACTGTCTACGGCTAGCACAGTTTATAAAGTGGAAGATAAAATTACCGGATTCAAATTTGATTTAAATCGTCATCAAATAAGAAAAAGATGTATTAACGATATCGTTGAAATAAATATTATTTGAAAATTCAAACTGTTCATTTTTATTTGTTGCTTTTTTTTTTATATATAAAGCGGCCTTCTTGTTTGTTAAAGAACTTATCAGCATGTTTCACAAGTATAGTCTATGGTTGAATGTAATTGAAGCATAACTGTTTCCGATAAAGTTAATTTGTTCAATAATTTCAAGAATATTTGCATCATTGTATTTCTGTTAAAGTAAACTCATTACCAAATGTAAAATATTATGATATGAGAACTTACGGTGATTTGATCTTCGTCTTTACTTATGCAATGATTCCTTTTAGGAAAACTACGTACTACTTATCCTTTTATACATTGGCATTATCTATGAAAATTACTCGTCACTTTTTATTGGTCTTTATTATAATTATAGACATTATATCTATTTATCCTGCAATTGGGTGTCCTACTATACAGATACAGCCCACAGATATCGCTATGCTGTATCTGTATACTATACAGATATCGATTTAAAGCTCCGCCCACTGCCGGACTGAGTATTGTTTGAACCTGTGTGACCTCAGAATGTGTATTCCAGTTGCAATCCAATGACGATGACAATTGTCGATTTCAAAACTTGAATGTGTACGAGTGTGTTACAAAATCAACCATGTCAATTTCAGCATGCATGTTTAGTGAATATCAAGTCTGAAGCGTAGAACAACTTGTACACTTCTGTTTCAAATTTGGCAATGTTTTGTTATTTGTTTTTATTGTTGAAATTGGTTGTTATGTTAAAATAGATAATTATTCACCTTGAGCGATGTATTATTATTGACCATTCGAGATTCTTTTTTGCGAACCCGTCTTCAGCGTAATGTGTGATTTTGATATTACTACGCGGGCCTCAAGGGATTACAAATCGAAAATAAATGTTAAATATGTTAGTTTTTGTGTCTTTCAAAACACAAACAATATACAGAATTAATTGCAGGATAAAGACAATAACTGTTTAGTGTCTTTAAATATCAGCTGTATTTGTACTCGGCTCGAAACAGGTGTAGTAGCTCGCTAAAAGCTCGCATACACCTTGTTTCCTAGCCTCGTACAAATACAGCTGATACTTAAAGACACTAAACAGTTATTGTCTATGTAATCACTAGTCTATGATAGGTCAATATCATTTGCTAAGAAATAACAATATCAATATCAAACCAAAAATACCCGTCTTTAAAATATGTCATTTCTAGCTTCAAATATACCTATGACAAGTACAGATTGGGAATTAATTAAAGACCAACTATCAAAGATCGGTTTTCAACATTTAATATTCCAAATAACAAACAATTGGAGAATCATGAATTATGAATATTATAAAAAACTTCTATGAAAAACGATTTCATACCACATCGTAATATATCTATGACAAAATTTCTCAAAGGTTAATGATTATACAGTTTTATATTTCCAACATTTTTTATTACATAAAGAAAATAATTAGAAGGCTCAAACCTCTGTTATTTCTTGAAGATTTTTGCGCAATTAAACTTGGGTCAATTTCCTACAGAAATAAGCAACTGTGAACTACCTTAATTTTATAATAACTGATCATTCAACGAGAATTCACTGATAAAAATATACATTTGTACATGTAGCTCTCCCTTAAAGTTTTGTTAAACTAAAAAAAGTTATTTTTTAGAATCACCAATACCAACTTGTAACTCCTACAAGATGCTACTACAGTGAGAATGTATTATCTTCTATCAAGTAAACATAATATAGAAGAAGAAATCACTTTTGTTTATATAGCATTGTTTTCGATCACACTTTGTTTGAATTAATAGTTTTCTTTAATCTATTTAGAAAAAGTGTTGCTGAATTAGATATGCGGTTTATGTCTTGATAAATTGGACCAAAGACCCAATAACTAAAAAAATGTTCATTTAACATTAAGAATATAGCTGAAATCGAATTTATAAAATGTCTTAAGTAGCAAATCAACTCTTTAACGAGAGCCGTGGTGTAGTGGTTAGTGCATCAGACTACTAACACAAATGTTTCTGGTTCGATCCCAGCTCCGGGGAGAAAAAATCAGGGACTGATTTTTCGGCTCCCACTTGACACCATTTGCGAGTATGGTCTTTAGCAGGCTAATGCGCTACAAGACAGCACTCACACCCGTAAAGTGGAAAGTGGAAATTAACATAAATTGAAATAACGTGTTTCCCAATCTACTATAAACACATATGTTTAAACTTAAACTTAACACTTTCACGAACAAGAAAAAATGCAATGCAATGCAATCTCACACAAATTCATACCCATAATGTTTATTTGTAACCGTATAGTAGTTGGAAACACCAAAATTTTTCGAAAAGACATTATAAATAAGAGGTGTTGAATTTCACTTGAAATCATTTTAGTGGTGTTTTAGACTCTGTGGACACAAGAAGCATATCTCCTTGGCAGATGTGACGAAATCAATATTGCATTCTGCATTGATAAGCAGCGCATAATAAATATGCATATGAATATTTCTACAGATGGTAAATAAGGACATTTTTTTCTCAAAATCTTGTTAGAACATCTACACCAACCGGTGAAGCCATACAAGTTTTGTCAGAAAAAAATTCCACCTTTTAGGAGCAAGACAGTATGACATTTTCTCATTCACTCCAGATTACATAATTTGTTATAATTATATTCAAACTAACATCAGATATATGATATATAAAAGTATACAGCTTTATCAGTAACACGGGTACAAAATTAATGACCTTAATTGTTTATATTCGTATCTAATAATCAGGGTCATCAATAACAATATGATATTACAAATAATAAATTTGGATATATATTAACAAAGCTTCTCATCTGGACATAAAAAAATGGATTTGTTAATAAGCCTCGTAATTTTGTATTGTTTTGGATATAGTGAATGCATAGCAGAGACAACAAAATATTTAGATAGTTGCTCAGATGTCGGTGGAAAGAATTCATTTTTCACGATGGACGAAAATACAGAAGTAGGTTACGTTATGTACAACATCAGCAATATTGACAACTCTTTGTTTTACGTTAGTCCTGGCGCACCTATATCTACGATTATTAATAATAACTTTGGAATTATTAAATTGACAGAACCGCTTGATTATGAAAATCATACACTGTACACATATAGCCTAGTGTGTAAATACAAATATGATATGAGTATAATAGTCCGAAATATTATTGAGGGGAGATTATCATTCGAGAATTCAATATACACGTCGTCTACATTAAGCATCAAAACCGTTGGATCAGTAGTCATTCCCAGTATCAGGATCCTATACACAGATGCCGATCCGAGTGACATTAGATTTAATATGACACAATCGGAATTTTTCTTATCATACATCAGACCGGGTATATTCCAATTACAACAAAGGAAACGTTTGGTAAATTCTGTGTACAAGTTTCACCTAACTGTATACCTAGAAGGCTTTCCGGAAAACAACGACACAGCGTCAATTGTTATCAACGTTATCGACAACGATCTGTCAAATGTTTCTGAAAGCTGCAAGGAAGCCATTTATATAGATCTTACTATCGTATTCGCAATCTCAACAGGAATTCTCCTACTTCTACATGTAGTTGAAATCCGATGGTTATATCGGTTACATAAAGTAAAACGTTCAAAGAAAACTAACAAATTTACTACAAAACAAATCTTTGTGTGATAACAAATTTTCTCTCTACACATCACCCCCCAAAAACATACGTTTGCTTGCATTGCTTACCAAAAGAATAAGTCATATTATTTGAACTGGTTAGTTTTGTTTAATATGTATGGTTATTAGTAGAATAAGTTTATATCAACATAAAAAACAGAGACATATAACATTGTTATCATGTGAAGTGTCCAAGATGTTTTTGTTACGAATAACATCTATACACAAACCATTTCAAAAGCACATACAATATCATGCTAGACAAGATTGAATATTTTAAGTTACAAATTATAAGACGATTTAGCAACTAGAAAATGAAGAATGAAACTGATGTTTAAGTTTAAATGTTATGTGTAAAATTATATCAAATATGAAAATTGTTATTCGATATTTATTTTTATCTGAAAGCTCATCATATCAAATGAATATTATACTTTGTAAATAGAGGTAAACCAATAAAAAGTAATTTTCAAATTAAAAGTGTTAGATAAATAAATGAGTGATAGAATACAAACCATACAAAAAGTTCACTGAAACATTTGTTATTGATCAAACTCTTTCCATCCAATGCGAATGAACATACATCCATTGTTAAAATTTGCATCTAATTCGTTCAACAAACTCAACCAATATACCATGATTATACACCGATGCCCGTTTCGTAATCAGAGGCTCTTGATTCAAAACATTTGGTAGACCAAATAAAATTCGACAAGTGACACGCATGGAGCAGGACCTGTTAACCTTGATATTATCTGAGTTCCTAGTTGGGTACATTTTGCTTCATTTTTAAGGTTTCTGTGTTTTGATTTGTTTACTGTCGTTTTTTGTTATGGCGACGGCACCGTGCATCGACGGATGTTCTTGGAAAATCTCTTTGGTATTTTCTGTCTCTCCATTGATAAATCATCCCTGAAAACAATACATAAATTTATAAATTACTTTGAGGAAGTGATTTAATCTTATTTTAGTCGTCAATAACATTTAAAGAACTCAATGAAATTAACATGACAAGGTAGTACCGTATCAATGTATTTTGATGAGGAGCTTGAACTTTCAAATATATTTAATAATGCATGTTATCTTTTCTAAGTATTCTGCACATTATGTGACTGCTAGTTAGCCAGCGTTTCGGAAATAGTTTCAATGTAACTTGTTGTATCTTTCCTAGTATGAAACACTTGACCTCGATGAACTCAATGTCCTATTGGTGCTCAGTTTTTGTTTGTTGCAATGATCTGTATCTTCGTCATTGCTTAATGAGATTGAATATCAGCAAAATTCTATTGCCTAAATTGCAAATTTACAAATAACGTAATTGTACTAAACCATACATTCAATCTGCAATTGCGCAAGGAAAATGTTACTGTAATCGTTTTTTGCTGTACTTTTTGGACCCTGTTTGTTTTTTAACAGTCAAATATCTTTTAATGTTGGCTTTTCAAACTTTTATACTGGAGTTGAGGGTTAATCTAGAGTCTCAAATAACAGAAAACAGGTAGGGCCATGTGTGTTTACGAATCAAAAACTTGATAGAAATAGAGAGTAGTATGATGACGTACATATTATAACCAATTGTTTCACTTTATCTTTTTTTTTTATTATGCCTCGAGGAACCTACCTTGAATTAATGATATTACATCAGAATTTTGATTAATTTATGCCTCGATTTTAAGGTCACTATATTGATTAATATATGGTGCATCAAATTAAGTGTTTTCGTTATGTATAAGTTGTTGTTTTGGACAAAATATTTATAACGGTTACAATAACAAATTAAGATACCGAGATGATTATGTCAAAAGGACAATAAAACATAAAAGTTGCATTCCGATGTAAGTTAAAGTCCAGGTATGAAATTCATCACATCAACGTATAATTATTCCGGATACACTGCATTTGACACATTTTTCTGTGAAAACATGACGTTTATACCGACAAACATAACATAGAGTGAAAAAAGACATGATATTTAAGAAAAACCAAGAGCGATGATTTAATGAATTTACCCTCATCAGGAACGCGCCAAGCAGAATATTTTAGGCAAAGCTGTAGAAGAACCGAAATATTCAAAGAGCTTTATGACCAAAACAAACCTTTCTATATTATTCTAAATCCATCTATGTTCAATTTTCCTGAGGCAGTTAAATCCTTCGTTTCTTAAAAATGACGTATTATAAAACTGAAGAGTAAACACTAATGGTTAGACATTACACACTATAATAAAAATAGAGTATAATATCTGGTGCTTCTAAAGAGAAAACAAATGTCTGTGTATGCGACATCCATTGCCATATTCAAAGATGAAATAAAGTTACATGTTCAATCTTTCAAAAGTATCACATGCAAAGACAAAGTTGTACACTGTTCAAGCAAAAGTAGCAAACGAGTGCATTTTAGGGTTTACGGCTCAATATTGTGTGAATCAGGCGAGTTTAGGAATTGAAGAATATAATTCAGTAAATTTACATGCTAACACATTAAATGAACTGACATGGTCTTAGGATTCTGTAAAAAAAAAATTCAACTCCTTAGTCAAGTTGAACATATATCAATTCGTCTGTAAAGTTGCGGTCATTTTTGGGTCATAAACCTCTTAAAATATTTTGCTTTTAAATATTCGGCTTTGAGCGTCCCTGATAAATGTTAATCCAGAAAAACGCTTCGGACATGGCATTTATATAGTATTTTCTTCTCCATCTTTATACCAATATATTGCTGCTGATAAACTATAGGTCCCGAAGATATCATCAGCCCGTACTGAAATAATTAATAACGATCCTTTTTAAATGTCCATTTATATAAATTTATAACTTAAGCTCTCAACTCCAGCAGATAAAGTTGGCCTTCAATTGATTTTGCTAATATTTTTAAGTCAATTTGGATGATTTTTTAAAGTCAATTTGGGTTATTTTTAAGTCAATTTGGGTTATTTAACTCGTTAGCTTTCCGTATACATCTTTTGCTTGAGAATTTTTGGTTTTGAACGTTCCCGATGAATGAGGATCCATCTAATGTCTCGTGACTTCCATAAAGTATTGTTTTCATTTTTTCAAATTAATAGTGTTATTGTATTCCCAAGTTTAAACCCAATATAGTTGATGACTTTTCGCTCTTGAAATATTCATATTAAAAAAAATAGCCTGTAAAGACAAATACATTTTTTTGGAAATAGGCTTATATAAAAAATACCCTGTATATTGAAATAAAAAAATTTCTATTTGGAAATTCAAGGTGTTTGTCGACACCTCTTCAATCTTTTCATCTTTGTAATGTTAACCTCTCTGGCAACGAATTTTGTTGATTGTTAACAAAATAATAATGAAATTTTCTTGTATTTTTCTACAACATTATGTAATAGTTTTACTTTCTAAGTCACAAAGATGCATTAGCTCAAACACATTTAACATCTTTTTTCTAACAATATACATGCATTTCAATTAAATAATGACACTAACTGCAATTAAAGTAAATTCTTAAAAATTGTAAGTGTTATTTTTGACAAATACAACTAAAAATATAATATGTTTCTTTTTATGACTCAAACAAATATTTTATTTTATCAGAAAAACACTAAACAAACATATGTTTTTCAAACTTTGACATTAAAATTAAATTAAAATGGTTTCCTGCTTTTTTTCTAAATATTTCCCGCTTCCTTGACAATAATGAGAGAACAAAGAAAAACATAATAAATACAGAGATATTCAGAAAAAAAGTATTCGCATAAATATCTAACTTCAAAGTATTTTCAAAAATTGGTTCAGAAAAACTGACAAAATCAAACAACCAACGAAACAAATGAAAAACAACTGTTATTTCCGGACTTGGTACAGACATTTTCCGGAAAAAAATATGGGCTAAGAATCATCACTTAAAGATAAATATATATAGTTGGAATTTTAATTTCCTCACAAGGGACGGTAAAATTTTTTACCAGTAATAATAAAAAAAACCCATCCTAAGCCACCAATACATTAGAGAAGTTTTTGTTTTTAGTGTTTGAAAGCAAAATATTGTGACTTTTATTATTTTCAAACTTACACTAACTTTTGAGGGAATAATACGATGCAATATGACGTATCATATATGAGAAAAATCTGCGTTTCCACAAGTTTTTCAATTAATCTAAGGCCTTTAACATACTGTTGATACGTAAACGACCATTCAGTCAGGAATTAACAGTTTTTTTCATATATTTCGTTGGTTGACATAGTTTGATAGTTGATTGATTGGTGTTTGCTTTACGCCATCTCAACACAAAAGGGGTAATCGGTCATGAGGTATTATATTTAACAGATTGGCAAATACATCGTTTTTAATCAACAAGGGCATTACCGGAATTCGAAACTTGGAAATACACTAACCCTACTATGTTATTGAACATAGCTTGAACCAAAAAAAATCCCTACAACTTATTGTAGTGGAAAGGATAAAAAGGGTCATCGTGCAGAAAGAATCAACACAATCGACCAGAACTACATATCGCATACTGCATTAAATGCCAAATTTTGATTGATTAGTACTAGGAAGATTTTGTATTTTCTTCCTTGGTTTATATTCTAGCAACAGAAAATCAAACAAAGCAACGAAATGTCTGGATCGAAATTAGGTAGAGTGGGGTGATCATTTTCGCCATATCTTTCCATGTTTTCTACAGTTAATGTTCAGGGGTGGTGTTCTCGAAAGTATCCTAAGATTCGTCCTAAGTCATAGATAAGGCCAATTTTAGGATGGATTTAGGATCGACTTAGGACACTCTTAAGTTGTGTCTCGAAGCTATCTCAGACACATCTTATGTTAAGACGTCCTAAATATATATCCTACTAGAACACACCCGTGATTTCGCGGGTCCGTGACTGAATTAAAGTATATAACTTTGCGCAAGCCTTATTTTAGTATTAGTATTGTCATCTGATAAAGTCATGCCGATTATAAGATACACAGTTTTCTCTGTTTTCAAATCTTTCTGTTTGAACCCGTCGAACTGGAACTTATCAATTATTGGTAATATTAATTATTTGGAAAACAAAAGGTCCTGGAATGGAGTATTTTTTAATCAACAGCATTGTCCTATATAAGTTATAAATAAAGTTGAATTCTTTGATTCGCTGTTTTACGTCATGCCCGCTAACAAATTGAAAACTGTACCTATACGCCTTATTTTTAGTCCAGATGTTTAGTATTCGTATTGTTATCTTAGAAAGTCTTACTGATTAAAATACTACAATTTAGTAGTGTCAATCCTGTGATTATGACCCGATTATATAGCATATTAATCCTGAATACACCGTTTGGTGGTGGGCCTGTCAGATGCGGAACTTACAGATAAGGTAATAGGTAACAGGTGAATATACTATTGGTTTCGGTATCGGACTCGATCCGGAACTTCTTAATTATTGGCAATATTAATTACGTGGAAAACAAAAGGGCCTTGAGTGGTGTAATTTTTAATCTACACCTTTGTATTATATTAGTTATATATAAAGTTGAATTCTTTGATTCGTCGTTTTTACGTGATGACGGCTGACAAATTGGACCTCGTAATTTTAGTATTATAGATGTGCGAAATTCTAAATAGTAAAAGTAATTGTTTGATAAAACATTTATTAAAGACGAAACCATATGATAAAATTGTTTACGAAATTTTGTAATAACATGTAAATTTATAAAATGCTTGATTTCAAATGTAATTATAAAATAATATCAAAAAGGATCGTGATTTAAACTGGAAAACAATTTGTTTTGACATGAGAATAATCACCGTGTAGAACGCCACATGCGGGGTATCGGCTATATTTGACATGGGGTGGCAATTTTGAAGCGACGAAAAAATAACAAGGTAAGTTCAAGCATCAAAATTTCTTATTTTTAGAACTCTCAGTACCATATAATGTATTGCACGGAAGGAACTGCAACATAATCTATTTCCTGAAAGCAGAAGCAGTCGTTTTCAGTGCTCAGTTTTCTCAAACACCTCGCCCTACTTTTCCGTGTTGCAGATTTTGAGACTTTATATGCCAATTTCGGTATAAAAACTACTTTACAAAGCTACACTCCGTAACATTTATATAGAATTGTATTCCTCTCATTGACTTATACCAAATACCAGTTTCTTAGGTAAAATCAATTGGTTTTAAAATTGTTATTCATCAAAATATAAAGTGTCGCTCGGGGTGTCAGATTTTGCGTCGCAAGGGGTAGAGGCTTGTCATAAGAAAATACATATTTGCATGTAAATTAGCCTTCATATGATACAATTTATTTCAAACACATCTACTTTACCATGACAAAACTAGGATTTTTCATTTTGCCTGTTTTTGGACTTATAAAAGATATGCTTTTGATTTCATTCACATCTACTTTACCATGACAAAATAAGGGTTTTTCATTTTGCCTGTTTTTGGTCTTACAAAACATGTGCTTTTGATTTCATTCATAGTAAAAAAAATGGCTCAAAATATTTAGTTTCCAAGCTGGTAAACGATTTCTTTTCCTTTTCAGTCACTGTCATGGTAAAAAAAAAAGGCAAGGCTATGGCTCAATAAACCAAAACATGGTGGAAAATCACAAAACAGTCCTCAATATAATAAAATTAACGGTATCAATTTTCTTGCACCAGATGCGCATTTCGACAATACATGTCTCTTCAGTGATGCTCGTGGCCAAAATATTTGAAATCCAAAGCTTATATAAAAGATGAAGAGCTATAATCCAAAAGGTTCAAACAGTATAACCAAATCCGTGAAAGGAATCAGAGCTTTGCCAGAGGCCTCCACCAGCCAAAATGCATCATAGTTCATCACCAGGTTCATTTAAAAAGCACTCGTGTACGCCATCAAAAACCATCACTCCTAACAGAATTAGAACACTCTCTCCTATGAAACACTCACCGGCATCTTTTTCAGCGAATGACAACACAACTTCAAGTAATCCTGAAGACGATGATACTACAATTGTCAATGACAAAACAACGACTTGTACACAAATATACAACGGAACAGGTTTACAAGAAAATATGATTCAAGACAGTTATTTCGTTCGTAATCGCCCAGCTAAAACTGCATACCTTAAGTTTGTAATTTGTCATCATAACAGTGTAGGTGTGTTTGAATTAAAAAGTATCAGATAACGATCGATTTATAAGAAAATGTATTTTTTTTATGACAAGCCTCTACCCCTTGCGACGCAAAATCTCACACCCCGAGCGACACTTTATATTTTGATGAATAACAGTTTTAAACCCAATTAATTTTAACTAAGAAACTGGTATTTGGTATAAGTCAATGAGAGGAATACAATTCTATATAAATTATACGGATGTTAGCTGTGTAAAGTAGTTTTTTATACCGAAATTGGCATATAAAGTCTCAAAATCTGCAACACGGAAAAGTAGGGCGAGGTGTTTGAGAAAACTGATCACTGAAAACGACTGCTTCTGCTTTCAGGAAATAGATTATGTTGCGGTTCCTTCCGTGCAATACATTATATGGTACTGAGAGTTCTAGAAATAAGAAATGTTGATGCTTGAACTTACCTTGTTACTTTTTCGTCGCTTCAAAATTGCCACCCCATGTCAAACATAGCCGACACCCCGCATGTGGCGTTCTACACGGTGATAATGAATTCGTAGTGTCATCGTATCGTAAAACACGAAGTTCAAAGTTTAAAAGCATGCACAATTCTGTATACGAGTTAATAACCGATGGTGCGTTTCATTTCATGTTCATCTTCACATACAAAAATTGAGAAAAAAGCATGCAAAAAGTTAGGATGAAGATATGATGATCGTAAGACACCTAATTGGGTGTCCTAAAGTTAGGAGGGAAAATGTGATATATCCTAAGATAAGAGAGCTTCGTGAACACGACTAAGAGCAAAGACTTGTCATAAGATGGTCTTAGGACACGTCCTAATCCTAAGATAGCTTCAAGAACACCATCCCAGGTCTATATGTTTTTGAAGTATACTGATATTTTTATACGAAGATAACTTCAAAAGCAAAATATTCTTACGCTTGAAAACTTGTTTGTTTGAAAATAATCATCTGAAAAATTAGATCAAAGGGTGTTTGAAATTGTCTGATGTTTTGTCTATGGGGGACACATATTCGCCGTTTTTATACATCTACTTAGATCCAAATAACTTCAGCTTAAAACAATATTTTTTAAATCAATTTCATTATAGACGGCAATAGCAGACATTTCATATGTGTACAAAACTAAAATGTAGGGCGATCAGTTAAACAGGTCGAGAACTCTAGATTTTCTGACGTCAGAATATATTTGCATAGTAATTTCCAAAACACAAGGCCAATATGGCCTTGAAAAACTGACCAATCGACTCAATGAACTACAATGCATTATGGGCTACTACGAGTAAACTACTACTTAAAACACGTGGAATTAGTGGGAAAACAGTCCATTAATATATTGTCTGGGACTCTCATTACCCAAGTTTTTATTCTGCAAATATATTTAATGTAAAATATGTAACGTAATCTTCAATTTGCATGCTCAGATTAAAAAAATATTGTTTATTGGCTTCACGATTCGACTTTCTTTTTCGCCTTGCAAAAGTAGTTGAACCGGTTTTGTGCATTCTTATGAATTGAACCTGCATTAATTTCACGACATGACACAGTGAAATATCCAATGAAGTGACCACTGTCCAGTAAGAAAATCATTTGAGCTCTTTTAAAGCTGTATAATGTCATTGCAAAATCATTTCTGCCTAGAAAAACACGAAACTTTCATTGAAACACTTCTTTCTGTACTGATGGTGTATTTTTTATTATCAGGACCTGAACTAATAGTAAGAACATCATAATATTCAGTATGCTAAAAAGAAGTGTTATGAAAGCGGCAGGGGCGGGTCCAGCCATTTTAAAAAGGGGGTCCTAACCCTGGACAAAAGGAGAAGGGTTCCAACTACATGTCCCCATCCAAATGCACTGATCGTCCAAAAAAGGGGGGTCCATCCCCCGGAACCCCCGCCCCCTGGATCCGCCACTGAGCGGGTACGGTATATAGCTCAATACATTTTTTATAGTTTAAATTCATCCATCGATAATATCCGTTTGTTGCTAATTTTATCACAAAATATACCTCAGAGGTTTTTTTATCGTTCGGCTGCTGTCCTGTTGACATATGTAAAATATCTCCAATATTAAAAGTCTCTGGATCATAGTGGGTGCCATATTATCTTTTATTTTTTTTCTAAAACGTGCTTTGTATATAGAAATAAGAAGATGAGGTATGAGTGCCAAATGAGACATCTTTCCAACAAAGACATAATTTAGTAAAGTAAGCAGTCATAGGTCCAATGCTTAAAAGTAAGCTATCAATGACCCTAAAATTACTTGTGTAAAACAATCCAAACAACAACAAAAAAAACAACAAAAAAAAACGGCCCAATTAAATATATAAAAGGACAAGAAATCTATCCCATCAAAAAAAAAAAATATTGTATAGGAGCCTGTATTTCAGTGGTTGTCGTTTGTTTATGTGTTACATATTTGTTTTTCGTTCATTTTTTTTTTGTATATAATTAAGGCCGTTAGTTTTCTTGTTTGAATTGATTTACATTGTCATATCGGGGACTTTTATAGCTGACTATGCGGTATGGGCTTTGCTCATTGTTGAAGGCCGTACGGTGATCTATAAATGTTAATTTCTGTGTCATTTTGGTCTCTTGTGGACAGCTGTCTCATTGGCAATCATACCACATCTTCTTTTTTTTTTATAGATCCAACGCTGCAATTTTCACAAAACATATCAAATTTTTCACCTTGTCGCACATACATATTGATAAAATTATTACAGCTTATTTCTTATGCATGTGGAGCAAAACTTTGGTTAGCTTGCTTGCTTGTTTGTATATTGTACAAAATATAAAATATACAAGTTAAACTATGCCTATATATATATATTGTTGAAAGATGTCAATCTCATTTTCAAAGCTTGTATAAACAACTATACAAACAAAGCAAGCAAGCCAACCAAAGTTTTACTTTGCAGGTTTAAGAAATCAGCTGTAATGATTTTATTCAGTTTGGCAAATGTCCGAGCCCGTTAAAAAGCGAACAAACTGAAACTACAGTTGCTGACTTCACTACCTTAAAAAAAAAGGGAACAGTTTGGAAGTCCCATATACTGAAATGTGACCAACAAAAATACTTATAAATTTTGTTAACACTGCCATGTATGTAAATATTTCTTCGCCTTTTTTACGAACACAAAATTCAAGGATCCCACATTTGCCTTTAATTATCTATACGAACATTGCTGTACTCTTGAATATAAGCACCGGCTGTTATCGACGGCTTACTTTACACCAGTAAGTTTGTCTCATGGGTAGTTGTGTTTTTTCGCTGTTGTTTTGTTGCTTCTGGTGGACAAATACATGAAATCTCTGTGCCATCATCAAACATGTTAATGGCTATATATCGGGTAATTCAAACCCTTTTTTCTTCACATAGAAACAACTCTTCGTTAATCTGAGCATGGAAGTAATACTTTATATCACGAACTATAAATGAGGATACACAAAATGAAAAACTAAGCGAAATTGTGAATCCCGCATTGCACGAAAAAATGTGTTGTATTTCAGTAAATAACACGTGTTCTTGGTTGCTTGTAAACACGTAGTAGTCCATCATGCATTGTGACTCATTTAGTGGATTGGTCAAAAACCTAGGTAAAAATAAATTGCGTCACTGTAAATAAAAAATTACATGTGCGAGAACATAAGTATGCTAATTTATGCATTTCCATATAAGGTAGTGGTCCCGACCTGTTAAAGAGTTACTAAGAAATACTTCTGTGAAATCGGGTTTTTCATTCAGGAAATTGGCCGAAAATCGTTGTCTAATCTACGGTTCTCTGCGGTAAGTGACGCAATTTTGTCGTAGTTTAAAAAATAATCTTATTTGTTATGAAAATTTTATTTACAGGCATATTTCTTTTATTTCAGCCATCCTTTGAAGTTTATACACCTCAAATCATAAAACGGCGAAATTGTGTCCCCGGCGGATATGTGCACCCCAATCTATGTATCAACAGGGCAATAACCATGTTCTGTTCTGGTTAGTTGAGAAACTGAGAAACTGAGACACTGTAACGACCAACGTGTGACGTGTTGATGCCAAAGGAAAAAAACCAAAAATGCAATAACCAAACATAATCAAACAAATAAACAAAACCAAATGATTGAGAAACAGGAAAGTCACAAAAAAAGAAAAAAAAACGGACTGAATAATTTATATTGCGATACCTGAACGTATTCATTTATCTTAACGAAAGTGTATCCTTGTCTGTTACATGTGCCATGCATATAACTTGTATTAGATGGCAAAATAAATGCAGATGCAGCAAAAAAATATGCCATAGATGATAATCTTTTAACCAAAGATATTTTTCTTGGTCAACAAAGAAGAAGTCAGCAATTCACGCACTTTATGTGGTTGATGTGAAATTCAGGAGTAAGTCACTATCAATTTTATACAGATATTACTACAAAGAAAAACAACTATGATTGTTGACGAATGCATTGCTCTTTGATTTTTTTCCCAATTATTGTTTAGAGGAAGAATAAAGGGAAAACATATTTTTAAATATAAACAAAAAGTACCAAAAAAAAATCTGTTTAAGGACTTAATGTTTTAGATTACCCACTGTCAAACAGGTCAATTGGGTTATCTTAAAACAATTAGCGTTAAATTTTTAACTGATAACATAACAACTCAACCAAATTTCGAGCAAATGGATGAAATATTGACTGTAATAAAAATTTGTTGTTTTGGACTTTGCCTGACAGAAACAACAAAGTACCTAAATAACTGCTCTGAAATTATGTTAATACATTTATTACAATTGATGAAAATATAGGTAACGGTTATGTTATGTATGATATAAGTAATGTGGATAACGAGACTTTTTCTGTGGACAAAAATGATTTTGTATCTACAAGACGTAATAGAAACTTTGGAACTATTGAACTAATTAAACCATTAGACTACGAAAAGATTAAGAACTTCCAGTACAACTTGACTTGCAGGTATAGATACTCTATGAATATACAAGTTAGAAATATCATAGAGGGAAGTTTGTCATTTGAGAATTCAACATACAGGGCACATATAACAAGTGATCAAGTTATTGGTTCTGTAGTAATACCAGTTGTGAAAATAAAGTACAGTGATTCAAACCCGAGTGATATAAAGCTTGATGTCAGACAACCGGAATTTGTGTTGTCGTATATAAATCCTGCAGAATATAAACTTCAAGTGAATAAACTTTTAACGAAACGTTCATATCAGTTTAATGTTACTGCTTATCTTGAACAATTTCCGAACAAGACCTGTACAGCTGTTTTCATTATTCGTGTTGGTAAAAATTGTATTCCAAAAATATGTAAAACTTGTGAAAATTGTAAAGTCTGTGAAATTTGTAAAGCTTGTGAAAATATACAAATTTATACGCTTATGAGTGCTGCATTTGGAACATCCACAGCCATTCTTGTACTGATAACAGTAATTACTTGTTATCATTTGTCTCGCACTACTAGAAATGACCCGGAAATTAACGAAAATAATTACGAAACCGTAAACGAATCGTACGAAACGGGAACTGCTGATTTTTTACAAGTCTGCACGTAAATTAAAGAAGATATGTCTTGTCTCTGTAACAATGGTAACTTACTTCTCGAACTAATAATTGATGTTTTCTACATTAGCACTCAATTAACAAGACTGCTTGGAGAAATCAAAGTTACAAACAGATTTTAATGACATTTATAGTAAACTGGGTGATAGCATATATATTGAACTTTACTGTATGATTGATGTTTTATATCTGTTTTCTTTTCGTCAATTTGAGTTTGTTTATGCCCACAGACCAGCCAGATTAGACTGGGTACGTTTTTAAAAATCGAGTTTCACCTACCTAAGTGTCATAGTACAGCATTTCAAAAAAATATCAGATTAAATAATGAGAATTTCATTTTGAAACTTTGATTAAAACATACTCAAGTGAATTAATTTTTGAAACACGTTTCAACTGATATTGTTTGTTGTGTACACATTCGAAAATCCATATTTTTGAGACAATGGTAATGTTTTCGATTGGTTCAAAATTACTTTTTTAGAACGTTAATATGCACTATTTTTCTACACTACACTATACCAATAAGTATATAACTAAACGAAATCGCTCACACATTTTAAAAGATATGAACCATACATGTACATATAGGCCATTTAAAAAAGGTGTAATTTTGGGATGGACACAAATGATCGTATATAAAATGTGATATGCACCTTGTCATTGAAACCTACACTATGTCTAAAGTCCAAAGACCCATAGCATTGTGGAAATTTATGGCCGGCATTTAAATTTACTTCATGCACGTGCGTATATTTTTTTTTATAGACACAAACGAAAGTTTGAAGATTGTTATATCCTCATATAAAGTTGTTAACGGTGAAGAATGTTCTAGTCTATTAATTTTTCATGCAAGAGTTAGGGCTCTTTGGCTATTTCCAATATGAAAATGGTTGTTACATTTCCTTTGAAATTGGTTTCAGACACACATGAAATATAAAATGTTGTGTAATCTCAAAAGAGATATATGATAAGATTTTGATAAGTAACAAGTACAAAAATTTAAACACATTTGTCAAATCAAATTGGCTTGTTTTGAAGAAAATCTAGAAAATTATTGCAATTTATATTAATGAATGTTTTTTAAAGCTATCAATGTAGTACATATATGTTTATATGTAACCCATTAAATACAAATACTAGTTATAGTTATATATAACTGCTTTTTTACAATGATATGCGTATAACTATGGTCTGGCTGAATGTGGTTTAAGATTTTAAAATTGAAATGATTATACTAATATTCATTCATATATGATAATCAAAATTTTTGTGTCAATTATCAAAATCATTGTAACAAATTACTTTGCTCGTCATGGGACCTTTAATTAGAATTAAAAAATACCTTATCTTATCTTCTTTTGTACATACGTACATGTAGGAAGTATGTTACGATCCTAATGCCACATTACGATCATCAACTAAGCGAGAAAATCCTTCACCCAAAGCGGCTTAAACTGGCCCCTCAACCAAAATGTGTACGAGTTGAGCGAAAACGGACGTCACTCCGAAACATATAAATAAACCAACATTAAAAAAAAATATACAAGACTAACAAAGTCCAGAGGTTAATGACTTGGGACAGGCCAGACAAACGGTGGGGTTAAACATGTTTTGTGATATATCAAATGAAAAACAAATAACAGAGGTTGTGGGATTGTCCACTGCTTTGGGGAAAAAATATAATAACAAAAATACATAACTCCGAGGAAAATAATAAACGGAAAGTCCCTTAGCAAATGGTATACTCAAACGTATCAAACGAATGAATTACAACTGTCATATTCTTGATTTGTTATAGGCATTTTCTTATGTAGACACTTGTATTTAACCTGGTTTTATAGCTAGCTAATACACGTATTTTCCTGATTACTAAAAAGATTATCAAAAAAGTCATTTGGACGGAGTATCTTATATGAAATATTTTGAGAGTGATACATTTTATAATAGCGATAAGATCCACAGTACACATAACAGGAAATATTGAAGAATTTTTGTTTGCTGACGCAGGTATTTTGTTTCATATTCGTCGGATGATACCTACAGGTTCTGAATATATTTATGCGGTTGTAGTACAATGAAAAGTACAAACAACTAGAGATACAATGTATGAGATTGACTTAAATATTGTCACTACCTGAGAAAACTCATATGTCATGTAACACACTAAAAATGGGAGAACGTGTTGTCTGCAGCACACAACAACAGTTGTTAGTTGACATTTATCGTGACTTGTAAAACATAGCTTTGGCTACACTTTTTTATATTTTGTTTTTAAGATGTTTTTATTATTTTTTTGAATTTTCAATACTTTGGACACCTGCATCACTGAAGAAGCTAAAATTGTCGAGATGCATTTTTGGTGCTCGAAAATTTTTATGCGACTGTCATACAAGTAAGATGTTTAACCAACTATAAAATCAGGTTTAACCAACCATTTTCTGCCTTACAAAATTCCTGTACCAAATCAGGAATATGAAAGTTGTTATTCATTCGTTTGATGTGTATTGGTAGCTTTGATTTATCTAGTCTGTTTATCAATATGGTAACTTATTATTATAGATTGTCTCCTGAGTATCTTCCTGTTTTGGCTTATCAAATATTGTAAAAAATCAATTAAAAATTTCAACATGAACAATGAAATATATACCAATCTAATCTTCTTGCAGTTTATTAGTTTAATTTTCAAAGGGAAAATAATAATAATAAAAAAAAAAAAAACGCAATCTAAGCCCAATTAGAAAAAGAAGAAATAATGTTGATTAATTTATTCTAATGCATACCAATTTTAGTTGATTAAGGAAAACTTGCATATCCGTGGATATTTTATTTCGTAGAGTTTTGAGCTTTTCGTAGTTCTATAGAACATAAGTAATTCGTTTAACATTTAATTTCGTAGTTCACCTGTACCCACGAATTCCACGAAAATTGGTATCCAACGAATAATAAAAAATCCAACGAACAAAGGAGACGAATAGGGATAGACAATCGACACATTTTACAGAACAAATGCAATTAAGCATTACGAAGCCACCTAGATACAAGGATGAACCTATAGTCTTAATAAGTTCCTGCTGCAATAGGTAACCCATTGATTTGTGTTACTTAAATGCAATAAGGTAGAAATTCATAATCTGTCAAGAGGTATCATATATAAAAGATTGCTAAATGCATCATGTCTTACCTACAAGGACATTACAGAATTTAAAATTATTCAAAACTTGGGAATACACTTATAATCAAAGAATATTAAATTTGAAAAAATTAGATAGCACAAAACTCAGATTGTGGCGTAACAGATTAATACCCTCGATAAAACATTGTCACCCTTAGCTTATCTTAGGGTAAAAGTCTCCCTTAAAATTCCTCATACTTTCGCTTAATGTATTATATTACATATAAGAAAAGGCCACAACTTTTTTAGTGCGATGGTCTTTAGTTTTACAATTGTCTTGCTCGTGATTCAATTTCCAAAACTAGGGATTATGCATAATACCAACCAATCTCTTTTATCAAACAGGACAGTGTAAGCTGTATTAATAAAATTATAGTTTTAAATGCTTACTTCTGTTAGTAACGATTAAGAACAAACAATTAAGATTTTTTTTTGTAGAAATGAAGTTAATGCATTCGTATGCATATAGACAGAACACACACAGGCACATACCGATAAATCAAAATATGATCAGTTTTTAGCAACATCAAAGTGCAGAAATGTACAAGATCGAAAATAAATACAAGTATCTTACAAGAGGGCAATAAAACCATGTGAATGTCTGGTGCGATTAGAAACACAAATACTTGAACGACCAACCAAATATTTATGACAATAATAAATCGTTTGACGGGTTTATATATATATATATATTTTTAATAAGATAGAACAATCTGCAAAAGAAAAAAAACGACGAAAATTACAAAATATGAACAAAATCAAAGTATGAAGAAACACAAAATTCATTAAAACCGAACTGAACTCAGAATTCATCGGAATCTAAAGGAGTTCCTGCATTTTTACAGTGGTGTTTCATTGTATGTAACTTGTGTCATGTAGGAGAGAGGCATAATTTACTAAAGGAGTATTTAAACTCATAAGTCGAAAATAAAAAAAACCTAATATACAACAATTGCACACAAGACACAACATACAAAAGTAAAGAAATCATGCGATAACTCGTATTCGGTGAAGTAATGAAAAAGGACGAAAATAATTACAGATACACCATACATTTGAAAATACAGATATCTTTATCTTGACAACAAAGGTGTAGACAGCAGTTCAGTCACTTTATATGAGTAAGTTTATATGACTCATTAGAGATCCAGGAGTCACTATTTATGACTCGTTGGAGATCAATGAGTCACTTTATATGACTCATGGGAGATTCAGGAGTCACGTTTTGTGACTCATGAGAGATCAAGGAATCACTTTATGCCACTGCTGGTGGACGTTTCGTCCCCGATGGTATCACCAGCTCAGTAGTCAACTCTTTGGTGTTGACATGAATATCAATAATGTTGTCATTTTATAAATTTCCTGTTGACAAAAATTTGAATATTTCGAAAACTAAGGATTTTCTAATCCCAGGCATAGATTACCTTAGCCGTATTTGGCACAACCTGTCGGAACTTTGGATCCTCAATGCTCTTCAACTTTTTACTTGTTTGGCTTTGTAAATATTTTGATATGAGCGTCACTGATGAGTCTTATGTAAACGAAACGCGCGTCTGGCGTACTAAATTATAATCCTGATACCTTTGATAACTATTTATATGACTCATTGGAGATTCAGAAGTCACTTTATATGACTCATTGGAGATCAAGCAGTCACTTTGTATGACTCATTGGAGATCCAGGAGTCACTTTAAATGTCTCATTGGAGATCAACGAGTCACTGTATATGACTCATTGGAGACCAAGGAGTCACTTTATATGACTCATTGGAGATCAAGGAGTCACTTTATATTACTCATTGGAGATCAAGGAGTCACTTTATATTACTCATTGGAGATCAAGCAGTCCCTTTATATGACTCATGGAAAATTCAGTAGTCAATTTATATGACTCATTAGAGATCAAGGAGTTACCTAATATGACTCATGAGAGATTCTTGAGTCACTTCACATGACTCATTGGAGATCAAGGAGTCACTTTATACGACTCATTGGAGATCAAGGAGTCACTTTATATTACTCATTGGAGATCAAGGAGTCACTTTATATTACTCATTGGAGATCAAGCAGTCCCTTTATATGACTCATGGAAAATTCAGTAGTCACTTTATATGACTCATGGAAAATTCAGTAGTCAATTTATATGACTCATTAGAGATCAAGGAGTTACCTAATATGACTCATGAGAGATTCTTGAGTCACTTCACATGACTCATTGGAGATCAAGGAGTCACTTTATACGACTCATTGGAGATCAAGGAGTCACTTTATATTACTCATTGGAGATCAAGGAGTCACTTTATATTACTCATTGGAGATCAAGCAGTCCCTTTATATGACTCATGGAAAATTCAGTAGTCACTTTATATGACTCATTAGAGATCAAGGAGTTACCTAATATGACTCATGAGAGATTCTTGAGTCACTTCACATGACTCATTGGAGATCAAGGAGTCACTTTATACGACTCATTGGAGATCAAGGAGTCACTTTATATGACTCATGGGAGATTCAGGAGTCACTTCATATAACTTATTGTAGATCCAGAAGTCAGGTATACTCCAATTTATTCATATAGATACTGAGCACGAGATAATCATCTATGATCAGTAATGAACAATTTTTTTTTCAAAGTTTAAGTTTAAGTTCGCAATTATTGTTCAAAAGGATGAAAGAATGTGAAAGCTAATATAATATACGGTACAAGGAAGCGTTTTGTAATCAGTTTTAGAACTAAAATCTTTAGATTACCGACTGTCAATCAGATCAATGGAGGTTATCTTATAACAAATAGTGTTAAGTTGTGTACCGATAACATAACAATTTAACCGATTTTAGATCGAAAACATGGATGCATTATTATTTCTTATAATAATTTGTTTTTTAGGACTTTGTCTGGCAGAAACAACAAAATACCTAAATAACTGCTCTGAGATTAATGTTAATACACTTTTTTCAATTGATGAAAACAAAGGCAACAGTTATGCTATGTATAATATAAGTAAGGTGGATAACGAAACTTTTTATGTGAGTAAAAATGATTTTGTATCTACAAGAATAGATGGACATTTTGGAATTATCGAACTGATCAAACCACTGGATTACGAGAAGGTCACATTATTTCATTACAACTTGACTTGCAAGTATAGATACGCGATGAATATACAAGTTAGAAATGTCATAGAGGGAAGTTTGTCATTTGAGAATTCAACATACAGGGCACACATAACAAGTGATCAAGTTATTGGTTCTGTTGTAATACCAGTTGTGAAAATCAAATATAGTGATTCAAAGCCGAGTGATATAAAGCTTAATATCAGACAACCGGAGTTTTTGCTATCGTATATAAATCCAGCAGAATATAAACTTCAACTGAATAAACTTTTAACGAAACGCTCATATCAGTTCAATGTTACAGCTTATTTGGAACAATATCCGAACAAGAATGGTACGGCCGTTTTCATAATTAGTGTTGGTGACAATAGTATTCCAAAAGTATGCAAAGCTTGTGAAAATGTGCAATCTTATAAAATCATGAGTGCTGCATTTGGAACATCCACTGCCGTGCTCGCACTGATAACATTTATTACGTGTTGTAAGTTGTCTCGCTCTAATGGAACTAAAGTATGATATCAACACATACATTGCATGGAACTACTTTAAACGGGAGAAAAGTAGTAAACTGTTTTTGTTCTCCACTTTTCTCTACATGCTTTCAATTAATAGTTCGATATAAAGTAACGTTTAATGACCAAGATGGGAATGTTGATCCTCAATGCTCTCTAATTTTGTACTAGTTTGGATTTATAAATATTTTGATATGAGCGTCACTGATGAGTCTTATGTAGACGAAACGCGCGTCTGGCGTACTTAATTATAATCCTATTATTATTGCTGTTTTTTTTAATTTTAAGGTTATTTCCCTTTATTATTGAATTGTTGCAAATCATTCTCTTAGCCCGTATCCATTAGTTTTTGACCACTATCATCTTTATTATGTCATCCTATTCAGATAATCAGGTATAACGCATATCAAATATGTAACGGTGTCGAATTTTTCAAGATATATAAATTATTTTGCAAGGAATATTCGTAAGGGAAAGTCGCTAAATAAATGACAAAATCAAAGTCTCAAACACATCAAACGAATGGATAACAAATGCCGTATTCCTGACTTGGTACAGGCATTTTTCAATGTAGAATATTGATTTTATAATAATAATGTTAGTAAAATGAATGTTTATTGTATAAAATCTTTATCCAGAATAACTTAGATATTTGTACACGTGTTTAATGAAAAAGTTTCAAGTGCATTATAAAGTTACAACATGGATTGTTCTGTCAAAAATATTATTATCCTGTTAAGTTTATCGTTAAGTGGTACTGTTTAAGGTCCTGGAGAGTCTTATGTGATTATTACCTAGCATTAATAGTTTTCCAATATTTACTTAAGATATCAATTTTATGATGTACTTTAATATTTAACATGAAACTTGTTTTGTTTAATCTCATTTGATCCAAAGTCAATGTTGTGTCTTTTCCTCAGTTTGATATCTGGTTTGTGGGTAGCAGTTGATTTCCCATGTAAAAACAAAACATGAAAAATTATTTGAAAAAAATCTTTTGAACATTGTATTTTGAGAACATTGAGCCATTTGAATGTCCTTATCTCATTATTTAGTTAATATTAGAAAAATATTAACTGATATGTAGTTTGCTAAATTAAAGTATTGCAAAAGAATACTTATTTTACAAATGGAACCAAACTGTATGTACATAAAATTTCTTTATTTGTATATTTGTTTTTTATTTTGTGTTTTTTTCCCCTCCTAGCCTTCAAATAAACTTTGAGGAAAATCATAAAATTTTCTACGTCACCAATATTAACATCGTGGCAGTGAAAAATATACAAAATTGAATTTGACGTGTGCATCATCAAAAACTGTAAGTAATGGTAGTGGCTAAAATCAAACCGAACCATATTAGCTGCATTATAAACCCTTTTTGCACCCTACGAAAATAACGTCCATCTGTCCGTCCACCCAAAGAAGGGTTATCCGGTTAACCCCTACTACGGGTTTCAAGCAAGCACTTTTGTATTATGTACGGTGTTTGTAAATTTGATTTCCGTTTATCTTTGCAAAATTTAGAGTTATTTAGTTTGATTGGTACACCAACTAAATTATCTTACATTAAGTAAAGGCAACAGTAGTATACCGCTCTTCGAAAGTCATAAATCGATTGAGACAAAACTAAACCGGGTTACATGTACAAACTAACCCTAAGTTAAACAACCTTACTATGGTGAGGGCATGACATTAGTCTAACGGACCCAATAATGTTAAGTTATACTTGAGCAATGTTTGTAAATCTAATGGTATATTTATACATTCAGCAGGGACATATTCTTTTTCTAGTCTACATGACTATCTGTACCTCGAACGTAAGAACTCAAACAATTGGAACGCCACAATAAGATGTTGCATACAAAATAGCTACACATTTTGGACAATATTCATAATAAATAGCCAATCCATCTATGATCAACTATGCTTGTGAATGCTGGAGCTGAAGTTTCTTTGAAATGTAGGAAAATTAAAATAGTGAAAAGCTATCAAATATTTGGTATAAAACATACACGTAGTTCTACAAAGGGACAAGTCAGATCAAGATACAAAGTTATTTATCAAATCGATTGACAACAGATAAAAGTACAAGATAAACATCGATAAATGGTGGCCAGTGTATCATAAATAAGTCAAGAATAGAACAAGTTAATTCAGGAATTTTTTGTCAAAATGTAGTATCTAAATTTAGAGATAATGCAGGCTTACCATTAATTAGTATTGTATGATTAGATAATGAGACAACATGATTAGATATAATGATATAGATTCAGATTCAATATTTTATTATAGTCTCACTACTTGCAATACATACATATATAGTACACACAGAGTATATACACAATATAAGACAGACAATATACAAATATAAAATATAAAATATAAGCAGACTATGAAACGGTATAAAACATACACTACCGTATAAATGTCAAAAAGCGATTTACATATTCAATACGAGGCTACGTTGTATTTTGTTTTACTGATAAATTAGAAAAAATGAAATATCAAAAGTACACCATAACGCTTTCACATCTAACGATCTTATTTTTATGTTTTATATAGGTCTGTTCCTCGTTATATATATTTCACAAACCGATATGATCCGTTGTGTTTCGGAGATTTTTGGGCCAATTTGTTAGTGTTTTTTTTACTTCGAAATTGTCTACATGCAGTGTTCTGTTGCTTTTTTTAATGCTATGCCGGCTTATATTTTCTCAAAGAAGATGAAAGAACCCAGATCATTTAATATCACATTCAGACATATTTATGATGTTCTTTCAATTAACATTTCAATCTTTTCAGATTTTTATTAGTTTAAATATTGTAATTATACTCTTAAATTATATGATAAATTGTTTTGTTGAAACCATAAAATGATTATGTATTTTGCCTCTTGTTACACATTTAAATATGTGTCTGAGTGTTTCAAAGTAAAGTATATTGTTATTGTTATTGACTCTAATTTTCAAACTTGTACCTTGAATTTACTATAAGCGGTAATCACATTACACATGTACCACAACCAATGACGATTTTGTATTTGTAATTATAACTGTTTCCCACCTAAGTAGCAATATCCTAATTTCACCTGCATATGGAATATACATTTTCCAACTGATTCTGTATTCATGAGCTTGCAGCTGTTGCTCAGACTATAAAAATTCTCACCAGTGTTGGCAATATAATGAAGTATAATGTAATTGTCATAAAAGTGATAGGTTTATCTAACTATCAAACCATGTTTAACCCATCATTTTCTACAAAAGGAAAATCCTGTACTATGTCTGGAATATGACATTTGTTCTCCATTCGTTTGATGTGTATGAAGTATTGATTTTGCATTTGATAAAGGACTTTCTGTTTTTAATTTTGCTTGGAGTTCGGTATTTTTGTTAATCTATTTTATACTAGATTTGTGTAGTACATGAAATGTCTTTATATAGACAAAAACGAGCAATGTCCTCGGATGCAATCGTATTTTAAAGGTGAAAAGGGAGAAAAAGAGGTAGTTTTCAACCTTTAAGAATATACCAAAATATTTATGAAGGCATTAAGAAACCATTACATATTCGATGCATGTAGAAAATTGATAACACGATTATGATATTGTAATAGAGCAGAATATACATGTACACATTTGATGCACAAGTCTCCTCAAATTAAGCAGCTGTCCAATATATCAAATATTTTGACTTACTTTTTTTTTTACAATTTATTCAATTATTCAATTAAATTAATTCCTAAATATATGTAAAATGTCAACAGACACAAAATAGGCTTTAAAATCCCAGTTTCAAGTGGACGAAAACAGTCAACACCATGCCCAAAAAGAAAAATTAACAAAAACAGAGGAAATGACACATATTTCAACTCATGTTTAACCGGTCTTAAGGTAAGCTGTACATTAATGTATACCTTATTTAAATGGCATGATTCCTGATCGTTACGTAGTTTTGTTGATATTCTCCACGGGTTACATGGGATTACCCTGTTATTTTTGGTTAATTTCGTCTTCCTCCGTGTTCAGTTTTCTAAATATTATGTTGTATAGACTGTTTTTTTGTCTATTCGCCGTTTTTCTTGTGGCTTTTCTTGCCATGGCGTTGTCAGTTTGTTTGATCGAATTCCAATATCTCTTGATATTCCAGCAGCGCCTGCATACGGAGTATATATCTCCCAATTGATACGATATTCCCGCGCTTGTATTTCCTATAATGATTTCTTTGATAGAGGATTACTGCTCACAAGGAAGCTACTAAATCAAGAGTTCCAAATGGTGAAGCTGAAATCATCTCTTCGTATGTGTTACGGACGCCGTCAGGAGTTGGTTGACCGTTAGGGAATAACCGTTTCACAGATGATATCGGATATGTTTCTTACGTCGTAACTACAATCCCCTTCCCTTTCATGAATGTGACCTACCGAATTAGACTATTTTTTACCGGGTTTGTAATGACATGAGCAACACGACGGTTGTCACATGTGGATCAGGATCTGGTTACCCTTTCGGAGCACATGAGATCCCCCCCAGTTTTGGGTGGGTTTTGTGTTGCTCAGTCTTTAGTTGTCTATGTTGTTTCTTGTGTACTAGTATTTGTCTGTTTGTGATTTTAAGCAATGGAGTTGTCAGTCTATACCTCTGGTATCTTTCTTCCCTCTTTTGGTATACACATTAACAATTAAACAACAGTATATATAACATAGAAAACTCGATGAAGCTACACGAAACCTCTAAAAACAAGGGAGGATCTCAGGTGCCATAGAAGAGTTAGCAGATCTAAGTCCATGTGTGACACCCGTCTTGTGGCCCTATAAAATAGTTGATCAGCTAAAAATTTGCCAATTCGTTTGGTCGATTGCGACATTTCGATTGAATGTGTATTCGCATTGCAGGTAATGCATGCATAAGAAAGGACGCATTGCCTGTAGAAGCACTCGGTCTCCCTCTTTAAAAAGTTCATGGGATTCCCTAAGCTTATTTATGTTTGGTACCCAAATCGGTAAAATATTGTCAATTTATTTGAAGATACTAGAGCTTCATTGTAGAATAAGTTTTAGAATCGTTCAAAATGAAACGTATTTTGTTCTTGAAGTAAGAGGTAAGAAAAAGAGAAATTATTAATTGTTTGAATAAATTTGAAATAATGAAAATATACAGCAATTCCTAAGCAATCAATCAAACAAAAAAAGAAACAAATCCGATTTAATTCATAATCATATTAATCCAGAATGTAATAGATTAACCTTTTTAAGTTCACTTGGCCTGGAGGGTCAAGTCTTCCTATCAAATGCTGAATTCAGGATCATTTTGCTTAGTTTTTAGTTTTGTGTTTTGTTTTGTGTACTATTGTTAGTCGTTTCCTTGTTTTTCTGTTTGTGTAGCCCTGACATTGCTTATGGGTTTGATTGTCTCTTTGGTATATATCACCTCGTTTTGACAGTTTAGGGACACCAACATGCATTTATTGATCTTAAATAATGTGTCCTGAGATGTGTTCTAGGAATATCATAAACTCTTAATCGTCGTGGGTCTCTAAATGTTGTGATTACATTGAAGTTGAACAAGAACACCATCAAATTTCTTAATTTCGGAGATGTACAAGTGGCTGAGTTTAGCTTCTTTTTTATACGTGAACCCGTCCTCTTTTTAATCTCGATCAGTTGGCTGAGAATCAGGTACATATAGGTGAATATTGAAAGGAAATAATTTAATTTACACAACGTTATTTTTTTATATTTTCACACATTTTTGAATGTATTTGATCACTTCGGTTGACGAAAACATCAATTTTAACAAAATATTACATGATCAGTTGTAGCCATTTATCTTTGTATTGCATGTAACCCTGACTGGTGGCAGCAAATAAACGTATATCCTAATTCATCTTTTCATAATTCAAAACAGTACATGTATTCTCTATTCACAATAATAGTCATAAGAGTACTGATTTATTGATAAATGTCCTTAAATAACATTTAATCATTGGAGTAAGATTATTTTCAGTTTGGTATTCGAATAATGAAAGAACAAATATGTTTGTACGACAAGAACAACACGATCTTAATTATAATATTTGTGACCACTCATTTAAAATAATATAATTCATGAGCTATTTCATAAATCGTAAAGTATTTACCTTATTCAAATATTTCGTTGATTGATTTCAAATCTGTCGATAATTGAAATGCACTGTGCATGACATACTTGATATAAAAGGAATTAGGGCAAGGAGCAGATGTTTGTGTTGAATGAAAAACACAAAACAAAAACTCAAAAAATATTCACGAAATAATAAACTATTATTTACACTCTAGGCAATAAAAAGTGCTTTCAATGCCCGTAATAGACAGGGAAGGGGAAGTTAACTTTGCATCGTACGTATGAACTACCAGCATATAACCCGTTTTATACTGTTAAATTTATGTGACATAAGACGAGAAAAAAATATTCTTTTTGAAATCAATAGGTGTGACATTTTACAATTAGTATGATTACTGGTAAATCAGAATAAGAGATTTCCGTACTGAGACTAGTTTATCAACTGGTCTCTCTTGTACAATTGAATTAGAATAAGATCTAACCTAATAACTGTTCCAGATAAATATATCAACAGTGAATATCTCTTCAGTGATGCTAGAGGTCAAAATTTTAAAAACCCAGAACTTATTATATAGTGGTAACCTAAAACAACAGATAGGTATAAAATTATAGTCAAAGCTTGTCAAAGTGGCGAGCTTTCCATGAGGGAGATATATTCCTTAATCTAAAATAATTTCCAAAATTTGTAATAGCACATTTAAATAACGCAATATTTGAATGTTCATGCCAGTCCGGCAGTGGTGTTTTATTTTTTGGCTAGTGATACCCTCCAGGAATAACAGAGGTATCGTCTCAAAGTTCAATTAAACTTACATTTCACAAATAGTTTATTTAGAGATTTCGGATTGAGTTAAGTCATTTGCAAGCCTCCCTTTACATAAAATTTGTTTTGAAGTTAAATAAACAACACAAAGGTGGCATATATTTTGCAGCTCTAGTTAACAAGACCATGCTGAATAAATCCTATGATAAAATCTATTACTAATCTATCCAAAAACGAATATCATGCATTTGTATCAGTGTGTTCTATTCGCATAATTTGGTTTTAACGCTATATTTAATTTCTAATATAATAAGTTGTACTACCTAACAAATTCTTGATGTTATCAGGAATGATTTGTTTGATTTTCATTAATATCGAAAAACAGTTGCATCATATATACTAATCAATGCTGTGCAGATCTTCGAACAAATAAAAAAAAACATTTTATCAAAAGTTGATGATGACACTAATGTTTGTATCTCGAATTGTACTTTAGGATGAAGTTTGAAACAGTTTAATCTGCAAAGGTTAGTTCTGCTATTTTTCATAAGAAGGATTTTTTGTTATTGAAAACATAAGCGTTTTGTTTGAAGGATGTAATCTTCAACATACAATCTGCAATGCTTCCATTCTTCCGGACTTGTTCCATTATTCATCAGAGGCTGATCATATACAGGAAGTAGTCAGAAAAAAAGAAAAGAAGTTAGCAGTATCATTTAACTTTACATTCCCTAACTGCGCGAATGTGACAAATAAAGATATTACGGAAATGCTCTTTTTTAATATGTTTGCAAACGATTCATTTTTGCAATACTTGACAATCAACAAATGTTCTCATTTATCGATCATATAAGACAATATATATGGTATTTTAAAAATGCACTTGGGAAAGTCTATGATAAAGGTTTATTGCTTTTTAACTATATATTGTTTCGTATATAGCATGCCAGACCCTAGATATTAAGGTAAAAATTGATCTGTAATTTTACCTACTGTGTTATATTCCAGATAGTGACATTTTTACTACATGTAAGTGTGAATTTTAAAGATGAGTGATGCATGCACAGTAAGACACGCTTACGCCGTATCGATAGGCCTCTCGACTATAGTCCTAACCATGACACTGAAAATGTGTACCTACTTGATCAGTCTGAAACAGTCTAAAACAAATCTAAACGTGATCAACCTACACATATCAGTTCTCGAGCTATTTTCATCTTAACAATGCTCAACCAACGGAGTTCAAGGTCTAACCCATACTCGACTTAAGTCTGAACAATATTTGACCAAAGTCTGAACTCGACCAATATATGTAGCATGTATATGTTACAGGCATTTTCTAAATTTAGGCATTTTTTAAAATGACTGAATTTTCAGGCAATTTATAAAATGCCTAACCTTGACAGG
Source organism: Mytilus edulis (assembly GCF_963676685.1). Lineage (NCBI taxonomy): Eukaryota > Metazoa > Mollusca > Bivalvia > Mytilida > Mytilidae > Mytilus > Mytilus edulis. Next base: position 26,130,951 of record NC_092345.1, on the reverse strand, counting down.
CATTATACAAAATGACTTAGAAATACCTAGTCATTTTGTAAAATGACTGAAATATTGAAACAAAATTCCACAAATTGCCTGTTCAGTTTCAAGCAATTTTTAGATGAATGATTTCATTGAGACGCATATGACAAATGTGGACAAAAACATAATATCTTGCAAATAAAATAACTATGGATCGTTAGAATTAATTCATTTTCCAAAAACCAGCTGCGACGGCTTGTATGTCACATGATGTGTTCTGTTTATTGAAGCTGCGTTAAGTATGTACTCACACTGATAGTAAATTTATGATTATTTGTCAAAATAACATATTTGTTTTTCATTCATTTTAATACATAAATTAGGCCGTTAGTTTTCTCGTTTGGATCGTTTTACAATTGTCATTTCGGGGTCTTAGCTGACTATGCGGTATAGACTTTGCTCATTGTTGAAGGCCGTACGGTGACTTATAATTGTTAATTTCTGTGTCATTTGGTCCCTTGTGGAGAGTTGTCTCATTGGCAATCATACCACATCTTCTTTTTATAACCATGATAATTTTTTAATACACTCTAAAAGAAAATAAAGATATAAATTAAGGAAAGGTCAGGATTGTTAAGACGTGGTCATGTATGGTTCAGACTTAGTCTAGTATGGTTCAGACTTGGTCTTTTACGGTTCAGACTTTGCCGATTATTGTTACGACTTGGTCTTGTATGGTTCAGACATGGTTTAGTATGGTTCAGACGTGGTCTAGTATGGTTCAGACTTAGTCTAGTATGGTTCAGACTTGGTTAATTATTATTCAGACTTGGTCTTTTACGTTCAGACTTTGCCGATTATGGTTGCGAGGTGGTCTTGTAATGTTCAGACGTGCTCTTGTATGGTTCAGACTTAATCTGGTATAGTTCAGACTTGGTTAAGTATTATTCAGGCTTGGTCTTTTACGGTTCAGACTTTGCCGATTATGGTTGCGACTTGGTCTTGTATGGTTCAGACGTGGTCTAGTATCGTTTAGACTTGGTTGCAAATGGTTTGGTCTAGTATGGTTCAGATTTGGTCGTAAATGGTTCGAACTTGGTCTTGTATGGTTCAGATTTGGTAGTGTATGGTTCAGATTTAGTCTAGAATGGTTCAGACTTAGTCTAGAATGGTTCAGACTTGGTCTTTTATAGTTCAGTCTTAGTCTAGTGTGGTTCAGACTTGGTCTAGTGTGGTTCATACTTGGTCAAGTATTGTTCATACTTGGTCAAGTAGGGTTCATACTTGGTCTATCATGGTTCATACTTGTTCTAGTATTGTTTAGACTTGGTCTAGTATGGATCAGACTTGATTGTTATGGTTCAGATTTGGTTGCGTATGATTCAGACTGGAGTCAAATTAAATCGAGCAAATTAGAAACCTTTCCAGAAAAGTCGGATAAAATAAGTACAGTCGAGTTCAAATACTGCCATGTAAGAGTTTACTGGTTTAAAGTGTAATCTGTGCAGAAAATATTTCAATAGTGCGTTAATATTGTATGTTGTTTATATGCTACTCTATTTTCTTTTTTCCTCTATGTTTCCTCCCTTGTCAGTCCTTATTTGTTAATGCAGTAAGTGGTTTGCAGAAAAATCAAAAACCGATGGAATAGCTTAAAAGGTATTTTGAATAGATAATATATTTAATAGATGTTTTTGTTATAGTTGGATGTGTACGTTTTCAGGTATTTGGTTTTTTTTTAAATTATTGGTACATGTATATTGTACTTTTTAAAGGATTCCTATTTCTTCAGACGGAAATCAACTAACAAGACATCGTGTAGCCTTGTTTTACTTATAGACGTGTCAGTATGTTAACATTCGGAACGTCTGGATTTATGTAACAAAATTCGACTTTTCGTGAAATGCACATAAAACTCTAAATAATTATGACTTTCAGACAAAATTGACATAAATAAAGACTTACAAAGCTTAGTTATTGCAAACATTCCCTGATAATCAATGATAAACGTAATAAACTTTATAAATCAAGTTATCAGATCACTGCAAGATCAGAAGTTCAGGTTAATAGAATAGAATCGATGAAAAGAGACGGTATGATAGGGCCACTTGTTTTGCCCCATGAATTCTAAAACTAAAAAGTATAATACATTTTTGAAATCATCTTAAAGATGTTCACAGGACATAAAATTGACTGATCAATATTCATATTTACAACTATTGTCTTGCTTATTTCCTTAAATTTCTAACTTTAATTTCGAAATTTTAAAATTTCCAAAATAATTCAATATGGAGATCTTGTCACTAATTTAAAATATGAGCTACAGCCTTACCAAAATGATTCTTTATTACAAAATGTCTAAAAAAAAGTGAACTAATTGTTGTTGCTATGTTGTGTTTTGTATACTATTGTTTGTTTTTTTCGTATTTAGACATGGCGTTGTCATTTTATTTCGACTTATGAGTTTGAATTATCCTTTAATATCTTTTGTCTCTCTTTAAATTACATTTAGGTTGTTCAAATAAACTCATCATAGACCAGGACTAAATTTTATATATACGCCAGACGCGCGTTTCGTCTACAAAAGACTCCAAAATTACTGCTAGGTACTCTCTATTAGATCATACTGGTTGGTGTTTTGCTGCATTTCTTTTGTCTTCTATGTTTCGTTGAGTTTTTTGTTTTAACAGCGTTTTTTGTCATAGCATTTTTCATGCCTTATCAACGTGCATATTTTGAATATCTCCTGGTTATCTTTCGCTTTGGTATACTCTGTAGTAAAGTATTGTTAAAACTGCATCTGTTGTGGGTGTCAGTACAACGCATAATGTTAAATGTTTACCTGAATGTAGATTACCATTATTTTTTATAAATTATATTTATAAAGTACATGATCTGTACATGTAACTGTTTGTGTTTTATTTTTCTAGCAGACCAAACTAAAAAAATATACACAAAGAATCTAGTGTATCCCCGACGCAGTTAAATATGCGGCTCCAAAACCAATGATTTTCTTTTATATCAGTGTTTTGTCTCCAATGCATTTAGTGTGATAGTTTGTGTAAAAACAAGTTTCAGTTTAGGACTGCTTTCTCTTTGACGTATCTATTCATTTTTTGTTATCTTTTTGTATTTCAACACATAGACAGTAGTCTAGATAAACAATCAAATACAGGTAATCTCTCCGTGAAAATGACTATTCTCACAAACAAAGCTATATTGCAAGAAAGTGCAATTATTTTCAAGTAAATTTCATTGATAATCTAGCGTCATCAACATCATAATTCCTATTTCAAACTATCTCACTTCAAATAAGTAGACCTAAATGTTAAAGCAATTTTAAATGGTCGTTAACTTCAAACAAGAAAATATTTCCTCTATCAAAAAAATATAAAAAAATTAACAATTAAGATTGAATATATATTGTGTTTTTTAAAGTGTGGACTAACAAAGTTATTGTCTTCTAGATGCTGATTCTAATTTCCTATTCTTTTAAAAATGGTTAGATAAACGGAAGTTGTATTTAAAAATGCAATAGTAATCACAAGAAGTGGAAGATAAAGTGCACAACTTGTCCTAGGTAACGAAAGTTTAGACTTCAGGACCAACTCGAACAAAGAGACAAGACATATTGACAGGGAGAAAATAATACAAACCTAGATTATTAAAATAAACAAAAGTACCTAATATCAGATACTCCAGGATATACGTAAATACTGTATCGCTAGAAACACCGATCGTTTTAAACGGAGATAGTGTCAAGACTAAATCAGATTCAGCAAAGGACATGGAAACGAGAGGTTCGGCATGCCACAAAACAAGGTTCAACCCACCATTTTATTTCTTAAATTGTCTTGTACCAAGTCAGGTAAATGGCCATTGCTATATGAATGTTCGTTTCTGTGTGTGTTACATTTTAATGTTGTGTTTCTGTTGTGTTGTAGTTCTCCTTTTATATTTGACGTGTTTCCCTCAGTTTTAGTTTGTAACCCGGATTTGTTCTTTTCTCCATCGATTTATGAATTTCGAACAGCGGTATGCTACTGTTGCATTTATTTATGAACCACTTTTGTTAATATCTTATATGAAAACTTGTATAACTTTTTTTACATTGACGATACTTGTAAACCAAACATATACTCTAAAACATGTATTAAAAGGAAGGCCTGGACAACTATATATTCTCGGAGTTTCAACCAAAGAAGAAGGATACATTCATGTTATCACAACAACTTCAAAGCTTTATAAATATAAGTTAAAATGCATATCTAAATAACTAAAAATAATTATAAGAACCACAAATTAAAATTTAGATTGACCTAATCAATTAGATAGAAGTTAAAATGGGAAAATAAATGTTTAACACCTTTAAGTGATCAAATTTAAAATGTTTTAAAAAAATCTTTCAGATTTAATGAAGTGTGTAGAAAAAGTCAGACTGTCTAATAAGACTAAATTGCTTTTTAAAAAAAATATATGTACTAAAAGGCTAAATTTAGATTTTAAAATCTGATTTTGAATTTCGTGGAAAACGATTAATTTAGTTTCCTGCAGTCACTTTTATAAATGTTAACTGTGAATTCAAATATTTGCTCAATCTGTGTTAATACAATAAGTGGTTGGCAGAATAACAGAATCCTTGTCACTTTTCCATTTCTATTTAATTTGACCAATTTGTAGTGTATACTGGAAGTATTTGTAATGAACGCTTCTCTTTATATGTCCAAAGGGGAATCATGGATCGGTTAATAGGAAATCTCCACTTTGTCTGATTAACTGGAAAATGACACATTAGACGATCAATGCTTTCAAATGATCTATATCCATTATTGGCCGTCTGATTTCTGTATTATTGAAAAATAAGTGAAAAATGGACTATATATATGAAGAACTACCAGTTATTAACTAAGAAAATGTTCCCCTTCAAAAAAGCTTATTATAAGGTAGTTATGCAAATATTAATAATGATTTTAGTGTATAGAAAAAGATACTTATATGCAATGTATATCTATATATAAAAACCTCTTTAAACTGCAGAATTAGGATCAATAACTTATTTTACTAAAACACATGCTTGTTTCTAATATATATGAAAGGGAATTGTTCATTCTTCAACGAAAGTGTTTATCCTACAAATGAATTACAATCCTTTATTGATCTCGTAGAAATACTGTTTTCTGGACTTGTAGATAAAGTTGCATAATCCAAATACCTATGCAAACGTAAGTCAGAAATATTGAAAGTTAGGTTAGAGACTAGGAATGTTGTAATACTGTCTCGGGTTAGATGACAACATACAGATATCTTTTTATATTTTTTTTTCTGAGCGCTACTATTAAACGCGCGTCTGGCGTACATTGTACCAATTTATAAACCTGGTATGTCTGATTAGTCTTGTCATTTACCACATGTATGCATGGCATGAAATATATAGCACATGCAATGAAAAAGCAAAAAATAAAAAAATAAAAAAATAAAAAAGGGAACAAAACTAAATATTAGAACGACTATTGAGGAAGTTTTCAATTTTGATACGCAAATCAACATATGGGGATTTGAACTAGTTTTATATGGTAAGCAACTAACAGCAGTATCAATTGTACTGATTTGTTACATAAAGAAGCATCTGAATTTTACAAGAAAATGACACAAAGATGTATGGATGTGTCTTTTTTAACATTATGAAATGCATATGTGTGCGAAATGAAATGAGTAGTGCATTTGCTTTACAATATGAAAAATACTGACAGTAATGAACTGAAATCTGATTTTCAAGGCCCTTTAAAAAATTTCCATGCACTGAGAAATAACCAAAGATTCAAACTGTAAAAAATAATTTGATTAAATATTCAGAATAAGAAACTCTTCTTATATCTACAAATCATTGTAAGTTAAACACATTTTACTATTCTTACAACACAATTATTCCCTCTATTTATCTTACATTTAATTTTTTTTACACCCCTATCCTTCGTATAATACGAATGATTAATATGACTGCTATTAAAAGAAAAAAACTTCTGTAAAACAAAATCCCATTTTGTATTCAAAATTCGGAGACAGCTCTCCAGACGATGGATAGGTATCAAAATGTCAGTTTTAAACGAATTACAATGATAATCATTTGAAACTCTTTTTTTTAATTAACATTCATGCATCAACATACAATAAAGTTTGCTTCATCTAAACGAGATGTAATCTAAATTTTTAAGAAAATAATTTATTTTATCATGTGAAAATTAATTAGAATTTATTAAATCAGTGAGGGCTGATGCTTTTGCTATTGGCGGTAATGCTGAAAATAATACTGTAAAATACCCCCGACAGTGTTATCGATCCAATGACAGTCAATGATTGTAAAATATACTGGAATCATTTAAAATTTTATTTTCCAAAATACTAGATACCGTTTAGTAGACAAAATGACACAATTAAGTTCTGCTTTTCGTTATTATGATGTATTCACATGTATGTTAAAATGTTTCGCATCTACATGGATTAACAAATGCTGCGTTTGAAAAAAGAAACACCTGTAGATTGAATTACAAAAAATGGCATTAAGCTACTCATTTATATTTTTAAACTCTGAAAGTTTTTATAAAAAAACTGGAATGTTATAGCATGTGTGTTAATTGTCAGTGGTATGTTTGGGGTTCATGTAATTCAGTATTTAGTTTTCTATGTTGTGTTTTGTGCGCTATGGTTTGTTGATTTATTTCTTTTTCAGCAATAGCGTTGTCCACTTATTTTCCACTTATGAATTGGAATGTTCATTTGGTATCTTTCGTCTATCTTTTAGTTGTTATATTATAGTTTGTTTCTGTGTGTGTTTCATTTTTATGTTGTGTTTCTGTTGTGTCGTAGTTGTCCTTTTATAGTTGACGCGTTTCCCTCAGTTTTAGTTTGTAACCCGGATTAGCTTTTTTCTCAATCGATTTATGAATTTCGAACAGCGGTATACTACTGTTGCCTTCATTTAGCCTTCTTGTATTATTTTTGAAAAAAAATACCTTTATCAGTCTGATTGACTTATGAATTTGAAAGTTCATTTGGTATCTTTCGCCTCTCATCTAGCCTTCTTGAACTTTTTAAGAAAACATACATTTATCAGTCTGATTGTTAAAGAAGACCATTATGCATTTTGATCAGTATAAAACAAACAGTGGAGCAACACATTCAAAACCAAGATTGGATAATATTCACAGATATTTGTTGATTTTTCTAATCTTGTCAATTCTATACATCTCAAGACATTGTTCAAATTTTGAAGACCAAATGTAAGCTTAGTCAGAATATTTAAAAACAAATTGCACTTAAGAATTCAATGAAAATAATAATTACATGTTTTAAAAAAAGAGTTATAAATAATGTATTACATCTTTTGTATTTGTACGTATTGTAATATGATATTCAATCCTTTTTGTAGTTTCATGATAAGATCTTATATTAAAGATATTGATTGAAGTTCTTTGAAAAATTCCAACAATGATCGCCGAGAAAACTTCAATAATTCATCATTTCTTTATGTCTAATCGTTCGAACTAATAATTCTATTTGTATTTATTTCAGTTCAATAATTTATTCAGTCTGCTCAACAACATATTGTTTGAATATTGCTTTAAAACATGTAGGCGATACCAACATATTTTTCCATGATGAGTATTCTACTGAAATTTTGTTCCAAATAAAACAAAATTATGATAATATCGATACAGTTGTACGATTGATAAGTCCTTGTAGATGTGCAGAATTTGTAAGAAGAAAATTAAAATCACAGAGTGTCGAAAAGATTGAATTTGATAAACGGTTCAAGCATGTAAAACCAGGTTTGAGAACCCGATGAAAATGACCTTTTTACTATGCAGGCATGCATTGAGATATAATTATTAAATCAATTTTAACAAGGTTGTGCGGTAAGCAATTATGATTTGTTCGACATTATAAACTTTCTGTGTAATAGATGACCGCGAAAATATTGTTATTGTTGAAATAGCAACTCTGTATTTTGTCAGTCAAATTGACTTAGGCAACATATCGCCGGATTTGTATTTGCCTTAAACAGTACGACGGATTCCCTTGTACTTGTAACATCGTTAATATTTTGGTTGGGTTCATGGTTCTTAATTTTCAGTTTATGTTTAGCTTTCTTATAATTTTCAGCGGTACAGAAAATGTAAATACATGTATCCTGAATCTGATGTTCAGTAGTTGTCGTGTGTTGATGTGGTTCATAAGTGATTTTCGTTGCTCGTTTTTTATATTGATTAGACCGTTGGATTTTTCGTTTGAATGGTTTTAGACTACTATTTTTTGGGGCCCTTTAATTGCTGTTTGGTGTCAGCCAAGGCTCTGTGTTTAAGACCGTACCTTGACTTATAATGGTTTACTTTTTATATTGTGGCTTGGATGGAGAGTTGTCTCATTGGCACTCTTACCACATCTTTTTATATCTAATAAAAATTAATATCTGGCAGTGATAAAATGTCAGTAGATGTGAATATCAAAATTTATCTTACCTTCTATACATTTCTAGGAATGTGATTGGTTAAAAGCGCCCTCGTGGAGACCGTGTATATTTGATATTAGGTTAATAGGGAGGTGATGCTTATCTCATACACGGTTAGTAGTGGTGTTACGTCCCTTTATGGTCCTTATAAAGTAGTAGGGAGGCGGGGCTTATTTCATACACGGTTAGTAGTGGTGTTACGTCCCTTTATAAAAACAAAACGGTACTGAGAAAAAATCGTAAAGGTTTCAACAGACGGAGAAAGTGATGATTAAGATTAAAATAAATTCATAAAACACATTTAAATCTAACAAGTTGTTATTGTTGGTATCTGTTTTTGTAGGATCAATGGAAGTAGTTTCTTAATGCTAACAGTATTGGAGACTTGCTCATTTTGATAGGTCACTAGTCAAAAATTTCACACGTTAAGATAGTCGGTAAGATAAATTCGTTACATACATGTATGTGTGCTAGTGACCTAATAGGTATATATGGGGTCAGTGAATTCTATATGGGGATTCCAGCTTCGCTCTCACCCCATATAAAATTTACTGACCCCATATATACCGTATTAGGTCACTAGCACACTATGTAACGAATAATATGACATTGTTTTGTAATCAAAATGTTTTGAGCGGTGGTGAATATATTCGAGCATGAGTGTGTTACTGTATCAATGTTTGTTTGTATGTTTCAGGAGCCTCTTGCCTTTGTTAATCTAGTATGATTTTTAATATTAATTTCTTTTATATTTTGGCCAGCTGAAGCATGCCTCCGGGTGCGCAATTTTCTCACTGTATTGAAAACCCTTTGGTGGATTTCGGTTGTTTTCTGCTCTTTGGTTGGTCTCTTTGACACATTCCCAATTTCCATTCTTAATTTTATTCTAAAACAAGGGTAAAAATTTTCCAAATGATAACATTTCAATCAATCTTTCAAGTTGTCTTTTGTTCCAGGGCCCCTATGAATAAATTTAAGCTACTTAAGTTAAGATTTTCCTTAGTAAACACTTACGCTAAGTAAATTCTACCTCTTTATTAAATGGCATGTATAAAAAACACATTCAGACATATGAATGATGATGGTAGGTACCTCAATTTAAAGAAAAAAACTACCCATTTGAGTATTCCGATTCTACCATTCAAAAAGGCAAAGTGTTCTACTATACAGATACAGCCCTACAGATATCGCTATGCTGTATCTGTATACTATACAGATATCGCTTTTAAAGCTCCGCCCGCTGCCGAACTGAGTATTGTATGAACCTGCGTGACCTCAGAATGTGTATTGCAGTTGCATTCCAATGACGTACTAATTGCGAATTTACTATTATAATATTACTTTTATACGTTCTGTTTTTAGAGCAATAAGAATCACACCAATTTTCTGATAACATACACACATGAACAGCAGTCTTTTCTACGATGACAACTATCGATTTCAAAACTTTAATGTGTATGATTGTGTAACAAAAACAACAATATTAATTTCAGCATGCATGTTTAGTGAATGTCGAGTCTGAAGCGTAGGACAACCCGTACACTTCTGTTTCAAATTGGATAATGTTTTGTTATTTGTTTTTACTGCTGAAATTAGTTGTGTTGTTAAAATAGATAATTATTCACCTTGAGCGATGTTTTATTGTTGACCATTCGGGATTCTTTTTTTGCGATCCCGTCTTCAGCTGAATGTGTGATTACTGAGCCTCAAGGGATTTCAAATCGCAAATAAATGCAAAACATGTGTTTTTGTGTCTTTAAAAACACAAATAATATACAGAATTAAGTGCCAGTCTGCCTAAGAATCAGGCAGTGGTGAAAACATGACCAAAAACCCCCACCCAATTTGACATTGATTTAAGTTCATAATATGTAGTTATGCACAAAAATAACATTCATTATCGTTTTCTGTTCTGGTAATAGAAGATACAATTTGGTTGAAATGGACTAGAAAATATCGAATAAGGGGAGGTAACTCTGTAATTTGCTATCATTCTAACCAATTTTCTAACCGAGTTATTTGATATTACCAGACACACACAAACGAAAGACTAATAATTTTTAACTCAGGATGATGGTTAGTATTAAATACCATGATTAGCTCAGTGGGTTTTTTCTGATCATGTTTTGATTTTTACCTAAATTGCGTGCTTCTTACAAAGACTAGCACTTAATTGCAGGATAAAGACAATAATTGTTTAGTGTCTTTAAATATCAGCTGTATTCGTACTCGGCTCGAAACAGGTGTAGTAGCTCGCTAAAAGCTCGCATACACCTTGTTTCCTAGCCTTGCGGACATAAAACTTTCGAGCACGATTTTTGTACTCAGACTCAAGAATTAACCAATCAAAAAACTGGATTTTGTGTTTAGAGCACTTATTTTGTACTCGGAGTACTGAGTAAAGTTTTATGACCGAGAGCCCTAGCCTCGTACAAATACAGCTGATATTTAAAGACACTAAACAGTTATTGTCTATATAAATTTGCAAATAGATCAACGAAGTTGTCGAAGGAAGAAAAAATCCTGGGAGACAATAATCCTAAATGGGCCTAATAATAGTAGGTTTTCGAGTATTGGTTTATTTTAATGGTTGTTCGTGTTTTTACCTTTTATTTAAACGTGACTAATATATTTTATAGCAAATCATTGCTGTTATCAAACGTAACTCAGGTGTTTCAGCTAAAAGATATCCAAGGGGGATACCCCTTTTCCTTTGATGGTTGTAACTATTATTATAATCAGATTCTATTCGCAACACAGGATGACTTAAAATTAAATAAGACTTCGATTTAACATTTTTGTTACCAAAAATAAAAATAAAAAACAATTAAAACAAACTAGAATAAGAAAATCATCTCCCACAAGAAAAGTATGATATCTGGTGAAAATTATATAATTCTCATTACACATATCAGTAGAAGCCCACTTGTATAGTTGAGTCTTTGTTGTATTCAGTTTAAAGAAACTGATAAAGGTATTAATATTCTGATTTCGTTGTGAATAAGTTATTAATTCTGAACGACCGTTTGACTTTCTCAAAGCAATAGCGTCGTATTTACTCAAATAGAAGTTCAAATTATGACACAAAAGATACCCGCTATTTTCGTATTTTTGTTTGATTTTCTTAGAAAACTGACCCATCCGTAATACCTGAATCAATAAGTGTGAACCTATAATCTTTTATGTTCTCTATGCGTGGGACTTTACACGACATTGCAATTATCTTGTATATTTTACCATTTTTTGGATTAAATAAATAACATAGAACAAACGGATTGTAAAAATAACAATAATTGGTCGCTGCATCATTTTATCGATATTGATAAAGTTCCTTTCAACGCCCATGCAATTGTAACCAATATAAAGTGAGAAGGACTTTCATTTAGCAAAAAGTTCTGTAACACAACGCGCAAAGATTTATACAACAGTTCACATTCTCAGTAAAGGCAAGGAGCAAATATATCTTTCTACAGGAGACTTAAACAACTGCAGCTGACCAACTCCTTCTTCCGTTATGCAAACTAATATCAAAATGTATATTTTTCTTTCTTCGTTTGTCGTTACGTTATGTACTGTGACTGATGCTTGGTTGACTAAATATGATTTTAATGGTGATTATGGTGACCATAAATGGAATAGCCAGGTGAGTCCTCCGGTAAGTACATTTTTTTTTATTTCTCTTTCTGTTCTTATTATTATTGATACCCGCAAAATCGCGGGGATATACAGCTTGTGAACTGTTGCAGGATGATTTTTTGCAAAGATATTATGTATGGAGAATTACATAGAAGGTATACCTCCCTTTTTCCAGAGTCCGATATTTGTTTCCTTTCTGTTAAATTCAATTATATTCGTGTTTCTGGCCTACGACCACAATTATTCTTCTCCTTTGCTACAATGCTTCTTTTGGTAAAAGTCAAATCAAATTAAAAATTTGCACCGTTTCAAACATGAAATAAATGTAACTGCTTATATATAGACCATTATTAGTCTAAAAAATATGCTTCTATGACAATTCATCAGTGCTTTTATTTTGAGAGCCTTATTAACATGCCAATTGTAGGATTTGAATCATGTATAAATGACTAATACCGACTAAGGCTAATTTGAGGGGTTGTCGATCGGAGGGGTCCTGATCCCGAAATCCCGGGCTTAAAACCATGAAACTGAGATGCAGAATTTAAAGAAATTCATATCCCGAAATCGAAAAATATATTCCCGGATCCCGAGCTTAAAAACACCCGATCCCGACGCCCCGAAAAGGGTCCTGCCTCCCTCTAATCTCTACCTTACTTTCATTTTTGCCAAATCACTATTTTCCCTTTTAACAATAAATTTTTATGCCCCAATTATGGGCATTATGTTTTCTAGTCTGTGCATCCGTGCGTTCGTTTGTTCGGTCGTCCGTCCGTCTCGTCCGTCTGTCCCACTTCAGGTAAAAGTTTTTGGTCGAGGTAGTTTTAGATGAAGTTGAGTATGTTTTACTTATTTTAATATATAAAACATGATAATATAGGCTATGCCTGTGCCGTTATTTACGTGACGATAAGTGATTGAATGACAATAAAACATGATAATATAGGCTATGCCTGTGTCGTTATTTACGTTACGATAAGTGAATGACAATAAAACATGATAATATGGGCTATACCTGTGTCGTTCTTTACGTGACGATAAGTGAATGACAAAAATGATTGTGTTTATATAAGTCTTTAGTGAGTACTGCACGAGCATTTCATAGGCGGGAATATGGGTGGGGTATATAAGTCCGATACTTGGATAATTTGTATCGAGGTGCTCACAGTAACTTCAAAGTAACAACACGTTCTGCATAGTAAATATTTTTTTATTTATTTATAATGATTTAGTTTAGAATAGCTAGATGTGTATTTGCTGGGATATATTTGTAATGTCTTATTATCATAATTAAATGTTGTATCGGACAGAAAATAAGTTACTGCGAGCAAACCAAACCTACATTTTGTCTTGCCTCTTATTTCGCCATGTAGATAGATTAGAAATGTTTTTAAATTCAGACGAATTTATGAGGGAGAATTTAAATCCCAGTCTTTGTTATACTCAGTTTAAAGAAAGAGTAGAAAAGATTTAATTTTTTTTATATCATAATTTAAACTCTATTGTGTTTATCATTTGTGAAAAATTATTAAAAGATCGCGAAATATGTGTTTTGAAAGACTGGATACAAGTTTCTTACAGAAAATAAAGGACAATATAAAAACCAATGGAAACACTTATCGTATTGAGCTTTTAAAAGCTTGTTATTTCAAGAATTATATATCAATTTATTAAGCGTCATTTCCTTTGATCATAAGCAAGATGACAATTATCTAATATTTTTTTTTCAGTTTGTGGGTCTTCATTTAGCCTTATCTAATCCCTTAGAAATGTATAAATACAAGGGTTTCTATTTACTGCAAATGTTATGTTCTTGAGCGATTTATTTTCACGGCTTTGGCAAGTAGAAAATTAAGGAACATACATGAAATGTCGCGTAAAAGTCCATCGTGAATCGCCTCTTTTACGATTTTCAAAATTAAAAAAAAATAAATACGCAAGCAAGTCGGCTTGAAGAAGCAATATAAACGCGAAAATATGAGTTGGTTAAGATATATCTGAACATGTAAATAATGAACGAATACAAAGGGTTATCTCGGTTATAGAAATTCGGGTTTCCGCTTAAATCAATTAGTCAATTGTTAAAATGTGTTCCATGTACGTAATTTTACAATTTTGAAGAAGTAGACAATCATTTGAAATCAAAATGACCACTATGTTGAATTATTTCATGCTTACTTGCTTTTATTTCTTCGCGTAAACTGAGTTAAATGAAAAAAAAATGCAATAGAGAAGGTAACAGCAAGAGAGTACCAATGAACAATTGTTTTCCCCATTTTTTCATTGAACAGAATCGCAATGTTTGAGTTGAAATTGACTTTACTATCTGTACATGCATATAAATGTTCTCCATATCATTTGTTGATCAACTGCTAGCATATGAAATTTAAGTTACAGCAATATCAGCTAATGTGTTGATCTTATTCATACTTCAATTTCATTGGGTTTTCTTTTCTTTTCGAGATAAGATGCGAAAACCTTGGCTTAGAAATTGGGAACCGTTTTACAATCTGTATGTGTCTGTCCTAAGTCATGTGAATCAGTGGTTGTCGTTTGTTGCTGTATATCAAAATTGTTTTTCGTGCATTTTGTTTATCTTATATAAATCAGGTCTTCAGTCTTCTCGTTTGAATTGTTTGACGGTGTTATATTGGTGTTTTTATAGCTTGTAATGCATTACAAGTCGTACAGTGACAAGTAGTTTCTAATATATATGTTGTTTGGTTTCTGGTGTTCTTTGTCTCAATGGTAATAATTTCATATCTTTTTTTTTCTTTTCCCATTAAAGTTTAAATATCCACCTGGCCCAAAACTTACAGAAATGTGGATGTATTTTTTATTTGATTTTGTTTGGAATATGCCTGAACTAGTTGCACTGGAAGTTTAGTTTAGCATTAATAAATCAATTAATCAGTCAATCTTTGATGAGAAAAAAAGTTAAAAAAAATAATCAGACGGCTTGTAATCGGGTGAATATTGGGAACACTTTCAGTTAACAAACTCTTCTCATATCGTACGGTGAAATAAACAACAGCATTATAATATTTTGGACACCTTGGAATTGGGGGATTATACGACAGAAATGATTTCAATATTTCATGACTATTTTCATAATGTTCGACATAATAGTAAAATACTGAATACAAAAATCTGATGATAAACATCTCCAATGTGATACTATTTCTTTAAGTTTTATACATACAAAGATGAACTTTAATGAAGCAACTACTTGACATAAATGAAATCCGAAAGAAGTTAAAACGTCTAAACATTTAAATCTTATTTTCTGTTGTAAATTAAACAGAGAAGGAGAAAACGACGCAAGCAAAATGAAAAACAAGCAATTATATAAATGAATGGATTGATCTGACATTTTTATATCATAGATGCCTTTTAAACGCTTCTAAAACTGAAGCATTGAAATGTATATTGTTCATTCCAGTACTAAAATCCTAAAAAGCACGCATACTGTCAGCTAGTAAAGAAATTGCAGATATAACGCTTAAGAAAGTGGTTTCGGATTACAATATAGGGCTTCCTGAAAGGAATAAACATTATTTAAAAAATGCGGAATTTTCGGAGGAAATATGTCGTTAAAGTTTCTCCTATATTTTTAAAACTTTGTAACAACGCACTGTCAGATTTGATTTTGTTAATTGCTAAAGCATACATAATGCCGTTTATTTTCTCTTCTGGAGTGTGTTATATTTGTCATACCGGGTCTTTTTAGCTTACTATAATCTATGAGTTTTGTTCATTACTGAGGGCTGTACGATTTTCTGTTATTTGGCCTTTGATTTATTACCATTAATAACATATTATTGTATTGGCATTCTCGGTTTGTTATCCATGGCAAATGCTTGGAATAGATATTTTTTGGCATTCCCAAATTTTTATATAGAATGTAATTTTTAGTTTAAACATATTTATTTATAGTGGATTGGGAAACAAGTTATTACAACTTATATTAATCCCTTTCCACTTTACGACTGCGAGTGCTGCCTTGTAGTGGCATTAACCTGCTCTATGTCGAAATCTACAAGGGTGTCTTTTTTCCAATACCTCTGACACGTGCAAGTGATATTGCTTTCTCTTAACAAGGACCAGTCATTTATCGTTCCCTTCCGGCAGACTAGCATCGGTTCTCAAGACTATACTCGCAAATGGTGTCAAATTCAGTCCTGAAATTTTCTCCCTGGAATTGAATCAAACCAGGAACCTTTGTATGTGTAGTCCGATGCGTTAACCCCTACACCACGGCTCTCTACTTTTTTTTTTTACATCAACTTTATTTGCCAAAAAATGACAATGGTCATATTATTAGATCACAGAAATAATGAGTTTGTGCTAAATAACTCTTATAAGTCGTTGTACGTGTTCAAGTTACGTAACAAGATAAACACGCCATTTTCTTTCAAACGCGTTTTTGCAGTTAAATGAATAGATCAAGCTATAAGACACAAAGTATAATTGGTCATTTAATTTAATAAAAAAGGGACAGAACTCATAGATTGAAAATAAACCGACAACGCCATGGCTAAAAATAAAAAGACAAACAGACAATTATAGTACAGCAGACACAACATAGAAAATCTAAAGACTAAGCAACACGAACCCCACCAAAAAGTGGGAGTGATCTCAGGTGCTCCGGAAGGGTAAGCAGAGTAAATGATCTTCGTCTATGACATAGCTTAATTAAACATAATTATAACCTTTCAAAAGTTGTGTAAGACGTTACGCTATATATACTATCATCATATGCTAATTTTTTTTACCTGAAGACATTAACAAATGTGAAGTTTAAAATGTAAAAAAGAGACAATGCATGATTACCAATGAGACAACTCTCCACAAGAGACCAAAATGACAAAGAAATTATCCACTTTAGGTCACCGTACGGCCTTCAACAATGAGCAAAGCTCATACCGCATAGTCAGCTATAAAAGGATGTTTGAAATGTAATGTAAAAAAGGAGACAGTGCATGATTACACATGAGACAACTACACACCAAAGACCAACAGACGAGAACGCAAATCACAATAGGACACAGTACTGCCTCCCAGAATGAGCAAAACAGGAACGTAAATCACAATAGGACATAGTACTGCCTCCCAGAATGAGCAAAACAGGAACGTAAATCACAATAGGACACAGTACTGCCTCCCAGAATGAGCAAAACAGGAACGTAAATCACAATAGGACACAGTACTGCCTCCCAGAATGAGCAAAACAGGAACGTAAATCACAATAGGACACAGTACTGCCTCCCAGAATGAGCAAAACAGGAACGTAAATCACAAAAGGACACAGTACTGCCTCCCAGAATGAGCAAAACAGGAACGAAAATCACAATAGGACACAGTACTGCCTCCCAGAATGAGCAAAACAGGAACGAAAATCACAATAGGACACAGTACTGCCTCCCAGAATGAGCAAAACAGGAACGTAAATCACAATAGGACACAGTACTGCCTCCCAGAATGAGCAAAACAGGAACGTAAATCACAATAGGACACAGTACTGCCTCCCAGAATGAGCAAAACAGGAACGTAAATCACAATAGGACACAGTACTGCCTCCCAGAATGAGCAAAACAGGAACGTAAATCACAATAGGACACAGCACTGCCTCCCAGAATGAGCAAAACAGGAACGTAAATCACAATAGGACACAGTACTGCCTCCCAGAATGAGCCAAACAGGGAGACTGATTTAGTTTATCTTGTTTCCAAATCCCAGTATTTATATTGTATAAATATGTTTCGTGCACTTTTTGAAAAATAAAGAAATGTTTAAACTAAAACGAAAACTGTAAATAACCATTTTTTCTGCACCAACGAAAATCAAAACGACTTTCAAAACTTAAGCCATTACGATATTTCTAGTTTCGATACTAAAATTTGTAACCGTCTAGCACTTTGAACAATGAAAAATCAAAGTTTCTAAAGCACGTTAACCAGATTACTATGTAAGGTTTCATCGGTAGAATGAGTTCTAATTTAAAAGTGCAGTTTTTACAGGGAAATGGGCGTAAATATACAGTTGTGATTGCTATTGAAAACCTCCAAACGACTTTTAATTTCATGAAATGTAGGTGCTGTCGTATTACTTTACGTTTGAGGTGTTATGTATCGTTCATATCATCTCGCTTCTTAGTTCTCAACATTTCGTGTTAGGATTTAGTTACACTACCTGAACTAAGGATGGACACACATATCGAATATGTAAACAGCTATCCAACATTTAATAACCAAGATCGTGAGCATAAAATTGTATTTAACTACCGTCAAGCCGGTGCAAGAAGTAGCTAATTAACATACCCTTTTTAAACATTTTTTTTTATTTTATTGAGATTGTCAAAATTGTTTGTTATATATAACGAAGACAACTTTTGTTCACCTTGAATTGGTAGACATTTGCCTATGGTAAATGACCAAGTAAAACAAAATAGTCAGAACAATATAAAAATCAACTTAATGAACTTAAGCTGAAAACAACAATCACCAAAACAACGCACATAAAACTAAGGATAAACAAGAATGTGTCCATAGTACACGGATCACACACTCGCACTATTATTTTCTATGTGCAGTGGACCGTGAAATCGTGACCAAGAATCTAGTTTGGCATTAAAATTAGAAAGATCATATCATAGGGAACATGTGCACTAAGTTTCAAATTGATTAAATTTCAACTTCAACAAAAACTACCTTGACCAAAAACTTTAACGAAAAACTTTAACCTGAAACTCGCACTATCATTTTCTATGTTCAGTGGACCATGAAATTGGGGTCAAAAATCTAATTTGGCATTTACATTAGAAATATCATATCATATGGAACATGTGTACTAAGTTTCAAATTGGAATTCAACTTCATCAAAAAGTTTAACCTGAAGCGAGACAGATGGACGACGAACGGACGAACGAACGAACGCACAGACTAGAAAACATAATGCCCCTCTAATATTGTCGGTGGGGCAACCCCGAAATCGCCCAATTAACCAAGGACGAACCCAAATGCTACGGAAGGGTTATCCGTTCCTGCTACACCCTTATGTCACCCGGAGTATTGTTGATTACAAGTACTTATCCGATGATTAGTCGCATTATGTGGTGCTTAAAGGAGAGAGGTGAATGGTTGAGGAGAAATAGAACAGGTCATATGATTCCTTATTCCATAATCGTGATGGCGTCAGAATAACTGCCGATGTATGTATATATTTATATCACGTTTTGTAAATATACGCAAAGAAAAATAATCCCTATGCATGCATCTATGGATAGAAAAAAGACGATACTAAAGTGTAATAAACCGTTCTCTTATCAGTGGACTTTCGATTTTTTATTCTAATGGTTATAATTAAAGTTTTACTTTTATGTCAAATCCGATATTTTAGACATTTTTTTAAATGAAAACACTTTGATATTTCAATACAAAGTAATCCATGATTATCTTCAAACTCTCGTAGCCTTTATCTATTTATGTACCATGAAACCAAGTACAATTATCAGTCTTCAGTGAAAACAGAATTACATGCCTAATTCAGGAAAATTATAGATAAGAAATGTACATCAAACACATGAAAAAATAGAAGAAAATTTATTTGTTTCTTTGATACAATATGATAAAGAATGTAATGTACGACCGACAAATTCTAACAGCTCTCTATCATTTGCAAATATTCTTAAAATTTGACTAAATGTTCTGATTGTGTATGATCTTCACTAATTGGTAATTTAACTGTTCATTATTTCAAAGATAATCCGGTTCTCTAAGGAATTTCATTCAAATTGCTTCTATTAGCTCATTGATGCAATTTGGCAGATGTGAAAATGGCATTTCATATTTAGACACGGACTTGACTATTTGTTGATAAAGACAAAGTTCTTTTCAATCTTCCTCCCACGGTTGTCGTTTTTGTTCGACAATATGATTTGAAAAATACACTTGAAAGACATTTTAAACTTCCATAAATAGAATTGTATTGATTTAAAGTTGGAGTCATCCCATCGTGAAATTTCCGGACGCCATCTTGAATTGGTTAAACGTTATGAAATATCAGTGTCTCAGATGACCATGGACATGTTGTTATTGTCTTAGTCTTATTCCTGTCCGCTTTGACTTTGTTGTGACATCCCCTAATGAGACTTAACATCGAATAATCCACCTCACAGGTGCCACACGTAGAACAGGGACTCGTTACCCTTTTGGGGCACACGAGTTCCTCTTGGTTATTCACGGTGTTTGTGTTATCCCAAGTCTAATTTTGTTAGGGCTGTTGTGTAAAATGTTGTTGGTCTTTTCTTGTTTTTGTCATGGGTTAAAAGCTTTCTCCGACATATGAATTTTGATTTTCCCTCTCGTCTGCGTCTTTTTAAATATTATATGTCAAATGATACAAAAACATGATATTAATCTGTTTGTTTGTAGTTGTTCTTATTACTCATAAAAAAAGACCAGATTTGTGGGAACATATCACCAGTTTTACACACTCCTGTATATATTTAGAGGTTACCGAGACCTCAGAATTCCGCTCAAATAATAATCAACATAATAAAAAAATCCATGTTAAGAGTTGACACAGTACATGCAAACAAACACCAACTTCCAGACGATCTTGCTTCGGCAATTGCTATAGACAGAAGAGGTTTTAACCGACAAACAATACTTTCAAAACAATACTAAAAGCAAAAAACGTTAGATAAAAAAGTGCGTGCGACTTGCTTTTGCTATGCAAGTTAGTTTTGAAAAAAATTATCTGAATGTTGCAAAAAAAGCAATAATATACAATTCTTGCCTATTGATGAAGACGAACCGTAATCTTATAGAATTACTGATGACGTAATCAGGATTACTAAAGATATATAATGGACCGATATAAGAATGTTACAATTGTTTGATTATTTATCTATATTATTAAGAATCTTCCTCGGAGTTCTGTATTTTTCTTATATTTTTTTAATTTTTAAGCTGTGACTACCCTTACCGAATGCCCACTTTACATATCAACATGTGTTATGGTAAAGAAAATTAATCAACGCCTTCATTTATTAGATTTGATTGTGTTCAACGTTATTTGTACGATGTGTTACGTTTGCAGTTAGATTCAAAACAAACCGGACATAGCTATATAAATAAAGGCAACAGTAGTATACTGCTGTTCAAAACTCGTAAATCGATGGACAGAAAAACAAAATCGGGGTAACAAACCAAAACTGAGGGAAACGCATTAAATATAAGAGGAGAACAACGACACAACATAAAAATGTATCACACACAGAAACGGACTTAGCATTAGACAAAATCCGATGAGAATAACAAATATTACATCAAAACCAAATACATGAATTTGGGATAGAAAAGTACCGTGATAATATGTAGTATAATATAGTTAATTGCTACCTCAGTTTGCTATTAATAAGTATTGCAATGTGCATTGTTATTAAATGTAATATCAGTATTTAGTTCAAATATAATCTTAAATCAATCCTAATTCTATCTTATTTTTGAGAAATAGTTTTAGTTGTTCAAATGTGACGTCATTTTTTGTGTGCTGTTTCAGAATCAAATATTACGTCATTTTAGTGCCTTTTCACCACTTCGTCACTTTTTTCACTTTTTGCTTTGAGGCCTTGACTAAGTCGGGTGTGTCTATTTTTTGTGTTGGTTTATGTAATGTATCCGGGTTTGGTTTTCTGTAGTTAGTTAATACTTCAGTTTTATCATGTATATCTTTTATATTCATTTGATAAAGTGTACTGTTTGCAATAGCATAAATTGTATAAATAACAAGGATGTTTTTATCCCAAGCAGAAAACCCTAGCCGTATTTGGCACAAATTTTTTGAACTTTTGATTCTCAGTGCTGTACAACTTTGTACTTGTTTTGACTTTCGAACTTTTATATCTGGGCGTCACTGGTAAGTCTTGTATGGACGAGGAGCGCTTCTGGCGTATTGAATTTTAAACCTGGTGCCTTTTGTTGGCTATGTTTCATGTGTTTCTTTGTCCAATGTGTTCTCCTATTTATTTGTATTGTAGTCCTGTAACGTTATGTGGTCATTTTAATGTTATATTTAACATTGCCATTAAAGCGGGAGGTTTTGCATGCCACAAAACCAGGTTCAACCCACCATTTTTTTCTCTAAAAATGTCCTGTACCAAGTCAGGAATATGGCCATTGTTATATTATAGTTCGTTTCTGTGTGTGTTACATTTTTAACGCTGTGTTTCCGTTGTGTCGTTTGTTTTCTCTTATATTTGAGTGTGAATTCACATTACTATAAGACGTGTCACGGTACTTTTCTATCTCAAATTCATGTATTTGGTTTTGATGTTATATTTGTTATTCTTATCAAATTTTGTAAATTGCTTAGTCCGTTTCTGTGTGTGTTACATTTTAATGTTGTGTCGTTGTTCTCCTCTTATATTTAATGCGTTTCCCTCCGTTATAGTTTGTCACCCCGGTTTTGTTTTTTGTCCATCGATTTAGAAGTTTTGAACAGCAGTATACTGTTGCCTTTATTTAGTCTATTTTTATTCTCCCTTTTGTTGTGATGTTGAATATTGACTACTGTGACCAGAAAGCGATTAAAATCAATAATAATCGGGTGTTAATGTTTCGTTTCAAAATGTATTGTCGTTTAACTCTGTCTGTGCTCTCTTTGTATATTTCTCTCTTCTGATTTTGCATGTCAGAATTGGAAGTCTTTCGTCTCAATCAACTGTGTTTAAATTTTCAAATCAAAATGGTCATTCGTGTTAATTTTTTAACTAAAAAAGTCAAAATAAGCGATTCTGAATGACTGAAATACTTAAAATAAAGTTGAATTAATGATCTTTTACCAGTGTAAGTTTTATACATGTGTAACTGTAATTTGCGGGATTTTTCTCGCTGCGTTGAAGACCTATTGGTTGCCATCGGCTATTATCAGCTCTTTGATCGCTTGTTGTCTCTTTGACACATTCCCCATTTATATTCTCAATCTTAGTTATGATAAAAACAAAACACACGACAAGCGTTGACAAATCCTGTCGTTTTTATAATCAAAACTCATATCTTTAAGCAAAAGTAATCAAATTGATAATCACTCGTTTTTCTTCTGCTTCAGGTAAAATTTATTACTTATATATCTTGAGATTTTTTTATTTTAAAAAGCAACACAATGTTATATAAATCCCCTTTTTTGAAATTTGACTTTTTTCTATAAGTATAAAACTCTCTGTTTAAATATTTAAATTCAGACCATTCAACATTAAGTGCTCACTTTTTATTGATAAATTTACATGTATTGAGTGTCTCCGAAAAAAATATTTGCCTTATATATCAGGAGTCTGGCATTGTTTTCTTGAAAGAACAAAAAAATCCCTAAAATGTCAGGTATATAAATAAAATTAGTATTGTTTTACCTACATCCATACCCAAATTGTTTTTAGTTTATTTTATTTATGTGTACCGTTAGAAAATGTATGAACATTTGCAAAATTCAAAATGTTTTGTTTTAATCTTTGCTCTTTCAACTTTAATATTTAATCTTTTTTCCCCATGGAAAATGCCTCAGGGGATTGTACACTTCGTTACTGCAGTTATTAAGAGTTCACTTTTATAATTAACTGACAATGAAAGTCATTCATGTATAGCATTTCATAGTGCATGGAAAACCATATACTATGAAAATTAGAGGGGGAAACTGACTTTTCATTGGACGAGATGGGGTGAGTATGTTCTAAAAGCATTTATTGACTTTTGAAACCTCCCCTTCCCAAACTAAGTACTAGTATACAGTCTTTCTATCTTTATTCACTCTGTAAGTGAGTCGGTCGAGAATACACATCCATGAACGCCTTTAAGAAGACTTGTATAACTTAAGAAATGAAACCGACTTTTAAGATGAAAAAACTTGATATTTTTTGGTAAATGTCAGATGGGGTTGCTAATTGGCCGTTTCATAATCTAATGCATCCTGGGTAATATTTTCAAAAGCGTACACCAAAGCGTTTTGATTGGTTTAAAACGTTATAAACAATGGAAATTCAACCAATGACGTATTGTTATTTTCACTTTGAGGTACGAACAATGAAATTACCCATGATGCTTTAGATTCTGAAACGGCCAATTAGAACCTTCACTAAATTTTCATCATACATTGGTAGATTTTATCAATATGTATATGCCATGAAAAGTAATCAATTATAAAATCCTCGTTCAACAACAGCAAACATAAGTCATAGATAACATTAATTTCATCTAAACTGAGAATTTCATACATTTAGGTTGTGATTGAATATCTAAATAGCTTTTAATTTAGTGACATATTGACTTGCTGTTAGCGTGTAGACTCTTTATGGTTGTCAAAGGGCGGTTATTCAAGAAATCGCCATTCATCAACCCCGAAAGATCCAATAAAAACGTCTACAGTCATTGATTCCGAAACTTCATATCATCTTCTTAAATTACATTCGTTGTCATTTGGCATCGACCAGTATCTCTAGTGTTTGATGGATGTTTAATATCTATAGAAGCTAATTTTTAGGATATATAGATTTTTTCATCATTACAAACTTGCAAATATCAATATTAATATTAAGTTTGAAGCGCCGCGCTACTTAAAAGAACACGGACGACATGGACATAAAGTATAATAGAAAATTGCAATTGATAGGCCCTCATGCTATTTATTTTTGTGTTCTTCGTACTCTTTTGTGGACTATTATACTTAAATTAATGAGTTTAAGCATATGTCAATGAGACAGATACCTAACAACACAAACTAACTAAGAGACATATGGATGTAAGATTGTACACAGGTTTATATTTTCAAATAAAGCAGAACATTCTATATCTATTTGAGTTTTTGTGTGCTTGCAGATGCTCACCATAGGCATATGCATTGCTTATATATCACTTTTAAAATTATGTTATTCATGATACATTGTATCAATAGTTTTCATAACTAATGTCAATATTGGATATCACGAATATTATTTTATTTCTTTTGAGTAAACCTATGACACGCAGTGCTGTTAAGACTGAGATTAAGATACCATTTTGAAGCACATGTCATCACCGAAACTGAGAAAATCTTTTTGAATAAGTCTGAAGTATTGAGTTTACCTATTTAGAAATGAAGCATACTTTTGAAACTTTAAAACGTTAAATTTTAAACATTAAATCTTAAACAGCAAGTGTTTGACAAAATTTAAATGAGGGTGTGCAACATTTAAAATGTACTGCGTCACTTGCCCTCAAACTGAAAAAGGTTGCGTTCAATATCATGGCTTGCTACTTGGATTTTGACAACTGAACGTGTAGCTAGCCTATAGCCTAGCCGCTAAATAGATTTAGCCTCTGGCCTTTGTTAGTCTTGTATAATTTTTAATTTTAGTTTCTTGTGTATAATTCGGAGTTTAGTATGACGTCCATTATCACTGTACTAGTTTACATATTTTTTAAGGGGCCAGCTGAAGGACACCTACGGGTGTGGGAGTTTCTCTCTACATTGAAGACCCATTAGTGGCCTTCGGCTGTCGTCTGTTCTATGGTCGGGTTGTTGTCGCTTTGACACATTCCCCATTTCCTTTCTCAATTTTATTAGATAGCCCCAAACATGTGTGTCAGCCAGAGAATTCAAAATGGCGCAGGAAAGGTTATTACGCATGACGTCATTTTGATAGGTTAGCTACATAGACTGAATATAGTTCAACATACATAGATAGATACCAAAGACATAGCGGATTTACTAGCTGCTGTAGCACTGTTGTTAGATATACCATATTTTATTTTTTAAAAGACATAACACATATCAGTATCTTTTGACAAATGTTTGCTATTCTAAGCTTACAATTATTCATGAAGTGTGATTCGTTTTTCTACAACTCATCTTGACCTTCTGATTCTTCCCTGCAATTACAGATGTTAGAAACATATAGACAATCATATTATATGTTCCAAGTTGTTTAAATCTATTTTCTTTGAAATGAACAGTTGTTGACGATGTCTATTACCACGTTGTAAATTTCAGATTATTGCAATAATATCAATGTCGGTTTACACTACTGTTAAGTGAACTTATCACGTTGCAAATCACAATTCAATATATGCATAAGCACATTTTTAAGAGAAATAATTTCCTGAACAATGTATGCTGTTATCGTTCTATTAAGAAAGGTTAATGGAAACAAATGAACTGTTAGTTTACCATCACTTTCTTTATTATTCATTCCCCTGACACAGACTGATTGCTGAGTTATTGTCTAATTAAATGATCGAGTATTGTTAACTTCTAAAGACTATTAAGTCAAAACAGCCAGAAGAGTAATTGCAGCCTGATATTAATGCCCATGGCAGTGAAAGGATGAAACTCTTTATCTTTCTTCTTTTGTATTCGATTCATTTCAATTCTTACTTTTACTGTAGTTTAAACTGTGGCAGTTCGTGACATTTAAATGTTTAACAACACGACAGTCCGGTGTTGTCTTTTGTAGTACCTTAATGTGTTTGTCATTGAGGTGAATTGATATTCGCTATTACAGAATCTAAGGCTCTATGGATAATTTCATTATCGAGTATTGTTATCTTCTAAAGACTATTAAGTCAAAACAAAGTTAGAAGAGTAATTGCAACCTGCTATCAACGCAACTGGCAGTGAAACAATGAAGCTCTTTACCTTTCTTCTTTTGTTTTCAATTCAATTTAATTCTTACTTCTATTGTATATTAAACTGTGGCAGTTTGTGACATTTAAACCTATAAAACATGACATAAAACCGTCAGGAGGCTCGTTAGTGGTTGGATTTGGTAATATTTTATGTATGTTTTTGGTCACTTAGTCTTTTACGAACATAGCGATCAAAGCGTTTTTGTAATCGTACATTAAAGTATAGAAAACATTTAAATAAAACATAAGCTAAATATTGGATGCAATTTAGGGAACACAATTACCAAGGAAAGAAATATTTCTGTCATATCTTTCACTCAATGCTCTTGTATAAAAAACCTTACATGTATTCCAAAATTTTGCATCAACAGATGAATAGTTCATGACTAAGAAAGATGACGACTCTTAAATATTCAAATAAAGTAAATGGAATTTGATCTATCAAGAGTTCAGATTTTACGATTTTTTTTATAAAGAATCTTTCTGTATGTATACATATGATTGTTTGCAACAAAGTTTCAATACTCTGAATAAGATAAGTTGGGAATACATTTTTATATAGTTTTGGAAAAAAAAAACACCGACTCTCTTCATTGTCTTATAATTAGAAGTGCAACTAAGAATCTTACCAAATCCATATTTTGTAATTCACTACATTAAATCTTTCTGTTTATAAATTGCCAATGATTTATGTGGATCTAGATGAATCGAATGAGTAAAATTTTCAATTTACTGTCTTTAAACAAGACAGAAAAAAACAAAATGTCACTTTTAAATTTCATGCATCCAAAGCACTTTTGAGGATTTAACTTCGTCAGGAACACTAATAGCCGAATATTTGAAAGCAAAGAATCGAAACAATTGAAGAACAATACCATCAAAGAGAACCTAAAAAATAGCCAAATCCATCAAAGGTAAAAGTTTGCCTGAGGGAGTGGAAACCATAGTTTCTTTATAATTTTAAAAAATTACAAAAAAGAATGTACTGCCTTCTGAACTGATGATATCCCTTTGCACTGATAGTCCTCAGTTAGAGGTATCGACCCAGTTCTGTAAAAAGTAAAAGCAACACATTATGAATTACATGCTTTCGAAGCGCTTTTCTGGATTAACCTTGATCAGGAATCAGGAACGCTTAAAGCGTTAATAGAGTTGTTTTAATAGTTGTATTATGCATTCTTTAGGATTTATATATCACCTGGTAAGAGGACTCGTTTTCCCAACAAGCAACGAGATCAAATGTCAATTTTGTTGCAAAACTCTTTGTTGTTAATTTATTTTGTTACAGCACTGTTAGCTGTTAAAACATGTATATTGACATAAAGTTGTCTTTTGACTATCTGTGTATTGACACAAATTCCTGAATACATTTACAGTTAATTTTTATGAATGATCGAAGTTCTGATATGATTGCATTTACTTAACGAATGATTGATATAAACTTGTAAGGATATCCTTTTTTATGAGTTCTTTGAAATGCATTCTATTTAAGGGAGACAAATGGCTCTTATCGCTTTCTTTTGGTTTTATTTAAGACTAGAGGCTTTTTTGCCTATATCATTTGGATCCTGGTAATATGTAGTTGTCTTATCATCAATCAACCTTATATTTATATTTAAGTGTCAATCTTTTAATAAATTAGACAAAAAGTAAAATCACAAAAATACTGAACGTCAAGGAAAATTAAAAAAGAGAGTCTCTAAACAATTTAGAAGACATTCAAATCATAGCCGAACAAAATCCGCCAACATAACAATCCAATTTTAAAGTTACTCTCATTATGAGTTCGAAATGGTATGGTAATCCTTTCTACGTATCTGATAATTTGAGAAGAAACTCTAATGAATTTGGGTTAGAATGAGAGCAAATTATGGAGTTAGCTCCCTTAATTAATAATTTCTAGTCCATTTTAGCCAAATTAAATCTTTATATACTAGGACAGGATAAGGTAAAAAAAATGGTGTGCACCCTTTCTCGTTTTGAACTTATCTAATGTAAATTTGAGTGGTTTTACTTCTTACAGTTACACCACTGTCTGATTTTTTAGGCAGATTGGCACTAAAAAGGAAAAATCAATCATAAACGAATAATATTACATAAGCTAAAAACAATATATAAAATAGTGAATTGTTATAAACTGATATTTAAAGATTAAATCAAGTCGTAGATATATGCTTATTAACAAAAACGATGTTGAGTGAAAAGCTTAGTGTGTTCTCTCTCTAGAGAGTTATTGCAGACATATTAATAACGTGTTATGATGCTGTTAAAAGTAATCAATAGCTGATACTTATAATCATCTCGTCAATTTTACACCTCTTGCGTTTATATGATTTGATTTATACGAGGGACATGCTGTCCTTATACTATCTGACTAATCCCAACTCCGCTATTAGAGAGCGCTCAGGAATAAATTCAACAATCTTTGCAATATTTTATGGCATTTAATAGGTCTTAAGATCTTTATTAAAACGGATTACTGAAATTTATTGTTATTCCTAAAATCAGAGTAGTTTTTTGTCTACAGATGTATGAATGATCAAGATCAATAAACTGAGGTTTCAACTTCCTTAGGCAAAGTTGTCCTTACATGGATTCGGCTACACTCTTTATGTCTTGGTAAGTCAATAGCTCTACAACTGTTATGGTTCTTAAACATCCTTGTTTTTGAAATATCAAGTCTTACGTGTGAAAGTCAATCCAGAAACGCACTTCTGACGCATGCAATTTATAAATAACATAAACGGTACTAATATTTATATAGTATTGTTTTTATATTTTTATGAACCAAAGAACAGGTGGAGTTTTCAGTTGAATTTTATAATAATTGCATGCTAAAAACAGTATTGTAAATTTTTTTACCCTAAACAGTACTATGAAAAAAAAATTAGTACTGTGAAGAGAATGAATAACAAACATTACTGAATAACAAACAATACTGTAACAAAATAACAACAAACGGTACTGTATCAAAATTAACAAAAATAAAATAAAATAATACAAACACATTTCTAAAAGTTCAAGCTTGGACATCATGGGTTTGGCCTAATAATTTGATAATATGTATGATAAACTGAATTTTAATGCATTGCACATTCCGTGGTCATAGAACCGCATGTTTCTTATTGTGTCAGTGAAGACTAGGCAAAATTGTTAATACGTAAAACAAACATTCGAATATCAGGCGCATGTATTTACCAATACATATCTATAGCAATTAAAAAAGAAATAACAGGTATGTCTATTTAATTATATTCAATAAGTCAGGAATATGACAGTTGTTTTCCATTCGTTTGATGTGTTTTGTCATTTGATTTTGCCATTTGATTAGGGACTTTACGATTGAATTTTTGTAATTTTACTTTTTTCTAAGCTGGTAAAAAAACAGTATTTAGATCTATGGTAAATCCAATTCCCTGATTTAATCATTATTGGTGCACACGTTTGGCAAACACATTGTTAACTTTTCCGACTGTTTGATTAATACACCCGATGAAATGTAATGAGAACGTCGATGGATTTCTAATTAAAACAATAGAAATATGATCAAAACTGATTGTTTTTCTATTCCTTCTCCTAGAAGGCGTGTGGAGGGGTGTTGGTAAATATCAATATAACGATAGATTAACGAGACACAACCAATAGTTTTACATGTTTAGAAGGGTAACTGTGACATGTTTTGAGATTGCAAGTGAAAATATTAGATAAAGAGTTATTCACAGAACAAATGATTTTTTTTTAGAAAGAATCCATTGACCGAATAAATATCTGCAAGCAATATTTAAAGAAAATAACCTTGAATTAAATCCTAGTGTCCTGGTCTGCAATCATGAAATCTCTCTTAAAACTAATAAGGGGCTACCTACTAAAAAGTAACAATTTTAATACTCAGAAGTAATCCGATATCGAAAGCTTTTTGTATATGAAAGACATTATGAACATATTTTACAGGCTTTATCCATTCTTTTAAGACAATAATTTAAAATTGCCTATACCAAATCAGGAATATGATAGTTGTCAACCACTCGTTTGATGTGTTTGAGCTTTTGATTTTGCAATTTGATCACGGACCTTCCGTTTTGAAATTTCCTGAAAGTTCTCTATTTGTGTTATTTAATTTTTACGCTAAATTAATCTGACCATATCTTTGACCTGTTGAAGAATATAAATGAAACGTTAGGAAACCTTAATGACTCATCATAGAAACCATAAACAAATTCAATATTCCATAAAAATTAGGAAAAAAAATTATGAAATGACATCACAAAGATAAATTTACACTACAGAGTAATTTAATCATATGAAAGACAAGCCTACGCTTCCGGTGATCGGATACCAGTTCCGGTTTTTATAGTTGCTGAAGCCTTAATACCATAGAATGTACTTTGATGATGCAGTTAACCGCTAATAATCGTTATGTTGATCTATGTTGTTCTCTTTGGTTTATCTATTTAAGGAGATATGGTTGTACATTGAGTGTGTACATCACGTTTTTCCACATGCAACAGAATACACTCGATGCAGATGTAGAATACACATTTACATAACTAGATAAACGGATAGATGCCTTACAATATATGTATTTTTACAAAAGGAAAAAGCCACCAGTCCATGTACCTTAATAATCATTAATCAAGATTTTTAAGGTTGAAAAGGCGAATCATTAATACAAGCCCAAGTACAAAATATTAAAGGGCCCTTATTTATCAAACAATTTGGTGGTGTAACAATGGTCTGTTTTGACCATCATAGCAGCACATATTTTGACAAAATCCGTGTAAGGCAAACTTTGCAAGAGGCGTTGAAACCTTACTTTTATACTACTTGTTCAGACAAGCATAATATATTTTATCCCGATGTTGTACAGGCATTTCCATATGTAAAAAATATAAGAAATTGTGGTTTAAACCTGGTTATATTGCTAGCTAAACGGACTCTTGAATATGCAAACTACCTTACGGTACAATATGCATGTAATGAATGATACATATCTTTATATTTTAGTGTATAAAAGCTAACGAAGAGTGTTTCTATACAAGCCAGTGTTGTAGCAGAAATGATGTTTGTGTTATGGATTCAAAACTTTCATTGTATGCTGGTATGTATATGAATATATTGATTATTTTTCTTTAAACATTAATATTGGAAAATCATTGTTCTTATGCCTATCAAGTAATTTTGGTGTTGTACAATGGTCTGGTATCTACATGTACTAAAAGACGCTGTATCGTCTGGTCATCAGAAGAACATTAGAAGCGACAGATAACAAAAATGTATACAACTCTATGAACAAAATTAACCGATCAAATAACAGTACACACAAAATAACATAAAGACTAAAGCAACACATACTCACTGCAAACATGTTTAACACAGCCATTCTTTATGTGCCTGCAGTACAGTGGTGGTTATCATTTGATGAAGTTCGTTAGTTTTTACTTTTGAATTATTTTTCTTTTGCCATCTCTGGCTCTTTTATAGCTTGCTATGCTGTATGGGGATTTTTTGTTTTATGTAAAAGACCATTTTTTATTTCTTCATTTGGTCTCTGATGGGGAGTTGTCAAATTTGAAATCCTACCAAATCTTCTTTTATTTTTATTATGAGATGTTTACATCGGTAAACTACTACTGGCTTTTAATGTTAAAAGTCTATTTTCGAACTGTTTGTAGATTTACGTTCATTTTTTTATTAAGTTGTGCAATTAAGATAGAAGGTTTATACACCTGAAAACCTATTTGAGTTATGGCATGGTAATCATTGTCAATACGGTAGAAAATGTTATTATGAATTTGAGAATGGAAATAAGAAATATGTTAAAAGAACAACAACCCGAACAAAGAAGAGATAACAGCCGAAGGCCACCAATGGGTCTAATACCTCTTGAACAAGCTGTTTATCTGTAAATTAGTTATTCATAAGATGTTGAATTATTTTAAACACTGAATTATTTCTGCCCAATGGCATAGATTGCCTTAGCCATATTTTGTCAACCTGTCGAATTATTTCGATTTTAATGCTCTTCCGCTTGGTCCATATTTGCTTTGCCCTTCAAACTGTCTTGTTTCGATCAGAGCTAACGAGTCCCTAATATATGTACCACGCGTCTGGCGTGCTTAATTACAAGTATGGTGATTCTTTTATGATTTGTTTTACATTACAGGTCAGTTAAATCATCTTTAATAGTTTTGCCTATATCCACGCAAGAATATGACAGTTATCATGTGCTTGAGTTTTTGAATTTGCTATTTGATTAAGGACTTTCCGTTTTGAATTTTCCTCGGAGTTCTGTATTTTTGTGGTTTTACTTTTTGATACTCGACATTGCAGCATAATGTAGTTGTACATAATTTGTTCTCTTTTAATCTAAAGATGGTGTTGTGAATGTGCCAGTTAAAAGAATGCAATGAACACATCAAAATAGACGTGTTAGGGAATATTGATGTTGGTGTGAATAAATATAAGTACCCATTTTTTTCTTTTTTCTTTTCATCGCAAGTTGTTAAGTGTATATTATGTTATTCCTACTGTGAAAATAATAAGACTCATCCAAAATGTCTCATTAGTGAATGTCCTTTTAATCACTTTAATAGTTAATTTGTTAAACGCGATGTGCATGTTGAGTGTATCTTATGTTAGTCTTATGATCGAAATGATAATATGAGTATTCACAAAGAATTTTCTTTCGACGACGTCACGGTCTCTTCTCTTTGTTGTCCAGTAAGCGATGGTGTCAATTAAGTCATTCTAATGAATTCATTACTAAGTCCGGCCTAACAGATGCTCATTGGTGAAAACGAATGAGTTAACTGAAGTCTATTCTATTCATTCCGCCATTTGGGATTTTGTTTCTTGTTTGTTTAAATCACTTGTCCCAAAACAGATCTTCATAAGTGATGCTAACCAGAGTAAAACTCATGCCTTATTTAGAAATTCCTTTTCTTTTCGGCGATTTTCAATTTAATTCTAAAATCCCCAATAATATTATGAGTACAACGAGTGAGGATTTTGTCGTTTTTTTTTATTGCACTTAGTGTTTCTGTTGTGTCGTTGTTTTCCTCTTATAGTTGATGTGTTTCCCTCGGTTTGAGTTTGTAACCAGGATTTGTTTTCTACCAATCGATTTATAACTTTCGAACAGCGGTATACTACTGTTGCCTTTTTTTAAGGAGGCAATTAAGATAATATGTGAACAAAAACACCATGGCTTATACGAAGAACGAAATACGAAAAAAAGCACTATTCAGAGATCTAAAAAATGAGCAACCCAAACCCCAACAAACACCGGGAGTGAACTAAGGTACTTCGTAAGAAAAGGCAGCTTCGTCTCCATATACGGTCTCCGTCGTGTTTCTCATTACAAGTGATTTAAATAGTTTAAGCTTGTGAATATAAATAATCAAATAATGATGTTTCTACGTATAAAAACACACTTATTGAAAAAGTATAAATTTCAGGTAGGAAAATTGGACTTTGTCGAGATCTTGAATATATTCGGGGAGATATCCAGCCAACTAAATTTGAAGGTAAGTCAGTATTCTTTTATATCTATTAATATCATATATGATAAGTTATTATATCTATTATTCAGTTTTCGACACCACTGCTTGTGGTGTATTAGTTCCCAAGGGCATCTTCATCTAATAGTGGTTACATCGGTACTGACATGATTTAAAACATACTGTGTATAATTTTCAATTCATAAACAATTTAGAATTTCGGGAAAAGCTAGAATCGAGCAGAGTCACCCAAAGTTGACCGTAAAAACGTTGCAAATCTGTTAAAGCCCTATTTGGTCATACAGCTCCTCAAATTTGGTGAAATTCATTTGTTTTAAGCACGGGGGGGGGGGGGGGTGGGTGTAACTTCAATATTTTTTTGGTAGGGGTGTGCCATTTTTGCCTAAAAAAACGTACCCATTTTAATATAACATTCACTGAAATTCAGTACCTATAGTTATACAAATATTTAAGAAAGAAGGACCTATACTTATATACAATATTTAAAATATGACCCATGCTTATATAAGCACTAACTCATCATCACTCATAATTCATAAATATACCAGCTACCCTTAAGTTTTTATATATGAATTGACATCGTTTGGTGCACATATATTTTATCGTTATATATACGCATGGATTCTCAATAGCATATTTATATATGATATGTAGATCATACCCCAAATCAATATACAGTTATCAAACGTAAATGCATTTTAATATAGGATGTCATTAAAAAGGAAGGTCATTTTCCCGTGGTTTTAAGCTTACAAATGTTTAGACCTAAAATGAAGTTAAACACAGAAAAGCATTTAGGACGTATAAAACTTATAGAGTATAATTTTCAAATGACCTTTATGTCATCTTCAATCTGATAAACCTTTGTGAAAATATTGGTAAACAGAAATGAAGAAATTGTTATCACATAATCACATAAGCCACACGACGGATGTGGAGCAGGATCTGCTTACCTTTCCGGAGCACCTGAGATCACCCCAAGTTTTTTGTGGGGTTCGTGTTGTTTATTCTTTAGTTTTCTATGTTGTGTCATGTGTATTATTGTTTTTCTGTTTGTCTTTTTCATTTTTAACCATGGCGTTGTCAGTTTGTTTTAGATTTATGAGTTTGACTGTCCCTTTGGTATCTTTCGTCCCTCTTTTATCGGCTAATTGAAAGATGAAAATTCCCGACTTGTTATTTGGGGCTTTTGTTTTGGTTTTTAAATACCATAAAGTAAATAAAATTTATTAATACATTCCTTTATTGAAACGAGATTGAGGACCATTGTGTATATAATTGCACTACTATTTATTGTTTGTTATATACGGTGCAAATACTGCAAATTCAGATATAATCGCGTGCATTTATTATTTCAATTTTTAAAAGAATGAAAAAAAAAAAATCGAGATTGATGAAAACAATTTCGGAAAAAGTGGAGAACAGGTTTATTTACAAGATATCAAAATGCGAGTTTATATTATAGCGAGACGCACCTAGTCGCATTACTCGCACTAATTTATGATTTTACATTACACGGTATGATGATAATATAGCAGTTGTCTCTTAAAGGCATATATAATCCCTTATTATTAGACCATGTCATTTCAAAAAATTATATCGACTCTGATGCAAAAAGTAACGTTTTACACTGAGTAATAATGATTGTTTTGGAACATTTTCCAAAAATAAAGATATACATCCCGCTGCAAATGTTTGCACCTGTCCTTAGTCAGGAATCTGATTACAGTAGTTGTCGTTTGGTTATGTAGTTCATAAGTGTTTCTCGTTTCTCATTTTTAAATAGATAAGACCGTTGGTTTTCCCGTTTGAATGGTTTTACATTACTTTTTTATTTTGGAGCCCTTTATAGCTTGCTGTTCGGTGTGAGCCAAGACTCCGTGTTGAAGACCGTAACTTGACCTATAATGGTTTACTTTTATAAATTGTTATTTGGATGGAGAGCTATCTCATTGGCATTCATACCACATCTTCCTATATCTATGTACTTAACTTAAAATATCTAACCTTTAGTTACATTGCAAAAACATGCACAATTATTTTAAATCAAATTTATAATTATCATGCATCAACTATAATTATCAAAACAGTATTTTGTATGCGTCTGTGGATTCATTTATTTCGTGGATACTAATTTTCGTTGATATTTTCGTTGCATTTTTATGGGTATTTTACCCTATGGTTATGCAAAGTTCTTAATACATTCCTATACAAAATATTCAATCGTTGAACATTCGAATACGTACATTTGTGAAGTTTCACTGTTACAACGAACCCCACGAAAATTAGTATCAAGTATATGAAATATATGAAAGAGCTGAGAACTATTATTTTTAATTTAAGGAGAGGCATGTGAGGACAGCTCAGATTGCATTGATGGATGCTGCATATCAATAAGACGACACAGATACGGTGTTCTCCAAGTTTGTGCAAGAGAAAATGGTCCTTTTATGTGCATCACGTCTTATCGTCAATTTGCCGATGGATTATCTAAGAAGTAAAATAGCTAATGTGTTTAAAAATGTCTTCATCTTGTTTTTTGTTAACTATTTTTCAAGAAACAATGAAGTATTTAGGACAACATGCGAAACATGAAACATTAAGAATAATAATTTTAAGTTTAAAGCAGAGTTAATACTTATTAGTGTTAAAAACGTTTGTGATATAGTTATATGCGATAGACGCAAAAGAAACGAGGAACTACTTATGTACATTACAACATGTTAAACCAATCTTGATTTTGCGTTTCCATCAATAGCATTCGACTTATGTCCATTAATGCATTCTTGAAAACAAAGTTTTTTTTTATTGTAGTAAAGTATTGTACTTTTAAATGATAAATAAAACAGACAAATCTCTATACAGTTGGCATAATGATAAAATATGATGTATTGCTTATCATGCGAACGCTCCAAAATTTGACACGTGAAAAACAACACAAGGAACATTAGTGCATGTAAAAAAAATTATAAAAGGAAAGTATAACAATTTAGTTAGTAATAGGGGGATGAAGTAGTGAAACCATATATCAAAAGACAAAAATATATCGAAACAGAGCCGAAAAATGTTTTAAAAGATGATAAATATATATTCACAGTAACTTTTGTTACTGGCTGAAAATCAAATGTTTGACATGTTGTGAACGATTTCAAAAGCTTTTGAAATTCTTTTGTCAGCAATTATATTTGCGGCATGCAGTTGTTAAAATATTCTGCGTTTTCGTTTTCTTTTGAATAAATTGTCGTTTATAACAATTTGTGTATGAACTGCATTTGAACGTCTGTAGACTGAAGCCGTATAGAAGATCAGTTATCTTCACACAGAGACTCATGATATATAGAACAAACGACTAATATGTTGAATAACAAAACAATCAATTGACATACAGGATACAGTGTATACATCCTTGGTTTTTGAATAATTGGGTTTGAGCGTTCTTGGTGAAGGTGACATGAAAAAAGTACTGAGTCCATAACTGTTTGTTTTCATTTCTACCGCTCGATCGAAATTGCTGCTGGTTAACTACTAGTTCCAGAAGGTATTTGAAAATCAATAGTTAGTGCTTTGGTACTGACATATTTAACCTTCAGGAGAACTTAATATCTCCTCTAGTTTTTGGTGAGGTTCCTGTTGCTTAGTCTGTAGTTTTTTATTTTGTGTTTTGTATATCATTGTTTTTGTTTACCCATGGCGTTGTCTGTTTATTCTTGATTTATGAGTTTGAATGTTCCTCGGGTATCTTTCGCCCCTCTTTTATAATACACCTTTTATAAATCGTCACTTAATGTTAATATAATTACTAGACTAAGTCTAAGTAGCAACATTCCAGCAGCACCTGCATACGGGGTATATATCTCCCAATTGATACGATATTCCCGTGCTTGCATTTCCTATCATGATTTTCTTGATAGAGGCTTGCTGCTCACAAGGAAGCTATTAAACCAAGAGTTCCAAATGGTGAAGTTGAAATCATCCCTTCGTAAATTTTACGGACGCCATCACGAGTTGGTTGACCGTTATGGAATAACCGTTTCACAAATGATATCGGATATGTTCCTTACGTCGTAACTACAATCCCCTTCCCTTTCATGAATATGACCTACCGAATTAGACTATTTACCGGATTTGTAATCACTTAAGCAACACGACGGGTGCCACATGTGGAGCAGGATCTGCTTACCCTTCCGGAGCACCTGAGATCACCCCTAGTTTTTGGTGGGGTTCGTGTTGTTTATTTTTTAGTTTTCTATGTTGTGTCGTGTGTACTATTGTTTTTCTGTTTGTCTTTTTTATTTTTAGCCATGGCGTTGTCAGTTTGTTTTAGATTTATGAGTTTGACTGTCCCTTTGGTATCTTTCGTCCCTCTTTTACAACTCCCTCAAGCAAAGTCAGCTGGATTGGGTATTAATTTTTGTTTCTTTTTGGTCATTAGTCTCCATTAATAGAGGAGTTCTTCATATCACGTTAAGAGAGCGGATGTTGTGCCAAGAACTAATTCATAACATTAAATGTATCAACATTCAAAAACGTCAGGTAAAAACAAACGCACATGAGTATGAAAACAGTTAGAAACCAAAGAACTCAATGCAGATCCAAGTAAATATATTTTGCATCATATGAATCACTTGTTATGTTTGACCCAAAACGTGTACAATATTGAAATACAAAGCATTGGACTTCACAGTCCTGACAACAGACCAATAAGGCAGAAAGAACACACAATTAATGATGTAAAAATGTATATAGCAAGTGGAGACTTTTGCCGTCGAGGGGGGAGGGGACTAAATGGCTTGAAAATGTCACGGTGACTATCAAAAGTAAACCAACCAAGTCAGGTACAACCTGATAACAGACTCAAATACATGTGATTGTTTTTGTTTTTTTTACAAATGAATGATGATTTCAGCAGTAGTTTGTTTACCTTGTAAATATACTGAATAAACGTAAGAAGACAAATGTGGTGTTAATTAATAACATTGTTAAGTATATAATTTGTTTTATTGAAAATATTGCAACACTTTTCGTAACAACAACGATGCCTGTATATTTTCACTTTACTTAAAAAATTGGAGCAAAATATTTACATGCATATTTTCAATGTAGAACTTCGTATCTACTATAATGTACAAACATATATACTATTTAAAAAGTAAATAGCACTTTTAACATATAAACCAACAGTATGAGTATCCTGCTGTCAATCTGTTTTGATTATGCAGATGAACCAATCTATAACTGATAACAGTCAAAAGCTAAAATGAACAGCAATATTAATACATCACAAGTTTAATGTACGTAGGTTTCAATATGAGTATTCACGAACCGTGTAATAGCACTACAAAATGATAACAAAAATCCCCCAAAACAACCCAAAACATGGCAAATATATTCACATATCATTGTAGTTTGACTTTGTTGTACCATCTTGGGATCCAGTACTTCTATCGATTGATTTGTATTGATCATCGTCTAAGTCAACACTACCATAGTCAGCTGCCTGTTTCCCTGTACCGTTGTTTGTTGTTTCCGTATGATCGTATGTGTCTTCTGGTACCTTAGTACAATGATCATACAAGTTTTGGTTGTTGCTATTATTTGTTACAGGCTTTGAGGAAGAAGTATGATTGTACATATTTTCAGTAGTTTCTATCTTTGTTCCATTTTCTTTTGATTTGTCGTGAGGTAAAGTACCGTTAGTCTTTTCTATTTGGGGATAAGATACTTCAAGTTCTTTCTTGTCTTTTCTTGAAAAAAAAATGACATACGATATACTCAATATACTAAGGTAACATAATCTAACTTATGATAACAGACAAAAAAAGAGAAGTATAGAAAGAAAAATAGTAACGTGGTGGTCCCGTTATCGGGATTGACATCACATACACGTTATTTTTACATATAAAAAAAATCTAAACGCTATGAGCTGTGTCCAGATCATGACAATAACGGAAGATACTTATATCCATACATCTATTCACGGAATCGTTATAACATAAAAGATTTTTAAAAAATGAAGCGATATATATTGTCCTTTCAATTTGTTTTTCTTTGATTTGACGTTTGGTTGTAGTGTATCAGACAGTTTCCCCATTGAGTATATGTAGATAGATTTACAACAGAAAAAAAACCACTCAGACATTCACCAGATAAATATCATCAACAAAATTGAATAGCAAGATAGGTGTCACTAGTAGAGCATGAACTGCGGATCTTTAAGAAGCGCCAGAGTTTGCCCTGCGTATGAATGGTTTAAAGTTTTGAATCTTTCTAAGGTATTGATACTTGGAAATCACTTTTACTCGCTGAAATGGAAAACAAGAAATACAACCTTCGGACGAGAAAAAAACCCCAAACAAAAACAGAATACGCTTCGTGAATATAATATTCACAAGTGTTGCTACAATTTGTTGACAATTTACAACAATAACTCAAACAACATCTTCACCAACGTTAACGAAAAAGTGATAAAATCGTTGGCAAGCAGTTTAATAAAATGACGGTATAAAAAAATTACTACATGAAAACATTATAATCAAAATATTTGGTTATTTTTATTATTTTGTTCCACTGAACGAATTGACGGTTTATATGAATCTAAAGGGAACTTTCTAGTTAAGGACGATATCTGTAGAATAGTAAGTTTTTCTTTGTTGTGTTTTGTGTGCTATTTGTGTTTTTATTTTGTAGCCATGACGTTGTCAGTTTATTTTTGATTGATGAGTTTACATGTACCTCTTGTAGCTTTCTCCCAATTTAAATTGACAAAAGTACCACGAAAAACAACATAAAAATGCGCGAATCTGGGTCATTACAAATATGTAAATATATAGCAAAAAAAGAACAAAAGGGTATAGTTGACGGTTATGTTGTCATTTTTGTTTTATGTTTCTAGGAATGTGAGAAAATATTACTGCATGATAGAACATGATCTTTATTTTCGTAAACGAAAATTGATAAATGATAACCTTGTTTATGTTTACAAATATACCAATTATGCTGACACCGGTAAAATGTTTATATTGTAACTTTATATTGTAATTAATATTATTATTGTGAAGTACTCGTGATACGGATAATCATAATACGCATGTTTTACCTGTAGAAATTCATCATAAAAATGAAAAGCTCCCGGATAAAGCGTCATGTTGATGAAAAAACTACTTAACAGTAATGTTCGTATCACTAGAATCCATATAATTCTTTAATCATATATGATAAATGATACATTTTCCCCTTTTGACCTGTATAATGAACTAAAATTACTTTTTTGATGTATGATATGTCTAACGATCCCGACACCTAGTGGCCTGTATGAGTTTTTGTTTGTTTCATGTATTAGCCTTTGCTTACACGCTTCACATTATCGTGAGCATTTTCATGTACATTAAGGCTTAATTGGACATTAGTTGTTTGTCGTGATACCTTTGAATTGATACATTTCAATAGATAATTAGTATTGATGATGATAATTTCAATATAAAAACCTCTTTTGAAGTGTCCTATTTATATATTAGTTTCCTTATCTGTTTCATTACCGAAAATTGGAAATAACAAAAAATATGTACTGTATGTATTTGTCGAGATAAAATATAGTTTTCGATTCTTTAAATACATTTGTTGCATAAATACAGTGATTTCAAAAATTTTGAAAAAAAAACCTTTCTACTTTGAAATCAACACACTTTTCATTCAGGTACAACAAAAGGTGTCAAGACGTTTTCAATGACATTGCATGAAAAAATGTGAGTATGCGTCGAACAGTGGTCATAATTTGACCAATGTGGTACGATTTATTTCCTATATCTACTATCCTATCTAAAAAAAAATCCAAAATGACATCATCTAAAGTACACAAGTAGGAATATATTTGTTAGCCTTTCTCATTACAGATCTGTTCGTGTGACTTCACAAATAAGTAATTTTGAACTGAAAGAAATTACCCCGTTGTATTTAGTATGATTTATAACAAAAGAATAATCGTTTCTTCAGCGTAGTAGTTTTTTTAAAATTACACGGTCTTATTATGTAGATACTTCGTGGGTTCCATTACTACCTTTATACATATAACGGGACATCTGCTCGATTTTCGGTGTAGTATTTTGTGAATTAGTGTTTTTCTTATAGCCTTTGTTTTTGGTTTGGATAGGTTTCGGTATACCGTTTTACGAATTATATCTTAAGGGCAGGTTTTGATATGTTTTTCTATGTCTTAGGTTTTTAGGGCAGGTTTTGGTAAGTCTTTCTACGACTTATATTTTTGGGCATCTTTAGTATGTCTTCTGCAATATGTGTTTTTACATCCCTGGTTAACTTCTCCTTCGTTTTTAGCAAACATGAAACAAACCATATGATACAATTAACAATATATCTGTATTTAAATGAATTATACCATAAACACTTATTTCGTTTACTGTTTCTATTGATTTTAGTATTGATAGCAACATGACTGTTTTCCGATGGCTATAAGGACACAATTAATGCTTAATAGTACAAATGTTACCTCTAAATCCTTCGTCCCTACCACGTTATTACTTGTTAAAAATACTGTAGTCTCTTTCAGCACGCCAAATGTTGTATAAGAGGTTAATTTTGTAATCTTACTGTTTTGTTCCTTGTTTGATGCCATATAATTTGGCAAAAGTATGTATAATTGAGGCAATATATATGAGTAATATGAACGTAGTATAATATATTTGTTAATGTTAAGAAACCATAATCTGAAGGTTTCTTTCGTAAATATATGAACATACCTCTTTCTCCTTTTAAGCCAGAGTACAAGAAACAGGACGACTAATATAGCAATTATCACCAGCAAAATAGACACAGCAACAACTGAATATTAATTAAAAAAATTCTTATGATTTTAAAAGTAATTAAAGCATAGATGAACATCGTAATACACGTTGAATTATGCTGAACTCTAGAAATACTGCATCGATTCTGCTATGGAATGTTATTTTGAATGTTTCCTTTCTTTTTCGTTCTTTTTTGTCTTTCGTTTTTTGACTTATCTATACCTTAATCTTATTATTTAATCGAAGCATAAACTTCTGTTTTACATCTTGTAATAATCTATTTTATTACTCTCAAACTCGTATTTGATTTGAACTACCGACTGTTTTTTGTCAGTATGACTTATGAGTGGTATGCAGACGAAACGATACTCTATCGTACTATTTCATAAACCTGGCATTGTTGCAAAGATTAAAAAAAACTGGATCTACGCCCCTGATGTTTGACTAGCCGTAACGATTCTATCACCAGTTTAGAAGTCAGCACATGTGCAGAAATTGACGGTTGCCAAAGTGAAGTATGTACGCTTTTGTGCAAAACAGAGTTTAAGACGATATAATATTGTTAATTTTTTAATAAATTATCCAATTGTTTTAATTTGATTTTTTTTCATTGATGTAACTCTGACGTCTTATTACAGTCCTCACTCTAAGGCATTCCCGATAAAGTTTATCAACAATATGCTACCTTTGAATAAATTGTCTAACTGGTTTCGAATTAGTTTTGGTTAATTTAAACACTGAGACCTAAATATCTTGACAAAACAAACTTTTAATATAAAATTGTAATAAACTGTACACATACCTGCAGGACTTGTCGGTGAATTTGACAGTGGAGCAGCTAGAATGATACAAAATCATAATTTGTGGAGAAATTTACTGATAGATCTAGATATGGATATAAGAAGATAAGGTGTGAGTACCAATGAGACAACTCTCCATTCAAATAACAAATTTATAAAAGTAAACCATTATAGGTCAATGCCTTTAACACGAAGCCTTGGCTCACACCGAACAAAAAGCTACAAAGGGCCCCAGTCAAGGACTATTTGACTATTCTGGTGAAATATGAATAGAGAAGAATGATAATCAATTCTTTGAATTCAATACTACATGAACAATTATCTGCTTGAATAATGTGGCAA
Source organism: Mytilus edulis (assembly GCF_963676685.1). NCBI lineage: Eukaryota > Metazoa > Mollusca > Bivalvia > Mytilida > Mytilidae > Mytilus > Mytilus edulis. The sequence goes on along the minus strand of NC_092345.1, from coordinate 26,086,731 downwards.
CGGTGATGGAAAACATATCTCCTGACGACAAACCAAGCCCTAATGTGATATATAATTTTAACAAAGCTCACCATAAGGAACAATTATATAAAAAAAGAAAAAAGGGGAAAGTTTATCATCAATTTGCACAATGAATTGCTCAATTACATTAAACGAATGGAAAACAACTGTCTCATTCCTGACTTGGCACATGTTTTCCCCCTTGTGGAAAATGGTGGACCGATCCTGGTTCCATATCCACTCAAAGCTCTCGATTGTATGAAAGTCGTATAAAATTCCAGATTCAAAACAAAGTGTGAAACCAACACACATAATAGGTAAAAATGTCAAAAAAGGGGTACCACAGGTAACATTGTGTAACAACAATTAATTTCGCTACTATAAAAAAAAACCCTAACAAATATGTCAAAAAGAAAAAAAAATCAATTAAAATATAGACAAAGTACATAAGAAAAATGAAAGATAAGAATAAAAAAAAATACCATAAAAGAATAATAAAATGACGTTAAGTGTTTAGTTGATGACATCCAAACATCATAATAAACTAGCTTAATCAAAACTTTTGTCTAATATTGAAAGTTAAGACAAAAGGGATGCATGCCTAGACCAGAAAACATAATGATAGCCATAAACTAAAAGCAATAGTTCTATATATAATTACCTATTATACTAATGTTACACACAAAGGATCTCAATGCTTTACAGTCTCCAAAACTGTAACCAGTTGAAGATACGAAAGGGCACAGATCTGAAATTTGAATCATTTTAATGTAAAAATAAGAAAATATCATATGATTGCAATTAGTTTACAATCCACCTTCGTTTAAATGAAATAAATGTCTACAATTATAGGCAAAAGTACGGCCATTTAAATTTGTTTAATTCTCCGCAATGATTCCTTAGATTCATAAAGTTCATTCAGATATATATGATTTCACACAATTATAAGCTGTAACTGACTTTAAAACATGAAAGGGTAAAAATAACAAGTTAACATCAAAGAAATATCTTTATGCAATGCATTTCAATGCACCTTGATATTTCACCATGAACAATTCAAAAATCATTTTCATCACATCTAATTCTCTATTCCAGATAGAAAATAAATAAATAAATACACCAGTAAGATGGTTATGCATAAGACGACGGGTATACAAATAGTTCAAACAGTGATCAACAGAAAAAAGTAATGGAAAAAGAGATATGTTATTAGATGGAAAAACCGTGTTTGATAGTTATTATCCTTGTTGAAACTCAACATTTTGTCCATGGATTCCGTTTTTTATGTTTTATTTTGAACAATTATGCTCCAATCCCATTAAAAATTTCTTTTAATGATATCATGAGATTGGAACGTCCGTTTAGTACTGAAGCATCAAAAGTGTTCAATGTGTGAGATAATGTATGCCCTTTGTTTGAACAAGTGTCATTTTTAGTTTGATTTTGCGGCTTCATTATACTTGTTTTGACTATTTTACAGATGTTTTATCTCTTTATCCGTTAGTTTCAAGGTAAGTTAAAAAAAACTTTAGAAAAGAGATGTAAAAAATTAAAAAAGGAAAACTATTTAGATTGTGGTTGATAATGGAATTATAATATATATAATTATGTTCTGAAATTTCAAAGAAAGTTCAGTTGGGGTTATCTCTCATGTATAAGTATTTGCATGTGATGTACATGTATTGTTTGTATTTAATTTAACATATGAAATTTCATGAACTGATTATTGAACTAGATTTTTGCAATTATGATTCCTTTTGTTGCATTTTGTTTTTAACGCAAACCAAATATTTACAATCTTATCAAAATTGAAGATATATATAAAGTACATGTATGTAGAGGGGATACAACTGAAGACTGATGAACAAGGGAAATAGAATAATAATTGTATGTGGAATCAGAAGTTTACATGCATAACAGTGGATTCAATTTCAATCTTGAGATACAAATTTTCGTTATTTTCTTGGTGGAGGTAATATTTACATTTTTAATAACGAGTGAGATTAGGTATCGATTGATATCAACTCGAGTTATTTAATTTCAATACCATCAAAAGATGTCTAATTCGCAAAAGTTGTTTAACCTTTTTTCTTTATGTTTAACACTCTCATTGTGTGAAATTATAAATTAGTCTATTTTTTATTTAGTCTTTTGCACATACATGCATGACGTATTATGTCATCTTCGTGGGTTAAACGTTAATATGAAATATCTTAAACTTTTGTAGGCTTTAGAATATTATAGTTGCAAAAAGATTATTTTCAGTTTAAAAGTATAAGTGTTTTTGTATACTATTTTAAAATCTGATAAATCTCTTGCTTTTGAAGAAATGTTGATCGTCGTAACCTTTGAAAGTTATCAATGACCTAACAGATAGCCAAAGGAAATGTCGTAATACATTTTCATGATGCTGGATAAACCAATCAAAATAACGCAGTTTTTGTATCACTTCTTCATATTACACTTTGTGATACAAGACTTATATCTTTATTAAAAAAATAGATGACAGTCGCTTAGAATTATTGATACGCGAAGGTTAATATTCTGAATTATAATTCTTGCACTGTAGTTTATAAACACAAGTTATCTTTTAATTTTTGTAAATCATGCGTTTAATCATTTATGGCTTATAAAATCGTTTAAAATTCTCAGGTGTATGAAAAAAATATGACATTTGTATCCGCCAGAATAAATCTATCCACATTTGCAACCAACCATTGGATCCAATAACATAGTCATCTAATTCGTCACTATCTGTTCGACTTTTTGTGGTTGGCATAGTAGTTGGAACAGCTACACAGAAGAATACATATGATCACTGTCATTTTAGTGGGACTTGTTTTAGTCGAGCGTGAGCATTACAAGATTTTCTCTGAGAAAATTGACCTCAATCAAATTTCTTGTTATTGAAAATGTTTTGTGTTATAAAAAAAGTATTTTCTTTAAAATTCCAATATTATTATTTTTTTTACTTCAAATATGAGCATTAAGTTCGTACAAACTACACAATCATCTTGTTAAATTCGTTAATCAAGATAATAAAACAGTTAATCAATCAAAACTGCCTGTTTTAGTATGTTTTCATATGCAAAATAACACAGTCACATGATCTCGTCTCCAAAACATTTCTGATGGCGATATTTCTAAATATTCAGTAGATTACATTATGAAAGTTGTCACCATTTATCCTGTGTTTTAAAATAATAATTGATTTATTTTTCTATATACCAAGCAATGTCCAATAGAAATAAATACATGTGGTATTATATATATGTTCAATATTTTATTACAATATCCATATTCAAATCTAAATAGTCCGCCTTATATTTTTGTAAAAGGCCGTTATTAAACGAAAGTGCACGTAATCGATATATCAATTATCTTAATACGGTTTTTAAACAACTGAAATATATCTTGTTTTCCTGTTGTGATCGAACTATTCTTAATACGGTTTTTAAACAACTGAAATATGTCTTGTTTACCTGTTGTGATCGAACTATTCTTAATAGGTCCTGCGATCCATGCATCACTGTCAAATGGATATGTTTCATTCCTTGTTGCTAGTAAACCTCCTCTAGCGGAACACACAGCCTCTGCATCATACCATGTCCTTCTCTCTGCGTGGTATTCAAGGTTTCTATACAACTGTTCTGTGAATATTATGCATTGGGTGATTTAGTATCGTCATTTTGTTTTATATTTACACATTATAATGACTGTAAGTAGTTAACATACACAGAAACTAATATGTATTTCGTACAATACAATTTATAAAAGTTCAAGACACTTTGTGAAAATAATTATATACATTATTTTTAAATCAGGCACAGTTCATAAATTATATAATTGTGCTAAAACAAGATGATGTAAATTCGTTTATTATCTATGATAGTTATGTATACGTCGTTCTGTTTTTAAAATCCGGTTATATAACATATCTGATTGATATTTTCCCCTTTAACTTGTTGAAGTACAGACTTGCTTTTCAAAAGACTTGATTATTTTTATATTCAAACAACGATCATTCTTCATCTAAAAACAAAAGAACAAGTTCCAAATTTTGTTTATGATTGTTCTAATAGAATTTACAGAGGTAATTGGTTTAACTTTATTTAGAATGAATTAAATTGCGATATTAACGGATGTTTCAAAGAAGTGAAATAGATTAAATAAATTCTTTTGAAGCAGTTTCTTTCACTAATAAAATTCAGAATATTGTACTGATCATATATAGATATATTTATATATAGAACAAAAAAGAGCAATATTGAAGTTACCTATTTTCGTGCAGTAATATTTCAGGAAAATTAAAAAAAAAAAATACAACAACCTAATTGGAATGAGTAAAAACAAACCAGACGCCAAAGTGTGAAAAGTTGACCTATTAGTTAAAACGAAAATTAAGTGGTGTGTTATAAAAACCACCGACAGCTCAAGGAAGTAAAATAGCAAAAATACCGAATTCCATTGAAAATCTTATCCAAAAATCCCTTATCAAATGGAAAAATCAATAGCACATACACATCAAACAAATGGAAAATATCTGTCACATTCCTGATTTGGTACATGCATTTAGTTATGTAGGAAATGGTCGATTTAACCTCTCACGTCCATAAAATTCCATCATATTGACAACAATGTGTGAACCAAACATTTTCAGTGAAAAAAATAAAAATTGAAAACAACAACAAAAAATAATAATTTATTGCATCCGAAGCGTTTTTCTGGATTTACCTTCATCAGGAACGCTCTAAAATAAATATTTGAAATCCGAAGATGTATAAGTACTGAAACCGTTGAAGAGCTATATATCAAACATACCTAAAATAAATAGCCAAATTCATCTAAAGCCAACTTTGCCTGAGAAAGTCGAAACCTTAGTGTTTCTTAATAATTTCAAAATTTATAAACGGACAATTTTAGTAAAGTTTGTTAAATCATGTCAGTACCGAAATACTGATTACTGAGCTGATGATACCATCCGGGACTGATAGTCCACCAGCAGAGGTATCGACCCAGTGATGTAAAAAAATGAAAATAATTTGTCAAAATAGGGATACATCAGCTAACATTGTGTAATAATCATAAGAACTATAAAAGCAAACAAATATGTCACAGTCATTTTATAGTTATCAAAGGTATCAGGCTTATAATTTGATACGACAGACATGCGTTTCGACTACACAAGACTCACCAGTGACGCTCAGATAAAATAAAGTAAGATAGCCAAACAAATATAAAGTTGAAGAGCATTAAGGACCAAACATTCCAAAAAGTGGTGGAAAATATGCTAAAGTAATCTATGCCTGGAATTAAAAAAGCCAAGTAAGTGTTTCAAATAATTCATCGGTTTGTCTTGCTGATTATTTTATATTGAGAAAGGAAATGGGGAATGTTTCAAAGCAACAACAACCTGACCATAGAGCAGACAACAGCCGAAGGCCACCAATGTGTCTTTAATGTAGCGAGAAACGTCTGCACCCGGAGGCGTCCTTCAGCTGGCCCCTTAAAAAATATTATACTAGTTCAGTGATAATGTACTGGTTCATGACATACTACTTATCTCATTAAGATGAGCGGTCTGAAATAGAACTTCTGATCTGTCATGATATTAACTTTCAAATGGAAACAAAAACTATTCTGGAATAATATGTCCTCTGGGACAAACAAAGGGTATATGATATAGAAATTACGAATATATTACAGAATGAAACTTTTCTATGTCACAAATAGAAAAGTTTAAGCTAAGAAGATATGTGATGCGACAAACCGTAAAGTTGTTTTACTTCGATAAGGTCATTTCCGTTTGCCATGTCTTAAAAGCAAAATGCAGTATTAATATATGATGATAACAAATCATTAATTGAGATTAAATGTTGTGGTATTGTCTTAATAATGTATATCCGACATTTCCTTTTGTCGTACAATTTGTTATAGCTCAGATTGAAAGAGCAACAATTACAAAGTTTATAACTAACAGAATATATTATAAAAAAAAAGTTTATAGCTGAGCTTACAATTTGGACCCCATCTCCCCCACTGATTTAGATATGTAAGGTCAACGGTCATTTTAACATACAACAAAATCATTTTCTGATTCCTGATTTAATCATCCTTTTGCAGAAAGATGCCTTCCCCTAAAATTTATAATACAGAGATTAACAGCCTTATAATGGGGAGTTATACTCAAATATTCAGGCAGGAATAGTTCCGCACTAACGTAAGATCATATAAACGAAATATATTACACTTAATCTTACCTAACAAGAAAAAGAAAACAAATTTTGTTCGCTAATTTAACAATGTACTACTGAAAAGTATACTTCCTAAGTAAAGCAAAATAGTTTCGTAATATATAGGAAGTTAAATTTCAGAAGTAACTATAAGGAATAGGCGAAGTACACAAAAAATGAGGGTGAATAAGTCTAATTGCTAAGCTGAAATCTTTCCCATAATATCGTTTTCTAGATATTCTATCAGATACTAATACATACCAGCTTTCATTTCGCATATTATGTTCCCATTTCTAGTATCACATGAAATTGATTTCCATGATTGTGTCCAATTGTTACTTCCAGGGTTAATATATGCGCATTCATTTTGCTGTTGACGTAACCTGTAATAATAAAGTTATATAATTAGTTATCAAAGGTACCATCAGTGATGCTCATATCAAAATATTTATAAAGCCAAACAAGTACAAAGTTGTAGAGCATTGAAAATCCAAAATTCCAAAAAGTTGTGCTAAATACGGCTAAGGTAATCTATGCCTGGGATAAACAAAAATCCTTAGTTTTTCGAAAAAATCAAAGTTTTGTAAACGTGAAATTTATAAAAATGACCATATTATTGATATTCAAGCCAACACCGAAGTGTTGACTACTGGTCTGGTGATGCCCTCGGGGACGAAACGTCCACCAGCAATGGCATCGACTCAGTGGTGTATTCATGTCAACACCAAAGTGTTGACTACTTGGCTGGTGATGCCCTCGGGGACGAAACGTTCACAAGCAGTGGGATAAAGCATTTGATAAAATTAAAAGGGATTATCGAAACTTAAAAAAGAACGAACAGTGTATAGAAGGACAACTTGTGAATTAGGAAACTACCACTTTAGGTTAGTTGTATATAGAGAAGTTACCAATCCAGTCAGCTGTTGAAAATTGGTTGTTTCTGCGACATTTTTCCCTATCTCGTTTTATCTTCTTTTCTACTTTTTTAAATCACTAGTGCTGTTTTTGTCATTTATTTCACTATATTCTTTTATTTCGTCAGTAGAGCAATACAAATATTGGAAACAGAAGTATACCAATGTTCAAAAGTCATGAATCGATTTATCGAAAACAAATCCGGGTCACAAACCAAATCTGAGGGAAACACATCAACTATAACAGTTGTGCAATAGTTGATACACTTGATGGTTTATCTGTTATCACTTCGTTCTACGTCAGCATTAGTGTGTACCGTTTTATTGGAACTTAAAACCATTATCGGTTTTAACATGAAAAGATCCGGATCAAAAATGTATAATAAATTATTCAAATAATTTTTAAATTCAGAGGACATAAAAAGTACGATTTAAAAAACTTACAGAGTAGTTGAACTTGTTTCTTCCCAGAATCCTTCAACTAAAACAGACCCATTAGTCCATATCCACTGATTATTGAAACGGCCATCAGACTGAAAATGGTCATTAACTTATTGCGATTATGTCATTATATGTTTTCCAAAAAATTACAAAATTATAATTTATGTTATCATGATGAAAACTATTTATGAAATAAAGCAGATATTTCTATCAGTTAAATTAATATTGGAATTGTACTTTAACCAAAATGGTCTTCCACGTGTGTGGGTCAGATATTTAAAATAAAAAACAAGTTTTTTTTGTGTAATTATAGTCCTAATCAATTTTAAGGTCATTACTTGGATCCTGTTACAATTGAAAAAAACTGTGAAGTACTATCTCAGGGGTACGATGCTGAACTTTTAAAGATACATTGTGTTTATTTTTTACTAAATGAATATCTCCCTACAATTGTTTATTGGAGCGCCACTGATGAGTCTTTTGATGTACAAAGTTATTAGCCTGGTTGATCTCTGATAAGTTTTCATATCATGTCATCAACAAAAAGATCTCACTAATTTGTAAGCCATCAACCTCGCACAGATTTTGCAAAATGCTTGTAGAGTCAAATAATGTAAAGGATAAAGGAATTAAACGACAGATTTGTTACAATTTTAAGTATAAGTATTTAATGAACAGATTAAGGGGAAAGCAAAATAAAGCCAAATGTTGATGCTACGAAAAAGAATAATGTAAATAATAATATACAAAATCACAATTATAAATCAGGCAGTGATTTTTCTTTATAACTTTTAGTGTTATCGAATAACTAAGATCGTTCATTTTCAGTATTCTGTGAAACACAAGAAAAAAACCTGCATTGATTTCTGATTTACTGTGTGCAAATCAGTAAATACAGTACACATTATTATAATTTTTGAAAATTCAAGTAATATCCACCCACAAAACAAACCATAAGATTAAGAGTTTTGGAAAAAAAATGTATACAACCTTTTGATAAAACTATATAAATAATATGACAAGAAAGAGATTTCATGCAATTCTTCTGATTTTTGCATCAGTAACATGACTTACAGAATGAACGCCAATCCATAATTTCTGTCCATTGTTTTGTACGAAGTCGTACAGTGCATATTGTTCGTGTGGTGACATTGGACTGGCCACTGTAGCATTCATTGTTTTGCAGTACAGCCTAAAAGAAAAAATGCCATCAATGAATACGTCATTATAATCAGACAAAATACTACCAATTTCTAAATATTGTTCAACTTCTTTGAAAACCAAGTAATAATTCCTACCCAAGGAATATAATACCTTAGCTGTATTTTGAGTTTTGGGACCTCAATGTTCCTCAACTTTGTACTTTATTTGGCGTTTTGATGAGTCTTTTGTAGACGAAATACACGTCTGGCGTACAAATTGTAATCCTGGTATCTCTGATGAGTTAAATTCTATGCCGGAGCATGATAATTTATACCAGACTGTACCCATTTCAATTATTATATATGTGAAAAAAGGTTAATGGTGTGCTCAATGGATAAGTTTAAGTTTGCTTATGTGCGCCATAACACATTAATCATCTTATGATTATGCGTAGAAACAAAATAGTAAAACAGGCTTTCAGACACATATATGTGACCTGTTCTATAATGATTTCGTCGTATAACAACTTTTTTTCTGTTTTTAGTGTGTAGACAATTTTGTTTTGATTCTATGGTCAATCAGGCAAGACTAACATAACATCGTAATCAAACAGATATTTTGTAAACAGCACATGTACAAAAATAAAAACCCAACTATGATCAAACAAGTAGAAATTAGAAGTTAGATATCATTGAGGAAATAAAATTCATAAAGGATTTGCAAGATAAGATAAGCTATGATAATCTATTCCAAAGGGTAGTAAAATATGTTTATTTGGAACAGTTCAATATTTTGTCAACAGTTAATTTATAATTTTGACCATGTCAATAATAATTCATGTTAACACAGAAGTGCTGAATATTACGTTGGTGATGCTGACTTGGTTTGTAATTTGAAAGAATCTTTATAAATAATCTAAAAAACGTTAAGCTGTTCATTCTAACTTAAAATATACTTATAGCAATTCACATAAACTGCGAATTGTGAAAACTTTTCATTATCAACTAACGTTAATTCCTTGACTCACTTTGCTTGCTTCCAACTACCTTTCTTTCCGTTGCCTGTTACTTTATAGCATTTGTCACCATATGATTGCCAATCGTCCGCTGAATTACATCTGATTTGCATTCCTAAAATATATTAGATAGAAATAATACTAAGTTTAGCATCTTGTGAAGTATTTATTTTCTGTGTGAAAAAAAAAAACTTAGACTTTTGATATGAAAAACAAATATTTTGTTTTAAAATTCAAGTTGTTATAGTTCTCGTTAAATTGAGTGTTTTAAAACATGTAGTCGCCTCTGCATTTTGCAATCGCATCTTACGGGATTAGCTTCAAACATGACGTAACAGAATAATCATCTCCATTCAGACAAAATTATTGGTTTCTAAAATAGTACTTGATAAAAAATGACAATATAACTCACTGAAATGATAACAATCAGAAAAAGACAAGTCATGATAAGATCTTCCAATTCATATTGAGGGAGGGTATGTGGTTGCTAGCATTTTTTTGTTTTTTTTTTCATTTTGCAAGAAAGTTCGAAAGGAAACAAGATGCATATTCAATTAAGACAACTGGTAGTGTATAATTTTGAAATTTAAAACTGTGTACTCTTATCATCATATGCAATTTTCATATTCATTTGTTATAAATACATAAGAAGCAATTACCTGGACCTTCAAGCAATTTCCCAAGTAATATCTAAAATTAGATTGTAAAATGAAATAATATAACAAACTTATTTCTTTTTTGGTCTTTCATAATTGCAGTGGGTTTCGAATGTTTCATTTCCTTTGTTATAAATTACACATTTCTACGTCATATTCTTACCAGCTCGGCGTTGACACAGTACACCATTTTTCCTGTGACATTCGGCAACCAGCATTCCATTTCTACTATCCAACTTAATGCAGTTATGTCCTCCTATTAAAACCTTAGTTGCAAGCATACTGAAACAAATTGCAAAGTTCATAACAATAATATTATTACACACATTATGATGAAAGCAACTGATCTTGTCGAGACAGACATTAACAGTTCCATTGATAACAAAAAACAAATAGTCTTGCCATTGATACAATTCACGATATTAGTTTGATACATTTACAACACATGAATTAATAAAAACCTTGGAAAACAAACTACATACTGAGAAACCCCCCCCCCCCCCAAAAAAAAAAAAACAAAACAAAAAACAAAAACAAAACGGGTGCCGCGGAAGGTTAGCAGAACCTATTGTTCATTTAGGTACAAACCCGGTGATAAGTCTAATTTAGTAGGTAACCTTTCAGGAAAAGAGGACGGTTACTGGAAATATATAGATCAAATCATCACATAAATGCCCAAAAAAGTTTTAGCGACGTGGTGGGTAACACTCATGAGGACTCAAAATCCGACAGCAGCAGTCCCGACTTTTTCTAATGCAAAATTGTTTTTTTCTATTCTAACTGTCTAACAGTTATACGTATGCTGTTTCAGAAACAATCCACATACATATATATAACTCAAAATCAAATCGGGAAATAGATAATCCAACCATGATATAAGTTGTTCTGTTCGTTCATCACACAAAGCCATATTGGAGTAAGGACGATACTACGAGATGATAAATTAAAAGTACTTTTTTAAAATAGTAATAGAATAAGAATCACATAATCTTCAAAACAAAACATAAAGGTGTTACAACTTGACATTGGAGAAAACATTTTTAAGAGTATGAGTTGTTATATATGTGGCAAAATAATACAATAAGATCTTTAATTTTTAAAACTGTACGACCATATTAAGGTGAAATAAGTAACATTTACTATTTTACTGGAGCACTTGAATTCACGTTTACTGGGTCCAGGCTATAACTATAGTTTATTATTAGTATTTTGTTTGTTTTGTGGACAGTTGCATGTCTGTTCGTCACTGTTTTTGTCTTTCTTCAACTAACGGTTTAGTGCCCCTCTGTTATCCTTCAATTTGTAAATTAAGTACAAAATATGTACGCAAACTATCATTTTTCATCCGAATTTAGGGCAAAACATATGCTATAGCTGGCCCACAAACATAAACATATATAAACTCATAGATGATTCTGTATATACGTCCATATCAAAGCTTCTTTTGTGATATTGTAGTTAGAGCAAAGCTTTGTAGTTCTGCTTCATCATGGAAACAAATAATTTTCTGATGATTTTGATGTAAAAACTAGTTCTATTTTATCACAGATACCAGTGAATTCCTTCTGGTTTTGATTAAAAACATATTCTACTACATCACGGAACAATTGCTTACTAATATAAGATTTTTGGTGTAAAACTAATTCAGCATCAATATCAGCCGTATCAGCATGCTGTATTCTATAGTAGTAAGTACTTACAGAACACTGCTATCAACTGTTGAATTATCGGCCCATTTCCAGTCCTCTCCAACAAGATGTAATCCAACCCAAAATGAAAATCCCTTTGCTAATAATCCAGCATAGTTTTTAACTTCATCCTGTAAGTTCAACAACATAAAAATCAATGACATGTCGCAAAATTTTGTTTCACAATGACATAGTTTTGAAATAATGATTGCAGTAAAAGACGGTCCTTGTCTGTTTTGTTTGTCAAACACTAATTTTAAGCTTGTTTTTTAAGTAGTCGTTTAAACATTTAAAAGTGGTATAGCAATAACTAAGGATATGTGGTATGATTGCCAATGAGACATTCAGAAAACTATCCGACAATGACTATAGGATGAGAACACAAACAACAACCGGACACCATTCGGTATTCAACAAAAGAGAAAACTGTAACCGTATGGTTAGCTATAAACTTATCGGTAAAATGATTAAATAATTCAAATCAAGTAACTAACTGTTTTACCAATGTTTAAATAATCAACAAAACTATTAACGAAACGAAACCCCATTATGGCAGACAGAAATGAACGATAGCTACTGGGTTACAGCCCTTGACTTTACAGTGTGACGGGGTTACACATGCTTCATTCTCCAAATAACCAGGGACAATCTAAGATAAAAATTGAAAGAGCGGATTTATTTTAGAGTTTTACTTAACACAATGGTTTCACAAAAATTTTGCATTATTGTTTCATGTTTAAAAATGATAAAAATTTGTCAAATAAAAAAAGAAAAGAAAAATGTACCACAAAATAGTTATAATAACCGATAGACACACATACTTAATTAATTCTAGTGAAAGAATAAATATACATGATTATCTCTGAGTAAAGATATATATTATTACAACACCCATGTCACATCAAATAATTAGATTACCTTAAGGACGCTGGCCAAGACATGTACATGACATTTCATAAATATAGATGTTCATTCGTGTATCTAACGTGAACGTAAAACATACCTTAAATTTTCAGTTCAAGATGATTATGACAACATACAAGATCATATATAACTTACATGTTTTAAATCATCGGTATATAAATTGTGACATATTTTTCAAAACTAAACAACAAGACTGATATTCGTGCATTTTACAGTATCGTAAGTTTATTTTTTGATATATGGGTTTGTATGTCCCTCTCGTATTTTCGCCCCTCTTTTACCACGGATTTTAGATGCAATCTCTTTACTTTATCAATGCACGGGGTATACTAACAGAGATAGGTATTATCAAAATGTTGTGGAAATAGGTCCATAGAAAGCTAAATACCACAGGTGTGTCACTAGAATTTCTATAATTTATAGGATCACAGTAAAAACAGCTGCTAATAGTTATAAGGCAATAAATATAAAAAGGGTATTTTTGGCCAAATAGTAAACTTCTACCAGGATGAGGGTGTAAACAAGAAGAAGACAATTTACTACATGTACTTTCATCCATAAGCACAACTTAAACCTTTTGGAAGCTATGTAGCTATGAAAGGCTTCGGCACTGCAAATGACAAATTAATCAAAATAGAAAAAGAAACAAATGCTACTTTGAAAAAGTTAATTGGTGTGAATTCAAGAGGAAGTAGCTCAAGCATTGCAAAAAAAATGAACACTTGCAGACAATCACATACACGGAACATCAGTCTTATTTTAAATAATATGGACAATTGAATGAGTTTCTCGTACATGCTTTTGTCAAAGTTCTTCAAATTCATCTACTCAATAAAAAGATTTAATAACAATATGAAGATGTCTCCTAAAGAAAATCATCCTGAAAGACAACACCTGCAATGAAACCAAAACTAAATAACAAATAGCACACACAGGATGAAATTACCTGCTGTTGGACACTGTCAAATTTTGCTAAATCTGCCTCTTGTGTTTGACACCAGTGTCGACCATCTTCCCAAGTCTTTATAGCATAATTATATCTGGTACGGTAACAGTGTGATCCAATCTTAATCCAGTGCAGTGGACATCTTGAATCTACATGTAATATCAAGTTTATCCTTTAGATATTAATACTTATTTCAATGACTATTGTATGATCACCAAGTTACGATTGTTTTGTCCTCTTAATCATGAAAATGTATGTTATATTCAAATATTAAACTGGTCCAGGAATACAGTTATCGTACGAAATTTAATGTAGTCCCTAGTGTGGACAGTGCGTTACTTGTCATTTTTTTTTATACCCTTTCCAAATTTCTGTCTGCATATGTTATGCCTCAAATACCGAGTAGAGGTATGACACTACACTACAAACAAGTTTGGTTCATGAATTGTAAAGTTAAGTAGTGATTTGTTCCGACTAAAAAAAGGTTCAAAATAGCATTTCGGAAGCTGTCAAAAGAATTCAAGACCACCTTAACATAAAATTGTCCATATTTTGAGTTCGAGTTGATGAAATGTTCTATAAATTCGATATAATTTGTCCTAAAAGTGAAAATGAACTGAACGAATTGAAACATCCATGTAGATGAAACACGTTTCCACAATAAAGTGCACAGGTAAATGAAAGAAAAACTTGATAGTAATCGTGTTTTCATGATCATAACAAAAAAAAAAATGTAATTTAAGGTATTGAATGCTTATGTAAAAGCGTTGACCGTGCGTACATTTTTAGAATGAAGCGCTTCCGCGCTTCATACAAAATGTACTTTGGTCAACACTTTTACAACCTAATGAATTTACAAAAAGAAGCATTCAATTCTTAAAACCATATTTACGAAACGCTGATTTAAAATGTTACGGGGACATTTTGTGATATGCTGTGGACTTTAAAAAAAATCGTGGATAATCCATCCGAATATGGTGTCTTCATTTGTATCTTTACTCAAAATGGTTTTGGACCTGATATAAGGTTGAATATATACAACTCTCAGTACATCATAAAGCTGGTTAGTTATCAAATATACACTAGTATCACGTAGGGGAAAATAAACTCATCATAGATACCAGGACTAAATTTAGTATATACGCCAGACGCGCGTTTCGTCTACAAAAGACTCATCAGTGACGCTCGAATCCCAAAAAGTTAAAAATGCAAAATAAAGTACGAAGTTGAAGAGCATTGAGGACTAAAATTCCTAAATGTTTTGCCAAATACAGCCAAGGTAATATATGCCTGAGGTAGAAAAGCCTTAGTTTTTCAAAAATTCTAAATTTTGTAAACAGTTAATTTATAAATATAACAATATCAATGATAATTCATGTCAGCACAAAAAGTGCTGACTACTGGGCTTGTGATACCCTCGGGGAAATAAATCTCCACCAACAGTGGCATCGACCCAGTGGTTGTAACTAAACTTATCATAGATACCAGGACTAAATTTAGTATATATGCCAGGAAAGAGTTGATCATGATAACTTTTACAAAAATCGGTACACTTGTCCGTGCAGTATCGTTAATTCCAGACGATCCGATACCTATCTAGTAATCTGGTTGGTTGTTTTTTAAGGCATTTATTAATATTTAGGCGACTGCAAACAGTACAATAATTTATTCATGACATGTTCAATTCACATTCCTTTATGTCAGTCTCTTTCAAATGAAATATGTATGACAGTAAAAAAACATCAGTTAACTAAAAAATGATGACCTATACTTGAGAAATGTCCTTACAAGTGTCCAAGAAAAAGAATATATTTTTTTTATGAAAATACATTATTTTAATTTAACTGCAGAAAAATGTATGAAATTATTGGCTAAAAAAGTGACCGGACATAGAAGATCTTTGTTGTGGAAATTTTCTGTCTTATTCTGCATATCATGAGATTGACCATTTTAAACAAATAAAAAAAAAAAGAATTTTACTGAAATGTTTATGATACAATGTTCCTAATAATCATAAACGTTTTCCACTAATACGCTAACAATATGTTAAAAGGATAAACTAAGACAACCTGTCAATGCAACTTTCTTTCCTTTTATCATTTACTTAGTTGCTTATGTAAAACGGTCAAACTAGGAATTAAATACACACTTGTTCATTATGTTTATTACTAACAACAGAAATTACCAATCCTTATATATTCCGAAATTATCAATTGGTCAGAGAATAAAAAGGAAAGTAAATATTTGAAAAGTGCTTACAAATAAATTGAAAATATAAAACATATGATAAAAAAACTGGCATTTTTTGAATATGTGTATGTTTAGAAGAGATCTTGCTTATGACGTTACGCACGTTATTGCGTCAATACCGTGTAATCAACCAGTCCACACTAATAAACAGCTTTTCTATAAAATCATAACAGTTAAGTTATATAAAACTTATATCCATAGACTAGACAGGTAAATACTATTCCGAAAAAAAGTACAAATTGTTTTATCATATTTTACTTTAGTCTAAAATAAAGACAACATATTGACAAAACGTCAAAAATATGCGTGTCAGACGTAACAGACTATACGCATAATCACTTTAGCAGGGGTGTTTGTGTTCTTCAAAATAGTGTTATATCCACGAAAATTCGAATGAATGATATGCTTCATATATAAAGCATAACAATATTACTGGATATGTGTTTCTGGTACGACCAACGCTATTTTTTGGCAAAAACAAATAGTGTTCATATTGGTCAGATTTTGGAAGATGTTAAGTTATCAAAATTTATAGGTTTTAAAATATAAGATAATATGATATTTCGTTTGTGTAAATTCGGCTCACCTATGTGCATACATAGACCATATCAAAATCGAATTTTTGGAGCACTCACACTACATATCAAAATGCAACGGCTTCTGGCAAATGTCTTGCAAGATGTCCAATGTCGGATTTCGCCGTTTTTTACAAATAAATTGTCATTTGCGACGTTATTTATTCAAAATTTAGATTAGTTGCATGCTAAATAGTCCTTTTCCGTAATTGTGCTTTAACTTTACAAAACAGCTACATACTTTTTGATAACTTGCGTAGTCAAAACGACTTCGTTTTCAAAGAAATGAAATGTCTTGCAAGTTTGTCCACTGGACGATTTTCGTACGTTTTCAACGTTGTCGATTCGGGGTACGCTATTTATGGTGGATCATCTGTATATAAATCCTCAGATAGAATTTTCTTGATAGTCAAATACTATCAACAAGACCACAAAGCATCATAAAAAAAAATCCAATGACTGGGTTTGTTCGTTTAGATGAGGTTCTTAAGTTGTGAAAAAGTTTTGTATCACAAGAGGATAACAAATCATCTTTATCAAATTTTCAAATTTGGGAAGCGTAAACTGACTGCGATTTTTTTTTTATTTCTCTGCAATAAGATTCATGTGTATAGAATTGAAAGTGAAAATAAAATTGGGCCTAAAGCGTGGCTATATACCTCTCCACATCATACAAAGCTTGTAAACATATGAGATGAATTATAATTAACCATTTTTTTGTGACAATCGTTTCATTTCATAATCTAATATTGTACCGCTATTAAGTATAGTGAATTTTATAAGCAAGACCCGTTTAACTTGTTATTCTCGACAAACTTTTTATATTAAAGCAAAATATATATCCTCCTCCTTTTCGGATCTAAATGGGAAAACATTGCACTTTAATACGTTTTATGTCAATTGATCTCTGGTAGAGAGTTGTCTCATTGGCACTCATCATACCGTACATGTATGTATCTTCTCATTTCATAAAGATATGCATTACCCAAATACGATATATTTTGTTGTTTGTTGCTTACGTTACCTTCATTGAGAAATATTCAATGCATATTCAGTACAACAAAACATTATAAGAAGTATCCATATTGATGTGCAAAACAAAAACTGCAAGCGAAATACAAAATTTATCCCAAATAATCGGTAATCGCCGTAAAACGTAAAAATTTGACGTTACCATTTGAGACGCAATATCGTGCTTAACGTCTATAGTCTTCGCACAATTATATATATTTTTTCATATATCATGTACAATGTATACACCCTTTTTATCTGTTTTCATTCTTATAAACATGACATATACCAAATACAGAACATGATAAAACAATGTACGTTAAATTTACTTTTAATTAGGTGGGTCAAAATAAGTTTGTTCGCAGCATCTACTGTTGAAAAAGGTGACTTGTGCTGTTGTGTGCGAGTAAATAGAGGTCAAACCAGGTTCTGTGTTATTATTAGTACATGTATGTCATACTTGTCGCTTAAATTGATATAGTAATAGATTAAATGAAGACAATATGATCTACAAATTTAACAGTACACTTGTTTATGACATGTTATATTAGGACATTTTTGAACAGTTTCGTTATTAGAAACATATAAATATATTTCAAGGTAATAAAAATGTATGATATCTAATTTAGTGCGCACGCCATTGATTAATGGAATATCCTTCCCTAAGGACCCTTAACTTGTTGAAGGAAAATATATTACTTAAAAATAAGCATCATTGAAACCAGGATTAAAATTGTGTACGTCATGTACTGTCTATAAAAGACCAATCATGCAGTGACCTTCAAATAAAAAAATGTTAAAAAGGTCAAATATATTAATACAAAGTTAAATATTAATTATATCAGCACAACCGAAAAGGGTTTGAAATGACAGACTAATTTCATTTATTGGCATCTTAACCAAACTGTATTCCAATTTTGGTTTTTGTAATTGTGTGGAAGCTATACTACTAAAATAACGAGGTCCAATTGGTTAGCCGGATAGACGTAAGACGACCGATAATACAACTGACTCAACAAGACCGGGCTGAAGTACCGGTGCGTTGAAAGATTTGTATGAGGAAAAAAATATTTATAATAAGCACAAATATATTAGAAATGAAAAAGGAAAATGGACAAATATATAAGGCCAAATTATCAATACGGGTGTTTTTGAAAAAAATTAGAAAAAAAGAGTTATCATGGTAATCTGTTCGCTTATGAGATAACTACCTCTAAAAGTCAAAATGACCTGGATAGAGGCAACTATAAGTCATTGTACGGCCTCCAGCAATGAGCAAAAAACCATACCATATAGATTTTCTTTTTGTGTGACTCTAATTGTCTACGCTAAAAAAAATATTAATAAACACTATCATTTGGTCTTTCTATTTTGAACGGGGAAATAAATCAAGTGTCGCAGGCAGTTGGAACTGTATTTTGAATCTGGGTGGCCATGAAAAATATTTGGAACTGTGTTCACAAACATTTTGCTAATATTGAAGCAACACAATTCAATGAAAGCTACTACACAGTATTAT
The DNA here is from genome assembly GCF_963676685.1 of Mytilus edulis. Lineage (NCBI taxonomy): Eukaryota > Metazoa > Mollusca > Bivalvia > Mytilida > Mytilidae > Mytilus > Mytilus edulis. Next base: position 26,067,416 of record NC_092345.1, on the reverse strand, counting down.
TCACAAAGAAGATAGGATACAAAAATGAAAAAAATAAATTTACTGTCAAGGAATTAAAAAAAAATTTGGGTCCCTTTATAGCTTGCTGTTTCTGTGTGATCCTAGAGACCTATGTTGAAGGCCTTACTTTGACCTATATTCATTATGGTTTACTTTTACAAATTGTGACTTGGATGGAGAGTTGTCTTATTGACATTCATACCACATCTTCTTATGTCTATGAATATTTATGTTAACATGAAGCTTTTGGATTATGTTTACTGTACTCGAAACTAAAAAAACAAGAATAATTTGGAATTAAACATATGTTGTCAAATATCAACAAACAATTCTTTCAAAATCAAATATCGTTGATATGGTCAATCGAGAAATGTGTATCAAACGTAAATTAATTGATGACGTATGTTAAATTGATTTATCACTTTAGTTGTTTATTGTGTAATTTATTAACATGTAATTATAAATTTGACCAATATAATTTCAAACATAAAAAAACATATATTGACGTAATTGGTGGTGAATGATGACAAATTTGGAGATATCCTTATATAATCAAGGTAAAAACCTGACCAGCATAAAAATGATTCCGATCTACCTTCCTTGCTTTTCTTATGGAGAAAACCCTGAAAACACACAACGGGCCCTAAAATGCACTTTTATGTTTGATCTATATACTTTCCTTTAAACATATTATGTTTAAGATGGTAAAAATAAAAGAGACGAACAGTATAATAAATACGTCAATAAGCCAGACACCCAACCACAATATTTTTTTGGAGGAAACAAGATAAACAAGTGAAACTGCGAGCTACTACTCACTGATGATACCCCCGCCGCAAGTGGATGATATCAATAGTGTAAAAATATGCAAGTGTTCGGTAACCAGGAAGTTGTCGAGTAATGAATCTGAAAACGCATCACACGGTATAGCTAACTTAGATAAACCCTGAAACCAAATTTCAGAAATCCTTGTATTGTAGTTCCTGAGAAAAATGCGACGAAAAATATTCATGGGACGGACGGACTGACTGACGGACTGACGGACTGACGGAATGACAGACAGAGGTAAAACAGTATACCCCCCTTTTTTAAAGCGGGGGTATAACCATATTGGAATTTCTGTATAAAAAAAGCACGTTACGTCCAGTGACCATTTTTTGATGGATATTTGAAAAGACAAAGGCACAATTATAAACAGTGCTTGGTTTTGTATGAGGAGATGATCAAGTATATAGAAATGAGTATCATGCGTTTCGTATATGGTTGCTTTATTTTTGGCATTTAATTCATTGGAGTCTGGATGGTAATTTACAGAAAAGAGAACAAGGAGCAAATACTACAATAAAATGGGTTAGAAAATAGAAAATAAAAGAGAAAAAGTAGCTTAAAAATATACAGAAAATAGCGAAAAATTGCGAACCGAAAGGTAAAGAATAGAGAAAATAATTAAAGAATAGAGACAAAAATGATCTGAAAAATTAAAGAATACAGAATTGAATTGATCGAATAACCCCCCCCTATATATATATAAACCCTAATTTATACACATACTACAAAAAAGGGAAATGATATGATAATGAAAGTAACACTTACCTGCAATCACACAGACATGACACAGACAATATAAAAGTACACTTCCTAAAAAATAGTGTGTTAATAACATCGTATCAATTCAATTGTCCTTTCGGAACACTGCAATACATCTAAACTTTTTTAATCTAATAACATAAACATCCTGAATTAAAAACAACGAATTAAACTTTTAAATAAATTAAAGTGTCTAAATTGACGGATGTTGCAACTAAAGTATTTATTAGTAAAGCTGTTTTTGCGTCACGGAACTACTTTTTACACTTATAAGAACAAGATGTTAAGATAATGAAAATATCAAAATGACAGATACATAGTAAACGTATCTTGTACCACATGCAAAGTTACAGTTTTTTACTGTGGCTTCAGGGTATGGATGAATTAAGAGGTCGTGGCTTCAGTAACATAAACAATATCATAAATCTATGATGTTGCATTTTCATCACCGCTTGTCATTGCTCATTTGTATTCACATTAATTATCAAAAATTTGGTATCATGTTCATAAGTAAACAACCAAATTAATACGGGTTTGACGATTTTCGTAAAAGTATTTTGTCGGTGAAAATATTTCCGGATCATATTTTTTTTCAAAACTATTTTGTTAACATTTTGATATTCATAATTATATTAATTATTTTATTTATTTGGGTATCGTTCTTATGATTTTATCAATCGCAATACATGTATGTTTGGGTTAGTTCGCGTTTGTAGCCCTCCGTATAATTTGAATCCACGTTCCCCTTTATGTTCATGTGGCAAGCTAGTATTTCCATGAATCACGTCAAAATATTTGTAGATATGCAAATCATATAAGATTATATAGTTTGCAATACTATGATATTTTGGAATCACTTTGCACACAGTACAAATTTTTGCATACATCGTTGGATTTGAATTTTCAATGGCGGATCTTTTATATTTCCAGTAGAAATGCATTAAATTACAATTTGATCTTAATTATCACGAGTTTCTTTGACTAGTGGTAGAATTGATGCATAACAAAGGCTTTTTATAAAATTTAAAATGAAACGTTCAATGTTTGTCACTTGGAAGTCAGTCAATTTTTACGGAAAATCTTTAGACTTCTTCAACTGCTCCTGCTCTTGTTGATTGATGTTGTGTTGCCCAATTATTTATTTTTTTGCTGAGCATGTTTAGGACTGTTGATGTTCTTTTCGTTTTTTCTTCGTTCGTTCGGTCATGGTACTGCCTGTAAGTCTTTTTCCGACTAATGATTGTCGACAGCCGTGTGTTATCTTCTTCTTTTTGTGTTTTGTCGCCTTGGAATGATCTTCATTATTCATGTATGTGCCTGTCACAAGCCAGGAGACTGTAATTCAGTGGTTGTCGTTTGTTTATGTGTTACATATTTGTTTTTCGTTCATTTTTATTTATTTAAATAAGGCCGTTAGTTTTCCCGTTTGAATTGTTTGACATTGTCATATCGGGGCCTTTTATAGCTGACTATGCGGTATGGGCTTCGCTCATTGCTGAAGGCCGTACGGTTACCTATAGTTGTTAATGTCTGTGTCATTTTGGTCTCTTTTGAACAGTTGTCATATTGGCAATCATACCACATCTTCTTTTTTATATACATCGGCATCTGTTTTTGTATTCCCCTTCATTGTATTTTCTTTGTTTTTAAATGTAAATAGATATAAGGAGATGTGGTATGAGTGCCAATGAGACAACTCTCTCATCTAAGTCACAATTTGTTAAAGTAAACCATTATAGGTCAAAGTACGGTCTTCAACATTTTGAATTTCCTTAAATTTAGCAATTGTTCTCTTGGGATTTTGAGAGCGGAAGACAGTGGAAATAGGGGTCCTATAATCCATGTTTTTAGAACTTTTAGACTTTACATTTTATTGTTGTTCAAATGTAAGAGACTTTCCTTATCTTCTTTGATATTGTTGATAAAGAAAAAAAGAAAAAATGAATAATCATACATGTATCATATAAAAGACTCTTTTCAAAAGTAAAACTTCGATAACATTTAAAACCCGAGAACGAATATATGCAAACATTGTCATACAAAGAGAGACAACCAGGTATTTCGTTGCCGTCTTAATTTTCACATTTATTAAAGAAAATCTAGCTTGTTAAAAAGGAATGAATAAGATAAAGAAAATATGGTACATTTTAAATGGTCCTTTAATTTAGTACGGAAGCCTTTTAGAACCATGCTAGTCTGCTTTTTACAATTTGATATAACAGATTATCAATTTGATATAACAGATTATAATTATTTGATATAACAATTTATTAATTTGATGTAACAAAAAAAGGAAATTTGATATGTCAAATTACTTATGCATGGATTAGGATTACCCACTTCTATATTTGAAATAAAGTATATAATAATGAAACGATTAAACTGTTTAGAGATATAGACCTAAATGTTATTTTGGTATTGCTCATCTTCTATATATATACAACATTATTTAGGTGTTCAGATTATACTCGTGTGGTCTATTTTAACAGAAATTGAAAGTCCACAATATTTCAAAATCTCACGCATGTTTCTTTCTTTTTAATAAAAAAATTTCCAAACAAAAAATATATGTTGAAACAAATTTATTTTAGACAAATGCAGTGATGAATTGAAGGATGTTTAATAAATCCTTTCATAGATAAAGGAAGATGTGGTATGAGTGCCAATGAGGCAACTCTCCATCCAAGTAATAATTTTATCGTTTTATAAATTTAACATTAACGACATATCAGTTTGGCTAAACTCCACCATACGCCTATTTGCAGATGACACCATTGCATTTCTGTAATAAAATCAAACGGTGATTGTGAGACATCAACACACTACGCATTTGGCAAACTACATTGAAAATGGCTTTCCATCCTGACAAGTGTAATGTCATGTCCATCAGCCGAAATAAAAATCCGTTCGCATATAATTACACTTTACATGGCCACATTCTTGAACATGTTGATAAGGCAAAATACCTAGGTGTGATAATTCAATCAGACTTAAAATGGCACAGTCACATAAACACCATCTGTAATAAAGTCAACAGCACACTAGGTTATCTTCGAAGGAATCTTAACATAAGTTCCACCTCAGTAAAGGAACAGGTATAAATCTTTAGTCAGACCATCACTAGAATATGCCTGTTCAGTTTTGGACCCTAACTTTACTAAAGATATTAACGAAATAGAAAAAGTACAAAGAAAGACTGCTAGATATGTCACTAACCGACACAGAAACACCTTAAGCGTTAGTGACATGATAAATCATTTAAAATGGAGAGACCTCGCACACAGAAGAACAGATGCACGCCTGGTCATGTGATATAAAATCACATATCATCTCATAGTTTAAACATATTTTATTTGCGTAAATGTGCAAAAGGGATGAGACACAAGTTAATCAAACTTATAAAGTCTTCTCCCATAACAATTTATAACATTAGAATATTTACAAAGCATGCATACAAACAATACATTATGTATATATATATAAATTATTTGAACTCTGAAAAGGTGGTGTGTGGTGATGTGAGTGGTAATACACAATATGCATGTATTTGCACTTTATAATATGTTACATTACACAATTAGAAACCTCTTAGACTCTTTAATAAATTCATATACATTCTTTATAATTCTTTCATTTTCAACATTAGTTAAAGACTTATCGCCGGAGGTTAAGGTGTTCAAATTTAGTAGAGAGTTGTCTGGTAACCAATTTAGATTATTAAATAATTTGGTTCTTATATTCGAATATTTAGGACAATAAAAAAAGAAGTGACGTGAATCTTCGAACTTAGCACCACAACTACAAGACGGATCTGAAATAATGTTGACTCTGTTAAGATCATAGTTCAAAAAAGAAGCTGAGCACCTAAGTTGTGTCAATATAATATTGAGTTTACGACTGCCAAAGTCATAATGTTTTGGTACTTGGGCTTTTGAATTTAATTTAAGATTTTTTAGTTCGGTTTTAAATTTACCTAAAGAGTCAATGTTACGTGTCACCACATTAAGGTTATTCCACAGTCGTATTGTTGAAGGTATGAAGGACTCTTGGGTTAATGAAAGTCTACAAAAAGGGTATATTAAATCATTCCCATTACGTAATGGATAAACAGCTGTACTTTGGATTGTTGGTGGAATTAAATTGCAAAGATAGGCTGGTGCATTATTATGCTGAATATTATAGAATAATTGTAATTTCCTTCTTTCTCTTCGTTCAGCTAGAGTTTCCCAACCAATCTCATCATAAATAATTCTATTACTTGTAAAAATAGGAAGACCTGTTACAATTCTGGCTGCCTCAAGCTGCAGCTGTTCTAATTTTTTACAATAACCCACACCCATATTATCCCAAACTTCACATGCATATTCGAGAAGCGGTCTAATAAAAGTCAAGTAAAGCTTTTCTAAGTTGCTCCTACTTATCCTGTACTTTAATTTTCTAAGTACATTTAAATGTTTAGATACATTTTTTATGATATTATCCACATGGGTGTTCCATTTAGCATCTTTACTAAATGTAACACCCAAGTGTTTGTGGAAGTCTGTAACTTCAATCCTCTTATCATTGAAAGTGAAATTCATTTCTGGAGTTTCAATGTATGAAAACAACATTATTTCTGTTTTTGCTGGGTTAAAGGACATCAGCCATTTCTTAGACCATTCGCTGAGCTCACTCAGGTCGTGACTGATCACTGATTGTATTTGTGTCGTGTCACGACTAGAGTAGCCCAGAGATGTATCATCTGCAAATAATCTACATAAAGAAATCAAGTGTTCAGCAATATCGTTAATATAGATAATAAATAACAGCGGTCCCAAAACAGAACCCTGTGGGACACCAGCTGAAATACTGCAAAGTTCAGAGGAAGATTGTTTAATAACAACTCGCTGTTGTCTGTTGTTTAAGTAACTTTGAAACCAATTTAATAAATTTCCGTCAACACCGTATGACTTCATTTTATGTATCAATCCTTTATGCCAAACTTTATCGAATGCTCTAGAAAAGTCACAAAAAACAAAACAGCTAATTTCTTTATTTTCTAATGAATTTAATATAGAATTATAAATTTCTAAAAGCTGATGAACTGTCGAATATTTTGGCAGAAAACCAGACTGGTATTCATATATTAACTTATTTCTGTGTAGGTGATTGAAGACATGTTTATAAACAACTCGCTCCATTATTTTCCCTACACAACTTATAAGCGATATTGGCCTATAGTTAGATGGTAACGAACTATCCCCCTTTTTAAAAAAAGCTATTACATTAGCAATCTTCCAGCTGGTGGGATATTTGCATTGTTGTAGGGATTTATTAAATATTATTTTTAAGGGAATTGCTATTTTTTCAGGACACATTTTCAACATTTTATGGCTTATGACATCTGGACCAGATGCCTTATTAGGATCTAAAGTTTTAATTATATCGACTATTTCATCTATTTCAATTACCAAGTCTTTTAAAAAAATATTTGTTCTTGGCTTAATTTCGGGTATAGGAACACCTTCCTCCTCTAGGGAAGAAATCAGACTAAAATATTTATTTAGCAGATTACATTTCTCGTCGTCTCCGTACACTACATCGTCCATGCTTTCATCGTGAATAATATTATTAAGTGGGGGTAAATCACCAGAACCTTTATTTGATTTTATAAGCATTTTCATTATTTTCCAATAAGTTTTAGGGTTAGCCACGTTATTTAATATAAGATTTTCCAAACTTCTTTCAAATTTTTCTTTTGCAGCTTTTTTCATATTATTTACTTTGTTCCTCTGCTTTTTGTATTTATTGATATCGCAATCTTTTTGAGTTTTTAAGGCTTTTTTACGAAAACGGTCTCTTCTACGAATTTCTCTTCTTAATTCATTGTCAAACCATGGTCGGTCATTGTTTCGTATATAAACATGTCGAGTTGGAATGTTTTGCCTGGCTATGTCTAGGAGTTTTTGAGTAAATATATTGCACATCTCGTCAACATCCTCAACATCAGAAAAAAGTTCATCCCAACTGACAGAATCAAGGTCTAAAGAAAATTTATTTAGATCTGCTTTATCGTACAACCAAATTTCTCTTTTGTATGATTTGGTTGCAAATATCGGACATTCTAAAAATATTACAGAAGCATCGTGATCACTTATTTCAGACGGTAATTTAAGAACGTCGGCAATTGAATATTTAATTGTATCGCTGATTATAATCGGGTCAAGTAATGTGCTACTATGTGCAGTCACCCTTGTTGGTTTATTTATAACATTTTCTAGATTAAAAAGATTCAATGTATCATATAATTTATTATTATGAATGGAAAATAAATCAGAGTTCAAATCTCCTGTTATAACAATATTCTCGCTTAGCTGGTAACTTAATCCCAGTGAATAATTAAGTCGTGTCCAATAGTCATTGTCCGTCCACTCAGGTCTATATGTACAACAAAGAAGAAATGATTGACCTTTACCTTTAATCTCGACCCATATTGTCTCATCAATATGGTTTTCGAGTTCACCTTTTCGTGCAATGGATATATCATCTTTTACATAGATTATAATACCTCCGCCTGCACTGTTACGATCCTTTCGGATTATATTCTTCGAAAATGAGCAAAGTTGCAAATCGTCAATGTTAACACTTGGATCTAAATGAGTTTCAGTTATAGTTACTATATCAAATTCATCAGCAAAGTTTTGGATAAAATTTAGCTTATGTCTTAGACTGCGTATGTTTATGTTACATATGGATAGTGAGGCAGTTTCTTTTATACTTGAGGTAGACTCATTTATAATATCTGAGCTAGGACCTGGATTAGTTTCAATATTTCCAATAATAAGAATGAAATTTAAAACATATAGCAGGAAAACAATATTTATATTCGGATTTAAGCTCTGGAGTAGTGACAGAGAGACGACGAGAAACGAACATCTGAAATTGGTAAGTAATATTTCTATTATAGAGCTATCAATTGTTTGTGAGTTTAAACTACCGAGACCAAATGTGCAACTACATAAGTTAAATAACCCGATAGCTGCCCTATACTGTTCTATACAATTACCCATTGGGTTTTAACATGGAAATCATACTGCGTAAAATCAGGCAGCAAAACGAGATATATACACCACCAAAACCACACACATCATCACACTTAACTGACGAAAAGTCCAAAAAAGACGAAAAAAATAAAAATATATAAAACAAAACAAACAAGGTTTGAGATATGAGAGAAATCATTTGTTACTGAAATGGGAAATTATTAAATATTTGAATACTTGAAACTTTAGAATAGCAAAAATAAAAAAAAATATATATAAATTTTGTTTTGTTATACTCACGTTATTGCATGTATATTAATAAGATGATAGAACTTTACAAACTTAAAAATTTAAAAGAATTTTAGAATTTAACAATGCACAACGGATAGCAAATACAACGGGTGACATCAATCATACATCAATACAACAGAAAACATCACAGATATTTTATGAAGCATTTAGAATAGCCAATAAAAAAAAAATATTCTATAGTGTAAAAATAAGAATAAATATAATAACAGCGAAATATCTAAATTCGAAAATACATCTATATATACATTATATACATTATTTACTTACTACCTCTTTGACATTCTTTTTTATTCAAATTTCTCTAATTCTACAATAAGTCGCCAATGTTTAGGACTTTCTATTCGAACGCACCCTAATTTACTTAACGATAACTTAATTCTTATGTCAATTATAGTCAAGTGAGGCCGTTAGGGATTACAATGTTATTAATTGTTTAATATTTTATATTAACGCAGTTCTTACTTTGATAATTATGTTTAAAAAAAAAAATATCAATATGTTTCGATTATGTTTAATATTATATAGTTGTTAATAATATTTTTTATAATCATAAATAAAAAATAGACCCCAAGTCTGAACCCCAGGTATATATTAGTAAACTGTATGTTTTGTGTGGTATATAAGAATTTGTTTACATAGATCTTTAAAGCTGGAGGCATCTAAAGATTTACAAGAAAAGGAAGTCTTAGTACATTTATCAACACGGACAAACTAGTTTACGAACAATTGATCATTAACTTTGGATTATTTTGTGGTTCATAAATATTGATTTCATTTAGGTGGAAAAAGGCATTTAAAACATGGATTACGTTATCCTTTTTTATTTTAGAGGGTCAACATATTTACTGTTACATTGTATGGTTTAGTTTAAAAAAAGGGGAATACGCTTTTCATAATACTTGAACTTTTAAGCCCTGGCTTTTTTATATGTTTTGATATACGAAATAAGGTACAAAGGAAAGTCAATTTGACAAGCGAAAACAAAGAGTGTTTAAGATAAATGGTGTAATATGTAGGTGAATACAATTATTTAGATAAATTAAACAGAAACATATACGAAAAAAAAAAAAAAGAACCGAAAAAAATTTAAAAAGAAAAAAATCAAAACCAACATACATACATACATTTTTCTTTGGATTATACAATCTTTTTACTATTATAATATTATCAGATACATATAATATGTATTATATGTCTCTGATATTATGAGAAAAAAAAAAATGATTGTGATATATAATAATTAAAAAAAAAAATGTCAATATGCATTGTATTTCAACTATTTCAACAGCTTGAACCAGAAAAGAAAACCAGAAACACAATTTATTAATTTTGTTCTAAGAGTTAACTCTCCATTTATTAGATTATTGTGAGTTATTAATTTTATTTCTCAGCTTCTGATTGTTGTTGGTTGGTTGGTGAAGTAATGTCTCGTTCCATGTCAGAGATGTCTTCAAAGCTATTGATCTGTTCCTTTCGACTATTTTCAGCCCTTTTTACAAATATGCGACCGTCTGCGGTCCAGTACGCGTGTATTTGGTTTTTATATTTCATCTGGGATATTTTTTTTGTCAGGTCTGTTCGAAATTTGGTAAGATTCTCAGTGATGAAAACACCATCTTCATTGTGTTTCAAATATTTTTTGTTTGTATATACCATTTCTCTAGTACGATATGACATAAATCTAACAATGACTTGACACTTGCCATATTTAGCTTTACCAATGACGTGACTCCTACTGATATCATCAATAGACAAGTTGAGGCCAAGTTGGCCGTTGCAAATACTAAGGATTTTGTCATCTGTATTGACCGGGTGAAGAATTTTACCGTGTCCATCAACTGGTACTTGGATGTTGTGAAAACGGAGACTGGTCCGACGAGAATACTGCTCTTGGCTTTCTAACCTACTTTCCATATCCTTTGTTTTTTTGTGAAGTGCATCCAGTTCAGAATCCCAAACGTCCAACATTTTATTATCATCTTTTAACCGTTTATCTACTTGTTCCATTCGTATGCTTAGCTTGCATATTTTTACTGTGTGATCCCTTATGGAAAAATCATGTTCATCTATAGACTTTTGAATAGGTTCAACGTGTGCTGCGATACATTTTTTCACCTGCTCTTCAATCAGAGGAGTTAATGTTTCGCTTATTTTTTCAGCCAATACTGGAATTATAGTATTAAGTACATCTGGACTAGTGAGTGCTTCAATGACCTTATCTGTAATGTTTTTACGTGTCGCTGGAGTCTTTTTTTCAATATCTCGAAGGTCACCTTGCGAGTTGCGACGCCTAATCTGTCGAGTATTTTGTTTTTGGGTTGCAGGGAGATTATCTGGACTATCAGGATTAGACCTTTTGTTGATATTCAGAGATGGTGAACTAATATTAGATTGTGATTGTGTATTTGTTAACAAATGGTCAGAACTGTGTTCACTTTCTCTGGTCATGGAGGTCGCCATTGTTGTTGCTATTGTTTTGATTTTAAGACGCTTCAAAAAGTTCTCTAATAAAATTATTTTGTGAAGTATTACAAAGTTTTTACATTACATATACAGACTGTTAGCTATGTAACAAGTTTCGTCATCTAACTTTTATGTTATCCAGCATAATATCCCATTTGTGGTTAGAGATGTTTTACACGTCCATAGCTGTCAAGCGCATGCCCACCAAAATCCATCTCATTGCAATCACCAAAACAGACAGACTAATTCAACCGCTCAGACAGTCCAGAAACATGCACACAACATGCACACACTCACATACCATATTCCATCCAGCAGAACACAAATATGCCAACACTCATTTTGTCCACGCACAATTAAAATCTGGAACAGCCTTCCCCTGAGTATTGTGATGAACTACTCTTTAGAGTCGTTCAAAGTAGCCGTCTCAACTTACACATACAGTCAGTAAATTCATCATGTGTAAATAGTTTTATCTTAATCTTAAAAAAACGGTCTTTAGATTTAATAGTATAGATCCTGATTTTTAGTATTCGTATTGTGATTTTATAAAGTCATGCTGATTAAAATACTACAATTCGAAACAATGTGACAATGATCGAATTTAGTAGTGTCAACCCTTTGACTTTGACCCGTCTATATAACAAATCATAAATACACCGTTTGGTGGTGCGCCTTACAGATGCGGAACGTACAGATAAGATAGGTAACGTGTGACATATAATGACATGACTAAAAGGGAATCTCATCGGATAGTTCAGGAACTTACTAATTTCTCTTATTGCTTATTGTTTGAAACAGTAATTAATGAAAAAGGGTAAAATTTTCAGTATACCCTATCAAGTATATTATACCCTAATATAAGTTTGAATTGTAGCTTTCTTTGGTTATATGAGGTGAACACAAAAACGGTCTATAGATTTAGTAGTATAGATTCCTATAGCGTTTTGTCGTGTCAAATTACAAAACTTTATGCGTGACTTTAACCTGGATTTGAAAGAACTGAATTAATTGGTCAGAAATTCACTAGTATAATCTGATTAGCATTTTATCATAGTTCCACGTTCAATTGATGGAAATTATCATACATTTCTGAATTGTGCTGTAAAACCTACGGGTTGAATTACTAGTAACACGAATTTAGTCCGAAAATTGTACAGAGATTGAAATCATTTTAGAAATGACAAAAGAACAATGGTTAATAGCTCTAACGCCATAAACAAATTAAATTATGGCACATCATTTTTAATAATAGAACTAGAAGATTGCCGCCATGGTCTTGAGATAATGTGTTTACCTCGCGATCGAGTCCAAGAGACTATGGAGTCAAGGGCTGACGACATTTTTTTTCGATATTAGCCGAAAAAGATATGTATTACAAGTATCTGTTCTAGTTTGCTATTGGCACCATTTGGGACTAAGATAAAACACTCGCAGTGACTGAGTAAGAGTTATGTTTATGCAAACTGTAATCTTGTGAGCTGGTGTCTTCAAATGCACTATGAAGTCCTGGCCTTAAAATCATAAAACTTTCGAGTCAGCTTTTTGTACTCATACTACAAAATCAAGCAATCAAAATGCTTGATTTCATGTAACGAGCATGATCTCTGTCCACAGAGCACAGAGCAAAGTTTCACGAATTCAACCCCAGGACAAACAACGTTAATTCTTTTTATATATAAGTCGAAAACGATATGTGTTACGTCTGTTCCAGTAAGGTAGCATTTAGTAGTAAGATAAACCACTTACAGGGAGTGAGTAAGAGTTTTATGCATGCGTATTGTAATCTTGTGAGCCAGTGCTTTCAAATGCGATTTATTCAAAATAATTTTAACATTTTAGCAAAACCGATTCCATGAAAATTAAACACGACTTTGCATAATTAATAAATTTAAGCATTTAAGTGTAAGATAACAACATTCTACAAACAATGCATCAATAAAATGTCGGAAAGTGTAAAATATTTGTTTACAGTCATCTCAATGTTTTTATTGTTTCTAAAGTTCATTCAAATGAATAATAAAAATATTATTTCTAACATTCTATGTTTATATGTAATAGTTTGGAAGAGGTTTAGTAAGTTTTTAAGTATGCTTATGTATTCTCACTGTATTTTTACTTTGCACTGTAAATGAAAATGAAGAATGAATCCTGAAGAATGTTCTAATAAATTGATTTGTGCAAAAGCAAACACTACATGAGCACCACGACTTTTGTCCTTGTGGAGGAGGATCTGCTAACCCTTTCAAAGCACCTGAGACCACCCTAGTTTATAGTAGTGTTTGTGTTGCTCAGTTCGACTTTAACTAAAATATTTTCATTAAAATTTGGTGACTTGATTATATATATTGACATAAATTCAATTTCATTTTCAAACAATTCTGATTTACGTTTTAGAGTTATGTGATTTTTGTTAAAAAAAAAAAAGGGATTTCTGTTCATAAAAAAAGGACTTTTCAGGGCATAAAATGTATTTTAGATAATATTTCACAGATATTTTAGCAGTTATCATGAAATTTTGGTGGCTTGTTTTAATGTCTATTTTAAATAAATATAAGCTTCCCTTAATTTTTTTATCATAAATTTATGTTATGACAGTGCTGAATTAAAAATTGAAGGTGGATCCTAAACATGATAATAAAATTATACCTCTTGTCAGACTGAGTGTTTTTCCCTATATCTGGCACCCTTTAACAAAGAATTATATATATTGCACATTAAAGGGAAAACAAACAAAGTTTGAAGAAAATGTATTTATTCAACTGTAAATAGAAATTAAATCCCACGTACCCGCTGCATAGTAACATCAGTGCATGGCATGTTATCATCAGTGTGTTGATGGAGTGCTGATTAAGAAAAAGAAAGATTTAAAATGTACATAAAGCTATTTCTTACACAAAGAAAGAAATGTATCTGTCTACAAATATGACGAAAAAACAATAACATCCGTCGTCTTAGTAGTACTTTCAAGTCCACAATTTACAAAATGTTTTTGCATGTTTCCGAACACCTTTTTACAAGAATATCAACGTATGTGCCTCACTATTTACTTTTCGAATACTCTTTTACATGATTTAACCGGATCAAAGACATTTACTGGACATTTCATTGATGAGTTTATCCCTAAACACCTGTCTATAGATAGACTGGTTAAAACCCCGCCTAATAAAGTGAAATAAATCAAGTAATACATGTCTGGCAATGTTCCTCATTATTCTGACCTTCACCTCATTTTTATGGATCATTGATAATGTTAAGTGTATGTAATAGTTGAAATAAAATTTCATATTCAAGAAAATTGACATAAATTGAATCATTAGTAAAGCAGGTGAGACAGTGCATCGTGTGCGATCTTAGTAATTATATAGAATATAAAAGAAACTGAAATTGTAAATCCTTAAGGTAAAGTTGACCAAAAATGATGTTTTTGCAACCTCTATGTCGCAACCACTGTTGGCAATTGTTTAAAAATACCCAAGTGATCCAATCAATTTAGTGGTAACCAGTCATATACTACTGGCATTTTATGCTCTTTGTTTTTGAAAAGTTATATTCTAATACAAGAATGCTTGTAAAACTCTATTCGATACACTTGATTACCTAAAGCATAAAATTTTCAACTTTGTAAATGTATGTGCTTTGATTCAAAGGCCGGTGATGAATAAATAAAGGCGACAATAGTATACCTGATGAGTCAGGCTTTGTGTATATAAAACGAACACCAAGCATACAAAATGAGTGTGATGATTTTTGTCTGCAATTGTGTTCAGATCCTTTAACTTTAATTTCCTTCTTATTTTTCCAACAGTGTTTGAACAAACATATGATCTTCACGTTTTTACTGAAACTTAAGACAAACTTTACAACGAGTGTTTTTAATAAAAGTCACTAGTAATACAAAATTGCGCACTGAACATACTAAAAAATATACATTCTATCTGTGATAAAATAAATATAGGCAACAGTAGTATAACACTGTACAATAGTCATAAAATTACAGTAATCAAACTTTTACCAGCCAACAGAATGTTTGAATTGTATAGAATTTGTCTTTTAACTTGTCTCAACGTTAAAGAAATAAACATAAACATAATATGCTTGTAAGTAAAATACTTTGCAACGTACTATGCATTATTTAATTTTGAGAAAAAAATCAATAGAAATCGACTCTAACATTACTAAGTTACTTTAGTAATTGTATTGTAATGGAATTTCTTAAAGTTTTAAATTTGAAGTTTTGCAATGAACTGGATCAAATATTAGTTTATATTAGGAAACAATGTTTTCTTCGACCAATTCTGTTTAATGTCATCTTTTTATGGTGGGGTTTATTTTTTCATGTCAAAATTCCTTTATACTTCGAAATCTTTGATGAGCTGCTTTATTTACACTGTCGTTGATTTTTATATTGCTTAGTAGAATATGTTCAACAAGCGGCATATCGTAGTCGTAAATTAAACAATATTATTTGTTTGTGTGTGGATTTATATGAATCTAAAAAGAGAGAAAAAATGAAAAATATATATGTATTAGTAGAATTTTACAACTATACTACTACTGTATAAAAACCAAGACCAAACGTTTCTAATGTCAGGAGTTGCATCTTTACACGATTATTTAAAAATTCAAAGGCAAATGTACTTTCAAAATGTATCATTTAATTGAATAAACTGCACTTCTGAGCAGTTGTTTCAAAGTCTCTGACCTTTTACAGTTCGTTTAATTCACTCAGTTTTTGTTACCTTGATATGTACATCCCTAGAGGATGTGTGACATTGTCACATCGGTAAGCTTCTGTTGCCTCAAAATTTAATCAATTTTAGTTCGGGTTAGATCAGCCTTTAAACACAACAAGGAACGAAGTGGAAATCTAGTAATTTAGTTAGTTATGTAGATCGCACTTAAAAAGAAAGTTCTTCTCATTTCTATTTAAGCTTGAGATATCAACTCTCGAACACTGTATGATGAATTATCACTGTTGTGAGTTGATTTTTTTTTATCACTTTTGATTGAGGAATAATCCTTTACAACCCTCTTGTAAGAACTACATTGATGCAAACATAAATTTTGTCTTATAAGATTACCTGCAATGAAATGGGCTTTTCACAATCTATCACTTGGTCTTTGTTGAAGGGGCACTAGCTATGGTATATAAAACAATCAAAATATGATTTTTTTTTCGTTTAATTATTAATGAAAGTGATATAGTGAGATAATATTTCGCTTTTAAAGCCAGTTTGGTTCAGTTTTGTCCAAAGAAGACAGGAAACGGAACATCCGGGATGAATTATTCACCTGCAAGTTAATAATTCGACCTCATTGAATCCGTTTTCATGTGCACTTCAATTTAACTCCTTAGCTAGAAGTGGGTTATCACAATTTTCGACATTTTTGCCTATTATGACTGTTTATTTTGTTTACACATCGTTGCCAATATAATGAAATTTTATGCGAATGTCATACAAGTGAGAGGTTACGCAAGCTACAAAAAGCAGGCTTGATCCACCATGTTCTACATAGTAAAATATCTGTACCAAGTCTGGAATATGACAGTTGGTATTCATTCGTTTGATGTAGTTGAGCTTTTGATTTTGCCGTTTGATTTCGGACTTTCCATTCTGAATTTTCCTCGGAGTTTTTTTTGTTGTTGTCTTACTTTTATGCATGAATAAGTCGTGTATAGTTATAAAATGGAAAAGAATTTCAACATTGAAAATGAAAAAAGGGTAAACAATTTGTTTGGATGATTATTTCTACAAAAACTAATTCTAATACAGGTTAAACGATGATTGACTATTTTTTTACCTGTACTAGAAAAATCCAATTGCATGAGTTTGCTATCTATTATATCTGTGTTGATGTTTATAACTATGTGGTTATATGACCGTTGGCATTCTTCGGAGGTCACAATAATGGTAAATAAGGTGGCGTCTAGACTAAAATACACATGAAATATTGATACATATTTTCGAGTCTATGCATCTAAAATTGAAGATTTTCTATAAATTGAATACACGTTTTAGAATTGAGAATGGAAATAGGAAATGTTTCAAAGAGGCAAAAATCTGAATAAAGAGCAGATTATAGCTGAAGGCCACCATGGATCTTTAATAGTATGTTATAAACTAAATATTAGAATTTGAGTCATATCAGCTGTGAACGTGAATTTGACAGCTAGTGCTACTTCGTTGATTTCTTTTGTATAATGTGAACGTTATACTTCGTCGACAGTTTAACCGTGAGAAATAGCTCCCCGTATTAAATGCTAGATTAATAAATACTATATTTTGTTTATTTCAACAAAGAAAAATGATAACGACATGCAACATGCCTTATTATAATGGATATGAGAGGAAATCAAATCACAATAGTATACAATTTATTATGAAAGTATGAATCATTTCTGTTTTGAATTTTTTCTTGGAGTTTTGTATTTTTATTATTTTACTTTTTTTTTAAACGCACTAATATATTTTATTGCACACTATTGCTGTTAACAATTTACTTTGTGTCAACATTGCACTAAGTATCCCTGATGTATTAGTTATCAGTTATCCAGGGAGAATATCTAACAAAAAAAAAGTAAATTGATATTACATTACAATATTACAATATTTTAAATGATTAAATGTTTACTGGAATAATAAATATAAAAAAGGTCTTTCCTGTAAAAGTGGTGTTTTTGTAATGTACTCTTTACGTACTGCAAATTGATTTACGACAAGCATACCTTCTGAAATTTTTTATTCTTTTACACTTAATGACCCAATCCACCTAAATTTTCTGAGATCCAAAGTATGATATTTGTAATGTAGACTTGATTACTGTTTATTTGATATGCGACAACATCATATTCTAGAAAGTTTGATTTCTTGCACTTAATAACCTCATCCACCTCATTTTTGTAGGTAAGGAATTTGATATTTCAAATGTATACATCATGACCTTTCATTAGATATACAGCAACCTTACATTAGAAGAAAATTTATGTTTTGCACTCAATGACCCAACCCAACCCATTTTTGGGAACGTCAATTTGATATGTGGAATGTACATTTCATTGCCTTTTATTTGATATGCGACAACCTAATCATCTGAGAAGTTTTAATTTTTTGCACTAAATGACCCCACCCTTCCCACTTGGATGAAAAAGGGGTTTGAAATTTAAATTTTCGAGTAGATCTCATTAAGACCTTCAATTTGATATATCAAATGACCCCATTTTGCAAAGTGCCCAAATTGATGCAGTATCAAATATATAAGTAGAACTTATGAAACTTACAAAGTTTATGCAAAACTAAAAAAAAAAATTTCATTGAATGCTTTTGTTATTTGGTCAAACATATACAATCGAAAACCCGGTTGAAATAGAACAAAAGAATCGAAGCTCTTTGTTAGCGAAGGCGATAAATGTGTACTATAATGTTTACTATAGTGACAAAAAATTTAAAAGTTAATAGAAACAAACAAAATTACAATTTTCTTCTCAATACCGAAGTGTTATATTTTAAAAACACCATTTGCATAAGTTTTCAATTTATCTAGTATATAGTTAAGCAGAACAATTAGATATCAGGAGGTCGACGACATGGGTATCTTTCAAGTTGGATGTAGAAAATGCATATCCTCCGATTTCTTTTAAAAAATTACCACGGACGGAAAACATATCAATCTATTAGTTCAGTAATTTTCGTGTCTGCCATTCTATTATGTGACTCGAGAAAAAATTCCAAAAAATGGGTAACAACAGTATTGAAAAGAGAAAATCGAGTGCACCTTTTTATGTTAGGGCGTGTTTGAGTTGAATATTTTGTCTTGGTATCGTACAAAGCAAGAATATTTCATACACCGTCTCGCTTCAGATTCTATCATTTTTATATATCAAAGCTACAGGTTAGGTTAACTTTATAACTTATAAAAATCACAGTACTGAAAGATGAAATATATGGGTCAAGTGAATTATCTATCTAATGAATCACAAAAACAGAGTAGGTGTGTTCGAATAGCTATTATTTTACTAAAAGTACTTGACGACAGTCTTTCAAGTTGGATGATGAAAATGCATATCTTCGAAAAATTATAATTTTGTGTGTGTGATAACTAGGGTTTATAGTCTTCAACCACTAAACAAATCTAGTCTGCCCTTCCACGAAATATTTAATTAGAATTTTTTTAAATGTTTGTGAATTTTGAAAATTCCACCTGACAACGTTAACCGATCAGACAATAGTTTTAAGTTGAATCAATGCAGACAAGATCATTAACTGATGCTCATTAGCGAGTTGATACATTTCTCTTATAAAATGAAACTGACATATAAGGATCGTACTGGTGCAATGTGGATAAATTTATCGGTTTCCAAGAGCAAAATTGGTAGCGCGTCATCCCTACAATGGCTTCCATATCTACGATTGTGAAAATGAACTGGCGTAATGGGGAGATAATTTTGACGAAGTAGGATCCTGACTGTATAACCATGTTGAACTCTTCAATTTCATAAAATTTCAGGTGGTAAACTGCTGTTGCTTCAAAAATACATGCCTCCGCTTGCAAACTTGAGAACCGGAAGTCATATAGACATGGGACTACCACCATTCAACTCAGGACCACTTGAGATTTCAAATGTCACATTGTCGAGGTCATAGTACACTTTGAAGGTCAAGGTTAAATTTCATCATGACCTGACATTGACCTCAAATTGAAGGTCTTGAATTACTGATCATCTTTGCAGTTTATAGTAGGTTGATATCTGTTACCTTTTAAAAGATATACACATGTTACTATAGTATAAAGAATTATGTTGATGTAACTTTTGAACAGACGGTCGGACATTTTTTAGCTTAATGTATAAAATGTAGAGATCGTCGAGAGGAACATTTGTTACACAGTATGTATGCAGCAAACTTTTATCGTTTTCTTAATATGCAAGCTTGAAATTGCAGCGTAATTTTTTTTGCACTCAGTGACCTTTGACCTTGGGTGTAAATTGAAGACTATTAGTATAGGTCCAAAGTTTCTACGACTTCCGGTTCTCGAAATACAATTTAAAAAAATTGTGTATATTTTTTCAAGGGAAATAACTTTTTATAAGGGTTAATAACAAAATGATTGTATTATGTTCATTGACATTGCCATCTGTTCCTTTCCATGTTGTAGTTTTCAAATCAATTCTATCTCTAATACTTTCTAAGAAAAATGCATATAAAAGAAATTGCTTCAAGGGGATATAGCTTTCATAGGTGATGATGAAATCCTATTCAACCTCATATGGTAATACATCATGATGGGATCTACCTTTGGTCCAAATAAGGTCATAATATCTTTAAAAACAACGAGGGGCGCCATGTTGACAAAAAAACAATAAAAGGGAGATAATACATCTAAAAGAAAATGATGAAATCCTCAACAGGGTCATCTGGTAATACTTCATGATAAGGTCTATCGACATTCCATATTTGGTCTACATAACTTTAAAAGAAACAAGAGGCGGGCATTTAAAAAAAATGTTGGAAGAAAAAAAAAAGAAAAAGAAAAAAATATTAGAAAAACAATAAGGAGGTCTTTCCTTTCGTAGTGGAAAGACCTTAAAAATAAGAAGATATGGTATGACGGCCAATAAGACAAATATCTTCGAAAAAAATGAACGAAGATGCGAACAATTTTTTATATACTATATACACATTTACACATTTCATTATTCTTATTGTCCGTAGCCAGTAACATATTTTCTCGATATGAATTTTTTTTTTTATTGAAAGATGTAATCGAAACCTTATAGATAAAGTATGACGTAAATGAAAATTCCCACAAACTTAAATTTAGGTATGAAAAAATAAGAGTAAGTGGGATTTAAAAACTATGGTTAATAAACTCATTATATATATACCAGGAATAAGATTGTGTATGTCTACAAAGGATACAGGTAAGTTTTATCAATTAGAATTGAATTAATGTGAATTTACAAATAAATATATATGTTTGTGTTTGTCTATTTGTGTGCATGTTTGGAAAGGCTGTCATATTGAAATTAACACAAGAAATATACATTTATTCATTAATAGATTTTTATGCTTTTTCTTTCTTCTTAAAAGTATTTCCGAACGCCGATTTTTTTATTATTACATCCACTTCCTGTGTCAAATGGATAGTTATCTCCTTAAAACTTTTTTTTTAATTAGAGTAAACGCGTATTGCTGCAATAATATAAATGTTTATCTGATAAACTTGAAGTAAAGATAGATTAAGTAGTGTATGCAGAGGAAGTAGCAGTTTAACTATTCAAAGCTCGTAAATTCATTTTTGAAAAAAAAACCATAAAAAAACACCCCACAATTTGATATCACATGATCAAGAAATAACTGTAAAGCACATATTGCATAATTAGTGATTGTTAATACAACAATAATATTTAATTGCAATAATCCAAAAAAATAAATAGTAAAAATACCGAACTCCAAGAAAAGTTCAAGCGGAAAATCCCTAAACAAATAGAAAAATCAAATCTCAAATACATCAATCGAATGGAAAACAACTGTCTGCATACTCCTGACTTGGGACAGGTATTTCCGTATGTAGAAACTGGTGGATTAAACCTGGCTCTATAGATAGCTTAACATCTCACTTGTATAAATGTTTGCTATTATAAAGCATTCTCTAGGGTATGATTGTATAGTTAAATTCTTAATACGTATTAGAACGAATGGAAATGCACTAATCTGAAATTGTGACAAAGCCTTATCTTTAAGGGAAACGTTAAATGTTTTTTTTTCTTTCTCCGTGTATTCTGTGCAGTGATCAATCATTTAAATTAAAAGAGTAAGCTGTGCTAATGTAAACAAAGATATTGTTTCTGTCATATGGTATGTTCTAAATGCAGTTATAATCTTAGAATATTCACATTAGCATACTTGTATCTTATCAACTTGTGATACATTAATCTTACACTGCGATTGATTTTTCGATCTTTTTTATAGTGTTCGATAATGACAACACACATGTATAAACCATGTATATTGTCATTTATTTTGCTTTTTATAACATTATCAGAACAAATTTGTCTCCTCGTCATTTGTTTCAAAATGCCGAATTTGAAAAAAAGCTACTTGAATAGTTTGATTTTGTTTTCTCGTAAGTTAATAAGGCGAAAATTAGTGCAGCAATTATTGAGATATTGCAAATATTTCATTTAAATAGAATTTGCTTCGGATGACATATTTAATCCGCCCCAAACTGCATGAGTAATAGGATTTAAATGTGAGTGAATTGTAAGATGTGTTAAAAATATAATAATTAGAATACTGATATTAATAAACACCAATATGACCTACAAACCAAAATCTTTTTTTAAAGGGAAGTCAAAAGATTTATGTGTTAATAATGTGTAATTATACAATACAGAATCCTCAATCTGAAACATTTTGATTGAATGATTTTAGCTAAAGAAAGGGCACTGATGATACATTTTTAAATCGATTGGTATCTGCTTTTTGGTCGGGTTGATGTCTCTTTGACATACTCCCCATTTCTATTCTCAATTTTAAAACGTATATCAAATTTATAGAAAGTCTAATATGTTATATGCATAGACTTAATTTTACCTTTAACGTTTAGAGATTCTTTGGTGCAATTAAATTTTTGATAATAATTAAACGAAGTACATATATCAATTATTGTATCGTTTAAAATGCATAATAGATAAAAACTTCACGAAAATAATAAAATAATATTATAATTTTGAGCTTTTTGCACCAGTATTGATTGATTTTTATTCTGAAAGGGCATTTTGATCTAAAATCAAATTATTAAGGTAGTTTTATATCTACCGCAAACACAGTTTGGGGATTTATATGAATTACCATGCCTGTCTGTCTGTCTGAATTATATCCGCCCGTCCAGCATCGTGTCCAGTGCATAACTTGTATACTATAAGAATATGTTAAATCAAGCCGTGTATGCCGTTGTATCAGTGGCTTGTTTTGTGTCATATACAAAGCCATGTCACTCTGACTTTGAATTGGATATTTGACTTCTATGGAAATAAAACCATGTACAATTTGTGTCCAGCTCAAACATTTTGTACCGTTTCGGATATTCAAACGAAGCAGACAGTTGTAGTAAAACAGTTTCTAATTTTTGTCCGGTGCAAACCGTTGGTAAAGTAAAACTAATGCTGTTTATAGATATTGTATTCGCCTGTCTTTTTTAACTTCTTAAATATAAGGGAAAATATAAAATCATAGATCGAGGAATGTTAACACCACGCTAATAGGAAACAGTAAAATCACAATAAAACTGAACTCGAGAAAAATTCAAAACGGAAAGTCCCTAATCAGATGGCAAAATAAAATGATAAAACACATCAAACGAATGGACAACAACTGTAATATTCCTGAATTGGTACAGGCATTTTCAAATGTAGAAAATTATTATATTTAACACAGAACTGTCAATGTAAACACAACATAGAAGCCGGTTGATAAACAGACACCTTCCGAAATCTGGTTGAAGGCAGTTATTGCAGAAGGGGTATGTAGGTCTATTATTCGTCAACCTGCTCATATCAATTAAAATCCAGTGATCAATGACACATATATGTACAATTTAACTCTAAATCTAACCAATGACTTTGTTAAAATAACAATCTTTAAGTATCTCGAATGGCTGTCTTATTGACGCGTATATTATTGTCTGTTATTCCTTTTTGAATCGAGTAAGGGACAACGCGCGTATGTCCAGAAATAAAAAAAAGTTTGAACTTGTTATTAATTAGTTAGAAACATGTAGTATGCACGTAATATGATGTCGACCTTCAATCACCCCAATAGATATAAATTTATAGATTTTGATACCGGTTACTGTTATATTTGGTTGTCAAGTAAATACTAATAAAACTTGTTTTTCGGCAATGCCGGTGACATAAAAAAAAATAACAATATCAGGTAAATACAATTGTTGAAATTAACACACCAGTTTGGTCAATATTCGAGAGTACACATTAGCTCATGCATTAATATAAAAAAACATCAAACATTCAAAAGGTACGTTCTTAAAGAGGTAGATGAAGTCTACAATAGTCATCTGTACCGAAAACGTGGCCTATTACATTTTAATACTATAATGAATAATTTGTTTAGCTTTGTGCCACAATACATATACGTATTGACGAATGAGCGCAACTTATGAGATCAAATCTTCATATTTTGTCGATTGTTATTAGTAAGTTTACGTTGGAAGTCCAATAATTGACATATCACAACTTATATGTTTTGTGGTTTTACATTCGAAACAATATGTCTTCATTGTTTTTCATAGTTATGGAAGAAAGGCTTTATACATTTGGATTAACTTTATTAAAGTCTATAGTAAAATATTTTGACTGTTTTGGTAAGTCATAGACTAATGCATTTCTATTTTAGTACATTGAAGTAATAATAAACATCATTGATTGATAGGCGTTTTTTTTAATGTTCCCTGCAATATGTTTCTTTACTTTTTGTATCGCTTGCGATAATAATCACCGAATGCGAGACATGTAGCGTCGGAAATGGCAAAAACTACTATAAAATTTGCATTTTAGAATGCTCAAGATCTGTATGCTTCTTACATTGTTTGCTTTATTTAAGTCAGCTTCTGTTCAGCATATGAACATTATCTTTGATGTCTTTTTCATGGTTCAGCAATTGCTCAAAATAACAAGTGTTACTTTTATCACGTGCATATCGTCCGAATGAGTAAATGGATAACCATGTTTTAGGTAAGTGAGAACCCCAGAAGGTCTTTATGTCAGTCATCGAACTCATCGGATCTTGATTTTCTTTAATGGATACGTGATCTAGGGTAACAGTCCTTAATAGGTATGTTTCTCAAATGCCATAAGTACTAACTCACCTATATTTGATGTACTGTATGTTTGTAAGGCTTACATTTCAAGCTGTTGTCAGGGTTAATCTGACGTCATGTTCATGGCTTTTTCACCAAAGTTAAGTTTTCGTGATTATATATGTTTCTCTGACGGATATTATTTAACTTTGTATTATTGACTATTGAACCGCGGTATACTACGCTGTTGCCCTTTATGTATAGGGTTATTCTTACCCTGACCTCATTGTCATTGTTCATGGGTCCAAGTAAGGTTTTTCTCAGACACGATATAGATTACGTCAATGTTTGTATGAAATGAAAACAACAAGTTATACTGTAAACCAACTTATTTTCGCGGATACTTTATTTCGCGTTTTACCCTTTCTTGACCACTTCGCGGCTATTTAATTTCGCGATTATCTGATTTACTTGATGAAGTTTATTAAGAAAAGATCAAATATTGATATATTCGCGACAATTTATATTCGCGTTATTTTTCTACTCGCGAAAGTCGCGAAAATAAATCGCTCGCGAAAATAAGTTGGTTTACAGTAATTGTTATGCTTCCAAAGCGCTTTTCTGGATTTGCAGCCATGAAAAACTGAATATTTGAAAGCAAAGAATGTATGGGAACCGGAAAAATTGAAGATCTATATGAACAAAAAGGATATCAACATTTTTGGTCAACTTTAGATATAAGGTGTACATGTCTGTCTCGCAGGGTTCATATGACGTAGATCCTATTGAGAGCGATAATTGGTCAGTTGTGGTGCGTTGATCTGTTTCCCAGATACAAAACGCTGCAAGTCGAACATATTCAGTGTATTGGATGATTTTAATATGCACATGACTGTTTCAAATGGTTAATATCACCTTATTTTGGTTTCATAGATCTTTATATGTTAACTCTATGTGATAAATATTATTAGTTACATAGTCTGCTAGTGACCTAATACGGTATATATGGGGTCAGTAAATTCCATATGGGGTGAGAGCGAAGCTACTTCCATTGATCCTACAAAAACAGATACCAACAATAACAACTTGTTAGGTTTAAATGTGTTTTATAAATTTATTTCAATCTTAATCATCACTTTCTTCGTCTGTTGAAACCTTTACGATTTTGTCTCAGTACCGTTTTGTTTTTATAAAGGGACGTAACACCACTACTAACCGTGTATGAAATAAGCCCCGCCTGCCTACTACCTTATAAGGGCTATAAAGGGACGTTACACAACCACTTACCGTGTATGAGATAAGCCCCACCTCCCTACTAACCTAATATTAAATATACACGGTCTCCACGAGGGCGCTTTTAACCAATCACATTCCTAGAAAAGTATAAAAGGTAAGATAAATTAAAATCTTGATATTCATGGATTTTAACATAAAATGTAATCATGCCTAGTTCAGCAGGCGAGACTTCCCTGAAAGTAAATAACGATCAATACTTTAATTAATTTTCATTAAAAGGAATTGAAGACAAATTATCTCCTTATTCTTAACACAATAGATGATAATCAAACTATTATTTTATGAAAGATACGCAATATACAGACAAGTGTTTTTAATTATCCTCTCAGATGTAACTATCGGAAATAACAACAACACCACAAAAATGGTAACTATCTTCAGTTGACTGCTTTGGTTGTTGATCAGTTTGAAAAACGGAAAAGACAATCTTTTACTTGAATTTGACTTTTATACATATTCGATTTTTTTTTAATGTCTCTACCCTTCAATTACCAATTATAACATTCTCGGTCACGGTTAATGTAGATTTGATTTTAATTTCTATTTAAATGATACGATATATACCTTATTATTTATTAGAATAGCAAAGAATAATTAATGTAAAACTTAGTATTTTCACTTCAGGTTGAAGAACGAACATGGATTTCGACAGCTATGATAACGTTATGAAAGGGGTTGCAGACAGTCTTGATGCAGGTATATTCTATTACTGTTCTTAAATATTTTTACGAAATATAAATAATTGCCAGGGAAATCTTAAAAAATTATTACATTGAAACATGGCAAAAGAAAGAAATACGTTTATTAAATATAGATGACAAAATGAATTAATGCATAGTTATGATAGAAGCAGGTTATAATTTAGTTTTGACATAAGAGGAATTACTGTAAAAAAATCATTGTAAATATACTCATCCTACATACCAGGATTAAAGTAAGTACAAGTAAAGGCAAAAGTAGTTTACCGCTGTTTAAAAGTCATTAATGGATTAAGCAAAAACAGATCCGGGTCACAAACCAGTATGCCAGACACCCGTTTTATCTACAAAAGACTTATCAGCGATCCAAAATACATAATTTCCAAAATGTCTTGCAAGATACAGATATATTAATATTTTCCTATGGTAAAAAATCCTTTCAATCTCAGATAGTGCGATGACAGAAGTGTAAAAAGTCGTCTAGATCGCGAGTTTAATCTCCCCAAATAACACACGGCTAAAAATGGTCTTAACTTAAAGACAAATATTTCTTCTTTAGTTTTTGCCCTGTCGTCATAATTTTGTACGGTCACATTTTACTAAAAAGCCGTTTTAATGACTAGTAGTATATTGGAGAGTTTAAACCCCCCTTTTTCAAAATGAAAAATTGTGTACGTTTGCTTACATTTAATTGAAATAGTTTTTCCTGAAGCCATTTTTATATGTCAAAAAATTCTATTTAGTATTTTATTTTCTTCTAATCTATAAAATTTGCGAAGTTTGGACTGTTTAAAATTGAGGTAATTTAATTGCAAATTCAGACACAAACTTTAGTTTCTTCTTCATATTAGTAATAAAAATTATCCCATAATATTTTAAGCATATAGTATTTCATAAAACTAATTAGTGATAAAAATTTCGGAACTAAAATATGAAAAAAAACCATAAGAAATCAATGGAAAAAGAATGGACTAAAAACTTCAATTTCAACACTGAACTCAATCACTTGCCTTCCGTCACATTTTGTGTATTAGCCAACAATTTACTCTCAACTGATATATGAAATTACTATCTTTTTCGCTATTATATACACATATTTTCAATTAAAGTGCACGTATATGCCACATACTTTGTTTATATTCTATGTTTTTTTGTTATAAAACATTAAATATACTTTGTCAGAAAAGTCTTGTTGTAAAATCAAAATAATTGACGGATAGTCTCAGTAAATATTCCGTGATATGTCAAGTCCGTTGCAACTATCTCCAATAAGTCCAAAGAAAAAACAAAAGTCGTTCAATTTTATGCAGTGCTTAATATGCAAAAAAAAAAAGCAAACTCGACTGGAATTTTGAGTCAATTTACCCATATAGGGAAGTCGATTTTTGTATCTGCATCGAATAAAAAATTGGATGAGGTGAACATCAAGATGTTTCATGCACAGGCACTTATTTCTGTCAATATGGGTTTACTATCCATACCCGTACGAAAAATCACCCTTGTGATTTTCCGTACGGGTATGGATAGTAAACCCCATATTGACAGAAACAAGTGCCTGTGATTTCATGCGATAGCTGTTAATTCGAAGAACTCCGTGCAGGCAGTTTATCATCGTTCATGCTATAAAAGTTGCACAAGTTAACATATTTGTGCCCCCTTTTAGAGCGAGGAAGCTGCTGATCTGATATTTAATGACGACATACAATTATCGGACTGTTGTCCCTCAGTTTCGAGTATTTGTATGCGTTCTAGAATGCAGTCGTTCAACTGGAGCGCTTGTATATTTTGTTGCAACAAAACATTTTAGAAACATCAAAAACTACTCAAGTTTAATCAGATGAGCGTATGAAGAATGTTTTATCCGTGTAAGATAAAGTTAAAATTGAAAAAGTTTTTCCGTCCATCTTTTAAACTTCAAGCACTCTGTCATTTTGGTTGCATTCAAATCATTTGCTAAAAACGAAAAAAGACCCAAAAAAATCCAAACACGTGGAAGCAGATATCTCAGATCACGATACTGCTTTTACTAATTTTATGTTGGCTATTGACAACGATTTAATGGTCATTCCCCATGACACCGTTACTTGATAAATATAGATCTTTTCTTCCGACTGACTCTAATTTAAAATATTCTACTTGTAACATGCGGTCTAAACTTATTGATTTCTATAGAAATTCAGTTTTCAAACAACTTCAACAAGTTCAAGGCAAATATAACATAATATATAGTAGCAAAATAACTATTTCAGATGCCATATCAGCTGCTAGGCAATTGAAAACTGACCTCAAAATCTCAATGTCAACGGTAATAGACACAAATAACGGACAGATATTTCATTCCGCTGCAAGTATACTTAGAAAACACATCGAAACTCTAAGAAGAATACCCAACTTCGGATGAATTGTCTCTTCCTTCTTCAATTCAGTCAATGCCTCCGTATTTATTACAATTCATTTCATAGTTACTTGATGAAACTGCATATTGCCAAGACTATACTCAGAAAATGGCACCAGAGAAATTGCGTAAATGCTAAGCAATTGTTAAGTCAATCGTTTGTGTGGCCAATTTTGTTTTACACTTTTTCATTTATGATTGGTTTTACAAATGTACCATGAGTTTGGTTCAAAACACCTTGTTGAAACATTGAATGCCAATGGATTTTATGCTTCTTAAAGTAAAGTGCGACGCTATCTAATGTGTTGCCAACAATGAAAATGAGCGAATTCAAGATAGTGTGTACATCTCGTATATTTGTTTCCTCAGCATCTTTGCAGACACGCATATGGATGTCATCACACCTTCCTAAACCCCCTTTTTAGATATCTGTTAAATCGTGGATGAATTGATAGGGATGGTTTGAAGCTGGTATTTTTTTAGGAACAAATGTCTTCGGACTTCCTACAATACCTTGTCTATACTTGTAAAAAAAACTCAAAATAACGTGTTTGCTTTGAGCAGAACCTTTCATGTGTCTTGTCATGTCTTGTGACGGTTGATGAAAATGAAGATGATGAAGATAATGGTTGATTTGGTATAAAGCTTGTTGCACTGGTACACCCAGGTTAGGGGAGTGTTGGCGCACCCTTAGAAAAAAGTTAAACCCCGCCACATTCTGTATGTGTCAGTTTCAAGTCACGAGACGGTAATGCACTGTTTGTCGTTTGTTTCTATATAACTTATTTGTTTGTTTCTTATTTATTTTGTACATTAATCGGGCCGTTAGATTTTTCGTTTGTTTTACATTATTTATTTCGGGAATTGAAGACTATGCAGTATGAATTTTACTCATTGTTGAAGCCCGTACGGGACCTATAACTGTAAGTTAATGTATGTCTCATTTGCAATCATATCACATCTTCTTTTTTTTATATGGAATACTTTTGAAGTTGTGGTACGTTGCAAGGAAAAAAAGGGGGGATATAGGTACAAACCCTATAATGTAATAGAATTTAACCAGAGTAAAATACACAACAACAGATAATACTATGGAAGCAATAATAATTGTGAAAACCCCAAAAGCAACGAGTAGTCTATAAAAAAACCTGAAGTATCCGCAAATTCAATTTTAGGTCATATTTGACTGTAGTGTTCTATTGCTTTGGTTTGATACCTCACCCAATATGATAGTTTAAAAAATAATTTTAAAGTATTGTCCTGCATGACACTTGATGTTTACCTGAAATTGAAATTTGTCAGAAGGTTAAGGTGCTCTAAACAATTTATAGGTTGAAAACTTGATTTTTGAAGTTTTGTTTATAAAACGTCGTTTTATGAATTTTTTTGATAAAAAAATCTCAATGATTAAGGTTTATGTATAATAACAAACATTACTAAAGCCAAAACAGTATCATTTGTATTTAGGTAGAGTTTAGAAATATAAAAAAATGTCAAAATTGAAACCCTCTCAAATTTTCACAGATTTTTACATATGACCTTTGATCTCAATTTTAAAAAAATGTGACCATATCAAGTCTTGACGACAGGCATATTATCATAGTACACGATTTCCTCTTTCCAATGATATATTATATAGATGTGTGTTCGGTGGGGAGATTAAATTAAAAAAAATCGACCTTCAGTCACCGCACTAAGAGAAAAAGAATTGATGATAGTTAAACTAATGACTTTTAAATAAACGATTAACAAGAAAACCATACGGTTATTATATTTGAGCTTTATATTTCTTTACAAAATATTTCTTTATTGTAATAATCGTCTCAAACTTATCGAACTTTATCAAAGTGCATTTTTAGCATTGTTAAAGTTTTTTTCATGATGAATTAAATATGAAATTTTGAAACTAGATTCTTAATTAGACTTACGATTGATTTATGATTTTGACTTTCGACTGCTATGTCAAATTATCAACTTATTCAGTGAGAATGGGGCGATCCTGTAAATAAAAAAAACCTTTCTTATCGTATCACTGCATAATATTACTATATTGATAATCTACAACAAATTTAATAGAGATAATTCTAAATGTTCTGATAAAAGTTAAAAAGCAAATTAGAGAGTTACCGCAAAATATGGCATACATTCTTCTCCAATCTTAACTGTTCGATGATAGCTTTTCTGTTAGAGATGATTTGAATTCCTATATTTTAAGACTTAATTCTTCAACATTCAGTGCACGTACCAAGTCGAACTACTTGGACTTTCGGTCTTTGTTAGTACGACAGTGTCTGTCACTTTTTGAAGGGGTCGTGTGTTGGTGATTAGTTTAGCATGTTTATTAATTTTCTAAACTCCGATAATCCTTTTTTATCATATGTACCATTTTATATTGTTGAACTAAATCATATGAAACTGTTTTCTATGTGGTATAGGAAATATAAGAGGTTTGAAATTCCTTCTGAGGGACAAGCCGAATATTTACCAAAAGGAACTTGTAATGGTAAATGAAGGCAGTGACTTGATACAACTACTTGAGAGGAAAGAACTGTTATCAAGAACAAAGGTTTTGGAATTCATGAACTTACTGCAGTTAGAGGGTAGAATAGACCTGTCTAAGAAAGTGCAAGTATACATGGAAACCAATTTACCTGTAAACTTATCTAATCATGGTAAGTTGATATAATCGATATTTTCGACCCCCAAATAAAGATCATGTAAATATCTGGCTTACTTTTTTTTAACAAAATCTGGTTTGGTCTCAAGTGCTCCAGAAAAGGTAAGCAGGCCCTGTTACACCCGTCGTGTATCTAATGTATTTAACCCGGTAATAAGTATAATCCGGTTGGTCACATTTGGGGAAGGGAGGACGGAATTGTAGATACGAAATTTGGAACATATCCGTTGTCATCTGTGAAACAGATACCGGTATACCATAACGGTCAGCTGACAACTCAAGAAAATAAAGAATACAGCTAACTGCTTCTCTCTCTTCCTTAGACATTCTTGTATGAAGTCAACCTCATAAGAATAAAGGAACAAGTCGGCAAGAAGGTGAGCAAAGCAAATTGTGTGAAATGCAACAACTAGTAATCTATGAAAATTGTTTTACTTTTTATTTCAATCGAAATAAAAAAAAATAACAATGAACCACTTTTTAAATCAAATTAACAATTGTTCTTAGATTTTCACATTACATGTATATTGAAGATCTATTAGAATGAATTTGCTATATATATAGCTAGTATAATAGTTTAATGCAATAGAAACAAAGCAGAAGAACATGCTTATTTCTGAAATAACTGTAAAATTAGATTTGCGTATACACATCTATCTTGTTTATTCACCACCTTCATTTGATCTCTAGTGGATAGTTATTTCATCGGAAATCATATCACTTCCCGTAATTCTTAAATTAGCTGTGACGGAAAAGAAAGGAGGAAGATAGCTAAGAATAACTAACCTCATTCGTCAAACACAAACTGAAAACGCCATAAAAAAAACCGAACACCGAAAAAGAAAATAACAATCTACAAAAATAACAAAGAAAACTAAAGACAGAACAACAAAACATCTGCCATTAGGTACTCCCAAAAGGAGAGCGAATCCTTCTTGTGGAACACATCTGTCATGAAACATATATATTTACCACAACTGTCACCTGACCAATAATTTGTAAAGTTTTAGTATAATTATTTTTTTTCAAATACATGTAAGTAGTTGGGGCAAAATCAATATGGTTTGATTAGGTTTTGTTTGTAATATAGATGTTATATTACATCATGTTACACCAGCTTTAAAAATAGAAAATAAGTTTATACAGTAAATCTGTTAAATATCTACTCTGAGATAAATTTATAGTCAAGAAAGTTTACATGTTTCACCTAATTGGGAAACATATCAACGTCGTCGTTAGGTTTATTATCTACTTCTAGACATATTATTAATTTTAAACTTCACATTCCTAAACTTCTACAATAAAAGGTTTTAAAAATCATTAACAAGTATACTTCCTGATCATAGTTAAAGGTAAACGCTACTGTTTTGTGACAATATCAGAAATCATTTACCTGGGACTTTCCTAACCCAGTAATAGATTACTTTAATAGCTGTATTTGTCAAAACCTTTCGGAACTTTATTTGTGCGTCACGGATTACTCTATTGTAGACGAAGCGCACGTATGGCGTAAGTCTAGTATCTTTTATGAGTTATTCTTACTAGAATGATACAGTCCTACGAAATATGTTCCCCTTTCTGAAAAATAAAAAAGAAATTGCAGTTCTTTCCTATTGATTTTAAAACTTGTTGTCAAAGGTACCAGGATTATAATTTAGTACGCCAGACGCGCGCTACATAAGACTCATCAGTGACATTCATATCAAAATATTTATAAAGCCAAACAAGTAAGAAGTTGGAGAGCATTGAGGATCCAAAATTCAAAAAAAATGTGCCAAATACGGCTAAGGTAAAAGAGGGACGAAAGTTACCAAAGGGACAGTCAAACTCATAAATCGAAAATAAACTGACAACGCATATAAAAATGAAAAAGACAAACAGACAAACAATAGTACACATGACACAACATAGAAAACTAAAGAAGAAACAACACGAACCCCACCAAAAACTAGGGGTGATGTCAGGTGCTCCGGAAGGGTAAGCAGATCCTGCTCCACATGTGGCACCCGTCGTGTTGCTTATGTTATAACAAATCCAGTAAATAGTCTAATTCGGTAGGTCAATTCACAAAAGGGAAGGGAATTGTAGCTACGACGTAAGGAACATATCCGATATCATTTGTGAAACGGTTATTCCATAACGGTCAACCAACTCGTGATGGCGTCCGTAAAATTTACGGAGGGATGATTTCAACTTCACCATTTGGAACTCTTGGTTTAATAGCGTCCTTGTGAGCAACAACCCTCTATCAAGAAAATCATGATCGGAAATGCAAGCACGGGAGTATCGTATCAATTGGGAGATATTAACCCCGTATGCAGGTGCTGCTGGAATGTTGCTACTTAGAAATGGAAAGTTCACAATTTGAAAGCTGAAATCATCTCTTTTTTCGTAAAGTTTTGTTTTCAACCGACCCTAATTGTCAATTTCTAGATGTAAGTCAAGATATGAGGCCGACTTAACTATGCCTGGGATAAGAAAATCCCAGTGAATCATTTATTGCGGTATTTAGAATTTCTCCGTTGTAGAACACATAGTTCAATACAAATACAGCACTAAAATTTCCTGTAAGTTGCAAGATGAAATAATATTATATCAATAGTTTTTATTTTTTCCTAAAAATTGATCTTATGAAATGAAGGTTTTAATTGCTTAAATTATTTTAAACACACTCGTCTGTTAGATATTTAGAAATCAAGCTTCATATGCAGTTAGTTTTAATTGTGAATTGATATGCAAAACAATACATTTCTCAATGTAGATTATTACGGAATTAACGGTATGCCAGTAGTTGAGAACTATATTGAAACAGATGAGTACAGATTATTTGAGAAGAAAATTAACACTTGTAAAGCTGCTCTTATTAAAGGTAAGATGAAATTACACATTAACCGGTGTACTTTTTATTTGTCTTTGTAACGATATCACATGCAAGTTATCAAATGTAAATCATACAAAATGTTTAAATCCGTAGGTGTGATCAATAAATGTTAGCAGTAGTATACCACTGTTCAATAGTCATAGTTCGATAAGGCAAAAACATATCCGGGTAACAAACTATTGATCAGTCATTTGTTGGCTCATTGAATTAGGAAATCAATTTTGACAAAAGGAAGACAACTCTAATGTTTACATTAAAATAGAGGTGCGAACGATACCAGAGGGACAGTCCATAAATACAAAAATTGCATATCAGACAATTCGGATTTATAAATGTTAGTGCAAACTGCGAGCTAGACTGTTTTGACACTTATTGTCGTCAAAAAAGAAAATATACTATATAAATTGAATACGTCCTCAGCGCTTTTCTGATTTATCCTGATCAGCAATGCTCTATGTCGAGTATTTGAAAGCCAAGGATGTACAAGAACCGAAACCGTTGAAGTGCTGTATGAGGGGCGAAAGATACCAGAGGGTAAATGTATATATAATGTTTTGAAATCTTAATAAATCACATGCAAAGAGTATGTATAAATTCTGTAAAAAATTATATTTTAGGTCACCATGGATCTGGAAAAACTCAAAATGCCTTCTTTTATGCCAGAAGGTTTCCTGGTAGAAGTGAACAGTCCCTAATTTGGAGAGTAGACTGTAAAACATTATCACAGATATATAGATCCCTATCAGCAATGGTGACCTATCTTAAACTTCAATGTATATTTTTTGATCACGTGACATATAAACCGTCTGATCGACAATTAAAGGCGTCGATAGATAAGATGACAAAGCGAATCCAGCAGAAGTTGCGTTGTGAGGGTATAAATAACGCGAACCATTTGGTTCTGCTTGATGGCGTGGAGGATACGCACGACGATACTTTTAAGACAATGTTAAAGGATTTCCTAGATACCGAAAATGTTTATGTTATTGCCACCTCAAGGGTAACTTATCCACACGAATTCCACAATTTGTGTATAGAAGTTACAGGAATGACAGAAGAAGAAGCTGTTCTTTACTTTAAAGTGGAAAATAATAACGAACTTGAACAGGTAAAAGAACTGGCAAGACAACTCAGTTATCTTCCCCTTGCTTTATCATTTGCTTTTGCCTTTATTGCAAACACGGGATCTAGCATTGAAACCTATGTTAAAAGTCTTGCAGAAACCGAGGCAAATGACCAATTAAGATCTCTCACTGTTTCATGTGAAGTTGCACTAGAGATAGTGAAGAAGGATCTCACAGAACATGGTAGAAATCTTCTGGCATATATTCCATACCTGCATCCAGAAAACATTCCAGATTTTTTACTGAAAAGTTTACTGCCAGTAAACATGACGGAAGACTTTAAAGAAAGAGAAATAAATAAGCTAATTGTTTGTCTGAGAAATAATTCTTTGGCAACTTTGAAATCAAGGGGTAATAACCGTGTGATTGCTGTACATCGATTTACGTTCAGAGTCATGATGAATATGAAGACCGAACAGGAGAAAACAACTGAAGCAAACGCGCTCCTCCGACATTTTTGTTATAACATTTATCTTGATACTAGTCTTATTGAAGCCGTTAAAAAGAACGTTATGTTTCTTGATCATGCAATTGAACTTCTTAAATTGTATGAGGACTGTAACCGTCGACCGGAAATGGAAGATAAAGTTTTATGTTGTGTACTCTTATGTGGTGTAGCTGTTACCTACCGACTTTACGGAAACACTGAATTGTCAGCCAATGAGTATTTTGAAAAAGCAAGAGATGCAGTTTGCGAACTGGTATCTGTCAACAAAGCAGATTTTGCTGTAGATGTCAGTGGATTTACTGCTATGAAAGACATACTTATCTCAATAAATGGCAGTGAGTTAATACGAGAAAATTCAAAAAATCTGTTCAAAAAGCTTCTTCTCAAGGGAAAGAGTCTTAGTGACTCCTTCATTCTGACAGTGTTGACCAATACAATGCGAAACAAAGAACACCTTTGTTATTTACACGAAGTGACAAATGGCATATGTTATACCAATAACCAGATACCAAAAGATTCGATTGGTGAACTTATTGAAAACCAAATTATCACCCCTGTTCAGGAGTTCAAGGAATCTTTCTTGGTGGAACTTATGATACACATACTTTATAACAGTAGTAAAAACAAACGTCTTATGAAATTAGCCACAGACGATTTTACTATACAGAACACAGAAAAAAGAAACAATTTTAAGATACGTTTGTCAAGTGATAATCTTCGTCCTACAGATGAAAGTCTTGTTGAATTACAGTACTCAATCAATCTAGCGGAATTACTGGATGACCATTATAAACATAACTGTCCAACATTTCGCCTAGGATTGAAAATAGCAGCAAAACGGGGTGCCATTTTATACTTTATCAGTTCACAGGAGTCAAACAAATCTAATAAATGCATTGAAGAGGCTATTAAGATTCTAGAAGAAAATTCTGATTCAAATATTCGATTTGTAGAATTTGGTGTTGTTAAGCACGATTCTAGGCCGACAAATTATCAAATGGTATCCAATAAGAAACTCCTAATGGAATGTTACATCTTACTATCAAAGGAAGATACTAACTATCTGAAGAGAGCACTAACACTTGCGCAAGATTTAGAGTCCCTTATTCCAATATTATATCACTGGAAGGTGATATCTGATATTCATATAAAGATCGCACATGTATTCGAGCTTCAAAATACTGAACCATTCATTACAAAAGCAAAGCAACATTACAAAGAAGCATATCGTCGTGAATATGAAAGTAACAATATTCGACTTACAAGGTATCATTTACGAGCACTTCTGCAGTATGTTAATTGCTGTATTAATCATTCGACAAAGGAAGATCTAGAGATGGCCAAGACTATATGCAACGACATAAAAGAAAGATTTCAGCACAAAAGTACTGATGAGATGTTTGATGCCGCCCTTCAAACAATAGAAGAACAACTGGTAATTTCTATTGTATATATTAATGTATTTATTGCAAAAACATCAAATCATAAATATTACCACAAGGTGCTGGAGTGTTGTACTCTTCTTTTGATACTTTTTATACTTTAGGAAAAACTAAAATAGGTGATACAGAAACAGAAAGTCCCTAATCAAACGGCAAAATAAAAAAGCTCAAACACATTAAACGGATGAAAACAACTGTCATATTCCTTACTTGATACAGAATTTTATCTTGAAAAAAGTTTGTTTTTAATAATGACACCTCTCTACATTTGTACATGGTAGTCTAGCAAACTAAAACAAACAAAATATAAGTTTGTTAGAAAACATACACAAAAAAAAATATCATCAGAGCAGCATGACAACCATATTAAGTGCTTAATAAGACCGAGCGCAAACCCTAATTTTCACAAGTTTCAACATGTTCAATAACTTAACAAAACGATACACACTAAACAAAATAAAAGATTCTTTAAGAGGGATCTCCACATTAGGAAACACAATTGGTTTTTATACTTGTGGGGTTTTATGCAGGTCTTAATAGCAGTAGCATATAATTGTATTTTAAAAAACAAATTAAAATCTTGACTTCATTTACACGAGCGTATCGTAAAGTTATGTAATAAGTAATTGTTGTTCAGAACTGTAGTGGCTAACATGAAGATAAAGATTTATCGAAACGACAGTTATCGTTCTTTGTATGTAGATTGAATGTCAACATGATGCAGACAGTGTAAGTTATAATGCAATCGTTAATTTACGACTCTAGATTACCTTAGCTGTATTTGGCAAAACTTTTAGGAATTTTGGTCCTCAATGCTCTTCAACTCTTCGTACTTTATTTGGCCTTTTTAACTTTTTTGGATTCGAGCGTCACTGGTGAGTCTTTTGTAGACTAAACGCGCGTCTGGCATATATACTAAATTTAGTCTTGGTATCTATGATGAGTTTATTCTAGACCTGCAACCTTTCAGAACACAATGATTACACCAAAAGAGGTCAGCAACAGCCTGATATCTGTTCACTGCAGCAGTGTAGATATTGGCACACAAACAGACAACGTATTCACACATTCAACAACTGAAAGCTGTGAAAGAAACTATTAAAGGTTTGTTTTATTCATTCAATGTCTCTTAAGTTTTTATCGATTTTTCATTTTGTATAAAATAAGCTTAGATATTTAAGCAAATCTAAATACACGATATTTTTTAACTTTAGTTGTGTAAGCCAAGACAAAACATCCATGTATAAGAAATGTTGAATCTTACACAAAAAATTATAACAGTGAAATTATGTGCATCGTGGATTCGTTGTCAGAAAGGAAATGTTTTTCTCTTAAATAATGTAGCAGAAGAAATAAATTAAGAGCATTTATACAAAAACAATAATGATTTTCGATTTTAACATTGCTCCAATACAAGATTATTTGTATAAGAGATAGACGAAGGAAAACAAAGGAACAATCAAACTCATAAGTGAAAAATAAACTGACAACGCCATTAATGTTCTTATTTCCTAGATAATTTGCGCATTAAAACAATAATAGATAATCAGAAACATTGACAAGCTTAAACGCATAATATGTAACCTCGCAATAGGGTTGTATCAGAAAATGAAGAAATTCCGATTCATTCGACTCATTAGAGTATCTTTAAGTTATTCTTTCATTTTTCAGTGGAGTTTTACCATCAAAGAAGGAGCTTCAGAGGCGAAAACTTCAACTGCAGATTAAACTGAACGAAATTGACAATGAATTGATGCGTTTAGAATTGAACAACATGTAGGAAATAATGCACTTTTACTAAGTGTATCATATCATTTATATTTTTGTAACTGTTAAAATTTAAAAAACAATATTATTTTGATGGCAGTAGTTTTTAAATTCTATCTTTGTCGTATTGTTTAAGAATTGGATATGTCGCCTATAATGTGTTACGAAAAAAATACAAAATTAATAAATCAATATTCATATTTTGAATTTTTCTGATATAGTAGGTCGAAATGTTTTGCATGTAATAAAAGGCCGAAAACACTGCCAATATGCGTCATTTTCAAATTTCGACGTTCATTTTTTGATATATGAGCCACAGCCATACTAAAAAAACACAAGCTGTCCTACATAGAAATATGAGTCAGGATAAAATATGTTCTGTTATTTTATTGTTCATATTTCATTTAACCAAAAAACTATTTAAAAAAAGTAGTATGTCAAATATGCATTTGATATTCTAGATCTGACATGGTAACGACGACACAGTGATATATTAACTAATTTGTCTGCATCAAAGTATCCACACTTAATTAGTATGTGTGAATTGAAAAGAGAATTTAAATAATTTGAATATTTTTACTATTGTTGATATATCTGGAGTCAAATATCGGTTTTCCTTTTTGTTTAAAAGTAGAATCATTAAAACGTAAATTCACAAAAATACCGAAATCCAAGAAAAACTCAAAACGAAATGTTCCTCATCAAATATCAGTATTTGTTCACCTTGATAAATCAGCGTCAAAGAAATGAACAAAAAAAACAAAACTATAAATGGTACTTCACATGATGGAATAATTTTAAACGTCTGGAATTAAACAACATACAAAAAACATGAATTTGTTATATTAATTGTAAGATGTGCATTTTTGAAATGATGAGTATTGCAGTTGAAAATTTTGATAATAATGCATACATGTTTGTTCATTCTATATTTAAGTATTTGTTTAAAATATTGTATCATATGTATTTTTTTTTTTTTTTATAATTTGGTAACAATGAAGAACGACTATTTAACGTTCGATGGTAAACTGAATGGCCATTATAAATTAGGAGGACTAGAGCATGATGATGTGATATGAATATAAACCATGTTTAGCACTAGAGTGACACGCTGTGTCGAATTTGTAGCGCATTTGTTACTCCTTACTCTTACTCCTAGATACCGAGCTGTTAGCGCTACTCAACATTAATCATTTTTTAAGCCATTACATTGGCCAGGCGTGGTTGTAACTCGCATTAACTTGAGGCGAGCGTTCTATCACGAGACAACCTATGCGTTTTTTTCATATTCAAAAATTAGATCTTAACATGTAATTGTCTAAATACATTCAATCATGAATATTTGTTAATTCAATTTATGAGGTAAATATTTCTAAACGGTGTTGCTAACTTTTGTTTATATCTAAACTGCATGGACAGTATCATTGTCCATATCAAAGGAAAGGTAAAAGTAATTTTGATTAAACCCTTCAAAAATGTTGGTTCGCATTGCACTTCACCTCCTTATTTGTTTTACCATTTAAGTTTTTTGATTCGAGCGTCCCTGTTGAGTCTTTTGTAAAACAGTATAGACCTGTTATCTTGGATGAGGTTTTTTAACAGCTATTTAATAACTATTTTGGGTAAAGAATCTTAAAAAACAAAACCTCAGTATAAGATTATTCTGGTGTTTTGAAAGCTATGACCGTGAACATGTGTCTGGTGAGTTAAGCCGATGACAAAGTCACATTCGTGATGATTTACTAGCTCAATTAATTAGTTGTCAAATTTACAATATCTGTAGCGATATTAATCCAAAAAGCTTGGCAACTACATATTCATGTTATTGTTATTTACCATTTAACAATGTTGATACCATTGGATCATTGGTTGTCTGTTTTGAAATTCATATAAAGGTTTAGTTTCTAGTGTACACTTTATACCTTGATAACTGTACCGGTCTTTGCCCATAGCTGCCCACTATATATCGTTTTGCTATTTGTTAACATTCAATAGTTGCATTATTGTAATTCATAACACGTTTTGTACATGCATGCATACTGAAAATGTGTAAAATAGCTAAATACGAATGAACATGATATGGCAGCTGTTATTCACTAAAAACATGTTTTATTTTAATGATAGGTTTGTTTTATTGTTTTTATTATGAAAATAAATGCTTACATACTTTTCTGGGTCGTTGCATCCCGTCATTGTGTTGGGTTTTTTTTCTTCATTTTTACTTGTGTGCTTTGTCCGTTTGACTTTTTAAGTTTCTTTTATACATATTACAAGTCTGTGTACATCCCGCCATTGTGTTATTGTTCTATTATAATTTTTGCATACTTTGAACGACAAAATTATTATATATCTCTACATGTGTGACGTTTACATTTTGACGTCAACACGCGATATACGCCAGAGTTAATGTTAAAATTACGATTCGGTCCCAGTGCTTAAAATCTCTCGATATAAAATAAAAAAATAAGTAAGCAATGAACGTGGTTGTTAGGTCCGTGTAACACTTATCAATTCAAAGTTTTAAAAAGTTTTGAAATTTTAGATTTTTGGAATTTTGATCAAAATTTTAAAATATCAAAATTTCAAAATGTGTAAAAGTTTTGAAATTTTGAAATTTTAATCAAATTTTTAAAATATTAAAATTCTAAATATCGTTTATAAATTTGATAGTTTAGGAATTAGAACAAAATTCTAAAATATTAAACCTTACGTGCAATTTTGATTATTTCACTTTTTGAAAGTTTGATTTTTTAAATGTTTGATTAAAATATCAAAAATAGAAAAGGGGCGAAAAGAGGGGTAAACACTGATGTAAACACGGCTCCGATAACAATCATTCTTAGTTATAAATAAATAGCATGAAACATATCAAATCATTTTTAATTACAAAATAAATAATGAAAAAAGAAGTCGTTTTTTTTTCTTAAAACATATTAGACATCACATGGGATAACAGTATCCTGAAATTTTTAGGTTGTGCATCTATCAAAAAAAAATTGTTAACCACCTATTTAAACCGGAATCAAATAAGTCGATTTAAATCTCTTATATAAGGTTAGCGTTTGAGATAAATAATTCAAAGCTATTTGGTGTTCCCAGTGCCCAACATTTAGGAGTAACAGTGAAAACTGACCAACTCGCAGTAAACCAAATAGTATTATTTGCCTCTTTTTTTTGGCGTTCCTGATGAAGGTAGATCCAGAAAAAGCGCTTCGGTCGCATGCAACTTTGAACATTTTGTTTTCTTTTTTATCAATTGCATGACGATAATATAGTGCCTTTTATGACTTATTTCAGTTCCAAGAAATGATACGAAAGGAATACTTAATGTATGGCGTCGAAATGAACGTTGTGCTAGGCGTGCTTCAGCTGGCCCCTAGACAAAAAAAGTGTACTGATTCAGTGATTATAGACGTCATACTAAACTCCGAAATATAACAATGAACTAAAATTAAAATTATACAAGACTTAAAAGGACAGAGGCTCCTGAATTGGGACAGGTGCACAAATGCGGCGGGGTTCAACATGTTTTGTGATATCACAACCCTCCCCTATACCTCTTGCCAATAAGAATGAAAAGCACACAGTAATACGAACAGTAAAACGCACTTAAAAAGGAATACAAGTCATATGTCAGAACAGGAAACAAAAGAAACTAATCAAAATGACACTGATAATGAATTAACAAAGGACTACCATATATAAAGCTAGCAGTTACTGTCATACGCCAGCTCCAGACCTCAATTAAACTAATTGAAAGATTATGTCTTCATTATGCACAATCTCTCCCTGTTGTATTTATTGCTAATTTGTTCCGGAGCATTTATGAAATATTTGTCACTGGCAACAAAATTCGATAATTAAAAATACGTACAAATTACGAAGAAGCTTAAGATTCAACTCCCTCTGACAAAGTAGCCCTTATAGATGGATTTTGATATGTTTTAACTTCACTTTGGCCGAACACCTCTTCAATTGTTTCGGTTCTTATTTTTCTTGACTTTCAAATTTCAGTTTTCAGCGTTCCGTAGGTGAATTCTTTACTTAAAATTCTGCGTTTTACATTGTATAGGTTTTTCGAGAGCAACATTGGTGTATACATGTATGGCAAAAAATGGAAAAATCCATCATGCGGCTGCAGTGTGGCTTCTTTCTGACTGGATGTACCTGTGTTCTTTTAGTTTGCTCAATGTCGATTGTCGTACGATAACTTAAAAATGCTAAAAAAATAAACTGCAAATACGGAACAATAAGACCCCTTAATACAAAAAAAAAATCCCCCTTTCCTTTTATCTATTATTTAAAAACAGTGGTTGATTTGGGACCCATGATGGAGCTACGTATATGAAAACCAGTCCAAACGTTGTATGTCTATACAGGAGCAACCATATAACTTTAAAAGTTGGTTGTGGTTGTTTTGTCGAAGCGCTAACAATTTTATTAAGTTTTTCATCGGTACAATCAAATTATCTGGTTCAAAATTTAACACTATACGGCATGGAGAAAATTTGGATTCAGAATGTTTTTTTTGTTTGCTTGCACAGAATATTATTCTTTCATCAAATTGGGGATCAAAATATTCTAATGTACCATTATCGGAGCCCCTCGTGGAAGTATCAAAGTAAAAAAAGTGACTATCTATATATTGTATTCCCCAAAAGATGACCATTTATCGCTGAAACAAACTTCTGAAAAGAATTTTCAATTTTCAAAATGCCGACACCTACAAATGGATAGATGGGCGCTTAATGTAGTACAGCAGCAACTATTACATAAATATGAATGCTGAAACTAATTTTTATGTTATACGTTTATACTAGTATATGATATGAATGGTTTCAACTTTTACAAATAAAGGCAACAGTAGTATACCGCTGTTCAAAACTCATAAATCCATGGACAAAAAACAAAATCGGGGTAACAAACCAAAACCGAGCGAAACGCATTAAATATAAGAGGAGAACAACGACACAACACCGAAA
This sequence comes from Mytilus edulis, assembly GCF_963676685.1. NCBI lineage: Eukaryota > Metazoa > Mollusca > Bivalvia > Mytilida > Mytilidae > Mytilus > Mytilus edulis. Next base: position 26,022,504 of record NC_092345.1, on the reverse strand, counting down.
CGCAACACACACAGAAACAGACCAATCATCAGACAAAACACCACGAGAATAACAAATGTAACATGAAAACCAAATACATGAATTTGGGATAGACAAGTACCGTGCCACGTCTTATCTCAATATCTCAAAAATAAGAGAAAACACAAACGACTCAACGTTAAAATGCAAAACCAGAGCTATAAGTTGGATATACATGTATTTACGTTTAATTTATTTGGCATTTTTATTTTTATTTGACTTTGTTTGCCTTTTTAACTTAATTTGATTCGAGCGTCACTGATAAAATAAAATTGAGAATGGAAATGGGGAATGTGTCAAAGAGACAACAACCCGACCAAACAAAAAACAACAGCAGAGGGTCACCAACAGGTCTTCAATGTAGCGAGAAATTCCCGCAACCGGAGGCGTCCTTCAGCTGGCCCCTAAACAAAAATATACTAGTCCAGTGATAATGAACGCCATACTAATTTCCAAATTGTACACAAGAAACTAAAATTAAAATAATACAAGTCTTTTGTAGACGAAACGCGTGTCTGGCGCAAAAACCGACAAAATGTATATCCTGGTATCCATGTATGATGAGTTTATGTAGCTACCTTGTAACAGTATCTTGCCTCCAATCTACTAATATTTGATCTTAGTACTCTTAATTTCAGCATAAATAAGATAAATATATTAAAAACCTCCCACATTGTTGACTAGTACAACCTTAATTGGGACAACCTTAATTGGGACACCATGCATTCAGTTTTCCTACTGTACCAAAAAAATATTAACTAAAATCAGTGATAGAAGGCAATATAATTATGATCGTCATACAACCGATAAAAATGAAAACATAACGTTAAAAGTTACGACCAAAACGCTTTTCTGGATCGAACTTCTTATAGAACGCTCAAAGCGGAATATTTAGGGCCAACAACTTACAAAAAACAGATTTAAACGTTAAAAATGATCGTTCATAATGTCATGGAATGATATATTCTTTACCCACATGATTGCAGAAACTCAGAAGTCGCAGAGCAAAACAGAAAAATTTAAATCAAAAGAGATAATACGCCTTGTATTGAGCCTTCTTATTGCTTAGAGTTGAGTAGAAAATATATATACATGCTCAACCTAACCATACTATTTGACCTACTGCGAGTTGTTCAATTTTTACTGTTACTCCTGTTTCTCCTAAAATATGGGTGCTAAAAAACCAGCAAGTAAAATGGCCAATATCAGAGCCGTACGTCTTGTTTTGAAATGAATTCTCGTCTTTTGAGAAATATTTATTTTATCATCCAATTTTTCACCGCTTACAACTGTCTGTCTGTGGTTTTATTTCGTACATTAACTTTTAAAAATCAATATGTTTTCAATTCATATTGTTTCGTTTCGTTTCGCTTTTATTTCGTTTCACTTTTTACAGTTACCCCTCTTTTTGCCCCTGTTCTGTTTTTGATATTTTTATCAAAAATTTAAAAAATCAAACTTTCAAAAAGTGAAATATTCAAAATTGCACGTAAGGTTTAGTATTTTAAAATTTTGATTAAATTCCTAAACTATCAAATTTAAAAACGATAGTTAGAATTTTAATATTTTAATAATTTGGTTAAAATTTCAAAATTTCAAAACTTTTACACAATTTGAAATTTTGATATTTTAAAATTTTGATCAAAATTCCAAAAATCCAAACTTTCAAAACTTTTTAAAACTTTGAATTGATAAGTGTTACACGGACCTTGTTAAATGTGATATGTGCTTTTTTGTTAAATGGGACATGTGCTTCTTTGTTAAATATTTGTTTGTTTTAGTGGCACAGTGTTAACTGCTGTACCCCTATTTTTGACATGTTTACTTATTATGTCTGTTTGTTTTATTCACGCATCGTTGTCAATATAAAACAAAAAGTAAAATCACAAAAATACTGAACTTAGAGGAAGATCAATTGGGAAAGTCCATAATCACATGGCAAAATCAAATAACAAAACGCATCAAAAACGAATGGACAAAAACTGTCATATTCCTGACTTGGTACAGGCATTTTCAAATGTAGAAAATGGTGGATTAAACCTGGTTCTATAGCGCTAACCCTCTCACTTTAATGACAGTCTCATCAATTTCCGATATTTTTACATTGATGCGTTAAATAAACAGACACAATAAATATAATAGTCAAAATATGGGCACATCAGTCATCATCGTTTAACAATCAGAGGCTGTCACAACGACAGCAAACCGGATTTATTAACAAGTATTTGTGTCCTGGCAATATCACAAGAACCATTACTGATGAATGGTGAAAGTGAAAATCGTCAATATCAAATTTGACCTCCATTTTGTCATCAGTATCAACATATTAAAATTTAAAAAGCTTAGATTGAATGGTTCATAAGTAAATGCAATAAAGTGAATGGAAACGCCATTTTTCGATCTTTCAAGAACCATAACTCCTGAACGGTAAAAGTCAAAATCGTCATTATTGGACTTGACCTCTATTTTGTCATCAGTAACAACATATAAAAGTTTCAAAAGCTTTGGTTGAATGATTCCTGAGAAAATGCACGGACACGACTGGAAACACCATTTTTCAATCTTTCAAGAACCATAACTCCTGAACGGTAAAAGTCAAAATCGTCATTATTGAACTTGACCTCCATTTTGTCATCAGTAACAACATATTGAAATTTGGGAAGCTTTGGTAGAACAGTTCATGTGTAAAAACACGGACACGACTGGAAACTCCATTTTTCAATCTTTCAAGAACCATAACTCCTGAACGGTAAAAGTCAAAATCGTCATTATTGAACTTGACCTCCATTTTGTCATCAGTAACAACATATTAAAATTTGGTAAGCTTTGGTAGAACAGTTCATGCGTAAATGCATGGACACGCTTGGGAAAACCATTTTTCAATCTTTCAAGAACCATAAATCCTGAACGGTAAAAGTCAAAATCGCCATTATTGAACTTGACCTTCATTTAGTTGTCAGTAACAACATATTAAAATTTTAAAAGCTTTGGTTGAACGGTTCATGAGTTATTGCACGGACAACATTTGATTGCCGCCCGCCCGCCGTACATCCCCAAATCAATAACCGACATTTTTGTCACAAAAATCCGGTTAAAAATGTGATGCGACTGTCATACAAGTGAGAGGTTTAGCGCTATAAAATCAGGTTCAATCCACCATTTTCTACTTAAGAAAATGCCTATTCCAAATCAGAAATATGACAGTTGTAGTCCATTCGTTTTATGTGTTTGTGCTTTAGATTTTGACATTTGATTTGGGACTTTCCATTTTGGATTTTTCTCAGAGTTCAGTATTTTTTGTGACTTAATTTTGTTTCTATGTTTTAAAGCATTTGTTTTCGCATGACCTTTGAAAAGGAGTTATGGAAAAGTGCCAAAGGGATAGTCAAACTCATAAGTAAAAAAAATCGATAATGCCATGACAAATTACTTAAAGATAGCAACAAAGGAAAAAGAAAAAACTGAGCAAGTATTGAAACCTACATTAAAGGTGTTTCGGTAGGGTTAGCAGATCCTGTTCCATATGTGTCACCCACTGTCAAACTTTCTGTCATAACTGTAAATTTGCAAATACTACGTTTTTAACATCAAGTTAAAATATAAAACTGCCAAAATGAAAGTATTGAATTGATATAAAAAAATCTACACAAAGTATGTTGAGTTAACCGGTTAGAATAAAACTTCGTTAATACAGTCGTATAATTTATGATTTACCTCAAATGAGGTCACATGATCATGAGGGATACCGGAGAACTAGGCACCTCCTGGTCCTAATCCACTCAAAACTTTCATGGTATTGACCAATAACCAACTATTACTATAATTAAATTCTAAATGCTATAAGTACGGTTAAATTAACCTCTACTTAGTGTTGCAGACGGTGATAAAGTCTGTTCAAACTAAATTCGAGTAAATCGTATGCTTTGAATGATAGCTTGATCCTCTTCGTGGTCGTTTACGTCAAACCAAAATGACTACCAATCTCCAAAATATCTTGAAACGTGATCAATATTTTAAAATGACATCCCTGAAAACACTAATCATTCACTAATGTGTAAATGTTCTCATCAGTTGGTTTAATCAAATCATTTAACTTCAATACACATAGTAATCATCATTACAACAATATTTGTCTAACTCAGCTCATCTCTCATTTAATCGTCTGTAAAATTCTTCCAAATGTGCCATTTTGATCAATGTCATAAGGGGCATACGTAGCTAAAATTTGCGATATATCTCGCGTTAATTAGAGTGTTTATTGATTTTCGAGTACAAAATGTAAGAATTTGGGAATTATAAGATCATTAATAATTTGGTGTTGTTGAACAATTAATTGACTGATTGGGTTTAAACGAGCAGTTCTCATCAATGTTGACTATATTTACAACGCCTGATTGAGATCGATGTCGGAATGGATAGGAATGAAATATGATTTGAGGGTTTGTGTCTAGAATTATTTACTATAGATCTTGAAAAGTAAAATTATTTTCTAATACAAGAACGTTTTTGCAATCAATCACGTGCTACAGAGGCGTTAAATAGTTGAAAATAGTTTACTTTGTGAACATTTATTGAAGCTAACATAATGTTAAAGCATGGAACCGTACCATACTTCGGCATGAATCATAAATAGTTGTATTTTAGCAATTGCTAGCTGACTTACCATCAGAAGAAAATTCTCATATTTCAAAATTGGTGGAAACAAACATTCTGTTTATTAAAAAAAAATATATTTCTTGTTTAGTTTTCATTTAATGTATGAAAGTCCATGCGGCTGTCTGCAAGCTGTTTAACGATCTTGTGATATGGTTGGTTTAAAGTAATTTGATGCAAAGTACAGGTAAAACATTACAAAACTGTATTAGACAATTTATCATAGTTGATAGGTGTAAAAGAAGGAAGACAGGTACCAGAGGGACAGTCAAACTCACAGATCGAAAATAAACTGACAACACTATGGCTAAAAAAGGAAAAGACAAACAGACAAATAATAGTACACAAGACACAACATCGAAAATTGAGGACTATGCAAGACGAGCCCCACCAAAAACTGGAGGTGATCTTATGTGCTCCGGACGTGTAAGCAGATTCTGCTCCACATGTGGCAATCGTCGTGTTGCTTATATTATAACAAACCCGGTAAATATTTTATTCGGTAGGTCACTTTTGCGAAAAGGGAAGATGATTGGAGTTACGACATACGGAACATATCCGATATCATCCATGAAATGGTAATTTCATAACGGTCAACCAGCTCGTGATGGCGACTGTAAAATTTACTTCACAATTTGGAACTCTTGGTTTAATAGTTTCATTGAGAGTAGCAACTCTCTATCAAGGAAATTAGGATAGGAAATCCAAGCCCGGGAATATCGTATCAATTTGGAAATATATACTCCGTTTGCAAGCCTTGCTGAAATGTTGCTACATAGAAATGGAAGGTTCACAATTGGAAAGCTGAAATCATGTCTTTTGTCGAATCAAATTGTATTTCAAAGGAATGGGTTGACTTTATTTTCATATTGAATAATCACTATTCAGTTTCAGATGACTGTATTTACAATATCATCGTAGAAATTAGGACGCTGTGTTGTTCTTAATTAAATCAATGGGCAACATGAGAGTAAATTTAGAATGATAACAAATCATATTTCAACCAAAAATCTTGATGAATAAGACATTGTTGTGAACGTCAGTTGACTTTTTTTTTTAAATTTAAAAAAAAATATTAACATCTGTATCGTTATAACATTTCAGCATTATTTTGCTACCAGGCAAAAGCTACCAATCAGACAATTATTCACACAAGAGCAAAGGGTAAGGTGTTAAAACTACACGTCATTGCACGGCCTTAAACAATACCCGTACTGTTAATTAAGACACAAAAGACCTCAAAATAGCCATTTGCAAAACTCCAAAAATAAAAAAAAAATACTGGACAATAACATCGTGGCTAAAGCTAGCAAATCATTATGCTTCCTTTGAAGAAATATCAATAAATTCTCAAAAGAACTGAAGAAAACAGGAAAACCAGGTAATTGTCAAAACAAGTGCTAAATATGCGAGTATACGTAGTGCTTAGGCCAGTAAACCATATCATATATAAAAATGGTGACCAAAAAAACAAATAACAAAAATACCGACCTCCAGTGGAAATCTAAAACGGAAATCCTTTATGAATGGCAAACCCAAAAGTTGAATCACATCTAAGGAATGAAAAACAACTATCGTATTCATGACTCGGTAAAGACATTTCCTTATGAAGAAAATCGTGGATTAAAAATGGTTTTATAGCTAGCCAAACCTCTCACTTGTATGACAGTCGCATTGAATTCCATTATATTAACAACAAAAATGAAAGACAATGACGTCAACCCATTCAATAAATACAGTATAGAGCCTTGGTCAGTTACAAACATACTAAAGGAGTTAAAAATACCGTCATTAGAGACCAGATTGCATGATATACTACAACAAAGCAATTTACTTGCTGTACTTTGACCTATTATGGTTTGGTTTAATTTTTAAACACTGTGACTAGAATGGAGAGTTGTGTTATGGCCTTTCAAATCAAATATACTTATTTCTATTTACATCAGCAGATAGGGCAAAAAAGTCATCACAGATACCAGGCTCAAAATTATATTGTCTAGACAATCATTTCGTGAACAAAATACCGACTTGTTTCTTTATTATTATGAGGCTGACTTCATGTAGGAACTTCTTAGGAAGAAAGATAAGAAGTTAGCACTATCCTTTAACTCTACTTTTCGCTATATAGATGATGTTCTTTCACTAAATAATTCAAAATTTGGTGACTATGTGGAACGCATCTATCCAATCGAGCTTGAGATAAAAGATACTACAGATACAGTTAAGTCGGCCTCATATCTTGACTTACATCTAGAAATTAACAATGAGGGTCGGTTGAAAACAAAACTTTTCGACAAAAGAGATGATTTCAGCTTTCAAATTTTGAACTTTCCATTTCTAAGTAGCAACATTCCAGCAGCACCTGCATACGGGGTATATATCTCCCAATTGATACGATATTCCCGTGCTTGCATTTCCTATCATGATTTTCTTGATAGAGGGTTGCTGCTCACAAGGAAGCTATTAAACAAAGAGTTCCAAATGGTGAAGTTGAAATCATCCCTTCGTAAATTTTACGGACGCCATCACGAGTTGGTTGACCGATATGGAATAACCGTATCACAAATGATATCGGATATGTTCCTTACGTCGTAACTACAATCCCCTTCCCTTTCCTGAATGTGACCTACCGAATTAGACTATTTACCGGATTTGTTATCACATAAGCAACACGACGGGTGCCGCATGTGGAGCAGGATCTGCTTACCCTTCCGGAGCACCTGAGATCACCCCTAATTTACTTCTGGATACTTTCTTATGATCATAAACAAGCTTCTGTCCAAGTTTGGTAGAAATTCAGTATAGTTTAAGAAAGTTATTAAAATTTCAAAAACATTAACCACAGAGTGAATATTTGTGGACGCCGCCGCCGACGACGACGACGACGCCGACGACGACGGAATGTAGGATCGCTTAGTCTCGCTTTTTCGACTAAAGTCGAAGGCTCGACAAAAATACCAACATACATAGAAACGAGCTTTTTGATAACAACTGGCATATTCCTGACTTGGTTCAGGACATTTTAAGAACAAATGGAGGATTGAACCTGGTTTAATGGCTAGCCAAACCTCCCCGTTTCCGCAGACTTTGTAATGCCAAATCATAGGAATCTACAGAAACTTGATGCGACTGTCATACAAGTGAGAGATTGAGCGCTATAAAACCAGGTTCAATCCACCATTTTCTACATTTGAGAATGTCTGTACGCAGTCAGGAATATGACAGTTATTGTCCATTCGTTTGATGTGTTTTATCATTTGATTTTGCCATTTGATTAGGGACTTTCCGTTTTGAATTTCCTCGGAGTTCAGTATTTTTGTTATTTTACTATATTTTCAAGTGCTAATAAACAAATATCTATTAGTGTAGGTACTATAAAACTATTGTAAGTAGAATCAATGTTAGTAATTAAATATAGTACAATGTAAGAAACGATAAAGACAATAGCCATACCAATGTAGTCTATTATAGATTTCAGATATAAGAGACTATCAAGAAAACGGTGCATTACTAACGTAATGTCATCGAAAGTTCATTCAGCTTTTGTATGTAAATTCTGTTGCAGCGACTTGCAAATTGGTATTTGCTGCTTCACCGCTCTGCTGATCACAAAGCATTTAAACACAAAGACTTGTCGGCATGTGTCAAAAAAATTATGTCCGGGTAGATTTTCATGTTTTCTTGAGGAATTTTTCAATATGAGCTAGCATGTTAAGGGTTTTACTGCCAGTCGAAAAAAATCATGAGACAATATTCCATCCCTCAGTCACCCTTGCTTAGGGGATACCTGTAATGAGAGCGAGATAGAAAATAAAATCTTTGACAAATAACTATTATCAAAACACATAATTTATCTTTGTTCTCCAGATGTATACGTACAAATATATATCAAACCGAAAGACAAACATATATTGAAAACCGTACCTTGACCTATAATGGTTTACTTCTATAATTGTAACTTGGATGAAGAGTTGTCTCATTGGCTCTCATACCACATCTTCCTATATCCATGTTTGTATATGATGCCAACGGAAAACAGCGATCATCGAATAAAGGAATCATACAGAAAAATTGGAAAAGTCTTCAAAAAAATGTCAGTGGAAGCTTTAACTTGTATTGTTCAATTGAATGAAAATTGAGTACGAATTAAACAATTATTATATTAATAAGAAGCCAATTATTGCCAATGACACAAATTAATTTTAGAAACCAAATGACGAGGATGAGACCGTAAGTCCTTGAATGATAGCAAACCCCATACCGTATAATTAGCTTAAAAAATAAAAGCTAACATTTTTCATTCAGAATTTGGAACGACATTTCAAATTAAAATATAAGTAGTACCTGATTCCAGGAGAAAATAAATCGTTCCTATTTTGTTTGATTTTGCAGCGAAAAACATGATTTGGTTATGCTAAACTCATAGGTTTATTACAAGATTAATGTTAGATGTAAATGTTTATAGAATAAAACACTTTTGTGTGCGGTTGCATGATAAAAAGGGTTGCTTCATTTGTTCAAGACTGAGAAAAAAAACATTTTTAACTATTAACTTAGTATCGTAGTTAAATATGTAAACAAAGTAGTTAAACTGTTTTTCTTTTAAAACAAATATTTTACTAAAAAAAAAGTAAAAAGGACAAGTACTCATGTCTTAATTCTTTTCAATTTGATAAGTCTTTCCTCTTTCTTTTCTTTTTCCTTTTCTTTATGTTTGCGTATTCTATTTTACTGTCACAATAATTATATTCCAAAGAATGAAAAATAATAAAATCTTTACAATTTCAGTTTACCATTATTGTTCTCTTCTTTATCAAACCGTTAATAAAGTTAAAATATATAAAATATGCCAGGAATATTCGCTACTTCGTTTTAGTAATAGTTAATATTCCATTACATAAAAAGGCTTTCAAAGAAAAAGCTATTAGTTAAAATGAAGTATTAACTGCTTAAGTACATTGCTCTTCTATAGAACAGTTTAAAGATTGACAAATAATCGGAACAATTTCTTTCTTAAAGGATTTAGTAATGAATGTTTTGTCATAAAATGAAGCGTCGACAATGAGATTTAGCTTCATTTCATTCAATTATCCCTAAAACTGGTCTCGTAAGGCAATTTTCTAATTGATTCAGGAAAATCAATTTAATTTATTTTGTTATTTACAGTGATTTAAGCGTTGTATCTGTCGCTTGCCATTTAGTAATAGTGATAATTTTATTCTTGAGGCTCACACCAAATAATGTGTTTATTTCGATCGCCTATTCAACAACAAGATTTGTTGAAATATAAATTAGCTTTTTATTTTGAATCCCCGCTTAAAAACTGATAGATAGATTTGAAGATAATGTTTTTAAATTTTTTAATGCAGAAACTTGATAAGCAATTTTATATACGTTTTTCCCAAATAAACAAGAAGGTCGACCATCACATGAATTGTGAAATTTATATTCCTCATCGAACAGGGTATAGTTTCCAAAATGAGTAGCTATCCCTCTGATATGGATTTACTCCACATTTTGCTTGTAATTGCAACATATTCATGAAAAATGCAGCAACTTTTTCAAAAAATATTCAAAAATGATTTAATGAGAAGTTACAAGCTTGTGTAAACTTCTAAAAATTGACAATTTGTCCAAAGCGACCTTTTTTGAAACCGGAAAAACAATATGGTGTTTGAGCCACAAAAAAATCAGTTTTCTAAATAAAATAAAACCATGAGTCGTTTCTTTCTTAAGAAAAAAAATACTCAACTTAAAATTCACTTTTAACACTATCAAAGTATTACCCAATATAGAAATTGTCACTATCGCGGGGAAGAGTTACCCATTTGACAGGCTTTGTCCAACCTTTTTAACTACCTAAACATCCGTTAAGAGAGGTAAATATTTAAGTAAGGACTGCGTTTGTAATTTTCAGTTTCATCAAATTTATTCAAGCACTGTCGTGAAATATGAGTGAAAACAAATCTGTGCAGTTAAAATCTTAGAATATAATTCTATAAAAATAGCAAGAAAAACGAACCTGTGATTTTCAAAGATTACACAGGGTACCGCTTTCACTAGCACACCACATTATTAGCCTTTAATTATTTGTTTTTGAAACCAGATAATGTGTAACATGATGCAAAACACGTGTCCCTGATGATGATAGTCATATCATGTATAACTGCAGGTGCTTGTACAAAATCTATAATACCAGAGTATACTCCTATTACGAATGCGTTTTATCTGAATGCCAATGATACATCCGTAATTGATAAATTAATGGGCATAAAAGGTACCAGGATTATAATTTAATACGCCAGACGCGCGTTTCGTCTTCATACGACTCACCAGTGACGCTCAGATCAAAATAGTTATAAAGCCAAAAAGTTATCTACCTTTTACCAGGAAATATATTTCACATTTTGTATAACATCTGCATTTAAACGCTATAATAATAATAATAATAATAATATTAATAATGATTTATCATTAATATTATTGTCACTATTATTTATATTAATTATATTATAACTATCATAATTATTATTATTATTATTATAATTATTATTATCATCATCATTATTATTTCCTTAATTGGCAGTCTTTAGTGCGAACATAATTATAGTATCCAGTAGTTTTTCAAAATATTAATCTATGAAAATACACTAGCTAGAAAATGCTTTAAAAGTCTTGCATTTTGCTTGGAATATTTTCTTTAACTAGCTTTGTGTCATAAAAAACTGTCGTGTCAAACTTAATGAATTTCAATTAACAATAAAATAAATATACCAATCTAAATAATAGTATTGTCTTTTATGTATTTATTTCAAATACGTCGGTTTACACATTTCTTTTCATAACAGTGTCCGATCTAATGTTTTTTTTTTTTTTTTCAAAACTATTTTTTTTTTTTAGAATCAGTTTAATTTCTTCCTAAAAGTGTTCCTCTGTGAAGCAGAAGACATTTCAAGTGATCCTTTAAATCCACATTTGTCGAATATATTCATGAAATTGATATATAATGTATGTCCAAAAAAATAAAATCACAAAAATTCACTAATCAAATGGCAAAATCAAAAGCTCAAACACATCAAACAATTGGATAACAACTGTCATATTCCTGACTTGGTACAGGCATTTTCTTATGTAGAAAATTGTGGATTAAACCTGGTTCTAAAGTAGCTAAACCTCTCAATTGTAAGACTGTCTAAACAATTTTATTATATTCACAATGATGTGTGAACAAAATAAACAACAGACAATAGGTAAAAATTTCAAAAAAAGGTTACAGCAGTCACCATGATGATAAAATCTTATCACTATAAAAAAAAAAGGCTGTAGACAAAAGACATCAATGAAAGACAAGAATAAAAATTTAACATAACACAATGAGGTATGTGTAAGTACAGATCCACGTCATATGTAACGTAACAAAGAAAAACAAAAAGGCATATAGACAAAACACATCAGCAAAAACGAAAGACAAGAATACAAAAAATTATCAAAGCACAATAACACACTGTTTCGATAAAACATTTTCATGAAATTGATATACATCATTTTTTTCACAATTTCCTATTATTCTTTATTATGTCTAGTAATCATTGAACATGCTGTACCACATTTCTATTAAATAGCAGTAATTGCGTTTCCGTAACTTTTTTTAAATTTTAGTAGCTTAAATGACTTTGTATTTTATAAATTAGTCAAACAACAAACAAAACCGAGCGCCTCAAATCCCATTAAAACGAGATTAATCTCAGTGTAGAATCGCTTCCGCAACCAGAATTCATGAAGTAAACTATTGTAATGGCAAATATTGGCTTTGAAAGCATTTTTGTCAGAATGTTACTGATCTCTTGCACTTAAACATTGTTGTGCATCATTTTCATTTCTGAACAAAAACTATAGTACCATTTAAATCATTCATTATAACACCCACTTCGTTTTCCAATCATCTTAAAGCGACATTGTTTCGTTTTCAGAAATAAGTAAAACTGTCAACAATATAATTGTGTATAATTCCTGGAACTACGATCCCTAGTAGCAGAGAACATGACATTTAACCTATTTGAAAGGCATGATATTCCTTTAACGTTAGTTTATTTGACTTTCCCACCGATGTTGCTTTTAATCAAATTGGTAATAAAAGAAATAATTTGTTTGCAAAAAGAAACGGACTAAAACCCATCACACTGATTCAATTTTCCTAATGTCTTGATGTCTCTAACAAATCATTCCGAAACAACTCTGTCAGCTAAGAACAATACTGATTTATTCATTTTCATCAATTTTACAACATTTTGCTCTTCATTAGTCGAGGCGTTTTCACATTGTGAGAAAGCATTGGTCATCGGAACCATGACAATTATATGGTCTCACGACGCCTCGATGACGCTGAGTCAATATACAAATCGCGTCTTGAAGTGTATACAATTATTCAATTACATTTATTGCTTACAGGTTGTTTGTAATATTTGTTAATACTTTTAAATTGATCATAAAAAGCCAAAATAAAAGCTGCCTATCAAAGCAAGGGTTACACATCATTCAAATGGACCATCTACGATGAAAACTGTCGTTGTACTATTAGATGGTCACGTGCATATCACTGAATGACTGGGTTTGAGATAAAGTTATGTATTTAAAGATGACAATGTAATGATGAAGTATTGTAGTTTAAATCTCAGAACAAATGATGGAATCTGTTATGCATATATCCTTTATTTCCATATAGTTTTAATCTGCAATTTGAACCCATCGAATTTTAACTTTAATATCACTGCGCAAACTCAATATCACTCAATGAAGCTCGTGTTTCTGTGTTTCGGGAATTTTTTGTTCAGAGTGAAATTGGGGTAAAAAAATGGTTGTGTAATAAATTCCTTGTCGATTTTGTTTTAAAATTATGTCTAGAGACCGTTTGATAATATAAACAATAATAATTAACCGATATGATCTTAAATACTAGACTGTACGACTGTCATTCAATAGAAGCTCCTTCAAAGTGGAAAAATGAAGATATTAAAGTGACATTCAAACTCATAAGTCGAAACTAAACTGACAGTGCCAAAGTGTCGTTAAAAAGAAAAAAACCGCAATATTACAATAAAGGATATATTATATTTTTTCCCTGAAACAGGTAAAATAGCATTGTTTATATTACAAAGGTTCCAGGGGAATTTTTGTAAGGTGGAACACATTTATGTTGACACAGCAGACCACATTAACCTACAACTAAGTATTATGCTACTCCATTTAAAATTACCATTCTATAGGAATCTCAACCGAGACATTAATTATTCCTTTCTTTCAATTTCTAAATTTTTGGACTTCCATCCGTGTATATCATGCGGGAATATTTCCCAGTGTAATTTGATACACAGTGTATATAGTCAATAACTTTTTGTCTAATGCCTCGTTCACACGGACATTTAATTCGAATTGAATTCAAATCGAATGCGAATCAAATCCGCTAACTGCGTTCACACACTCTTCTATTTTTATTCGAATTAATTCGAATTAGCGGATTCGAATTCGCTAATTCGAATTACCCAATTCGAATTAGAAATACGTTTTTGTTAATACCAAGGAGGTTATATTAGAACCTAATATAACCTCCTCGTTAATACGAATTAAAGTTAACGTCGTTTGGACAGTAAAGCGAATTCGACGCACATTGTAATTCGAATTAGAATTGACGTTACGACGTAAAACGTTTCGAATGCGAATTAAACTAATTCGAATTAGTTAATGCGAATCGAATTCGAATTCCGTGTGAACTCAGCATTAGTGTTAACCAAAGACGAAAGATTTTACGAGCCCATTAAAATGTATAACTTCAGAACTGTGTTTTTTGGCTTAAAATTATAATTTAGAATTAACCGACATAATGAAACAAAAATGATACCTTCGCAAACAAAGTTAAAGAACAATTGGAATTCGAAATTTTGACAGACAATAAGTTTGATTTTCAATGTTTTCCTTCGATTTAAGGGGTCTTATAGCAATTAATATAGATAAAACGAGATACATTTCAAACCAACAGTAAACCGATTAACCAGTTAACGAAAACAATGTAGATCTATGCTACCCAAAGACTTGTAGTATATAGATGAGTTCCATATGTCTAACTCAAATTAATTCCGGTTAATGCAAAGCTGTGAACGATTTTGACATTACAGGCAAAATGTAAATAGGGATGTGTCAAATGATGGCATTTTAGACGACAACCACCAATGAAAGTGCAAAGGACATGGATGTTAACAAGTATTGGGTACGGCCTTCCACAGCTGGAGCAACATTCTTATCGTTTAATAAGAATAAAAGTCCCAGGAATTATAAAATATAAATAATTCAAATGAGGAAACAAACGGACAGTTTTAAGTTTACAACATTAAAGTAAAATCAATTAAAATAAACAGCAACCAACGACAACCACTGGGCTTATTTCACTTTACCATAAACCTCAAAATAAATTTAATTTCATTTTCAGTGTTGGTAGCGACATGAAAAAGTAGTTTTACATGCTTGAACACCTGTTTAGAACCGTTTTGTATCCAAGATATTTTCGCCCCTCTTACTCTAGTGTGTAAATAAATTACTATACTTCAAACTTGACATGTTTTAAAATCGCTAAGAAATTACGAAATGGAACAAAACGATAGTTTATACGACCACTTAATGCAATTGATGTGTCACAATAATGCATATTAAGATATAATTCTGCACGAATTTGTACCAATTAATCCGTAAACTATACAGAACATTAGATTATTATAGATATTAGATATTCGTATCAGAGCGACGGTCTAAAGTACACTATATTGGAATGAAAGTATAACCCCTTGCGAAGATAAAAATAATTGTTCATTGTACTTCAAACTCTTTCCTGGAGGGTTTTGTCAAGAATTTATTAGCAATTTTACTTGGAAAATATAATTGTATATGTTTCACACCAAATTTTATAGATTCCAAAAAAAAATCACCGTCACTTAATATATTAGTTTTAAAGGCCCGATTTTGGCCTTTAAAAATACAGTTTTTGAAAACTATTTCAAATTTTCAAAACCCATCTAAATGAAAACACAAAAAACGGCTGAGTTTATTCAGTTTCCGATCATTATTTCCCTTATGGAAGATCGTGCGCAAACAGAAAATATAAAAATGATTTAAGAGAAGATTTATCACAACTATTGACATTTCACACAAAATGCAAAGTTGTTTCTTGGGTGCATCCTTTTCAATCTAATAAGGAACGTATTGTCCTTTTCTTTTTTTAAAGTTCATAAAAACATTCCAAGACCTTGTTGATAAATATTCCCTATCCCTTCACAAATGATACACGATGGTCTTGAAGTATAGATGTTAGTACTCTTTTATTTCTATATATGAATATAACTTTCAATTTTTAAGTTTGATACATTTGACGTGGCTGTGTACTTATACATCCCATTATTGTGTTATTGTTCTTTAATAATTTTTGTATTCTTGTCTTTCATTGTTGCTAGATTAATGTTCTTTGTCTTTATGTGTGTTTGTGTTTCTTTAATACATATGACGTGGCTCTGTACTTATACATCCCGCCATTGTGTAATTGTGCTATAGTACACATTTTGTATTCTAGTCTTCGATTTTTCTTAATGTGCTTTGTTTTAATGCCTTTTTGGGCTTCTTTGTTACATATTGTTTGTTTTTTATAACACAGTGTTGACCGCTGTACACCTTTTTTTGATAATTTTACGTATTATGTCTGTGTTTTTAGTTCGTTCATCGTTGTCAAGATAATGAAATTTGATTCGACTTTCCGACAAGTTAGAGGTTAAGCTAGCTATAAAACCCGGTTTAATCCATCGTTTTCTACATAAGTAATGACGGTATTAAGTCAGGAATATGATAGTTGTTATCCATTCGTTTGATATGGTTGGGCTATGGATAGTGCCATCAGATTAGGGACTTTCCTTTTAGAAATTATGACTCTTTTAATACTATGTATGGAAACTTTTCAATTTGCACTAATAAACTACATTCAACTTAAAGCAATTAACGAAATATATATATATATAACTATTTGTACTACATCTACAGTCTGCAAATGTTTGGACCAATAAGTATGTAAACATAATTTATGTAATATCCCTCAATGTTGATTTGAATTTAGGATGCTTTTTCGACAGGGCGTATTTTGCAATCTGAGAAATAAAACTTCGATGAAAAAAAAAACTCTAAACCGATACTGTATAAAAAAAAAAAATGGCTACACCTTCTGTGTTAAAAGTTCCTCAATTTTGTATTCTTTTTTTTTTAATATTTTCTTAAACTTCATTTCTGTTCTTCGTATCTTTTCAAATTTATCTCTGTTTTGTACATTTCAAAATACCCCGTTTTTTCTCTGTTATATTTTTTTGGGGGGAATATTTTTCTGTAATCATTATAACTTTGATCAATTATTGTACAGTATTTGTTCATTAATCCCTATTCTGTCTAAAAGGACATCTAGCTTTTAACATTATTATCTAACTTGATTCAATGATAAATTTACAACATGCATGCCTGTGCTCTGGTGTTTGGAGGATAGTTGCTTCATTGATTGTCAATGATCAGTATGATACTGATTCGCCTTATTTTCATATTAACAGGCTAGGCAGCAACCATTTGATTAATTTGAGGGGAAGGGGAAAGGGGGAGGGGGCTTTGGTTGGGTTTTATTTCAGAGACAAACTTTTTTTGCATTGAGCCAAAATAACGTAATTTTTTTCAGGTCAATCAAAAACATTTTTTTTTGGTAATGATCTATTAAAAACAATCTTTTTTAATTGGCATCTCACAACTACATTGAATCTTTCACATATACAGCATGGCCCTTGGTGTAGGTTGGGAAAAGGATTGGTTTCTGTTGTTTTTACGTCCATTTTCTGTCGTGTGATATTCCTGTGCCTTTCAAAAAGTGGTACCTTTTATGTTTGCCAATTAATACAGACACAAATAAGCCAACTTTGTTCAGAAATATTACAATGCAAATAATTATACCATCCCTGGCGCCTTTCCTTCCTGGTCCAATAACTTGCAGACTTTGGAAGGACATATAAACTAGCTTTAAAATTTTGAATATGTTCTTAGTTGCATTTTTTTTCTTTTTTCCCAAGGCTTTAATTAAACTGAGTTGTGCAAGACATATAGTCAAGCTGGTCATCTTTTGTTACCAAACATAAATGTTTGATTGATAGTTTGCCAAGTACATGCATATTCTGTACATCCCTATTCAGGTTGGGCTTTTCGCTGAACACTGAATAGTTTTAGTTGAACTAACTACCTGCATGCAACTTCATATTGAGTAATTGTATGGTCGAACTCCTAGATAAATGACTATTGGGTTACTGATATTATAAATCATAGAAATTGTTTATTGAGAGTGATACTATACATATGATGCAACTGTCTATGCTATTAAATTATTTTATAATAGAAACAAACCGCATACTTCCCTGTCGCTTTTTAGTCAGGGTTCTTTCTTCTTTTTCAGTGAGGAAAATTAAACGATGTCTAACTTTTTTTCATGTTTTAATTTTAAACAATTCATTTTGTTTGTCATTTTTTAAACAAACTTCAAAAGTTTTGTTTTCTCTTCAGTAATGAGCTAAATTATTTTTTACCTTATTTTCCAGAAACAAACTTTAAAAAAAAATCCTTTCTTGTTTCTTTGATACATCTGACGTGGCTATGTACCTATACATCCCTTTTGTGTTTATTTGATACATGTGACGTGGCTATGTACTTATACATCCCGACTTCTTGTTTTTGTTCTATGATAATTTTTGTATTATTGTCTTACATTTTGCTAATGTGTTTTGTTTATATGCCTTTTTGTGTTTCTTTGTAACATATTTGTGTGATTTTTTTATAGTGATTAGGATTATAACACAATATTGACTGCTGTTATCGAATTTTATCTTTTTTATCTATTGTGTCTGTTTATTCACACATCGTTGTCAATATAATGGAATTTAAAAAACAAACAAAAACCTTGATTTAACTCTTAATTTTAAGGTTGAAGCATAAAAAATGTTATTATCAGAATTGAATGCTTTTTTTTTTATAATTTTATAAGGTTGTAAAGCGTTGATGGTGCGCGCTTCATACAAAATGTGCTTCGAGCAACGCCTGAACACCAATAAAGTTATAAAAAGACGCATTCAAATCTTAAGTAAAAGTCCCTACTGGAATTTAAAAAAATATATACCACAAAATATTCTAGAGTACCGAAGTACTGGGCGGAGACATATATAGATAAGTAACTGCTATACTTGTTATTCTAATGCATGGGACAAGTGGTTTAAATAATCCATTTACAGCCAATTTTTGCATGTTTATGGTCTTGCAGGTGTTATCTAATATCTAAACTCGATGACCAAATATAAATTTTCATAAGTACACTTTAAATAAGGTTATAATTCATATCTCGACATTAAGCACCAATGTATGTGAGAAAATGGCTTTTAAGGTGTGCTTCAACTGCAAATTATTTTGTCGTACGTGGTTAAATTTAAATTATTTTAAATGTTTGATTATTTACGATATCTAAACGAATATTTGTATTGTCTATTTCAAAGCATAACTTTGTTGTTAGATCATTATCTGTGTTAGCACCTCGTAGTGAACTGTTCTGCTTGCTGTCCTACGCATACAATGATGGCGTAAATTACTGTCATGTATGGAGAGTTTAATCGAATATGTTTTCCCCCTCAATCGTGCTGAGTAAATAGGTTGACAAAATATTGCATATTGCATTGTAAATAGAAAAATAGTGCACTGTATGGACCTTTATGTGTTGGTATTCTCTCTGATGTCCATTGGTTTTGGTAAATCTTTACCATATCTCTACCGTTAATGCATTCTTGTCCCCAGTTTCATTAACGAAAAGGCTTCTGTCTAGTAATTTACGAAATATTTTATTTAGTGTATAGCAATTTGATTCAATTCTTTCAAATAAGGTAATATAAATTCATTTCTGGTGCAACAGGTACTTAATTTATACAAATTTCGGAATTAATAATATTTTTTAAATTATCATTTGTATATAAGTTGATCCCACTTATATCAATCTTATTAGATTAATTATCTGTTTGTTTTGTTTTTATTGATTATTTGATTCGAATTTGGTTGCTGTTATAAAAGACAAGATATCAAGAGCACTCATAAACCTTGATGTGTTCCTGTTGCAGTCTTCTTTTTAATCATAATGATCCATAAGGATTCCAGATTGTATGAAATTGTTTTCACTGGTACGAAATGTTTTAATTTCAGACCTGCTATTTTAATACCAAATATGAAAATGTTTAAAATATATGATTCTCTTTGTAATTTATAAGGTTGAAAAACGTTGAACTTTTGCATTCTTTTAGCTTCCGCGATTCATACAAAATGTGTTTCGATCAACACTTTTAAACCATACACAGGCAAATTACGTGAAAAAAAATTGCCTGTGTAATGATAATTTTATTAAAAAATTACAAAAAAAATGGATTCAATTTTCAAATAATGCAGTGCTAATATTGGGCTTGTATTAAAGAACCTACGTATTAAGAAATAAAGCATAATGTCAGTTCGAGTTCTTGCATTAAAGAAGCAAGTATAAAATCAAAAATATTAGTACATGTTTCAGTTTAAACTAGATCGTGTAGCTAAATTAAGTTTTAATAAGTTTTCTGTTCTGGTAAAACTAATAATTAAAGGTAAAGGTTAAATTGAAATATGCATTTCAATATAAATTCTTGAAAACCAATGTTTACTAGTATTTTCAAAACATTTAACTTCATATTGAGAGTAAAATAAAAATATAATACCATTTTGCAGCAAAAGAATCAAAAAGATTAACGTTCAAAGCGTGCGAGTTGACCGAGAACTTGACAATATATGTATCAATTAAACTTATAATATTGGTCCCTGTTTCTTTTACCCTTAAGTCAAACCAAAGACTTAAAAATAAATTATTTCGGATTGCATTTAGAAGTAAGACCAAAGACTGGTCTACTTGGTGTTAGGATAAAATGTCTGAGTAGGGTGACTTGTCTTCCTGCTAAGCGCTTCCTTGTGAACACGCACGTAAAAAATGCGGCTCCGTGTATCGGTCTAGTACCAAGCAGGGTATATATTCATATCCACTTATTTTGATATCATTCTAAATATGCATTTAATATGCCAATGGACGTTAAACGACCATTCATTTATGTACCTGTTACCTTCAAAGTTATATTTCAGACATCAATAAGAGGAGACAATATTCTCGTCAATAAAATATATTTCAATAGTTTGAAAATCGGTAGACTTTAAAACATAATTAACTTTACTTTTTATGTTATATTAACTTATATAACTAACAATAATATGTGTAATTTTTGTAACCTAGAAGAAGACTATAATCATTATTTTTTTTAGGGTTCTTATTTGACAAGATTTTGGCAACAAATAGATGACCTCCTTATAAGATGTATATATAGATTTTGTGATAAAACTACAACACCTAATATTTGGGTACAAAATCACAGACAACAAGTATTTCTCCATCAATTTTTTAAATACAATACTTAGTTTTTTTCTATATATAAGACATACTATGTATCTGAACAGAAAACAAAAAATATAGATGTCTACAGAATATTTGTGAATGAATTTAATAAAAGAGTAGACACAAATAGAGATAAGATAATAAGTCCAATGTATTAAAAATTAAAAATAACATAACAAATGAATAATTTTATAGTAATGTTATTCTACAGTAACTGTTGACTTAATAAAATGTATATCTAATCAGCTGATTATTCCCTGGGTAGTCAGTGGAAAGTAACAGGGTACATCAAGAGAAGCTTGGAATCTTGATAGTTTTTGTAACAAGCAGTATTTGATGAATAAAATTATTATGTTGTTAAAAAAAACAACTTATATATCTAATGGAAAGCATTAAATAAAGAAGAGAATTGATAGTAACTTTTGGTTCGAGATAATTCAAGAGTACCAACATATATAATTGCATACCCCAATTACTAGACATGTACACAAATAAGCGCACGTTTTCGAACATTGCAATAAATGAATATAGCTCATGTGTAGTAATCAATAACTTTGAATAAGCTTGAGTAAACAGATATTTTTGTTAAACTACATTGAACTCTTGAAAAATAATACACAGTTACAACAGATAAGCGTATACATTTAAAACATATATTAATATAATATATTTTCGAGATGAGGACAATTTTCTATAATGATTTAGAAGTTTGATATTGAGATAAAAAAAAAACAATCATTACAAGCCCAACTATAGTTTTGAATGCTTTGAACATAATAATAAAGTTGGTTTAACTTATCATATGAGCTTTTGAAATAGACCCAAATTTAACCAGGAATAGCACCTTTTACACTTTTTGTTGTTATGCTGTCATGTTAAGAATAATACCCCAGCATATCCTGCTTCTTCAGTTTCTAATTTGGCAGTCAAAATTTACATTTTGATTTGTTGTTTCCCCAAGTTTTTAAAAATTACACTGTTTGTCAATTAAATTCTTTTTTTTTCTCTTGTTTACAAAACAAATATAACTCAAATCGAATAGTTATATCCTAAGTACCAATATCAGACTTTTTTCTAAAATAAACTGACCTTTGAAAATATTTAATATACTTGTGGATCAATATAACTATATTTATTTTAATGCAGATGAAGCTGGATGCAATTAATAAATATATTAAAAAAACCGTGACCATGAACTATAGATCAAAGACTCGCTGTCTGGAATAGCTGTTTTACACAGAATGTTTTTAAAACAATATTGAACTTTAAAGTATAAGAAAATATAATGTCTTAAAAAGGAAAGATATCTAAACAACTCCATAATTGAAAAGTTCAGAAGTTCTATAGATGTGCAAACCTTCTGTGAGATGCAAGGATAGGCATCTGCAAGAGGAGTCGATAATACAAATATTGGTCGTATCGTTTTAAAATTTGGACAACATAAGGTACTAAATTTTCACGATTATCAAACAATTCTATGATTATATTCACTATGTGCGCAGACTTTCAGGGCAGTTCCTAGAATCTTGGTTGAAACTGCAGGTAACACAAGAGTATAAAACATAACATTTGTGTCGACTTTTGTCGAAAAAAAGTACCTGATATCCAAGTCTGAAAAAATGAAGCCAAAATGCCATTTTTATTCTTGATACACAATTTTGATAATTTGTTATTTTAAAGGATGAAAAAAATCGGAATACTTGTAATCATGCAAAAGCGTATTGATTATTTTGTACAGAGAAAGAGCAAAATATTTATGATTTGTTTCTTTCTTTAGTCTTAAAACTTGAATACAATAACAAAGCCCAATTTCAATATGGCATTTATGTGAGCTTTTTAATTTCATCCAATACATCTAAAACAATCTATTATCTTTTAATAAACATTTTACATAAACCTTTTGATCAAGGAAATAAACAGGGACCAATTTGGGTAAGAAAGAAGCGAAAAATAATTGTCATTCCTCTATACAATCCTTGTCATTATTTTCGGTTCAACCTGCAGCTGTTTTTATTGGTATACTGACTCATATGTTTATAGGAACTACACTTCTATTGTGTTAGACATATAGTTTCGCAATCGTATCAAAAAAGCAAATAATTCAGCTGATATTCAAATTATTTTCAACTTATAAAACTGTTCCCAGTCACGAAAACAGGATCAATTCTGTCTCAAATTTGTATGTTTATGTCGAATTTGCGATAACCTCCTCGAAAAGGAAAAACTTAATAATGAAGATGAAGTGAATAAATGCAGATTAAATACTCAAAGACCAATTGTTCAAAATGACAAAACGAAAAGAAATTTGGAGATAAGTCTGTAGGTACCATAAATTTCCGTCGGATCCCTTGTGTGTGAAAAGAACGGATTTTTAACTTATCAAATTGGATTCCAAAAGGGATATGATATGTTTGGATTTTCTTGATCTGTGAAACGCACGATAACTAAGCACAATTTATCAACATTTAAAACATTTTATTGACCACTAATCTAGGCAAAAGTCAGATTAACGTTTGAATGGAATCTATTAAGAATTGTCACAATCAAATTTTGCAAATTGTATATTGCAATGAAATAAATGGATTTGATATTCTGCACGATTGAAATTGTCTATAAAATGCCCTTTAATCTATGTCATAAGAATTTTTATCTTCTTGATTAAATGTTTGTAAGTAAATTAAATAGTTTATCAGTTTGAAGTATGTTATTTAATCCTTGTAATTAATATTTGACCAACGGAGTTGTTAAAAATTGTAATTAAACAAACTGCGAAACACGTGTTAAAAAAATAGAGTCAATAAACTTTGATGGTCATATAAACATATGTGCAAGACATTCCAAAGCATCGTTCCAGATTTTTAATCTATTTTTTCAAATATCTGCATTGCAAAACCGTCTAAGGGTTTTGTGGTAGAGGGGTCACTAAGAGTCAGGTATGTCGTGATTTTTCGTTCCCTATTTTAAGTCAAGACATATACATGTATATGCTGCTACGCCATCAAGCAGCAGTTATGCATATGGAATCATGACATAAGAGCAATTACTTCTCAAAACTTTGTCTTAGAAAAAGGGTCTATTGACTGTTTTATGTTCTTTGGTCGGGTTGTTTTCTCTTTTTTATATTCCCCATTTCCATTCTCAATTCTATCACATATCTCTTTGAGTTGATACCTTGGGTGAGCCTGCTCGTAAAAACCCGTCTATTAAGTCTCGATATAATACAAGCAGTATTTAGTCATATTACTATTACGATATGCCGTCGTCCTAAATAATACTCGAATATTTGCCGCTGGAGGTTCAACAGCCATTTATCAGTCAATTCACAAAGCGTTACAATAACGAAATCGTGTTTTCTATTTATTGAAACTTTCTACAGTTAAAGCTGATTGTAAGGTCAACGCCTAACTTTTAAAAAGATTTGGATGACGTATGCAAAGAACTGTAACAGTTGCTTAAATTTAACTCAATTTTAATTTCGACATTCTCGTTTCTATTGTTTTTGATGTCTGTCTCATTTCAGTATGTCCTAATTTGGCCGTTGTGGCTTTATACAATAAAAGAGATATCTTATTTTTCAGTTTTGAACTTCAACATTTTGACTTAAATAAAGTATACTTCTTACTAAATGTGTGAAAGATACAATAAAAATTGGTATATCTTGGTGACTATCAACTTTAAATTGACCTGTTTTTACCTCCTGTGCACACTTGAAGATGTTTTGTACAATTGAAATAACTCATTGATGGGAAAGTTTAGTTCATCTATTTAACAAATATTCATATAAAAATGTGAATTTGAATATTTATTTATAAATGATCACTACTAATTGGCGATAAAATGAGTTAGAAAAAGAATATGAAAAAAAAACACATTTGATTTCAAATTTTTTTTTCCGTTTAAACCTTTTCCGGAAGGTGTTTTTGAAGACTGAAATTACGTTCATATAACAGCAAAATCTTTACATTTCCATTTTGCATCAGAAATTATGTAAACTTTTCCTTTTATTATTCTTATTTCAACAAACCTTCAATTTTAATAACTCTTTTACTGATTATGAATTATTTAACTGAAAAAATATCATATTTGAAGAATGATTTATTTATTTTCCATTTAAATATTTTGCAATCGCTTTTAATAAATCTGCAAATTTTGCAGTCTGCAGCGAAATCACAATAATTAAGGATAACATTTATGAACTTATATCAGTTATATGTTACAGTATTTCGAACATACTTTTTAATAATCACTTATTTTTGTGTGATTTGTTTGTTTGTTGGTTGGTGGTTGTTTTTTTTTTGTATTTTTGGCCGTCAGCTCGTCTGTCTGGCATTTGGTTTCTTTTTAAAATGCTGATTATTTTTTCTTGAATATTCAATAATACTGTCTATAAAAGGAACAATTATATATATGGAACAATTATTATATAGATTAGGCCGTTGGTTTTCCAGTTTGCATGGTTTTACACTTGTAATTTTGGCGTCCTTTCAAGTATAGCTTGTTGTTCGGTGTAAGCCAAGGCTCCGTGTTGAAGGCCGTACATTGACTTATAGTGGTTTACTTTTATAAATTGTTATTTGGATGGAGAGTTGTCTCATTGGCACTCATACCACATCTTCCTTTATCTAAATACTGAAAAGCAAGGAACAAACACATTTGCATAAAGTTCTATCTTACTTGTACTGTGAATTTTCAGTTAGTCGCAATCAAGTCGCGTCTGACTTGACAAGATGGGCAAACCAAAAATACAGGCCGTTTGTTCCGTTGTTGCTTTCTTATGTGTTATCACCATCAATATTTTTTTTATTGGAGAAAACTAAACACTTGGATTCGCAAAAAATATAATTAACCCTGTCCATTTTTATGTAAATTAAATACATAACTGCACAGTATTTTTTTCTTATTAATAAGATTTTGTTGTTTTGAACTTGAATTGATATTGATAAATAAATATAAATAGATACAAGATAATGTTTGATTTTCAAGTGACAACATTCACGTATTAAATTTCGCTACTGACTCATTCAAATTTCTTAAGTGTCTTATGTTTGAACGGGTTTAAGCATCAAGATGTACACAATCTTTTCCTAATTCTCTATTCAAGCCAATTAATCACGGAACAATAACGGTGCTTTGCTCGCTACTGATTTGCACAGGTGTTGCTTTATGACTCTTGTCACAGTGAAAGTTGTCACTTTTATGAGACAATATTTAACACGTCAGAGGAGTGAATTGCAATTGGGCATGTTTACATTTTCACGTAACTTAAATTTAATTTTAACTAGAAAACCAATCAGTAAAAACGTTAAAATTATAACTGATAATTATCTTAATTATACCGACAGCTTGAGATTATTTGTGGACATATTGTCTTGTATTTCTTGTTTAAACAAACTATCTTGAAGATTTAATTAAAATGAACTTGATAGCGATATTGATAACTGTAATGTAGAAGTATCGTTTTGATGAAAAAAAAATTTATACTGTGCACCATAATGTCAAAACTTTGTCTAAAAATATGAACTCTTCGCAATACCACACTGATTACATTTATAGTAAGGTTGCAATATTAAATGTGTTTGGTCCATTGCAGCACTGCTATGCTAAAACAAAACAAAGATGATGCCAAATTATTGTATTCCGTGTGCATGGTGTGACAAGCAAAAACACAAAACTGTGTATGTTCGTGTAATTTACAACGAAAATCAACAGTGACAGCATACAGCGAACCGCCAAATGACACATGTTCTTTGGTATTGTTATTATTATGATCATTAAGTATTAAAATAATTAAATAAAGGCAACAGTAGTATACCGCTGTTCAAAACTCATAAATCCATGGACAAAAAACAAAATCGGGGTAACAAACTAAAACCGAGGGAAACGCATTAAATATAAGAGGAGAACAACGACATAACACTAAAATGTAACACACATAGACAAAATCCCACGAGAATAACAAATATAACGTATATATATAACATCAAAACCAAATACATGAATTTGGGATAGACAAGTACCGTGACACGTCTTATCGCAATGTGAATTTACACTCAAAAATAAGAGAAAACAAACGACACAACGTTATAATGTAATACACACAGAAACGAACTATAATATAACAATGGCCATATTCCTGACTTGGTACAGGGCATTTTTAAAGGAAAAAATGGTGGGTTGAACCTGGTTTTGTGGCATGCCAAACCTCGCACTTTTATGGCCATATGAAATATAACATCAAAATGACAACACAGGACTACAATATAAATAAATTGGAGAACACAATTGATAAAGAATCACACGAACAACAGCCAACAAAAGGCAACAAGTTCAAAATTTTAATACGCCAGAAGTGTATTTTGTCCACACAAGACCTACGTGTGACGCCCAGATACAAAAGTTTGAAAGCCGAAACGAGTACAAAGTTGAACAGCATCGAGGACCAAAAGATCAGAAAGGTTGTGCCAAAAACGGCAAGGGTTTTCTGTTAGTTACCAGAAAATCCCTATAATTTAGAATAATTTATACTTTTGCAAACAGTAAATTATATAAAATGAATATTCAAAAGATGTACATGATAAAACTGAAGTATTAACTAATTACAGGAAACAACTGAAATACATTTACATAACCAGACATTTGAAACACAAAAGTAGTCGACACATCCGAATAAGTTTAAACCTCTACGCCAAGTGCCGTCCTATTTGAAACTGAAGTAGCAATTAACTATATTATAAAACTATGTCCGGTTTGTTTTGAATCTAACTTCAAACGTAAAATATCGTACTGATTACGTTGAACGAAATCAAATCTGATAAATGAAGGCGGTGATTAATTTTCTTTACCATAACACATAAATATAATAGAAAAGACGTCAACACATTTGACAAAATCCGATGAGAATTACAAATATAACATTAAACATTTAAACTAAATACATGAATTTTGGATAGACAAGTACCGTACCACGTCTTATAGTAATGCGAGTTCACACTCGGCAAAACAGTCACAAACTTATTCCAGTTTTTTTTTATGTATTTCAAATGATTATTTCGTAACACTATCATAATGTGTATTACATTATTTAAGTAGCATGTCACAGTGTTATATTAAAATGCTTTCTCTTGTACGAAACATTAATTTTCCTGAATGATTTTTTTTATTTTTATTTTGGAACGTTGCTAATGATATATTAATGATCTACCAAACCAAACAATAAATTTATCAGAATTCAAATCTTTAATCAGAACTATATGGGAATTGGTTTCATGAATAACGAAATTAGCAATATGATTTGAAAATGAATAGTGGTTTGTATAGACACGTTGCTTTAAATGGACCAGCAAATTCCGATTGCAGATTGCAAATTTTGTATATCAAAGGCATTTATTATTGCGATATTATCAACTACAAGCAAATCATGCACGTTTTGTGTCATGTTTGATAAAAAAATGTTAGGTTTTTGGTTCGACCTTGCTAGGATTCATACTCGCTGTTTGATTCACCTATACGCGTTTCAATGAGACTAATCTCGCGATTCACTGAATGTGATTATTGTCTTGTAAGACAATAACAATCATTAACCAAGTAGTAAACAAAGACTCACAAAACCAAAGGACATTTACATCAACCGTTATAAACAAGAAATAAGAAACAACACGAACTCCACTAAAAACCGGGAGTGAAATCATGTGCTCCGGAAGGGTAAGCATTTCCTGCACCGTATACGGCACCCGTCGTGTTATTTCTTTGTTCAGTTCGGTAATGATGCAAGGTTATTATGACTGGGGAAGAATATCAGATATGATTTCTGACACACTTTTGTCATAATGGCCAATCAGCTCATGATGGCGACCGTAAATTTTCTTGAGTGATGACCTTAATTTGATTGATGCATAGCCCTGTCTTAGCATCTTTTGAGAAAGCAGTATTCCTCGTTCAACAAAATTAACGTACTTTGAGCTAGCTCTAGAGTAATGTATCAATTGAGACACATATACTCCATATGCTGGTGCCGCTGGGATGTTGCTACACAGAAATGGAAAGTTGACTATAGGAAAATAAAAATCATCGTGCTTGTCATAAATATATCAATCTCAATTATTATATCATTTAGAGACAGTACATCATCAATATACCGATAGGTGAAGTTAAAAGACTGGGCTAATTTCTTTTCTCTTTTCTGTACAAGCCCTTGGATAAATTCTGTAAGTTTTATAAAGGGTGTTGTATTTGTGTTTCTTGCTTAGTTAAGGTTTCAAGATTCAAGACGGTATTATTTAAAACCAGAATTGTACAAAAGGACTTATAACCAACGATTTCTTTCATATAATCGAGGTAAAGCCAATTCAGATATGTATAAGACATTATAAGCTATTATCTTGATTGCAACGGTGCAATTATATATCGTTTATTTGAAATATATTCTTGTAAAAGAAGAAAAGTTCACGGTTTCTTCGTTGAAATTGTTAAGTGGATAACACTCAAAGAATAATGTAAAACTTACTGGTGTAACAATGCTAAAAGAACAGAGAACAGCATCGTTAAGGTACCAAATGTCATTTTATTTTTGTGAAGTATGCGTTTTCGGGAAATAATGTGGATTTTCGTGTAATTTTGATGATTAAAAAATAGTGAAATTGATCTATGAATAAGTTTGTCATATAATATGAATATCTAATCTACAAAATAATATACACAGTGTAAATTTAAACCAAAAAACTTAAACGAACTAAGCAAAGAGTCGTCTCATTGGCAATCATGCCATATCTTCTTATCTTTAACTTATCCAACAATAGAATAATGATTTTAAAGTCAGAAACAACAACCCAATGACACAACCTAATTGTCATCAACAGTTTGAACTAGAAGTCTCAGGTGTTCATATAGAATGGCAAGCTCTCAAAGTTTTAACAACAATGTGTGAATAAAGGATAAGGGCCTATTTCAATTTTATTTATTTTCCACAAGGGCCATTTGGATAAAAAGTATATCAATTTTTATTTGTATTCAAAGTGTCACTTAATGCTTTGTATTGTCTTTCGGATAAAGATTACTAGTTAAAAAAAAAACGAGGAGAAATTTACCCTACTATGATAGGTTCATGAACCTTAAAACTTATTTTGTTATTAGGCTAGGATTTAAGACCTCAACACAATTCTTACAAATGATATCTAGAAGAAGATAGTTTTACGATAAAATTAATTATAGTACTTTACAAATACAAAACACATATGCCTCGAATATAATTTTTACCATGTGAGGTTAAGGCCCAAAATTACATTTTTATAAAACAATTGGAAAAATATATCTTTCAAACATGAAAACTATTCAGAGTCAACATAGAGCAGCAAATTCTTTTACTGTCTAATTTTCAAAGAATAGATATTCCTTCTTTACTATAGTTAACCGATCTTAAACAGATCCTATTTATCATTAATTTCATGGATTAAATAAGAAAAAACACATGTTTCTTCGAATAGCATCTAAGTCGGATATTTTAGAACCACACAATACGATTTCACGTGATTTTTTTTTTTTATCAACAATATGATACTCGGTCTCCCAGAAGTTACAATTTCCTAACATCTTTTATTGAACAGATAATTGGTGTGTGTAACAAAAGGTATTGTGTATTTTATTCCAGTTCCATCTATGATGTGAGTGGGTATGCATACTATAGCGTAGATTTCTTAAATAATTGAAATAAAAATGAAAATACCACTTTATAAATTTCATACGTCCGAAATGCTTTTTTTTAATTGTATTCGTCAGAAATGTTTGAACCCAAACGTTTGAAAGACAGAGATGTAAAAATACGTAGACACGTAGGAAATTTATGACCAAACGGGACCTTAAAGTTTACGCTTAACTTTGCGTGGGGAAGTTGGAACGAGAGTTTCAAAATATGTTATCAATCGTATCGAAGAGCTGACTACTCAAGTTAACTTTTCATAACATAAGATGTGGTATGATTGCCAATAAGACAACTATAGTCTAAATTCAACAAATAAAGATGGTCGGTAAGATTAATTCGTTAAATAGTGTGCTAATGACCAAATACAGAAATGTATGATATATACTGGGTCAATAATTTCCATATGTGGTTCGAGCTTCGCTCTCGCTATCACCCAATATGGAATTTACTGACCCTGTATACATCCTATTAGGTCAGTTGCATAGTGTGCTAGTGACCTAATACGATATAAACGGGGTCAGTAAATTCCATATGGGGTTCGACCTTCGCTCTCATCGCATATGGAATTTACTGACCCTGTATATATTGTATTAGGTCACTAACACACTATGTAACTAATAATATCTTTAACTAATTCACAAGCTATCAGATACAAAACAAGAAGAAACGTCCAGTTAAATATAAATACAACAGTGTTTCAATAATAAAAAAGAAGGACAATGATGTAACCAAAAACAAAAGTCCACAAAACATTTGTTTTAATAAAAAAAGTTCTTGTTGTAATACGAAAATTATGAATTGCCAAATACAAAATTGTTGAATTTAATGTAGGTGGATGGTAAGATAAATAATATCTTCTAAAATTGTTTATGATTTTTATATCGATATTTTATTTGTTGGTTGAATCCCCCTCAAGTGACAGGGGAATAGCAATATGGTTTCTACATGCTGGTCTTCTTCCGACCGGGTGTATAACCATTGCAAAAGGAGAGCGTACGATTGGCTGTGCGGAATGTTCGCAGCCAAGTCCAGTCAAAATGGGGACGTTAAATCTGATGCATCGTGTAGATAGAGTGATATGCTCTCTGTACATTAAGAACACTTATAACAAATATTGGTGAGGTCCGTCTGTGGCCTGTTGCAAAATTTCTTTCCCTTTCCAATTTACCCTGATTTTCTCGTGGCAGTCTAAATTTCCCCGACCATACATCCCGGACGATCTCATTTACAGGACCTATATACCTTTTGTTTTCATAGTTTATTTGTTCTCGTTTTGAACATCCTTGAAATATTTGTCATTGGACATTAAGCATCCGACAATCATTCAATCAGTTTGAAATGAATATATCATGTCCGAAACACTTTACTGTGTGGATTATCATTCACCAGGAACACTCCAACTCAAACATTTGAAATCAAATGATGTCTAAATATTTTTATATTTTAAGAACCAAATGAGCAAGAAATAATAGCCGTACGGGTTATTTTGTCCAAGTGAATTGAAATCTAAGATGTCAT
Source organism: Mytilus edulis (assembly GCF_963676685.1). Classification (NCBI taxonomy): domain Eukaryota; kingdom Metazoa; phylum Mollusca; class Bivalvia; order Mytilida; family Mytilidae; genus Mytilus; species Mytilus edulis. Next base: position 25,990,072 of record NC_092345.1, on the reverse strand, counting down.
AATAATATTGATATCAAAACGAACAACTGTCTCGATTCAAAATTAGGAAATTAAACAATAGAAACATAAGTCAATCACTCTGTTGGCACCTTACTCGCTTATGTGGTGTTTCTCTGTATGTTCGCGAAAGAATGCAAACAAGATGCGGTTGCACCTTTCACCTGTTGGCTGGTTGCTTAATTATTGCTTACTTTTTATATTTCTTTTATTCATATTTACAAATACAATAAATGATTGCCCGATATCGGTAAAACACTTATACTTTTTTAAAGGGATGTCTATTTGATTCAATGGGATGTATTGATACGCAGACACGTCCAGCTGAAAATCAGGACGCAAATCTTAATATTTCGAGTAGAGAGACTGCAATGCTACAACCACATTAAAGGTCCATGTTAAAGCTCTTGGGGACGTCATAAGGTGGCTAATTGTAAGGCTAAATTCGATTCCCTATCCAACACATCCTATTGTCAGTTGAAGATCAAATTTGTAACATTTATCTCGGTTAAACCCCTTTGCAGTACCTATAAATTGGATATATTGTTGTAAATTTATTTTTATAATAAATATCAATGAAATATTTGCAACTGGACGAGTAACAAACATCAATCAAATTATAGAAGATATGGTAAGTTTATCTATTAATTTTGTAAGCTTAATATATGATATTTATATATCTAAAAAGATTGTATTAAGAACTGTGATTGGTATTGGCATATGCGAATCCTAACTATATGATTATATACATGTAGTTATATATCCACCGACAATGAGAACAGCAGACTTTTGTAACATTTTGCATTCAACTTGGACATGTTAATCTCCTAATAGAAAACGAAGAAATGGAATATATTTACTTGCTAAAATATTATAGATTATAAACATTTAGAAAAGGTAAACATTTGTATAGAATGCGCGTACAATATGTAAAAATTTGTTTTCAAATATCTATTATACCCATTCCATATATAGTTTGAAAAAAATCTATGCATTGTTCACAGACAAATTGCGTCTGTTAAAATGATAGAGATATATAATCGTATACATGGTATCCGACTTCTTTTTATAGCAATAACAGTAGTATTTTATTGATTAACAAGAATGTGTCCATAGTACACGGATGCCCCCCTCGCACTATCATTTTCTATGTTCAGAGGACCATGAAATTGGGGTCAAACTCTAATTTGGCATTAAAATTATAAAGATCATATCATAGGGAACATGTGTATTAAGTTTCAAGTTGATTGGACTTCAACTTAATCAAAAACTATATATACCTTGACCAAAAACTTTAACCTGAAGTGGGACGAACGGTGCGACGAACAGACGGACGAACAGACGGACGCACAGACCAGAAAACATAATGCCCACCTACGATAGGGGGCATACAAATCAACAAAAATGTCGAAATAAAACAATGAAAATAAAACATGACATCGCTGCGCCATTCTGACGTTTTTTCACTACATCAACACGATGTACATAATTGTATAAGAAAAAGCTGGCCATCAAAGGAAATTTGTAACAAGAACAAGTCATTTTTAAAGACAAATATATTAATTAGATTTGGAATTTTTTTTATTTCAAGAAAATTTCAGGAACATTTTCCGCTGATTTGACGTGCGTTCTACACACACGTGTACTATTTTGGTTGATTGATTGTTGGTTGTTTCGCATCCATACAGTGACAAATCTTTCATGCATATTCAGGACAAGTTCATATTGGAGATTTCATTCAATGCATTAAAAAAGGTTAAGAGGAAAACTCATAATTTATTTAAGTTTGACATAACAAAGTTTGCGTATGAATGACTCATTTACCATAGCAAAAAAAAAGCAATTTTCAGTTCAATTTTATTGCTCATATTGATACAATTTATTTTAAATTGGACAATATTCGTGTAAAGACGTTTTTACTTTTCTATGAACACATTGTATTTTATTAGTGCAGTGGTGGATTTATCATATTCAAAAATAAGTTACAACACTCAATTGCATTAAACAATATAGAGAGGTGTTGGCAGTCAAAGATAAAAACTAAAAAGAAAATAAACTACCATGCATACAAAAGGGGTCTTTTTTTGGGGGGAAGGGGCATATCCTAGATCCCCCCTGCATTTAGATTTATAACATTTCAAAATATATAACAGATTCTTCTAATTCCCAAGGAATTACTGTTATTAATAAAAATCATTGTCATTCCTTGGCTTCTCACATCCGATACAAAAATTGTTACTAAAAGTGTGCGTCCATTTGGATTTGTTCGTTTGCCGTCTGGTTCTGGCGTAATGAGTGAATAAATCCGATGCCTCGTATAGGGAGAGCGCCACGCTCTATGCAAGTTTAAGAACCAAAGGAACAATTTTTACAATCATGAGGGGCCAGTATAGTGACTTGTGCAAAGTCTAAAATTGCTCCTGACAAAACCAACCTAGCTATTAAATTAATTATTAATTTATTCTCGTCCTGAATTTGCATGAAATATTAGCCACGGGTTATTTAAAAAGCAACAATGTAGCTATTAACAAATATAAATACAAAATGTATATACCATCTTAGGGTATACTAATTTATTTACGAGTAGGATTGTTATTGAAACTATCATGGTTATTATTAAACAGTTGTTTTTGTAATTACCATTCAAAATAAATAATATAATGTATATGTTCACCATTTGTTTTAATCACATATAAATTATATGACTTTTACATTCTTATTTCATAAATTATGTATTTTTGATATATTGATGTATTTAAAATTTGCGTAATTTGATCTCTAAATGGGTATTTATACACACTATTCTCTGATGAAAATATTATCTTAATATATAAATATGATATTTCTTTCATTTACACAAAAAAGAAAGTGTAAATATACATGGAACAGAACATAACATACAGCCTAACATAAATAAAGTTGGAAGTAACTCGAATGATTCAACCCCTCTCTGTGATCGACTCTCTCATTCGCAAGTATATAGCCATCGTACCGCAGCGGGATATAAACGATTTAATCAATCGGATTATTTTATAAGAGCTTAGTTTTAATTCTGAAAAGACTTAATGAAAAATTCGAAATGTTAAGTTACAGCAGGGAGAATTGAAAGTTTGTTTTATCGTTAATCGTCGTTTGCTTTACGCCCAGTGGCAAATAGTTCATCCATCTTCAGGACGAAAAAGTTTCCTTTTAGAACTTGAACTTAGTAAAAAATACCTTTAAGAAAAATAATTAATTATTTGAATGTTGGTGCCTGTTTTATGATAATATAATGTTTTCATTAGGTTTACTTTTTGAAACATACCCGTTTTACACAGTAATAAATTATAAATAAGATTAATAAATAAATATAAAGCACAATTAATCACAAAATTAGTGAACAGATTTTTAAAAGATGATCCTTATTCATTCGATGAATACTTTATAACTTGTTATGGAAAATAAGAGGCAGATTTCACAGTGGTTGATTAACTTTGAAGAGCCTCTTTCTGGTTTTCTGATTGTTCAATATGTAATGGTTGTGGCTTTTATATTCAATAAAGTTCTTAATCGTTAATTGAAAATTAAAGATATTTTGACAAATTGTCAAATTAAAGATTATCAGTCCTCGTAAATGACGAACAAAACGGAAAGAAAGAAAGTTAAACGGAAAATTTAATGAATATCAATTAGCCAACAGACGACATGCACTTGATCGCGGAGTAATAAATTAAAACATTATATGATTGGTGGTAAATTAATTCTTAATAGGGTCAAAGGTCGCAAAATTAACCAAATTAATCCCTGCATTAAGGACCAATATTTCAGCACATTCTTTTTAATATCTTAATTTATTTTATGTAGATATTTTATTTTAAATAAAACGGAAAAGGAAGCGGTAAATATGACTTTTAAATAAAAATTATTATATACAGTTTAAGATCATTTTGGATCAACTTACGACCAAAAGATAGAGGCCGGAGAGCTCCAATATAATTAGTCCTTAAAAGTTAGAAAATTTATCTATAAACCGTATGTAAACCGATTATAGTACCCTCTCCTTCGATAAGATATCATATTTATTAAGATTAAAGCATTGGAGTTGGCTACCAGATTGTCAGTGGTATGATGGTCCCTACCGGACATAATTAATGACTCTATCAGCCAATCTCGCGCTATCTGTTATCAAATTGATATCTTAAAGAGATTGTATACAACACTTTTATGTTAGTAATATTTAAATAGTGTCGCTTTCCACGCCCCTTTTTAATAATTTATATAGAGATAAATGAACGGAAATTTGATTGCCAAATAACTTGTAATGTTTATAAATTTTTCTTCATTGTAAATTGTATGTCCCAACCGAAAAGAACAATTAATTTTATTATCAACTGGATATCAAATATTGTTGAAAGTACTTTTACTTTTTATGATGATCATTGTCATATTTCGGGATAAAAAGCTAACGTGAAATATTTGGATACATTTTTTTTAAGTGTTGTTGCTTTCTTTGAAATTTGGACATGTCTTCCAGGTTCAGCATCGATGCTTTATTATCGAGAGAAAAATCAACTACTGCGTCACCTCAGAGTATAAAAAAACATGACAATTCCGCGAAGAGTTCACCGGAATCTAACTGCTCCAGTCGGTGCACCAGTCCAGAATCTAGTTTGTCGCCAAATAGCGGACATTCAACCATTATTCCAAGACCTGGATTATTAAACTCACATCAGCATCAAGCAATGATGCAAGCTAATGCACTGCAAATGCAGGGACTGATGAATGGACATCAATTTTATGGACCAACAATTGGTCATAACGGTATGCCAATGTTTTCAGGAAGTGCGTTCCATAGTCCTGCAGAACATGCCTTGAAAATGTCACAAGCTCAACATATTCATCCCTACATCAATGAATGGTTTGCTAGAGGTGGGATGTTGATGCCAAGAATGATGGACTATGCTGGTGAGTACTATTCTCTAGACCCTTTTTGTTTGAATTAGGTCGTCGGGTTTCTGTTCATACGACCAACAAACATAAATGTCGAAGGTTTAAACAGACTGAGGCATATTGTCCTTGGTCTCATGTGGAAAGTTGTTTAATTGGCAATCATACTACATCCACTTATTTTCATATTAATTCACCAAAATATTCTTGATATATGACTACGAAATATTAACATTTATTAATTTCAAAAAAATTATAAACCAGAAATAAGAGAATTGATTGATTATACGACAAAATATATCATGATGCCAAACGAGTACCAAAATAAATGAACAAACAAACAAACAAACAAATGCGAACGAACGAACAATGAAAAACGGGAAGACAATTTAAGGAATAAATAAATGAAAAAAGAAAAGAAAACAAGATAACCCGAGTCTGTGTATGATACAAATTTATGTAAGCAACATATTAGGATTTCAACAATGTATTCCATCCTCGGCTTTTCCGAAATCAAAGATTGGACACATAAAAGTTTCAAATATTGAGAAGCAAAACACCAAATGAGAAGAAAACTTTGACGCCACATACTATTAATAATTAATTTACACTTTTATCAAGAAAGTAATCTATATAAAACTTAATTATACTTTTTCCAAAAAAAAAAGAACAGAATACAGAATGGTAGTAACATTATTAATAAAACAGATAGAAATGATTAAAATAAATACATATATGAAATAAATGAATAAATACTTATACGCTTGGAAATCTTTTAATAATTACTTTTGAGAGAAAATTTGCGAAAAGTGAAAATAGTTTTTAATATAGAAAATTTTAAATTTAGTAATTTCCTATATTAGAAATAAAATAAATAGAAAAATATCTCAAAATTTGTATTACTTTTTTTACAAAATCTAATAATTAGTTGCGGAATATTCATTTTATATATTGAATAAAATTGCAGTATTTTAAAAATAAAATAGCACAGAACATTGAGCCAACAATTAACCAAATAGTCACGGGTTACAAAAATATTAGAACATCTATAAAAGTAATAATTATGATAATCCACAATGGCTATTTTTTGCATTTCCCATTTCACGACATCCCCGACATTAAAATTTTCACTATTTTTTTGGCTGATTGAGTAGTAAAAGTAAACACTTTATATATGTTTATAAACATTAAAGTATTCGTTCGAAAGGTTTAATTTGTACCCACTGTTTACCTTTTAAACTCCTTTAAACCACATTATCTCTTTTTCAAGGGGTAAAATCTGAAAGTCCATAAAAATACAAATAATACTTAGTCTTCTGAAGATCAGAATAAAGTGTCATAAAGTATGAATTTAAATCAAAAGTCAGCGATTTATATATTGTCCATATTTATTCAATTACAAATAATATAATCATTTATTGAATAAACAGCACTGTCTACATTTTCCCCTCCTTATATATAAAAAGAGTAAAGGCAGGAAACTGAATGGAAAATTCAAAATGTAATTTTGAGATGTAGAAATAAAACTTAGTTATAAATTTGATGATATTTTTACTGTTTAATCAAGTTAATTATAATATAATAGCCTATTAATGTCCATAACTTCTGCACACATGAGAAGGAAATATGCCTTATATGAAGTTTAATAAAACCAATATTATTAAATATGCATTACGAGAGTTTTTGCTACATACGTTCATATATATAGGTATTGAAATAAGCTATAATAGTAACATTCTGAATTTAATATGCAAGACTTTTCAAAAAACTCCTTGATTTTTTTTCTTTATGTCTTCTGGTACTGTTTATTTCAGTCAAAATTGAAAATAAATAGGGAAAGCATAATAAATAGAGGACAACATCACGTTTGTTTGTGTCCCACTAATTTCACTTTGAGGGAACATGCATGTATATACGTTTATACATGTGATAAATGTTTACTATTGATAAACAATAATAAAATTTTGTCATATTTTCAGGTTTTTATTTTAATTTAATTTTGTTTTTATCATATTTTATTTAATAATAATTTTAGTATTTAAGAATACAAATTTTCTATTTCTTCTAGTTTATTTTAGTTCTAGGTATACAACTTTGCATTATGAAACCAAGAGCTAATTAAAGAAAATTGTATATTACTATCTGCTGTTTTAGTTAGTTGTCAAACTATAGGGCTGTCAAAATTAGAAATAATTTATGTATTACTTGAAGCAAAGCTTACATGGATGAGTTCCTCTGTGGTCAATATTTCTGCGAGGAATACGTTTTTCATTATAAATAACTAAACTTCTTTTTATATAAAAACTAGAAATACATTTGTAAATTATATGATATGCAGAATTGAAATTTGAAACTTGAAACACATTTTTCACATTAATCTGCACAGTCCCTTCAGTCATTTATTCAGGAAGAAATAACAGAAACGGAATTGTACTAGTCCATGCGGAATTTATAAAATTAACTTGTAGCTGTCGGGCGAAGATTAGAGAAACAAATTAGCACCAAATTAAATGTTTTAAAAAACGGCAAAAAAATAAAAGTCGATGGATCTTTTAATAAAAGTATTGATGATTAGACGTAAAATAATAATGTTGAGTTATTTTAAAAAAGAAACGATTTTTTTTGGGTGTTTTTGTCCTTAATTTGTCTATTAGGAAGTGTCGCCACTGCGCGCGCACACTTTCTGGGTTATATTATGATTTTTCTTGTCCACTAGACCATCTGTTCACAGAGATATTTTTTTAAATCAAGCTTTCTGACGTTGCTCTCTGACTGAAAATTGACAATGCATTGTCAATATATATTTAACTTCCATGGGGATACTAAGATAAGCATTGGGGCCCTGGTAGTATCCCGAATTCAAGTCAAGCACTGAACATATTTGGCGCAGTAACTATCAACAGAAAGAAAATAAAGTGTCGAAGTTCAATTGACGGGTCAAAAAAATCAAACAATTAAACAGCGTATAAAAGTTCTGTAAGTCTGCAACATTACAGTAATACTTTTAATTCACGTATGGAGAAAATCAAATCTGCAAATTCAAGACGATTCTTTGGCACTGGTTGGAAAGGGAGTTCCTTGCTATATATCCATTAAATGTTTAATCTTAAATTGGTACTTAGATAACTGTGTTTTCAATGTTTTAAAAAGTTCTAAATTTGTGCATAGAAACGAGACTCCCCAAAAGTGACCATGTATAATTCCACACCAGAGTTGAAAATTACAACAGCAATTCACTAATCTTTTACAAACACGTTTGTTCGCTTGTTTTCAATTTAAATAAATCAAAATATTTGAAAGTCAATTGTTTTGTAACCCCCACGTGTATCAATACTTGCGGCAGCATGCATGGTTTTTACAGCCGTTCGTCGTGTCTTCATTTTCTAAAAAATCATTCTGAGCAGCAAAAAAACAATTTAGGTTTAATTTCTTCCATAATCGTAGGTTCTCTTGCAATTGATATACCAAATTTCCAAGAAAAAATACAACGCATTATTTTTATGTGTTTGAAAAAGCTGTAGATTGTGTAAATTTGTAACAACTGCTTTCGCAAATACCAATTTGGATAGATCATTAAGACGAATTGCGTACCTACATTTTGGGTTTATATATATATATATATAAATTTTTATTATAAATTTTATATATATATAAAAATTCGGAAAATCTTGTGACCAATAAACCTTTTGCTTCAGTTAAAACAATAACTTCCTGTTAAGTTCTGTATGAAGACTCCCCGAGTGAAATTTAGTAATTACATGTTTCTCTACTTTCAATATGAGGAATGTGCTAACGGTTCGTTGTCTAGGAAATTATTATATGAAAAACAATGGCGTTAACCTTGCTGAACTTTGTCAAAATTTGTCACATAACGTATCGGCATTTCTGACATATTTTGACGTGTTAGAGTATTCTACATAAATGACCTATTACTCATTATTTTATCAATTCAATATGGTATCCAGCTGATCGGACCAAGTAATCGTTTAAAAACAGAACACCTGCAAAAACTTTAATTTGAAGTAAATACATTTATCATTTGAGAAAAATCCCTTTCCAACATGGTCATATCATTATTACCAAGATTATAACGTATCTAGAATTAACTATACTGCAATTCGGAAACCGAACATAATGCTGTGTTGTTTGTGTAGGGATTTTAAAATCGACATTAAATATGGCCATAGAGTCGATAGGGCTTTTGGGTATTGATTTATAACGGGTTTTCTGTCAAATATTATGACGAATATATAAAAATGATTGATACGAATCAATCATCAATGAGATTTTCAGTGAGTTACAATAAAAGAAACAGAAAACACAGACAGAAGTATTTGTGAATCAGAGAATATTAGCGTGTAAAAATAATAACATAACCAATACGCCATCATATTGTATATACAATTCCAGAAAGCGTTTAGGCCGGATAGGAAACTTCTTGATACTGCAGAAATTAGCATGATTTGAGCTGTTTTGTATCAGTTTGGTGTGCTGTGGTATTTTTGTTGTTATTTTGTTGTTGTTCGGTAGTTTTCAAAATAAAAAACCTGAAATAACTGCACTGTGTTACTTCTCCATTAACATGGGGGAAAAACATGTTTGCATAAAAGGGGATGTGATATTTACAAGAAAGGGGACAGTTCCAAACGGAAGTTCCCCAAACACATTTTTTTTAAGGGAAATAGAAAAATGGCAACAAAAATAAAAGCTGTCTCTCCCAAACATAGAAAAGGCAAAGGTGATAAAAAAAAATGAGCAACCATGACTCATGCACATAAACATCATTCATACTTATTTTGTTATTTCCCCCTTTTTTCTCACGGCATGCATATATATAAACAATAATATGTATCTTGCAAGTATCTAGAACAACTTTATAATTCACATAATGAACTCTACTAGTGGGCAAAATTGTTTAAAAAAATATGGAGAAATTGAAAACTTAACAACATTTATGATAAATATGTAAAGGAAAAGGTCATTTTGTTGACTTAAATGTATGAGAGTTAAATAACTCTTGTAGATTTGAAAACATGTATGTTCTTATACAAATGGTACCAATAACTTTGAATAATCAAAATTTGTAAATTTGTCAAACTCTTTGTGATGAATTAATTTTGTTTGAAATAAAATTCATATGAAATCCAAATTTTATAATTTTATTGTGTCATATTTTTCTACGAATTATACAAAGTTCAACAACTTTTGAAATATTTCCAGAATTAAAATAAGTGAACCATTTACATAACTGAGAATACATTTTTAAAGTTTCAGCATGGTTCTGCGCTCACGCGTTAGTGTCCATTGGGGTTTCACGGTGCCCCACGACACGAGTGAGCTCATAACCAGGTTCATAGTGTTGGTTTTACAAAAAGGATTTTGAGTATTCTGCTGTATGTACAACAATCAATTATTATTTTTAATTTTCAAACTACCATTGAACACCATCAATGGGTTGTTTCTTTAAAGCATTCATTTATTACCGAAGCAAGTTGCTCTAATCGCCAATATAATAGAATTAAATCCCATTCATTTGATTAATAAAATCATTAGTAAACCTTTACATGTTCATTAAAATGCCATATTAATTCAGTGCATGTTATCGCTAAGAACTTAAGCCCTATATTGAGCAAATAAAGCAGTCATATTGAAAAGTTCACGGGTTTTCTTTGTTAAAACGCTTTGGTGATGAAAAGCCCTCACACCTGTAATCGTTGTTGTACAAATGTTTGAACTGCCTATCTTATCAATGTTCCGAAATATCATTAAGTTCCCTTTTAAACTAATTATATAGAAACTAATCCTTTTAAATCCGTATAAGTTGATTGCTTACTGAAATTTGAAAGGGAAATTTCTAAAATTTGTTGAAATGGACCTTTCTTCAAAAGTAAGAAATTAACTTGATACGATATTACGATGGTGTTGACCGAATCCACAGTGAATCAAGTGTAATTGTGTAGTAAATTTACGATAAGGGAATAGAATTTGTTAATCTCGTCAAATGTTCCTCGAATGATAAAGTGTGAAAAATAAAATAGTACCTTACAATTGTAGCTACACGATAAATTTGTGGTTAAGGAAGAAAAAGTGGTGTCTACATCGTGAGCATGTGTTTTAAGAGAACACATACATGTGGTGTTTTAAAGCTTGAAGGTGAAAGTGAAGTTCAGTTGAAATTTTTCAAACGAGTACAATACATGAATGTACAATATGTTTGTTTGATGTGCCAGGGTCCAATGCTGAGGTCCAATGACAAATATTTAATGCGCGTTTACATGAATTATGTGATAAACATTAAGATAAACATAGATACATGTTTCAAGTTATCTTTTTTACCATGTAAGTGTTATAAGTAACATTATCATTTAACTTTCATGCTTATAACAAATGCTATCCAATTAAAGAATACTAAAAGGAATAAGAAGATCTGAGTTGCATCAGATATAAAGATCAATGAGACTTGTAAATTGGGGTTTTGTGGGAGAGGGATGGCGAAAGGACATGGACATAATTATATTTATTGGTCTTTATATGAAGTATTATCAATATAATACTTCAATGATCTTTCCAAGAAGTTTGTATCAGAAGGAGAGTACACGAAAGACGATAGTTACACATATAAAATCATCGGTTACCGCCTTTTCTGTAAGTGGGTGTTAATCAGTTGAGATCGATTCGGTCATATATTTAGGGAGACTTTATGCTAATTACATATTCGAGAAAGTTTAGAAACACCTAAGGTTTTACAAACCGATCAACATTTTACAAAATAAGGTGATCAGACGCCATACTAGCGCTTAGGACATTGTATAACTCCTTTCTTCCGCGAAGTGGAGGTGTTTGGCTATAATTCTTGGCTATTACAAAAGAAGAAAAAAACACCCCAAAAAACAACAAACACATCGGACACAGTGTTATACAATCTACTTGGTCTTTGTAATTTAAAATTTATTGTTTTGGTATAATGTAGAAAGTAATTTTTAGTCATCTAGTCATCTGGTAAATACTGAATTGCATGTATCTTCCGAACTGAGAGTTAATTTGAAGCGGCACCAACTCAGATGTCTTTCACTTTAAAACGAAAATAAGTTACGTGCATAGATATAAATATATCAACTATTATATATGTTATATTTAAACAGCTGTAATGTCATTACGCCACCTAAGTATATGTTCCGTGTAACATTGCCATAAACTTGAGACGTATGTAATTATATTCAGCAATGACAAGGTGAGAAAAGGTTTTATGACCATAACGGGCTTCCATAGACTGTATTTCAATCAAAGTCTATTTTGTGACATTTATTAAACGTTGTTACAATTCAGCACACCTCAAGCACGAAATTTAGCTGATTTGTAAACATAAAACTATAATTTAACATCATCAGGCTACTTAAAATCACTGTTATAAATTGTTAAGATTAACAAACCTCAAGATCAAAAGACGCGCGAATTTTCCGCAGACGATGACAACGGATACGTCGATGGAGAATTTTATTACTGAATAGGAAAGCTTAAATTACAGACGGGAATGATTTATCAATGTAAAATATAGGAATAGTTTCGATGAGTAGGGACAAATTGGCTGCAAAAAATGTATGTAATAAAACAAGTGGTTCTATTGTAATTTATTAGATATATTAACTTGGAATGATTTTTAATTACGTCGTTATTCCCACCTTGAATAATATCTCCACTCAACAATATGGTTCTTGGATAGTAATTTGTCTCTTAAATTGTTTTATTAATCTATAATGATATTTTTTCCTATATATCTTTAAAAACATAATGGGTTTGAACTAAATTACGTTTTTATATTTTGTACCCCGACTACATTGCAATTTACGAATGGAAAACAAATATTAGGAACATGAGACTTCGCTCCACACGAATTTTCAAATACCAAAACACACAGTAACGGTAAATGAAGGGAATGGGGCAGATCTTTGATAAAATTTGTAGTGGGGTAGTACTTTTTAAGAACAAGTTTGGATAAAAACGCACACAACTTTATCTCAAATCTCTTCAAGTAGATTTACCATAAACCTGATAATATTCATATAATTGATATTGTAATGAATATACACATGAAACACAAAAACTGTTTGAAGACATTTATGATTTTATTTTATGGTTTCAATAAATTTAAATTAGAATGTACAGCCAGAGATATAAACACATATATGTAGCTGGCTGATTATGACAACTTTTCCCTTGTTTGCATCATACTGCGTCTTTATGCAAAATGACGAATATCTATATAGTCTTGAACAATTCTTTATGTCTCAAAATATATTTTTTTTTATTATTATTTTCGCCGTAGATTTTGCATTTTATTCATTTTGAATAAAACAACTCACTTTTTAGATTTAAGGAATATAAATGATTTTTTAAAATTTAAATTGATCAAATTGACATAATTGAAACATTGTGTTGAAATTTCTGACCAATCAAAATATTTAGTTGAAAACTAAAAAGATTTTGTAGTGTCCTTTATTTCTTTAAATCCAACGAAATTAATCATGCAGGATATTTGTTTTACTGTTTAAAGTATATATGATACCATGCAAAACAAATATTTGATTCATTTCATACATAAAACTTTCTAAAGAAAGAATCGCCTTTTTCGGCTATAATAGTAAAATAAGTTTGCACATTTATAACAGATCATTACTCTTTGGCAAGTCTGTACGAATCAAGATGATATTTTGTGTACGGACTTTGTACTAGGTTCAAACGACTTTTAAGATTGGAACCAAGAGTGTATAAAGAATGAGAAACATGAGGCTCCCACAGGGTACCCCCCTCAGGTCGCAAGGTCGCTTTTAAATTCGTCGAGAGGTCGTTTTTAAGGGAAATGTACAGGTCGCAAGTCGTTTTTCCCAACACAGAGGACCGAAGTCGGTTGGAGGTAATTTTTTTCCAAATTTATCAGGTCGCAGGCTGTTTTTAGAAGGCCCTCAGATCGGAAGTCGCCTCTAAAAAGCCCAGAGGTCGCAGGTCGTTTTTGACCCTGCGGGAGCCTCAAACATGAGTTCTTTTCTGCAATGATTTACACGTAATTTTTGTTAGTGTTATCAGGTAGTTGTTTGGTCGACGCATACCTACATCTTATTCTCTCTTTTACAAATATAATTTGGTAAACGTTCAGCTGATTTTTAAAGAGTTAACTCCATTAAATGGTCTGTACCCCGTTCAGTCACATTCTGACGGAAATCTACATTTCAATAAATACATTTCCGAAATTACAAGTTGGAAGAATTAAAAGAAAAATTTAAGTATCTGAAATATCTTTAAAACAAATATTTTCACATAGCTATTTCTATCTACCCAAATTACCCCGACTATGAGACTATGAAATGATAATACGAAAATCCAACAGATCAAAACATGCGCTATCTCTTTCAAATTATAAATTAATCGGTGAAATATTGATAGGGATCTGTACAAGTTTAATGACTTATCAATGTCCGATAACACATGTTATCATATTTTATAAATTGTTTGTTACAATAGTTGTCGTAAGACTAGTATACTAATCAGAAAGCTAAAACTGTTCGGTTCGTCTTATCTCAATGGTTGTGGTTGTACTTCATACATAGGCAATGCCATTTGTTATACAGACCAGCGTTGTGAGGTTATTTTTTTATGTTAACAAATCATAATAGTTTTTATTACGACCAGTGAGTCCTAATTTTGGGGTTTTTCTATGTAAATAAGTAGTTGAACTTTTTCTCTGGGTTGTTCGTTTTGTTTAAATTGTTTTGTAAATTTATTTTTTCATTAACAAACCAAACTTTGCTATCGAATTGATCCCTACATCCACATATTTTAATCCATATTCAAGTTTAACTTTCGTTTTTTAAGTTGTCTTTTTTTGTCATTTTATTTTTTGTATAAATATTAAAAAAAGTAATAAATCAAAAAAAAAAATTAAACAATATTGTTAATAATTGCACAAAATATAAGCGAAAGTGACTAATGCAAAAGTTGTCCAAATCCTCGTTATATGAAATATAAAATTCCTTAAAGAGCCTCTTTGTAATTTTTATTCCATACAAATTATACAAATACCATGCATTTTCTTAAATTCCAAGCTGTGAATTTCATTGTTTTTTCTCCTAGTAAAGTAATTAATATTCTTGACAAATGTTCTTTTAACAAGATATCAATTTTACATCACTATTCTTCCGGCATCAATTATGAAAAAGCAAACTTCTTTTTCAGTAAACTCAATAGTTTTGTAGAAATTCTGATACGTTTTGTTTAAAAATGTAAAGGCATTTCAAAAAATCAATCCACGAGGGACTAACTATTAATTCATCAGTAAGAAAGTTGTATAGAAAACTAGAAAATTTGGTAGTAAAATTTCATTAACGCCCGTTATCTGTATGTATGCGGCAGCTGGCTTCATTTATTTCCCCACCAAATGTCAACAGATTCGACAATCATGATGAAATTAAACTGGTATCTAACGGGCGAAAAGAGCGCAATTTGCTAATTTAATTTTCAATTCGCCAACTATTAGACGCTGAAGACAGGCGATTTGCCTTTACATTACTGCCAATTTGTATTTGCTCAATTCGTAAGAAACAGACGAAGTTAGATTAATAGCATTACCATCAAAATAGAGTACGTTCTTGCATCTTTTCGATGAGACCCCGATTTAACAAATTACAACCGTCAAAAGAATTGCGGTCGATACACAATAGAGGAATGAGAAAGTATTTGAAGATTACTTCTTAAACTAGCGAAGATAGAACTAATTAACTAATGAATTTATCCTCTGGTGTATAAGGATCACTTTTCGTGACAAATTAAACTCCAGATTAAATGGTATTTCGGCAAACAAGCACATTACCGTCAACGGGTTCTGACAATTACCATAAAACGAGCAATTTCTTAGATTAAACACTACGAATTTCCACCAAATTAAATCGACGATAGCTATTCACTGCTGAACAGTTATGGCTGCTAATAGATGTAGCTAATTTGTTAAATAACATATAACGAAAATAAAAGTACTATTATATTACTAGCTGATAAAATTTAATTTGTACAGATCCAATCTCGTATTTTCCATAACAAGGATACTCTCGATCCTATATTTATTTTCTAGTCGAATTTCACTTTGAAATTATGAACACAATTAGACTGTGGTGGCGGACCAAAAAAAAACTAAAGTAAATTTCGGGTAAATAAACGAATTTTTCTTTTAGTTCCCTTTTTAAACGAAGATAGGCGCTCATTTAGATAGGGTTCATTAATCAGGGATTTAACCCATAGGGATACAGTTAACCGTAGAATAAGGTTTTTAACCATATTTGGGCTAAACTGTTAAAAAAAAAAGAATTAACGTCTGGAACAAAATGATCAGTCGTCTTGAATATCCATGTAATATTTGCCACTGGGCATATAGCGCATTCAACTAACAGCTCTTCTTAAATACTAAATTCTATAGTGATTGTGATTTTGTAACCAATGACAGAAATAAAACTTCTGAATACTTATAGATGTGTAAAGACATCCAATTGTGGATACATATCAGAGCTAGTTTCTAGGTACTTTGCTCGGGGGACAATAATTACATACTATACTTGATCACTGTCGTAAAACAAATACACAGATCATAAATTTAATTCATTTGTTTGATTGTTTTACCCAATGGAAGTACCTCTTATCCCTCTTATCCTTGAATGAAGTGAAAATTATACAGCATTTAGAACCATTTAAGAAATTTATGTTTCTGTATGATCGACTAGTTTATTATTCAAAAGTACAGCTGCGAATAGTGAAACATGTACACCTTTATACATTGACACGATGCACATATATTCGAATGAAAGAAAACTTTATGTATATATATGTATAGATGTTTTAATAAATAAGTGAAATAAGTAAATAAATTTTTTTTTTTATTCCAGCTCAGCAACAGTCAAATCTTCTTGGAAAAACTCGCCGTCCTCGTACAGCATTCACCAGCCAACAACTACTAGAACTAGAAAGACAATTCAAGATGAACAAATACTTATCAAGACCCAAACGTTTCGAAGTTGCCACCTCCCTCATGTTAACAGAAACACAGGTATAAATACTATTACTACTATAATTAACTATTATACATGGTGAATGTCGGATCTATAGTGTACTAGTAATTTAACGACCCGTCCGTCTGTTCGTTCGCTTGAACAATAGATTTTGGTTTCTCTCAAATGTTGTTCATTAATGACATTGTGCGCCTCCAATTTTACTTATGATAAGTTCATTAAGAAAACCATATATGATGTATTTGACTAAAATAGGGACGTACATGTCATATAAAACTCCTTAATTAGTAATTGGATTGAAGAACAGTCACAACTTTATACCTTTCAACTTCTAATTTTGGATAACTTGAATCTAGTGTCAATTTCAATTAAGAAAATATTGATTCTCAGTTTTTACCACCTTTGAGAAAGAACAAAAAAAGTTCTTCTAAATCAAACATTCAACTTTCAGAGAATCATAACTATCTGTTGCTATATATAGTGTAGGGCTGATTTTTAATTTCATCTTTTTAAAATTAATGAGACTTCCATGGTTACAACTTATTTGCAGAGTGGTTATTAATTTGTAAGGTATAGAATGAGTAATCATGTGACAGAAACCAATGAAATGAAAGAATACGGAACAAATTCCTAACAACATTTTTGTTGACAATTATGGTGACCAGTTTTAGTGTGTTCTTACGTTTTTCTCTTTGTTGATTGAATGATTTGCTACAAGTTGTTTGTTTACACATTCCTATATTTCTTTTAATGATAATTACATTTTTAATTTTTCAATATATCAACTTCATTTTTATAATAGGTAAAAATCTGGTTTCAAAACAGACGAATGAAGTGGAAAAGAAGCAAGAAGTCAACAAATGAAGTGACGCGTAGACCGGAAGACGGTAAAAGGACTGATAAAAACGAAAGTGAAATTTCAAATGAACATATTTCAGAGAATATGGACTTATTTCAAATGGACGATGAGTCTGATATAGACATAGATGATGTTGATAGTGATTCAAATGATGAACACCTAATGACAATGGACAACATTTCAAAAACACATTCAGATCTTTTACGCATGACTGCATCAGATTTTCCAATCAACCAATACAATAGCTTGTTACAGGCTGGACCAGTGTCAACCACGTGACATCATAACATTTTACAAGAACATAATGAATGGTAATACGTCGAACCTTTCTCAATACGGACAAAGATCACTTCTAATGCCAGAGTGAAAACGTTTGTTGTCAGTATGTGGCAAGATATTAAAAACCTTACAAGTTGTTGAAAAATACTTGCCTACAACAAGATACATACGTGAACTGTAAATGTCAGTGATTGTAGACCTAAAATTGCGTCCACGAAACCATTGCCATATTTATAGTGCTGTTGTTATGTAATGTGAAATAAAATAATTTATGAAAAATACATTCTTGTTAATACAATAGAAACGTACCAAATTTGACGAATTGGTAGAGTAATCACAGTCTTAAAAAAGGTCGGAGGCAGTTTTAATGAATAAAAAAAACCCCACAGAGAACGATTTGATTTTATAAAGGAAACTAAACAAATATAATACAAAATTCCAAAACAAATGCAGTATGAATTTTGAATATAATTAACATTAGGAAAATATTAATGAGACAAACAAAAACAATTAAAAAAGTAAGATTGCAACGTAATTCGAAAGAAATACGTACGACGTTTTTGCATTACCATTACCGATTTTTTTTATAGAATGGATGTGCTCTAACAATAGTACACGAAACACTAAACAGAAAACAAACGAACCTTTCTGAACTTCAGGTGCACCGAATTGGTTAGCAGTTGTTGTCCACCTTGTGGAACCTATAATATAGGTCTAGTTGCCAGTAATATACCTGTACCTGTTGTTAATTGTAGCTTTTGCTTATGTTATAACGATGGAAAGCTGTGGAATATAAATTGTATACAATTTGAATACAAACATATATCTTTTCTCTTTTAAATATGATGAAAATGCTTATTTCTGTAAAAAATGTGAATGGATTATGTCCATGATCATTCACAGTAATCTTGTTTGAGGAATATAATTTCACATCGTATTGTTCTTATTTTGATAAAGAAAATTAATGTTAGACAGGCACAACAAAAAGTCATACATAATATGGCAGGGTTAAATATGTGTGCAGCCGACCAACATCCCATAACCTATGGAGTGGTATAACAGCACAACATAAAAATACATTGTAAAACTCAGTTCAAAAGGGTATGACAATTGGTTTAATTGCAACGATCTTGAAATGCGAGTTCGGAGGGGAAAACATGTATGGTAGTATTTAAATAGTTCCCATGGAAATTAGACTGAAAAATGAAACAAGAAACAATAATCGATAATTATAATTAGCAGTCTTGTACATTTTATTTTTTTTCATGAAAAGGCTTTTAATGTACATTCAGTCTAAATTTTAACATAAAAATGTTTTTTCATGCATATATAATTACATTAGATGTATGTTTCATTATAATATTTTATTCTGATTGGCTAACTGCACATCACGTGTTATTCCGTAAGCAGTTGCATTGCTCAATACAACTTTTCACTCATGATAACACGTGCTCCAACAATAAAGTGCACAGGTGAATTAAATAATAAAATATATAAAATTCGTGTTTTCATGATCATAGCTAAAAAATGTAATTATAGGTATTGAATGCTTTTTTTTGTAACTTTATAGGGTTGTAAAAGCGTTGTCCGTGCGTACATTTTTAGAATGAAGAGCTTCCGCGCTTCATACAAAATATACTTCGGTCAACGCTTTTACACCCCAATAAATTCAATTCTTAATTAAAAAAAATGTACAAACGTTTTCAATCAATTGTAGCTTCATTTTCTATATAAAAAAATTACTACCCCGTACTCCATATGCAGCACTTATATGTATTGACAAACAATCTTACAACATACAAATGTTTCACCTCTGATTCGTTTGAAAAATTCTAGATATTTCTTTTATAACATAATTCGATATATGATTATTCTTTAGTCTGGGAAGATCTAGTTTACCAAGTAACTAAACTTGGACTTTGAACTTGTTTTCGTTCAGTTTGAGTACTCTAATGTCGAAACTTTGTGTCAATCTTCATTTTGTCAGTTTTGATTTCGTTTTTTTGGTGTGCGCTTAAAATAAAGAACTTATTTTGATAAGTGGTCTGATCTTTGCTGTTTGTTCTCTTGTTTTACCATTACACCACTGTCTCATAATATATATAGATAAATGCAACAGTAGTATACCGCTGTTCGAAATTCATAAATCGATTGAGAAAAAAAACAAATCCGGGTTACAAACTAAAACTGAAGGAAACACATCAAATATAAGAGGAGAACTACGACACAACACAAAAATGTAACACACATAGAACCGAACTATAATATAACAATGGCAATTTTCTTGAATTGGTAAAGGACATTTTAAAAATATAAATAGTGGATTGATCCTGGTTTTATGGCTAGCCAAACCTTCCACTTTTATGGCAATGTAGGGTAGTGTTTAGCAAACATGTTTAACTCTGCCACTTTATGTGTGTGTATGGTTTAAACCAGATGCTTTTAATCCAGCATAGTTAGTTACTGTCAATATGGTGTGGGTTTTACTCGTTGTTGAAGACCATACAATGACCTGTACCTGTTCACATCCTAGTCACTTGGTCTTTAGTGGACATTTGTCTCATCAATGATACCACATCGTCCTGCCCTAAATTTATAGGAACAGGGGAGGAATTTCGACATGTTTTTTTCTTCTTCCAACATGTAGAAGACCGTGGTTCGCAAAAATGTTAAACAATATATTGATTTCCACGACCATTGAACAGAAACAAAACGAAAAATTAAGAACTATATGATCAAGAATGGAAAAGAAAGCAATAGTATACCAACCGACAATACAAATACACAGGTAAAAGAAAGCTGCACAACAGTATTGCGCTGATATTGAGACTATTCTTTGCCTAACGCCCAGTATCAGATCTATTTTGCCCACTCAGGAAGACCATGCAATTTAAGCGATGGCTCGAATCACGAAGTATTAAAATCGAAATGTGATATGAATTCTGAATAGCAAAAATTGGTTGTTGAGCTTTATTCAATATTTGTAAGCTTACCATACGCATACCCAACTAATTGATAAAAACTCGTGCATACAGGGAATTAAAGACCAAACTGAAACAGACGATCATTTAGTATTTTACTTTTAGTCTAAATTTCCAAAATAGATTTATGCGAAATCTAAGTTTGATGTCTTTTCGGTTGTCCATATCTTTAAGATTTTAAAAGTGTTATAGATAGAAACAAGGACTCGGAGACGTAGCGACATAGTTGACTAACTGGTACTGTAGCAAGGGAGGTCATTCAAATAAATTTGATACCCCAAGACGATATACATCTAGACAAACGCATTCAGGCCTTATTCTTTTTCGTTATTTTGAAGTTTAAAAAAATTATTGTACTTTTATGTAAAATATACTAAATCTATGTTTCGCTTTTGTACAATAGCTTTTGATTGCACCCTTGTATTCTAAGAGTGTTAAAACATAATTAATCCGAAGTGTCTATTCTATTATACTTTATTTAAAATTTTGAATACTGAAAAACAAATTAAAAATAAATATGTAAAAGATAAATGTGACATAAAATTGGAAGATTTTTATATCGTCAGAGAATCGGTGAATGAATGTTTACTTTTCATAAAATACCACGGCCTAAGCAGTCTAATTTATCGCTCGTTAGTTAATCTAATGAAATGAAAATGCAATTTGTCTAATCCTTGAACAAACAACATTATACCACAGTGCCTTCTGATTACCTTAACACAATCCTATCCGAATTAACCGTACCAAATTTGTCGTCATTCTAGACGATACCATATCTTAATCTTTATATAATATCAGATAATATATTTTTGTAGCCAAAAGGTCAAGATTTTGATCCATCAACTGGCATATTCTAGACCGGAAATTACAAAGTTGATATAAATATTTTCAAAGATTATGAAAAATATGTAAAAAGTTTATACATTGCACACCTGTAAAATTTATATATGGTACCTTCGGGTGCGGGATTTTCACGCAGTATTGAAGACCAATTGGTGGCCTTTAGCTGTTATCTGCTCTTTGGTGTGGTTATTGTCTCTTTGACACATATTTCCATTCTCAATTTTACTGTACAAGTTATGAATCTCCAAAAGTATTGAATTGTGGAACAACAAATACTACATGTTTTTGATATCAGTAATGATACTGTTGAAAATAAACGTAAAAAAATCATACGATAGAGAAAATGAGAAAGACAGACATCTTTTAATGCCATCATTGTTAGAGTCAACATCTAAATGATCGAAGAGCAGAAAATGGCTTTTATAATAAGACAGGTATATGGATACTGGGATTTTAGTCCTTTTCAATTAGGTATTTCCGACCTGTTGGTAAGCACATATTATGATTCAAAAGATATCCTCTGGAAAAAAGTCTTGATTTGATACATAATGTTAGCATTAGTAGCAAGATTTATGTCTGAAACGGTCATTTTGATTTGATCAAGTTAGAATCGACTGCATTTACCTATTTACTCTATAGAGTAGGATAATTGCGATATATTGATTGATTGTTGTTCGTCTAACGTACAGTGATACTATTTCATGCAAATTTAAGATGATAGAGTATGTTGGTTTGAGTTGGATAGAACAATAATTTGTCAAAGCCACATACACGGATCAAACAGCTTCAAATAGAAGAGATAAAAGAAAAATATGAATAAATTAACAGAACTTCGCCACTGCATTGCTATTTTTCATTAAAAAGCAATTATTGATACACTGCAGTAACATCAGATAATATTTTGGAGAGCCGTTTCATGTAATTCTTAATTTATAATTATTTAAGTGCATAGATTTTATAAGGACCGAACTTAAAGTTAAAATGTACATTAACAGAATATTATTTATTTTATTAAGCTACTTTTGAGTTATGTCGCTTTGTATATAATGTTGTTTGTTATTTGACATTACTCATGTTACTTGATAATTGACAAATTTTGGATATTTTTTTTTGTAAATGATTGAGCATGTAGAAATTTCAGCATATAAAATAATAATATAAAAAAAAGAAAAGAAGACTCAAAAATAAATAAACTTTGTATTTTTTTTTTATTAAAATTGCATTCTTCAAATTATCTTAGTACCAACGTACTGTCCACTACAGGTTTATATTCCAAAAAACTGACAGCCCATAAGCAAAACAACTTTCAGCGTCTATATTTCACAAAATGGTGGTAAATATAATTCGGTGGGACTTTGCATTTAAAGATTCAGTAAGAAACCGGAATTTTTTCGACAGTACTTACGCTTCAGTAAGAAACCGGAAGTTTTTCGACAGTACTTACGCTTATAAGTATATCAACACTAAATAAAATTGGAAGCTTATATTTGACCATATCATTACGATGAAAATCGACTTATTTCAATATACAGCCAAAGGTTATGATACTCTAGTTTTGAACCCTTCAGTAAATGATACCTAGGTCAAGACAGTATAACAAGACTGGCTGCACATCCGTTCTGTTAAACATGTTAAATAGAAAAGGATTCTTGATAAATTATCTGACATGAGGCGGTGTCTGTTTACTTTCTCTGTACCACAAAAAGTTTCAGTTCCCATCACAATTATATACGTATTCTGATTGCTATATTTCATCTTAATACTCTTCTACTGGTAACATTTGGAATTTAATTAAATCCAATATCAAAGGGCATTCATGCCGTTATCATAATTCTACAAGTAAAACAGTTATTTTACAATATTTACTACATAATGACGCGAAAATCACAAACATTTGACTATTTTTCTTGTATCAATCACGCCTTTAACACATCAATACCAAAGTGGCCGCCGTGACACCTCACAATAACGTAGAAACGTAGATAAGCTCATTTGACGGTTATCATAAAATTAAATCAAAATGACAAAATTATTGAAGTTAACATTTGGCGTGCTGACAACCAGTGTACTCTGTTATCACTAACTGTTGAGTAATTACAGGCAGTTACCTCTACACAGGTGTTTAATAATGATAATACGCGTAAAATTACCGGATATATCAGTCAATTCGTGATTACATTCAAAATAGGTATTGTAGTATATATCTAAAAATGTTCTATAATTGAGAAACACAAATTACTGCAGTGAATTCCCTTTGCGAAAAAAATAAGCCAAATTTTCCTTTAATTAAATAATTAAAAGTACATGTGGTCTTAAAAAACATTAAAAAAAAAACATTTTGAGAAAAATGAACGAGGATCTAAACATAATATGTGCTGTAAAAACTATAACCAAATTGCATGCAAATCTTGACAGTCAGTCATTTAATGTTGCATTGTAGAATTTCAACACAGAGATTGAAACATTGAAATATGCTAAATCTGTTGGATGTATATGTAATAATTTTTGAATAAAAGAAAGTGTTAGTTTAAAGGGCTTTGAACAAACTCATCACAGATACCAGGATTGAAATTATGTATTTGCAACAGACACGCGTTTAGTCTTCAAAAGACTTATCTTTGTTGTGTTTGTCTCTTTTATTTAATTAACTGTGCATTTGTATTCAGATATCGCAGATCAAATTTATTCGTTCATTGTTTAATCATAGGTTTTTTGATTGAGTTAAGTCTGCCAATTGATATTTTATCGTATGTTTTTCTTTGTTGTGATGTTATGCTATTGTTTCAGAAAAAAGGGAGAAGGTTTGGATCCATTAAAACGTTTAATCCCGCTGCAAATGTTTGCACCTGTCCTAAGTCAGGAATCTGATGTACAGTAGTTGTCGTTTGTTTATGTAATATATACGTGTTTCTCGTTTCTCGTTTTGTTTATATAGATTAGACCGTTGGTTTTCCCGTTTGAATGGTTTTACACTAGTAATTTTGGGGCCCTTTATAGCTTGTTGTTCGGTGTGAGCCAAGGCTCCGTGTTGAAGGCCGTACTTTAACCTATAATGGTTTACTTTTTAAATTGTTATTTGTATGGAGAGTTGTCTCATTGGCACTCACACCACATCTTCCTATATCTATTATCAGTGACGCTCGAATTAAAAAAAGTTAATAAGGACAAATAAGGTACGAACTTGAAGAGCATTGAGGACCAAACATTCTTAAAAGGTTTTTACAGCTAAGATATCTATTCCTGGGATAGAAAAGCCTTAGTATTTCAAATTGAAATAACTTTTAGTATTTGCGAGTTGCCATTGTTCGGTATTGTGTATCTGATCTTAGCTGTCTTGTGTACCTCGTGAGTCGAGTCGTTTCAAACTGATATTTACAGTGTGTTCTTCTGTTGTAATATTCCACACTGCTCCGGGTTAGGACAGAGTTTGCGTCTTTAAATGCCCTTCCCAAACCAGAATTCTTGTAATTCAGACTAAATGAATTGTGGTAATGTGTGCCAATGAGACAACATTCCACAAGAGAAAGGAAAATAAAACATGTAATTCTGTCAACTTGACATTGGGGATGATTTCCCTTATGTTATTAATTGATCAGTACATTTTCTAAATCAGAAATAAATTACCTTAGCTGTATTGTAGCAAAAAAATAGGAATTTTAGGTCCTCAATGCTGTTCAACATCGTTCTTTATTTGGCTTATATAACTTCTTTTGATACGAGCGTCTATGATGAGTTTTTTGTAGACGAATCGCGCGTCTGGCGTAAATACAAATTTTCAATCCTGGTATCTATGATGAGATTATTTATAGAGTAAAGGAATACATTTCGATAACAAAATTAATGTAAGTTAATAAGAATTATGAAACAAGCGAGTATGTCCTCCTAAGACGCTAACTTGAAACTATTTGTATTGTATTTATGCTTCCGTATCTAATTTGACATTTCATTTGTTTATTTGACAATAAAATTATTATTATAAGATAATGTTTGCTTACCCAAATGATGATTATGGCCATGCTTGGTACAATTTGGCATATAGTTTATAATTACTTAGTTCTCCTAATAAAATATCATACAATATTCAACCTTTTATTTATATATGACCATGAATAAAGCATCATTTATAAAGTTAATAATTTCATACATTCTTATTCCAATAACAAAGTCCACAAGTATATATAAATGTAATTCATATATTACAACCGGGATATAATTTCCGGAATTACATCCCTTTTTTATGCTTTGCTCCTTAACTTATTACTTGAATGTAATTTTGAGTAAGCATTGCAAGTCTGATTATTTGCATATCAATATATTACTTTTGCTATAACTTAGTAACCAAATCATCGTCATTAACTAACACATTATCTACGGGTATGTCTGGACCGTTTGGTGCTTCTATGCCTGGACCATTTGGTGCTTGTACTTTTGGTATTGTAATAAATGTCGACACGTGACCATCTCGTGATTTTTCATACGAAACAGAAGCATTGCTATTCTCTCCAATTCCACTATCGGATTCTTTATTGTCCGGTTCTTGTTCAAACAATGAATATCGTATATTTATTTCTGACATCTCGCTAGAAGGGCGAATATAATATTCCTCTTTCTTTCGAAGTTCAACTTTATCCTCCGGCTTTCTTTCAGTTGGCCTAAAATAAAAATGGGACAATAATAGAGTAAGATACTGAAATCGGCTAAATATAACGATATAGATTTGTGATATTCGTTTAGCTCAATCTTTAGTCCTCCTCTGTTTTATCTTTCTTTTCTCCGTCATGTTGTATGTATACCTTCGACTTGTGGCTTTTCATTACCGTGGTCATCTTCTTCCTTTTTACAGCATAATTATTCTTCTATATGTTTTTACAATATATACAGCAGCGTCTTGTCATATAAGTAAATTATAAAAAATCACTTGGCATGATATGATTGTCTACAATAACATATAAGATGTCGAGGTACGACAACAACATGAACAAAGTACACAAATGATGTAAGTACCCATACCGAAAGGATCAGAGTTAGACATTTGAGTTAAAAACTTCAATTATAGTGACTTTTATTAAAGTAACTTCAATTAAAATTATTCATAAACTTAAAGCTAACATTTTTGTATCTGATAAATACTAACAAAAACAACGTATACTAGAAGGCTGGTATCGTCTGGGTAATCCCGCCCTTTAGCAGCCATATTCGTAGTAAGATACACAGTACTTCCAAATTTACTGCTCACGACATGTTTCGAGAATCACCTTAGAGAAGCAAAGTAGGTTTAGGGTTTGAACTATTATGATGGCTATTTTGTCCGTGACTGCTTTTCTTGTTCAGCGTAAGATTCGTGCTTGTCTCAATAGCATCTTATTGATGGATGCACAATGAGTATAGCATATTTAATTCAATGACTCAAGTGTCGTATTTATTATTTTTATAATCAAAGGAAGATAATTCGAATGGTATAAGAGTAGCGTCTCCAATGAAGAAAGAACTATAGTTAATCACTTATGTATGATGCATGTATAATGTACTGTTGTGTCAGTTCTAAAGATGATGAACTGGACCTTCCATAAGTGTCCTTACACACAACGGTATATTGCTGGGTCTTCCAAGTGCACCACAAACCTCTTTCTAAATTAAGAACATCTATTTTATCAGCAATCAAGACGGGCTTCAAAGTTATTGTGAAACTGCATATTCTTGAGGTGGCGTGAATCAGATGTGGATACTTAAAAATTCGAAAGATCTTTTAGAGTACATGCAATCTAACTCTCTTTCATCTTGTTATAGTATCAAAACATTTGACTTTTCTACACTTTATACAAATATTCCACATTCCAAACTAAAAGACAAATTGATAGAGTTGGTATTGCTTTGTTTAATACAAAAAAGAATGGTCAACGAAGATACAAGTATCTTGTCTTAGGAAGGGATAAATCCTACTTTGTAAAGGATCACTCTGATTCAAACAAAAAATTCTCTGAAACTGACATTATCAAGATGCTTGATTTCTTGATTGACAACATACTTGTTACGTTCGGAGGACGTGTTTTTCAACAGACTATCGGCATTCCAATGGGAATAAATTGTGCCCCTCTTCATTCCGCTATATAGATGATGTTCTTTCACTAAATAATTCAAAATGTGGTGACTATGTCGAATGCATCTATCCCATTGAACTAGAGATAAAGGATACAACAGATACAGTTAAGTCGGCCTCATATTTTGACTTAAATCTAGAAATTGACAATGAGGGTCGATTGAAAACAAAACTTTACAACAAAAGAGATGATTTCAGCTTTCCAATTGTGAACTTTCCATTTGCCACATGTGGAGCAGGATCTGCTTTCCTTTCCGGAGCACATAAGATCACCCCTAGTTTTTTGTGGGGTTCGTGTTGTTTATTCTTCAGTTTTCTATGTTGTGTCATGTGTGCTATTGTTTGTCGGTTTGTCCTTTTCATTTTTAGCCATGGCGTTGTCAGTTTATTTTTGATTTATGAGTTTGAATGTTCCTCTGGTATCTTTCGTCCCTCTTTTTTCTTTAAAATTCTCTGATGAGATTTTGAGAATTATGATTGAAAGTGACATTTTATAAGTTTATTTTGTCTGAAGCGATTTTCTGGATTAAACTGACAACAGGAACGCTCAAACCCCCAAAAAATTAATGCCAACTAGGCTAGTATGTCCGAATACCTGAAAAATGAGGAGCTATAAGACCTGAAAGGAAATAAAAATAATAGTTACATTCTAATTGTTTTATCTTAAACTGTTTACTGGTAGGTTCCTCCAATCAAATGAGAACTCCCGAAGGTTTTGTTACCCTCATTCCACATTGCACATAATTAACGATATATTTGATAAACTGCCTTGTAAGTGGTGCCTATATAAATACAAGAGTAAGAATGTCTATTATAAGTAACACATACTTTTGTCCACATGCCACGTGACAGATTATAGTACCAATGACCAGAAGGGTAGGTAAAACTACTGCAAACGCAATACCTACAGCTGCGCCTATACAAAATATAGAAAAACAAAATAATTAGCAAACAACTTGCAAAGCACAAGAAGACTTTTTACTATAAAACTTTCTATAATGCTCATCTGTTACAAACAAAAAATGGATTAAGACACACTTGACTTGTATACAATAGTACAATATAATCATTACAAGATATCAAAGTCTCAACTCATATGAGATTAAACAATTACACACACGAACTAGCATGTAATAGTTTCCTCTTGACGTTATTATCAATAAATCTTGCAACCAAAGTAACCTTATCGTTAACATTTTAAAACATTGAAGCAATATGGTAAAATAAAACAAAATCGTACTGAATCAAATTCGAATCATCAAATTCTAACAAAAAATCCACCACATATTTTTACGCCCATCGGAGCATATATTAGATAAATAACACATTACATGAAGTCTTCTTTTCATAAATTACCTGGGCTAATGTCATCATTATCATCAGTTAACTTCTTTGGTTGTGATGTTCCGCTTGCAGGCGTTGTTATGTCAACAGATTTTGTTTGTGTTGTTACTTCTTCTACTGTTGTTAACTCTGTTGTTACATGCTCTGGTGGATATACATAGCAATCAGAGGACAAAACGTCTTCTGTATCTGATTTAATATTGAGAATAGTTTTACAATATATATTTTTCAAAAAGGATCGAAAAACACTAAAGAATTCAAAAGCATGGTCTTAAATAAACTGAAAACTTTATGGCAAAAAACAAAAATGACGAAACTAAAGACTGAGCAACACGAACCCCACCAAAAACCAGGGTTTAAAGCAGGTGCTACGGAAGGGTTAGCATACTTTTCTCTACAAATGACACCCGTCGTGACGCTAATGCAAGCACAAACCTGGTGATAAGTCTATATTAACATTTTTACCATGAACTTAACTAATTCCAAGCATTTTTGATTCGCAAAATATAAGTGTATTTATGTAAACGCATGTAATGTACGGGACAACCAGTGATAAGCTTTCTACAAAAATCATTAATAAAAGACTTGAAGACAATAACAATAAAAACCAAGGAGTAAACAAAGACTCACAAAACCAAAGGACATTTACATCAACAGTTATAAATAATAAATAAGAAACAACACGAACTCCATTAAAGACCGGGAGTGAAATCAGGTGCTCCGGAAGGGTAAGTATTTCCTGCACCGTATACGGCACCGGTCGTGTTATTTCTTTGTTCAGTTCGGTAATGATGGAAGGTTATTATGACTGAGGAAGAATATCAGATATGATTTCTGACACACTTTTGTCATAATGGCCAATCAGCTCATGATGGCGACCGTAAAATTTCTCTTGAGTGATGACCTTAATTTGATTGATTCATAGCCCTGTCTTATCAACTTTTGAGAAAGCAGTATTCCTCGTTCAACAAAATCAGCGTACTTTGAGCTAGCTCTAGAGTAACATATCAATTAAGACACATATACTCCATATGCTGGTGCCGCTGGGATGTTGCTACACAGAAATGGAAAGTTCACTATAGGAAAAGATGGAAGGTTGTAATTATGGCATAAATGTAAAAGAGAAAGAAATTACGCTATATGCAAAAAATCGAAAAGAGATTGAATAATATTTGATCTGTTGTAATCAATTAAACCTATACACATTATTTTATCTGTTGTTATTTTAAATTTACATTTCGATTTTTTTTTTCTGTTTTGTTAAATTTGCACTGTAAATAAATGCTTGCATTAATTTAAATAAATATCTTTATATAATATTCAAATTTGTTTACTTTTTCTTACCTAATTCGCATATAAATGGAAGTTGAGCTGTACAATTTAAGTTACTGTCTATACTTAGAACACCAGCAGTAAGCATCCCATGAAAACAAGAAACTGCAGATACTGATGACTCTTCTTCTGTTAATGACACAAGTAATCTTTGTTATATATGATATCTGTATTGCTTTAAAATTACAATGATTGCACAGGAAGAAATATGTCGCATCTCCTTTTTTGCATACTATACAGTTCCACGCTCATGCTTGTTATTGTTGTTCCAGAAACTGGAAATAGGAATCGGGAAATACAAAATGTATTTGCATTGAAAGCATTGACCTTGAGTATATGTGAAGGATACAAGCATTATCAAACACAGGACATTTGTGACGATTGTGAGTTTTGTTTACAACCTCAAAGGAACAGATTAGAATGTAAATGATTCGTTTTATTTAGGATGATCCTTTGACCTATTTACTCTAAATCTTTGTTCCGTGTATATGTGACGATGTAGTCTCAGTAGACCTTTTCAACATCTCTCGACACCTACAGTTGAGAACGACTACGACAGGTAAAATGTGAGGGGTCGTCTCTAAAAAATTAAAATCATTATTGATTTTATTGCTTTCATTGACAATGATATAGCTTTCCTACAGAGTCCAAATAACATGGATTTTTTTAATTTATTATAAAGAAAATGATGAACTTTAAGTCACATTTCATCTTTTTAGACGTTGAGCTTCTAGCGGTCCTGGTGGAATTTGGGAAATGAAAAGATCAAAGCATGTTTAATTGTAGTTGATATTTAATTAATCAATGTTTTATCATAAATATCTCTGTTGACAAGAGCGGCACATGTTTCCACAATGTCTGTTAGTTTTGGCTTTGGGTGCCTCCATAATGTAACAGTTATTTCAATTCACCAATTTTATGTTCCACTTGAATTTTGTATTCACCAATCACGCGATTAAATTTTCTGCTCTTTCTCTCAAATGTTATGCTTTACAATTAATTTGAGGTGTTGTAAATGGTGTAACTAAAGGATGACGATTTGGATAAATTTGTCTCTAAGGAGAACAGTCCTCCTGGAAATGCAGCGGATCATAAATGGAATAAAAGCTTTTACATAAACAAACGAATCGTTATTTACATGCGGCAAATATTTGGTAAAAGACTCGCTTAATCATAAAATTGAAGATAAAGTGGATCAGGATGCAGAATGATTGCTGTATTTGTTTTAATCAATCCAACATAAAATGTCGTGTAAATACATACAAAATAAGAATATTATATGACAGAGACATATATTTATTTATTTATTTGGTTGATATATATTCTGAAGCTATATAGTCAAGACAGTATATAACCGCCAATCCAATATGTTACGTATTGATAATCATGATGTTTTTTGTCTTTGAGACGACCCACCCATTTTACCTGTAAACTGTAGGTGTCATTAGTCGGTGTCGAGACAAGTTGAAAAGGTCTACTAGAAATCACGCAAATATATTATTATACACGATGACACAAAAGGAACAGGGACGATTGATATGATGTGTCTGTTTCTGAACTCATTAAAAGCATGTTTCCATTGTTTCAGGGCAATGGATACAAGAATGTTGTTTGGGACATTTAAATAAAGGGTTGATTCGCATGGGGGGGGTGTGACGAATGCATTGAATGAGATTCAGTAACAGCATCAATATTGCTGTATTAAAACAGTGTATGACAAAATATATTGAGATTGCAGCTGTTGCTCATATACGTTAGAACATAGAATTTAAATAGATAAAGGATTCATGCTCAATAGAGGAGAAAGATATCAAAGGAATAATAAACCTTATAAGTGTAAACGCTGAAAAGAGTTACAATTTTGATAGGTTCATCGTCATTAGAAGGAGGTATATTAGTATTACGAAAACTCATTAAAGTTGCTAGACTTATAATTTGGTATGCCAGACATTCGTGTCACCTACACAAGACTCACCATAAACAATCATAGAAGAAAAAAGTCGGAAGAAAAAAAGAGTAAAGAATAATTCAGTATTTGAAACTTAACGTTATCATCTACTGGAAACTATGCTTCCTATGTTACAAACATCTGTAGAAATATCATTCCACCAAACACAACAACAAATTGATGCTGATATGTAAGGAAATTTAAAAAAAAACACAATAACAATTGAAACATCTACAGTTGACAGTTTTGAATACCATATGTAATTATAGTATTCATGAGTTAACAGAAGCTGTGAATAGATTTATTAAGACTGGACATTTACCTTTCACAACTTGAGTTCTTTTACGCCTGTAAAGACCTATCCAAACCGGGGCTCTACTTGTCGTATTGTCACAACGTGAATCGATATTTGTTCCAGCTAAGAGAAACGATTGTTGATCGGACCAGCAAGCTTCTTTACCTTCATTCCAATTTCTGTTACATTCTATCTCGCTTTTGTCATCTATTTAAAAGATTAAGAAACATTTAAGAAGATTTTTAAGAATACTATCCTCAAACGATTTTGCATTTTCATTCATAGTATTTGCTTACTTGCATGATATAAGATAATTCACAGACAAACCGCGAAAATATTTTAAACAAAACAATAGCATAGATAAGTCGATCTCCAAAAAGTTTTTTTCAAGATAAATTAGCCCAAAAATACAAGATTAAGATTTTGGGCACAAATAAAAGAAAAATACCTCAGATTGACATGCAAAACATTTAACCCCATAATGCCAAAATACACGAAGTGAAAAATTAAATCGAAAATTTTAGATTTACAATGTAATGCGTGATTCCAATAATACGTATTCAAAATAAAAAGAAAAGAAATTTGTATTACAATGGAGCCTGCAACATGTTGCATAATAGTCATTTTAAAAACAGTATGGATACAAATTACTTACTACAAGTCGTCTGTAGTGATTGGTTACAAGAATACCCATAGTATAGCCATCCGTTGTTGGTGCACTCCATACAACCACACATTATAGAATTTTTGTCTGGCTCATCATCCCTGTCAAGCACTATACTATTTGACACTAATAATATAAATGATAACTTTTACAGTCACAGGTAAGCAGGCGGATAAACATTAAAAAACATTGACATGCATTTTGTACATGTCCAAAGTCAGAAGCCTGTAGATCAATTGTGATCGTTGGTTCATGTCGGTCATATTTGTTTTTCGAAAATCGTTGTGCATTAAATTGTTATGCATTAGACCGGTAGTTTTCTAAATTAAGTTGTTTCATATTCATCATTTCAAGGCCTTTTATAGCTATACGATATGATGCTTTCTGATTGTTGAATTTTGTCGGGTTGCTTTTGATTGCTTATATCCACTTCATTAAAACTTTGATGGATAATTGGTTCATTGACAATCAAACCTTATTTTCTTATATCCATATCACTTCAAATTAAAACGACATGATATTTTGTGAGGCGGATCGTCGTTAATAGATATGTATTTAAATGTAGACGTACCCGTCTTATAAACAGTTATATACCCATTGCCACCACAAGAGTCCTGCATATTTTCTCCACATGTCTTGTTGCACATTGAATCATTTACTTTACTTTGATCTGTCTCCCATGAATAATTATCAGGTATACAATAACAACTGTTACCCTACAACCAGAAGAAAATACTGTTAAAAGTCCTCGTACATTAAACTTTGAAATTTACCAGCAAGGAGACTGGTTCAACAAGTAATGTTAGAACTGCTCAACCTCGCTTGAACTTTGGTTTCCAAATGCTCTTCTACTTCGTACTTTATTATACTTTTTCATTCTTTTAATCAAGCAACAGTGATGAGTTTTTTGTAGACGAAACGGGTATCTGTCCTACAAAATTATAGGCCTGGATTCTTTGATGAGTTAGTTGAAGTGGGGTTAGTGTTAAATTAGTTCATAACAGATACTAAGCTTATAGTTTTGTACGAGAGACGCGCGTTTCTCCATCTTGCTAACATTCTTTGTTTAACACATAGAAAAACCTGTAGATAAAGGAAAGTAAAGCTTCTAATTTGTGAAAAAAAAGAAAAAAACGTTTGACAATCTGAATATAATATTTGAATAAATCGGAGGACCAAATGAGGAATATTACAAACATCAATTACAAGTTTTCTAAAAATGTTATAGTGACAGAATCGAAATCTGAAGCTGATTTCCAATATTTTAAACACTTTTAGAAATAGAGATCAATCAAAATCAATGTAATACACACATACGTTTATCAGTTTTAGTAAACTTTAAAATAATACAGCACATTTCTTGTTCTGTTTGATGTTGCATAGCAAGAACTATATGATAACTCAATTTTAGTTTCAACGACTTCGTACACACATGCTGCTTTACTGCTAAGAACCTAGAGTGCACATTCAAAAGATTAAAGAAAATTATCTTGTTTGTAAAATAAATGTAGGGAAATGTTTTAAAATTATTTTGGAAAATAACTAGCAAATACGAATCTTGAAAATGTATGTTATATCAGCATATCTGAACAATAGCTACAAAGTGTTCAAATCAAAATTTATGCGATCTTCTTTGTTATATTTTTCTGCATCTGCCCTTGATCAATTTTTGAATTAACTTATATTGTGACTATCGGATTATAATTATTGTAAGGTTAGCACTAACATGGGCAACATGACGGATGCCATATGTGGAGCAGGACCCGCTTACCCTTCCGGATCATCTGAGGTTTCCCTCCAGTTTTTGGTAGGGTTCGTGTTGCTTAGTCTTTATTTTCCTATGTTGTAATTTATGTACTATTGTTTGTCTGTTTGTCTTTTTAAGCCATGGCGATGTCAGTTTTTTTCGATTTATAAGTTTGCATATCCCTCTGGTATCTTTTGCCCCTCTTTTATAATATATTAAACTACATTCTGTTGATAAAGTTAGTATAGCTCTTAATAAAGGATTATTAATGAAACCTTTTGTTAAGCGTCGCTGATGCATCACTGCCTTCGTTTTATTACGTTTTAAGTGAGATGAGTATTTTGCATTATATAAATTTTAAACATATGTTTCAACTTAGCCTCAAAACAGGTAGAAGATCCGGTAACAACTATGTGTATTATAAAATAAGGATATGTTATAGGATTGCCAATAAGACAACTATCAAGTAGAGACCAGCGTAGATGTTGGAAGCTATATGTCACCGTACAACATTTGTCAGTGAGAAAACCTCATTCTGCATAGCAAATTATAAAGCAATTCAAACGAAAATCCAACGGCTTTATTAATGTACAAAACTACAATAAAAAACATTCCCTACACTGGGACAGTGGTTAAAGAAACTGCAGAATATAGGATTATCAAGATGTAATTAAAAGTAAAAGCAGTTACTGAAAGCTAGTTCAGAACTAAAAATAATCAAAAAGAAATCATGTATCCCGAATATCCCGTATAAACATCAAGAATTTTCGAAAACAAATACAAATAAAGTTTCAGAACAAAAAGGTCACAATTTCAACACAAAAATAAGTGTGCTGCTTCCAGTACCACGAGTAGTCAGTTCCAAATTTGGATGTAAAAAAATGTATGTTTTTTACAGAACTGGCAGTGGTGGATTGTTTCCTCTGATGAAGTTAACTTATGGAGCCCACTTAAGTGTCACAACTCGAATCAAGAATATGTTGGCATTGGTGGATTATTTCTTCTGGTTAAGTAAACCACAAGGGTATAGTTTGAGTGTAGTTATAAGAAAAGTCTAAAAGAGGAATCACAACTCGTAATCAGGACGATAATTAAAAGCCTCAAAACAAATATGACATATGCAGGCGAACAAGAGGTGAAGGTGGCGTGGCGTTAAGCTTAACAGAGAGGCAAATAACTTACTTTTGGGCAATAGAAACTGAACATACTTGCTACTAATTCAACACTAGAAAATCTCTAATTATCACATCAGTTTTCAATACCTCGGCATTAACATGAATTATAGCGTCCATTCTCAAATTGTCCGTTTAGGAAATTTTAAATTTAAAAGAACCAAACGTTCTAACTCTTTCATGCAAAGTTACCCTCGATAGACTTTGCTATTTGTATGTCCTTTTTGTCATAAAGCTCTTCAACTTTTTCGGTTCGTATACATCATCCTTGGCTTTCGTACATTCGGCTTTGATCGTTTATGATGAAAGTAAATCCAGAAATGCCTATCAAATTTATAGCGAGTTATTTTCGTTTATTTTATCTATATTATCATTAAATCCTTATTGTTCCTTTTTGTATTTTCTGATGGTTTTCATTATTATTATAAATGCTAGTCTACCTGTTTCGAAATTTTTCAAAACGTCAGATAAATTAACGAATCTTTTGTTCAACTGCGGTAGGTTTTGTAGTGAGATGTGGGAAGTATCAAGGGGAAGTACAGGTAACTTATTTTGTATATATTTTTGTTTTTATTTAATTGGTTGAACAGAATCTAAACTTTATATTCTACTTTAAACATCAATTATGATATGGTTGAACACATTTGCAATTCAAATGAGGATTGTGATATGTAATTTTGAACTACTTTTGAAAGGTACATCTTTTTTATGTGAAATACGAGGCATGTCTTTTTATGAGAAAACCTGATGCAAAACAGTAATGTGATAAGTACGAGGAACTGAAATTATATAATTATTGTATTTCATTTCAAGGTCTGTCATTTTCACAATTTCGTCCATAAATAAATTATAAACTTCTCTCCAGATTGTATGTTTTTTTTGTATGGTAACTTAGTTTTACAATATATAATCATAGATTTACTAGTACAAATTATATAATGTGTATTGCTTTTTAAAATGCAGCCATCTATAGGTGGCGACAACGGCAAATGTACCGAATAAAAAAGCAACGTTCAAAATCATCTAGTATATTTTTATTTGAAAACTGAGAAGCAGTATATACTTTTGTAAACAATTTTAAGTTAAGTCTTTGATTTGCTAAATTCGCAATAAAATCAACATTACATTCTAGCGAAAGAGACCAATAGATATTACTAATCAATCAAATTATAAGACGGGTAACAAAAGGATGACTGTGAATTGGAAACAAAGTGATTGCCCTATTTTCACTACCACTCTTGTAATAAAATACAAAAGCGATTAATCTCATTTGCATGAAATTTACATCAGTCGAATGATGAATGGTACAAAGGAAGGATAAC
Organism: Mytilus edulis; assembly: GCF_963676685.1. Classification (NCBI taxonomy): domain Eukaryota; kingdom Metazoa; phylum Mollusca; class Bivalvia; order Mytilida; family Mytilidae; genus Mytilus; species Mytilus edulis. Next base: position 25,952,219 of record NC_092345.1, on the reverse strand, counting down.
AGAAATTTCCAAAATGTGCGACACTGCAGTAAACCCTTCCGAGAGAAGTGATAAGAGCGGATGAAATGGCAGTCCAGAAAATAAATCATTCTTTCCCGGATCACGAAAATGTAATCATTAATTCCCGATGCCCGATAGGTGTAAAGCACGAATTCCCGCAAAAATAAGGGTCCAAGTTTCCCGTTATAATTAAGGTTCATCCCTAACGTCCCAAAAAAGAGGTCCATCCGCACCTCTTCCGAAAATATAGACGTACGTAGAATGACAAACAACAACTGGTCTATTAAACCTTTCCTGATTCAGACACACAAATTGGTAGAGTACTACAAGGTATATGTACAAATCTGATGACGAACTAAAAACAGAGAATTTTGGTCCAAATTCTTTAAAACAGCTTCAAAACTATCACTGATGCATTATTGACTTGCTAGTCAGCGATTTAACGTCATAGGATCCGTATTTATGTGTTCTTCAATTTAATCCCTTGGTATTGTTTATTGATGTACTAAGCGTTTTTGTCTATTTAAATGGTATTGGTTACGGATGTACTAAGCGTTTTCGTTAAATAAAATGGTATTGGTTACGGATGTACTAAGCGTTTTCGTCTATTTAAATGGTATTGGTTACGGATGCACTAAGCGTTTTCGTCTATGAAAATGCAATTAAAAGTCTTTAGAAATTAAGAAACAAAGGAGGGCCATTTCGTTAAATGATTCGACCATAAAAATCCTTCTCATACAGTTTAAATCTATGTTAACATATGTTGTAACCAATAAAATCAAATCAAACAGACCTAGAATAATCAAATTGCACATGTTCATTTCTATTCATATTTGTTTTATGTTTATAACGGATAATGTGACCGTCGGCAGTATTCGTAAGTCATCTCGATAGTTAATACGATGGCGTCAATACTCATATATATACACGAAATGCTTATGCACATTATCAAGTCTATGCATTATTTATTGTTAATTTTAGACTTTTTGTAATTTTGGTATACATTTTAAATATGTTATAAATAAAATATGAGAATTTGAGTTCAACTCTTGGACATGAGTTGACAGCTAATGTCCATTTAAAGTTAAAGTTTAAATATGAATTCTTGGAGGCCAAACATAGCTTGAGATCAATTGTTCTCGTTATCCATCCATTAGAGACTTAAAATGTGTTGGGTGTGTAATGAATTATGTAATTACTTTTATATGTTATTATAAACAAAATGCAATACAAACTTATTACTACAAAATTGCTCACCATCATTCCGAAGAACTCATTACAATTATCAACACACGTATGTGGGCTATCACTAGTAAATTGGTTAACAATGCCAGACGTATCCATCTGGGAACAACCTGAAAAACAGAGAAAAAATATCATTTTTCTAAAAATGCTCCACATCGTCATGCGAATAAAACTCTATGTTTGATAAAATTAACAAAAAAAATCATTTTTTTTCTAGTAAAAGATTTGCCCAATGGTGGGACAAACTGTATCCTTATATTTGAAATGATTATATTTCTGATAATAATCTTTCATCAATTGAAAAAAAAATATATACCTTCTCACAAAATTGTATCGTCAAAACATCTACATACCCATTATCTGTATCCACTGTGTAAATTCATTATATGTTCCAACCCAAAAGTTTTGGTTTTGACGAAATGAACAGTTATACAGCTGTTGTTGAAAAGAACCATTTACTAAATCCCCGCCTCGTTGTAAGCAATCATCTCTGGCGGAATCCCAGGTTAATTGTGTAGAATTATATCTATACACCAATGTGCATGAATCTTTAAAATAAGGCAAAGACAATCGTAATGATATTTATTTTCGCGCGTATGTCATCACTTGGGTTAAAGTTCTATCCACAGGATGTTGTTCGTGCAAGTAAGTCAAGAAATATATGTATATATAAACTCTTCAAAGATACCAGACCTATAATGTGTACTCAAGATACAAAAAAAAGGTTAAAGAAAAGAGAAAAAGGCAAATGAAATTGAGCATTGAGGACCAAACATTCCAAAAGGTTTTGCCAAATACAACTACGATAATGTATTCCCTGGGTAGTTAATCGTCAGTATGTCGAATAATTCATAGTTTTGTAATTAATTAACGTATAAATATGACAATATCATTCATAAGGCATGTAAACACAGAAGTGTTAACTGGACTCACAAAAGATTAGAATATTTATTTGCTATAACTTTTTCCTTTTTTTATCAGGCCAAATAAAATAATATGTGTATTTCATATTACATGTTTGGAAAAAAATAGGGTAGGTAGGCATGGAATTTTATTATTTTACAGAAAACAATCACATTGAGCCTTTGGGTGAGAAAATCTGACTTTTAACAGTGTTTATTGAAAAAGTATCAAAAACTCTTTAAGGTAGTCTATTTCTAAGCATATAATATAGGCTAGGTAGGAAAATAGAATGAAATTCAAAACAGTGTGGCTGTGGCCATTGGTTGACACATTAAATTCATCCATGGACTGAGACAATTTACGTGAACGTTTGTCTGTAACGACTACTGTTCACGACGTACCTACGATAGACATTTAAACTGTGGGGTCACAAAAGGTTTCTTAACGCCTTTAATTATAAAATAAATCAAAAAATTAATCAGGAATAACCTTTATGTTTTGATTTATATAATTGATATAAATCAAAACATCGTGTTATTTCTGATTAGTTTTTCGAATTGCTTTATCAAGGTGTTGAGAACCTTTGGTGACCCCATAGTTTAAGTGTCTTTAAAAAGTACATAGTGAGCAGTGGTCGTTACAAACAAACGTTCACCTAAATTGTCCCAGTCAATGGATGAATTTAATGTGTCAATCAATGGCCACAGCCACACTGTTTTGAATTTCATTCTAGGATACACAGATATATTTTATTTGACCTTACAAGATACATTTTGACATAAATCTTAAGCACTTAAAAACAACCTTACTATTAAATCCTTTTTATTATGAAACATCAATTATTTCACATATAAAGTTCAAAGTTAACTTTTAAACTTTAATAACTAGCTTGATATTAAACAATACATCTGACAATACTATCCCAAATTTCCTTTGTTCCCTTTTAAGCATTTCACGTGAAATAATCTACCATGGTAATTTTGTTGTATTATTGTCTCATTTTTGCTAATGTGGTTTGTCTATATGCCACATTGTTTTTCTTTGTTGGCATGTTTGTTTGATTGTATAGTGTATAACATTATAACACAACGTTGACTGCTGTACCCCTATTTTTACACTTTTACCTATTTTGTCTGTTTGTTTTGCTCACACATCGTTGTCAATGTTACTGAATTTTATGCAACTGTCATACAATTGAGAGACTTGGCTAGCTAAAAACAAGGTTTAATCGACCATTTTCTACAGAAGGAAATGCCTGTTCCCATTCAAGAATTTGCATTTGTTAAGTGACTTTCCGTTTTGAATTCTTCTTGGAGTTCTGAATTTTTTTTATTATTTTTTCTCGGATATACTTATTTTAGTTCCTAAACTTGTAGGGGGTAAAGGCAAATCCAGCATTTGTTCACCCAAATGTCAGTACAATGTATTTAATGTAGAAATAAAAGGGAAATGAGTTAGAAGTTAAATTCACCATTTTTATAGTACTTGCGAAGTTGCCTCATCTTGATTGAAAATTCCACTCAAAGGTCACATTTAGATATTTTGGTGTGTGAGTAAGTTCTGTAAGGGCCATATTTGGCCCCAATTATAAAGTTCATAGTTACAAGACAATAAATGATTTAAGTTGCCTTAAATACATGTGAGAAAGTTAAACAGAACTGTTTTTGTCAAAGTTTAATTCTAACACGTTGATTTTTACATCCCAAAAAGGTCAAGATGAGAGATTTTTGTGAAATTTGACAAAATCCGCTGGATTTCAACCAAATAAAGGACCAGGAAACATAGAGCGCAGGCGTCGACAAGTTTAATATTCAAATAAGACATGTGAAATGTCTTCACAAACATTATTTTAAAAGATCTTTGTTCTCGACGTATGCGCTCTATGTTTCCTGTCCAATAATCTATGGAAATTTACCCCTTTTCGTGAAAAATCAATATGAGTACAACTTGTGACGTCATAATGAAACGCAGAAACGTGAAATTTTCAATAAAATGACTTATATCCTATCTAGTCAATGTATTAGCTATAATTTACCGTGATATTGGTAAATAAATCCGAATTTGAAATTTAAGCTAAAAAAGGGGGCCATTTTAGGACCTTATCGAACATACTCCTTTCAGGATTTGAAAATTGGAGTAAACTTCATTCAAACCTTAGAAATCGTTAATATATTGCAACAATTTTTATCTTACAAAGAAGGTATGTATATATATAAGTATACACATTTAAAATTACCACGAGACCAAAAAAAGTTATTTCTATCATGCAACATGTTCTTTGTTATTGCTGTTATTAAAGGTCAATGTTTTAAACTTATGATGATTATGAATTCAAAAGAATTTAAACTTCCTGGATAATCTTCAATTACAAGTCATTGTAGTTTACTAGTATATCTTATTAGTAAAAGATCAGCTAATTATGGTAACACAAATCAAAAATATTACCTATCATGATTATCTAAGGAAGAAGACAATACAGAAAACATATTTCATTTAGCTGGAATATTAACTACATTTCATAAATGACGACGCATCTTTAATTGGAACTCTTTCTTAAGGGTGTTTTATCCAGATGAGTGGCAATGTTTGTCCTCCGGGAGCCAACTCATATCATGCTCTCAAACATATTTCAACTTCCACATATACAAGAGTTGATTATTTCACAATTTATAATACACAAAAAAAAATAATACAAATACTAAATCTAAAGTTAATCAGAGGAGAAGCACAGTACTCGAACATCAACGGTGAATATTTAAGAAATTTAAGCGCAAAGTACTTAAGCTGGTGATTGGTATGTACGCCTTTTTGTACTTTTATATCGGTTGCTGAATTTCACAGTGGATTTCTTACACCATAAGTGCTAGCAGTATCATTAAGAGTCAAAAAGACACTATCTGTAGTATGGTTCAAAGACTCCGAAAAAAATGTTTGTATTGTTCAAAATATGAATTATTGAATTAATGCTAAAAACAAAACACAGATGCAACGATTGAATACAAGCAGAATAATTTACTTTTCCAATAAGGAGGTGATGCCAAAGAGAAAACTTGTAGGGAAATATTTTAATTTGTCAGCTTTATGAACAATATTGCTGTAAAAAGTGGATGCAATATACCACTTTAGTAAATATCAAGCGTGACTTCATGTTTTATTATATTTGCTCTAAAAGCATTCGTTTAAATCGAGAAATTTTTCTTCAATACGATTTCATTGAAGTTTTTTAAACGATTTATTTGCAATGATCAAGATTGTTTAAAAGAGTTTTTTCAGTTTTATCAAAACTGAAAAGAAATTATAAAACTTATTTTTTTGTACTGAATTACTCTACTGCTTCACTGCGTGCTCCTTTTGTTCATTATATAATGTTATCCCGAAATATAGGCATCGTGTTTCATCGTACATCAATGGTGTAACTTCCTTTTAGTACCCCACCCAAAAATTGTGTTAAAAGACGTTTTTGAAATCAAATTAATTAATAATATTATGTTTTTCATCCCTTCATAAGATTGGTTAATGTTTAAATACTCACAGTTTTCAAAGAATAGAAATGCGACAATGTAAAAACACAGCTTGCAATTCATTATTCCTATGCAAATAATGCTATTTTGTATATAAAACTTTATTTAACACGGAAGTTTAAACACTTCAATTGCTATAGGAGTTTCAAATTTCAATATATATTGTATACCCTTTAAAGTCTTTAAACGTTAATGTAACACATAATTGATGCATGGGTGGTTTTCACAATTAACGGAAAACAGTACTTCATTTATTCCTTATTAAGGTATTTCCTCTACGTGAGGAAAGACCTTATTGTTTTTCTAATGTTTTCTTTTTCTTTCTTTTCTTCAAACATTTTTTTAACATTCCCGTCTCTTGTTTCTGTTGAAGTAACAAAGACCAAATATGGACCAGCGATAGACCTCATCATAAAGTATTACCAGATGACCCTGTTGAGGATTTCATCATCTTCTTTAGAAATTATCACTCTTTTATTGGTTTTTTTTTTGTCATTCCATATTATACATAATAACAGATATGATATCACTCACTCGTTCTGAATGTTCTGATTATTATATAAAATCATCCATACTTTTTATTTATATTTCTAAAGTAATGTTTAATGTAAAGTAAATATAAAAGAAACAATGCTTTTGCAATAAAAGCGTTAGCTAAAATGAAAGTACTTAAAGCAACATTTTCTGTACCAAAGAAGTTAAAAAATCCGACAAAATAATTTCAAGCCATAATTGATTACCTTATTAATAAAATCAATAATCATCAACGAGCATACCTTGTTACTTATCAATGTTGCGTCAGGTGCATAAGGTCTGCACCCGCAAATTTACTTATAAAAAAAGGGTACAAGAGTTTATTGATTTTAGAAAGAAAACAATGGGGATGAAGACTTCTCGTTTATCGACATGAAAGTTATTAAAAAAAAAACATTAATCCAAAACACCCTCTTAACTTGAAAGTATGCAATATGCTATATCTTCTGTATAATTTTGAACACTATAAATTTGTTCGGGGAAATGGTGCAAAAATCAATTTGTCCATGTTTCCAGACTTATTAAACATGTTAAGTTGACCTCAGATGAATTTGTCTATTTTAAGTCCTTTGGATTATATAGCTCTACAATTGTTTTGGTTTTTTATACATCCTTGATTTTCAAATATTTGGCGTATTAAATTATAATCATTGTACCTTTGATAACTATTTACACCACTGGGGCGATGCCATTGCTGGTGGACGTTTCGTCCCCGAGGGTATCACCAGCCCAGAAGTCAGCACTTCGGTGTTGACATGAATATCAATTATATGGTCATTTTAATAAATGTCCTGTTACAAAACTTTGAATTTTTTTAAAAAACTACGGATTTTCCTATCCCATGAAAAGATAATCTTAGCCGTATTTGGCTCAACTTTTTGGAATTTTGGATCCTCAATGCTCTTCAACTTTGTACTTGTTTGGCTTTTATAACTATTTTGATCTGAGTGCCACTGATGAGTCTTATACAGACGAAACGCGCAACTGGCGTATTGAATTATAATCCTGGTACCTTTGATTACTATTTACACCACTGGTTTGATGCCACTGCTGGTGGAATATTTGGTCCTCAATGCTCTTCAACTTTGTACTTGTTTGGCCTTTATAACTATTGTGATCTGAGTGTCACTGATGAGTCTTATGTAGACGAACCGCGCGTCTGGCGTATTAAATTATAATCATTGTACCTTTGATAACTATTTGAGCTTCCTTAATGAAAGTAAATCTGGAAAAGTCTTTGAAAGTATGAATTTTGTTAACTAGCTGTTTTCATTTTGTCAGACATTTTGCATAATGCCGGTTATTGCTACATGACTTGTGTTTCAACATAATACGCTTCAGTAGATGTATCAAAGTGTATTCTATGTTGAACTATGTAAATCATGTTTCGATTTGCAAATGTTTTCCGACAAAATGTTATACACTTTCAACTAATGCATAAAAATGAATCACATTTGGTTGTTATTGGACGACCACCGTTACTACTAAACGTTAAAACTACATATGGGTTGTTTGGACGATGACAAAAGTCAAAATATTAAAAGAAACTACACGCTAAGGATATTATATATTTAATCCATTTGCAAAACCATTTCACTAAGGAGAAAACGTTTTTTTTTTATTTTATTTCAATGGAGGCTGTTGAGAATGTGGCATACATTGCTATAGGTTGTTTGATTTAAGTATTTGTAAGCCTGTCTTATATTTCAATTGTTAAGTTTCAAATATGTCCAACACAATGAAATGACATTGATCATTGTAAGATCAAAATGATGTTTTTGGACAAAATTAGAATTCGTGTAAAAAAACAGTTTGACAGAAGATTAGAAAAATCAACATAATTTTAATTGAAGACATCACATTCACAATAGTAAACCAGTCTTTCTGTTGGAACAAACAAAAACATTTTAAATTTCAATATACGACGCAAGTGATCAGTGGCTTTAATCCTGAAACCACATGTGGTAGTTATATCAAGAAATGATATCAATAGCACATTTTTGTTAATTTGATGCAAGTAGAAAAGTTGGGGGGTATTGTTTTACCTCTGTCCGTCCGTCCGTCCGTGTGTCAGTTCTTCTCATTGTGGTTATATAGTTATTCACGATAACTCCTTCTACAGTTTGAATGATATGATGTTTTCACTTTGCTGGCTGTTTGTACATATATTGAAGGTGTGCATGCAGTCATGGTTTTGATTTGTATTGAATTTTGCTTTTTTGGGAGATAGATAAACTTTCTTATTTTGTAGGACATACTTGCATAAGTGGTGCATAGCGTTTCCGGATAGCTCCTCCTACAGTTTGAATGCTAGGAGGTTTTCACTTTGTCTGCTGTTTGAACATATAATGAAGGTGTGCATGTGGGCTGGGATTTTTTTTTTAATAATATTTGCTCTTCTAGGAGATAGTTGAACTTTGTCATCTATATTTTAGTATTTACTTGCATAGCGTTTCCGGATAATTCTTCATACAATTCGAATGCTCTCATTATGCTGGCTGCTGGCACTAAAAGTGTGTTTGTTGTCAGGTTTTTTTTTTATTAATATTTGCTATTTTAGGAGATAGTTGAACTGTGTCATTTTTTAGTCAATAATTCATTCTATGTGTATTATGAGTAAAAAGTCTACAATTCCTAGTTCTTGTGTAAAATAAGGAGTTAAGAATTCTAATTCAATGTGAGGTAGAACTATTATTATGTAAGTATATGGATAAACAAATACAAAATTTCTAAAATGGTTTTGCAAAAGTAATAAATTAAGATGATAATATCAATTGTTGACGTCATGTTGATGCTATATCATGAGTAGTTGTTAAAATATCGTCATTCACTATGATTTTATTTGAACCGTTTGGTATAAAAACAATAGACTTTTCCTCTTCAGTTGGAGCTGGAATATCTATTTCCATATCTAAGTCAGTTCTACCATATGATTCAGGGAATGCAAACATAAATAGCAGTCCAACAGCTATACTACCTAACAATGTCCAATTCATCCAAGATGTTCCTGTTAATCAATATAATATTTCAGATATTACATTTAATATTTATTATCATTATGTGTTATGCTTATACATTCTTTTGTGTTAGGTTTCTCCAACAATGTCAACACAAAAGTGATGACTACTGATCTGAGGATGCCCTTGGGGAGGAAACCTCAACCAACAGTGTCATCGTCTCAGTCATTTGTGAAAACAAGTCATCAAAGATACCTTATATTCCATAACACTGTTTTGTTTTAGTTTCTTTTCAAACGTAATTTGCAACATTCTCATGCAGGGTTCTTTCGTCATGAATAGTTAAACGTTTTATTTCGATTAATTATATTTAATTTTTTTTGTTGGCGTTCTAAAGTTGTTGGTTGTCACTTCATGTGATTAGAATATTCTAGAAAATATTTTAAGCATGAATAAACTGTTTATCTATTTCATATCATCTTGATCGTTTCGATGGGCTTTTTATGTTATAAATTAAGTCTCTTTTCTGCACTTTTTTCTTAAAAAATATCCCTTTTAAAATCTGTCAAATTAAATTTTAACAAATGTTTACTAAACCAAAACGTATACCATTATAACTACATTTTGTACTTTTCAAAATTATGTTTTATTTCTTGAAATTGAAAAGAAATTCGTATACAGTTTTTCAAGAAGTTATATATTATATAGAAACATGTGTTTTTGTCCTTTTGTCTGTGCACAACCATAACCATATAAAGTCAGCTATGAAAAGATCCTACATGACAAAACAATTTAAACGAGTGAAATAATAACGACCTCATGCTAATGGATTACTTTATGTGTGTTCGAATGTTTGGTCAGATGTGTTGTATGTCTAGGATGTATGTTTATACAGTTTTGACTGCTGAATCCAGGTTGATGTCAAATTGACATTTTGTGGCTGTTTTTGAGTGCACACACGATTTTGTTTATTAATCGGGACTGTCAACAACTGTCATACAAGTAGGAGGTTCGGTCAGCTATGAAACCAGGTTTAACCCATTATTTTCTAAGGAAATGCATAAACCAAATCCGGAATATGACAGTTGTTTCTCCGTTGATGCATATCGTTTGATTTTGTCAGTTATTACACTTTTTAAAAAGAGTTCGGTATTTTAGTTTTACTTTTTGTTTGATTTTAATGAAAAATAAGACGCAATTTACATTTTTGTCAAAGACTCAAACATTCTAATAAAAAATTATAAATAAACATATTGCATATATACTATTTAAATATATAATGATTTACCTATATTTGGAATCTGTAGTGCTAACAAAAACATAACACCAAATGAGTTATTTAGTAGAGTAAGAAAAGCACCCGTTATTCCTTCTGCTATGGGATATGATACTTCACAAGAAAGTTCGTAAAATAATGGTATGCCTCCATTAAGAAATATACAGCCAATGATACAAGATATATAAATCTGAACTGCAAGATAGGGAAAAAAATGTTCATAAAAAAAGTGTTAATTAAAGCGATAGAAACATAAATAAAGTAGCTTTAAAATAGTACAGGTAGTTGAAATACGCATTGTTATACATGTATAGATTATACGTTTGTCAGTCAAGGAAGCAGTTACTTCGCTCTCTGTATTTCTTCTTCTTTTCTTGTTGAAATTCAGAGTTTCAAATTGTAGTTATTACTTATTTCACGAGTTTGCGCAGTGAAAATCTACCAAAATCAAATTGAATCAGTCTGCATGTGAAAGAAATGTATCGTTTTATTTTCAATAGGATTCCGGAAGTGCTTTTTCATTCATTATTTCATCCTTATTCAGCAAAATCTTCTGTGGTAAAAATAATATGCAGTTTAAAGATATCATTGCGCTTTAAAAATCAAATAAAACATTGAATGATTACTTAATTTTATCCGAAGCTCAATTAGGTGTGACACATGGCTACAGTACTGTAATGATCTATAATATTGATTCCTTGTCTCGTACAATTCACTAGGATTTTTTTAATAATCCTGCTGATGATGTAAATTGACCTTACTTTTCTATTCATGAATTAATACATTACCTAAAGAGTATGGAATTATCTTTGTACAGATCAAAGTAAACCAAACATAAGATCCTCCACCACATATATATAAACAAACTAAAAATAACTTCATGTGTTTCATAAATAGATCAGCGAACCTGGAAATAAAGAGATTATACGTTTGCAGTTGCAGATAATTTGTCACTGGCTATTCTTCTTGAAAATTGTTCACGAGATCTGACCAAAAGCGATATTATGGATTCACGTTTATCGTATGATTCTCCTATGCATTAGAGCTTGATACATTTTCGATTCGTGCTTGGTTTATTCTTATCCGCCTGGCTATTTTATCAAGTGCGTGGGATCCGAATCAACATACTTTAGACTTTCAATTGTTTGAGGACTACAACGCGATTCTACATTGAAATTCTGCGACAAAATAATAGTACGAAACAGAAAAAATAACATCTTTCCCGTGGCTGTACGACTATCTAACAAACTACTATTTTAAGTTTATTGAACATAGTGCATTGTATTTCTTAACATTATACTTGTATTTCTTAACATTATATCTTTATTTCTTAACATTATACTTGCAGTTCTAAACATTATACTTGTATTTCCTAACATTAAACTTGTATTTCTGTGTTAATCTTGAAAGTAAAATAGCAATTTTAAATGAATGTAAACTTGAAAACAAACCTTGCAATAACTAAACTTCCAAAGCATCCAGCCATTGTAGCAAAGAACCCAATCCATCCTACGTCTGTCTGAAATATTTAGTTGTTGACAATTATTGAGATGTTCTGATTCCGGTGTCATTTCTGAACGTTAAGACTATTGTGGTCTTAATGTTTTTGAATAATGGGATGTTATTTCAGGAATATGTCTCATGTTCGGAGGAATACAGCGACGGCTTAAAGTTTAACGGATTTAATCAAATCAATTTAATGGAACATCCCTATTTGACATATCGCAGAAAATATTTGATATCCTTGATTCGGGAATTTGAAGAAAATGGATTTGCTTATTCTTATCAATTGCAATAGAATAAAAAAAAATAGACAACAAAGTCTATTTTGTATTTGCATTTAAAATTCCAATCAACTTACTGAACGTTTTCATAATTAACACGTCCAGGGTTAAACTTAAATTGAAACTCACTTAGGAGATTTTAAAAAAAGTAGGTGGTTGTCTTGGCTTTTTCTAGATAGGCCAATTATGTGTTTGTGTTCTCAAATCGTTACATTGTTTTCCTCACTTTTCGTCGCGTGCGTACCTAATGAAGGGAATTTGAAAAACATGGACTCGGAAATCATATCATTAATTAATAAAACCCCTGCTCATCTGAGTATTGCTATCGCGAAGCAAAAATAGGGGGAAAGATCAAAGGCTATGGTTTGAAATGTAATCACACTGCAGATCTCTGAACATAGCACACGTTGACACCACTGTTGAAAGAAAAACTTGCCTGGCTAACACCAACTGGATTAAGAATAACATCTAATACTGAACCCCAAACACCATAAACACCCGCAGGTAATGCGTAAGCTAGTGAGATTAACCATACAGGACCACTCCTATGGAAAAACAATTGAAACATTTCGTGAAAAAAACCGGTTTGTTTTTGTGATTTAGTCTTAAAAAGAAGCTGTATTGGAAATATGAATTATAAGTTAACCATAAAACAATATTGTTATGCCCCACCTACGATAGTAGGGGGGCATTATGTTTTCTGGTCTGTGCGTCCGTTCGTCCGTTCGTCCGTCCGTCCGTCTGTTCGTTCGTCCGTCTGTCCCGCTTCAGGTTAAAGTTTTTGGTCAAGGTAGTTTTTGATGAAGTTGAAGTCCAATCAACTTGAAACTTAGTACACATGTTCCTTATGATATGATCTTTCTAATTTTAAAGCCAAATTAAACTTTTGACCCCAATTTCACGGTCCACTGAACATAGAAAATGAAAGTGCATGTTTCAGGTTAAAGTTTTTGGTCAAGGTAGTTTTTGATGAAGTTGAAGTCCAATCAACTTGAAACTTAGTACACATGTTCCCTATGATATGATCTTTCTAATTTTAATGCCTAATTATATTTTTATCCAATTTCGTGGTCCATTGAACATGGAAAATGATAGTGCGAGTGGGGCATCTGTGTACTTTGGACACATTCTTGTTTTGTAATATTTTCAAAAGATAAATATTTTCAGTATTTTAAGTTCCTACAATTTGAATTTCGTTCTACAAATTTTTACAGTTGTGACATTTATTATTGTTTATTGATAATAACGAACAATGTAGATCTATTTTGTCTTGTAATAACGAATGATGGGCAATATCAAATCATTGCTACCACAAACAAGTATTCTATGTTCAGACTTTTAAACATAGACTTTTAAAATAGAAAGAAGTCATATAATTATACAGAAATCGTTCATGTATTTTAATTGGTAAGCAGGCGGCAAAACTTGTTCTCTAATTCAAATACATTTGAAACCATTTTTCTGTAGATCTTCAACTGTTTCGGTTGTTACAACTTGTTACACATCATTGGCCTTCAAACAATCGTCTTTGGGCGTTCCTGACGAGTTAAATCCAATAGATCTACGGATCGACGCATGATAAAATGATTTTTTTTCGTTTTTTATTGACATTATAAATCTTACCTTATAATTTTGCCTAAAGCATTTGTATATTCTATCCTCTTGACAGAAGCAGTATAACTAGGAGGGGTTGGTGGTTTATCAGGGAAGTATATCAAACCAGCTATAAAAAGGGCACCTGCAGCCATACACTCTGAAATGAAATATTCATAGCTTGATATTAAGATGTTGATTACATATGCAGTCGTGTTATAAAAAAATTTGAGGGAAAGTTACCAGTTATAAGTATCTTCCGGATTTCTGTCCAGTTTGTACATAAAAATACAACCCTGAATCTGAATAGTTTCACTGTCCTGTAACGTTGAAGTCGTCTTTTTCGTTTTGGCAACGTCTTTACATTGCATCGTAGTTCGCGTATCATTATTGTTGTTATAACATCGCCATACCGTCACATTACTTGGTAGTTTAAACTTGTTTTAAGGCATTGTCTAAATTGAAAATGCAATTCACGATGGTTTAAATTGACCATAAATAAATTTACATTCCCTGTTTGGTGAAATATGCATTCGGGACGCAATAGTTCCATGTAAAACAAGCTTTTAACAAAACATCACAAAATTAAATGCGAGAATCTTACCCTCAATGCACGAAACTTGATCAAAACAAAAATGTGTTACTACAGAAACATTAGCTTGATATCTAAATGTAGTGATCCAAACAGTTTGTTCGTACGTTAATGATGTTACAATAACGAAAAGGAAAGATGAGGATAATATAATACCATACTGATATCATTGCTTGTTAGTCAAACATTCAGAAAAATAAAAATCCAACTTTATCTTTCCAGGAGTGCGTTTGACATAAGTTAACTTACCGTAATACATTAGCCACATTGTCTCAGTCTGTAATTGTGAATAATTCAAAAGTGCTGAAAATATAGTTAGATTGAAGATGATCAAAAACGTAAAACAAGACTTAGTATATCTGCAAAAATTCACCTTATTGATCATTGTAATATTTTTATACGCCCGTCAAAATTTTGACTGAACGTATTATGGTATACAAATGTCGTCTGTCCGTTTGTCCGTCTGTCTGTCGCACCGTTACTTGAGAATGACTTAATATCTAAATTTCATGAAACTTACCATTGCTGTTTCTAATAATGGTCAAACGATCTGTATACTTTTTGGTGAAAATAAGATTAAAACTGTAATTAAAACAGGGCTGTATTTCAAAAACAATTTATGATTAATGCTTAAGACTTTACACTCTTCTTAGTTATATTAATCTAAAGATCTGTATACTTTTTGCTGATGGTTTAAAACTTTATTTTTGTAAAAAAGAGGGGGGGGGGGTTCACATGTCGCGCCGTATGTCAGAAACTATTTATGATTATTGCATAAAAATTCACACACAAGACGACGTGCGTATCATGCGCTCATGACGCAGCTGTTTATTTATTATTTGTTCGGCTTTTGATTAGTTATTGCTCTTTCAAAAAGAATATAATGCGACACATTATATTTTGTTTCGCGTACGACTGTACAATATACTTACAACTATAAAAACGATATGTATGTTGCTCTTTATCTAGACAGTAACCTGAACATAATAATACGAAACTAAATCGTATATATTTAATACCTACTCGTGTGGTTGTCGTATGAAGCAGTTGTCACAGAAATGTCAGTTGTTAAATCGTTACTACAACAAAAGAAGTGTACGCACATAAACATATCTTTTTTCAAGTTCTTTTTCAAACAAACAAACAAAAACAGTTCCAAAGGAAGTTATTTTGTACAAATCAAAGTGAAACGTACAACTTTAGTTGATTTTAATATGGATATTTTGATTGACTTTCAAATAGAACTCTCAAAGCCATTGTAAAGTGAAAAAACTTGGAACTATTATCTTCCAGATACAACATATATACAATATTCGTGTACGTAATGTTGACTGTTTTTTTTTATGGTTAAATTTGTTAAAATCTATTACAGCTTATTGTCCCATGATGATGTTTCCAAGTTTTTAATCAAGTTTTAAATTCATTATATTCTACGACAAAAGAAAGACAACTCTGAATTCATGAATTTTAAAGCTCAATCACTTCAATAGACAAATAAAAAGCGCCTACGTTACAACAGATGTGTTCCATTATGTTCTCGGGTTGTTGTCTCTTTGGCACATTCCCCATTTCCATTCTCAATTTTATTTGTGAATGGTAATAATTCTAAAATATAATGTCCTGTAAAATCTGACATCGTACCGAAATAGTACTTTCGTCATTAATTAAGAGTATATCATACATTGTACATCGTTCTTCAGTTGGTGATGTTTGAACACATTTTAAAAGAGGTTTTACCTACCTTTGACTTGATCCGGTAGCACTAGAGTGGTTATATTTTGGAGCAGACACTAATTGAGGGCCTATAAAATACAGTTACAATAAGATTGAATGCATTTCAATAATTAGAAAAATATTAAGATTATAGCAATTTGATGATTAATAAATACAAATGTAACTGTCTACATCAAAAATACAAAATGATTATTCCTATCGTGTTATTCATTTCTTTAGAGACTTTACTTTTCGTTACTGAAGTTTCAAGTAATACCAAATGTTCATATTGAGAAATGAAACAGAATAAAAAAAAATCAAATATGATATTTAAAAAATATGCTTACCTAAAGCAATGAAGAATATGTATTTCAGGAAAAAAATTCATATTCAGTCTGGCAATTTACGTCGAACAAATGAAATTAAAGCTTTATTTCAATACAATTAGAATGAAATTCAAAACAGTGTGGCTGTGGCCATTTGACCTTTGTTGACCCCATAGTTTAAGTGTCTTTAAAAAGTACATAGTGAGCAGTGGTCGTTACATACAAACGTTCACCTAAATTGTCCCAGTCAATGGATGAATTTAATGTGTCAATCAATGGCCACAACCACACTGTTTTGAATTTCATTCTATATACCAATAACAAACCCAACAGCAACTCCAGCATAATTGAAGAATGAACCAATCGCTGTCGCTGTTGCTCGCTGGTCTAATGGAAACCATACAGATGCTATCAACGCCGGTCCAGCAAAGAAAACCGTTCCAGCAATACCATTCAGTATGGCTGAAGTGTTGATTAACCTATTTATTTAGACAAAGTAAAATTCATAGACTGAATAAAACTTCTTAAGTAAACTCTATTGTATTTAGTTGATTTTTTTTTATGATTTTTTTTTACCTCAATGGTTGACTGACCTTCATGCCGGTCAACTTCCATTGCAGTTTATTTTCAACTTAATATTAGTTTGAATGTCATAGACTGACTAAAACTTCTTAAGTGAACTCTATTGTATTTAGTTGAATTTTTTTTATGATTTTTTAGACCTTGAGCAATGGTCTGACCTTCATGTCGGTCAACTTTCATTGCAGTTTATTTTCAACTGATTAGTTTGAATGTCCCTTTAGTATCTCTCTTTTGCAGAACCAAAATATTGCCTTGATTGTTAATTTCGTTTCGCCATTAATGTGCATGAAAAAAGTGGAAAAAACAAGGAAGAAACTTATCTCTATTTTAATTACCATGTAGCGTATTTCGGGATGCTCGTAATGCATCTTAATGCGGCTCCCGCTGATATCAATCCTGAGCACACCACACACGATATTCTCAAGCCTGTAGAGTATACAAAATGTAAGTAAAACATTACAATAGTCTTGACTTATATACCTTCAAATTCTTTACCTTAGCAATTATTTGTTCGCTTAGTTACACACTTTATGCACATGAGAAGTCGAATTAATAACGAAGATTTTTAAAATTACTTTGACGATCTATACTATTTGAGCACACAGAATATATATATTGTTTAACTAAATTACTACACATTATCTCGAAAATATATATATGCTTTATTCTGATAAATATTTATAGACATATATATTTTTCAGTTAAAGTCAACGAACGAACATGCTGTCATAAACTTTGAATTTATAATATGTTTATGATAAGTGAAACCCAAATGTTAAAGGTTTTTGATGAAATTTTATTTGTTTAAAGGTCCAGTTTTATTGAATCTTTATAGAATACAATATGTTTGTTGTAACTCTGAGCATCAATCGATTTTTTTATTGAGACACATAACAAAACCCTTTTGGTGTAGCGTTCTATCCTTATATGTTAAGTCAACAAATAAGCAATGTGGCCTGGGGTCATTTTAGAGGCCCTGTTTGTATAATACATGTATTCTGATATAAACATTCTTGTCATGTGACAGTAGAAAAACAAACATTGGTTTGACATCATACATTGGTACCACAAGTATATGAGCAATTCCTTCAAATATATGCAATTTTAATCCGATGGTAGACTATTAGTGCGTACGTGGTATATACTAACAAGAAAGTACTAGACTTAGTCTTTCAAACGAATTATAAATTATATACCTTTTTCGTCCATGATATAACTGGCAAAAATTACAGTAGCTATAAATCCAATGTTTCCCCAGTTAGGAAGCATTCCAAGTTGTCCGTCGTCCCAACCAAATACTTCTTTTGCTGACTGTGCAATTGGTCCCCATGTATTCCAAATTATGGCTTGCATAAAACAATTCAATGAAAATATTGCTAAAACCCACCATCGTCTGGTATATATTATAATAGTTTTATCACCAGATTTATTAATGAGAGGTTCGTTTTCGTCCATATTCAACTATGGACAGTAAACATTACGATACATGTGTGCATATTTTATTTAGATAGTAAACATTCATTTATCGGCAATGAAAGATAATAATTTAAATTTTGATATGATCTGATAATCATTGCGCATATAGATTTGAATGATATGCGTAGAAAGATCACACACGTTGAGAAACTTTGTTTGTTGGCTTCCTTACAATCATTAAAATCATGTTTTGATACGTTTGGTGTGGATACATGTAGCACTAAGTATATGTATTTCTTATCACACCAATAAGTACATGAACTTAAGATTGATATATCATCAGTCTTAAATAAAAACACAAACATATAGCAGTTTATAAATATATTTCGTCATTTTATAAATACATTTGAACACTAGTCTTACGGATCCTTGTTGGTCTCATATGTAAATATAAAGAGAATTGTGGTTTTTTTCAAAGTATATAGTTCTGGAAATATAAAGTGTAGCGCGCCGCTGTAGATTCAAAGTCAATTAAGCACTGGAAATGTAGTCTAGCACTGTGGATTTATATTTTAACGCTGACGATGTAAAGTGTAGCCATTTAGATTTTCAGTTAAGCAATTTAGACGAAAGCCAAGCGCCAAAGGTTTAAAATCGAGCAAGACTTTTTTATATATCTACAGCGCTAGACTTTATAATTGATGCGCTGGAGTTTAAATTCTCAGCGCCTGACTTGACATCTCAAGCGTAATTTATCTTACGTTAATACACCCTGTTACAAGATTCAGACAACTGTATTACTTTATCTAAGAGGTGTTGTTAATAAAACACAGATAGTTTTATATCTATAATTCATTATTTCTTCGACTACATGAATGAACACAATGTTCTTATATTCTCTCTCTATAATATAAGACGCAGGTATCATATTCTAACATTGGACGAACAATAGATGTATAGTCTATACGCCAATTGCCGGTTCATCCACTTGCAACATATGCTACATGCGTCCGATCTCCACACCTTAAAAAAAACGGATATTCGTAAATAGGTATATGTCCAAAGTAGCTAGGACTACTTTACTAGTTGAGGATATAAATCATTTAAGTTAAGAAGATAGATTATATGTTCATTGAGATTGCCAACCTTCGAATATCTACAGAAACGACATGAATCAAGTCTGCAAAGCGTTACATGGTATTGCTGGTATCAACTGCATGAATGAACCTATATACTTATAAACCATCTAATACAACTAAAACTTATTAAGAAACAGTGCAAGACGACGGCATAGACTATAAACGTTTTCAATTCCAATACAGTGCCGGATCCAGAACTTTTCCTTAGGGGGGCGCTGACTGACCTAAGGGGGCCGCTCCAGTCATGCTTCAATGATTCCCTATATAATCAACTAAATTTTCCCCACCAAAGGGGGCCCGGGCCCCCAGGCCCCCCTGGATCCGCCTATGCAAAAGTGGATCAGTGGAATAGCCTGTCATATTAAACAGTGACGGTGACGACTTTGAATAATTTTAAGTCTGCGTTAAATGGCGAAAACTGGAATCCGTTATTGATTGATTGATTGTCGGTATTTTAACGCCACTTTTTAATTGGTTGAGGAAGCCGGAGTGCCTAGAACCACCGACCTTCGACAGAAAAACTAACAAGCCTAGTCAATTAAGACTGGAGTCGAGTGCACCCGCACGAGTGGGGTTCGAAAATCACAACCTCAGTGTTGACTGGCTAGTGATTACAGTAGAACTGCTTTTTTGGTAGTAGAAGAACAACGTGGCCCACTTGGCCACCGATGCCCAGAATCCGTAATTGATAAATTTATTAGTTCGCGCTAAGTTTTGAGTTTTAAGTTGCGGCACAATTAAACTTTATCATTTTTTATTTCCTAATATAAAGCATAATATATTTTAATACGATGAGAAATTTCATGAAGAAAAAATTAAGAACTGAAGTCAGCAGAAGTCGTGGCTTTTTTTTTTTAGATCCACTGAAAATTACATACTCAACCGGGACCATGTTTTCATATCCATATATGTTCAATACATGTAGTTAAGACCTTACATTATAAAGTCATTAACAAATAAATATTACCTTATATAGACATTAACAAATAAATGAGAAATTTCATTTGTAATTGTTGTTATTTGCGATAGTTGTTAAAAATGCGTGTGTCATGTGTAGGTAGGTATGGCCGCAAGATACCATAAAATCATTTAACCGATACATATTAATCAGCCTGAGATTTGATAATAACACATGGATGTAATCATTTAGAATTTCTGATTATATAATCATTGAATATCATTTGTAGAAAAATATATTTCGAAAAGTTTTGATTTACAAAAATCAAATGAAGCACGACATCTAATCAGTGTAAAAAATAGTGTTATCTTTTAGTTGTGCATATTTGAATGACTAACCGGAAGTTCGCACCTGTAAACCGGAAATAAATTGAACAGAGCATTGAAAATCATGGTAAGCTGTTGGAAGTTAAAAACTAAGTTTAAGACGTTAATATTTCTTTAAATATATATTTAGTATGAAGCTTAATGACATGTTTTTCTTATTTTTCAGTCTGCACTCACGGAAGATCAGATAGCCGGTAAGAAAAGTTAAAAACAAAGTTTAGAAGTTCAAGGGAGGGGCTGGTATTTACACTAAAATTCTGTAACCTTAAACCCGTTTATAGTATTTTTTGCAGATATCGAAGGGAATCTAAGAGGTTTGACCCTATGAAAGTTTGCTCATTGATGAAAAACGAGAAATTACTATTTATTAGTCCTTTGACCTATATTTCTTTAGTTCCGCAATGGAGTATTTTTGTGACAAATCTCAGATACATGTATACATTTAATGATGTAGAAATATCAGTATACTTGTGCTTGAACATGGACCAAACAAATGTGTCCCTTTAAAGTGATTTGATGGTACATGTATCAGCTTGACAGCAGTGAGCAGACTATAAAAAGATAAATAATTTGAGTAAATTTGGTAATTGTCAATACGTTTTTTGTTTGCCAGTTTCATGTTTACTAGACTTAATACAAAGACATTCCCATACAATGTTATGTCATTAGTGAAACCCTGACATGCCTGAGAACACCTTATAGCAAAGATTATATTTAAGGACAAGAGAGCTACGGCTCCACAGCTAGACTTTACAATGCATACAACAAACACATATACACATATTCAATTTGTCATCAGACATTTCCTTTTGTGAAGTTAGAATTGTAATCTATATGTGATCTAATTCTAATGTTCAGAAAATATGACCTAAATAACTGCTTTTAGGAGAAAGAAATACATTCATTCTATTTTACATTAACCTACATGTAATGTTTTTTTTAATTTTTATTGTTTAGCATGTTTAGTCGGTACATGTACATTTATATAATTACATATTAATAAAAAGTATCAGTGCCAATGAGACAACTCTCAATCAATCCAAGTCACAATGTATAAAAAGTTAACAATTCACGGAACAACCTTTATCACGAAGACTTGCGTCACACAGAACAGCAAGCTATTTATAAGCATGATAAACATGATAAAGGGCCCCAAAAATGACTAGTGTGAACCAATTCAAACAGGAAAACCAACGGTCAGGAACAAATCGATGTATTAAATGAGAAACACTTATGAACCACATAAACAAACCATGACCACTTATCAGCAGGCTCTTAACTTGTATAGAAAGCTAATCATGCTAGACCTACATGTATATCATGCAAACAAACAAAAAAGTTTAAAAGTTGCAATGTAAACACATATTTACAACAAAAATATTTTGAAGCTGCATCCCTCTATTTTAGGGTAGATACACCTATACCATATACATTTTAAAGTAGGTATAGTATGTACAGTTTGTTGTTTTCAATTGACCTACATTTACATGTACAAATTTGTACATTTGAATGTGTACATGCAGGTTTGAAAGAAATTCAGATTAAGCAATTTGTTTAGACCCTGTAAATTGTATCTTTCTTACAATACATTTTTATAAATGATTTATACTATTTTTAGATATCCAGGAAACATTCAATTTGTTTGACCAGAGAGGAGATGGCAAAATTGCAGCTGCACAATTGGGTGATGTATTAAGGGCATTAGGACAAAACCCAACAGAACATGAAGTCAAAAAGTGTGGATACAATAATAATCCAGGTATATATATTTAGGGTTTTTCATCTTATCCATGCATGCGAAATAACTAAAGTTGGTCATGAAGTTATAAATATATAGCCATCAATTTTATACAAGACATGTACAAATGTAGTAGACTCTAACATGGCGTGGTAGAAGTAAATGATGTTGCATTGATTTGAAAGTAATAAATAAATGTTGTTTACAAATGTAAATGTTCTGTTAAACTTTTGTCCTATGAATAAACATGATGACAGGAAGTATGGGTACATATACACCAATTAGACAGTCATAACAAAAACCATACAAAACAAATAATCAAAAGACATTTCCTTGTTGGCATTATATATATAAAAAAGAAGATGTGGTATGATTGCCAATGAGACAACTGTCCACAAGAGACCAAAATAACACAGAAATCAACAATTATAGGTCACCGTGCAGCCTTCAACAATGAGCAAAGCCTATACCACATAGTCAGCTATAAAAGGCCCTGAATTTGGGCTTAAATTAAAATATTGTTTGTTTGCAGTTTACCGACCGACCCTTGAAAATCCTCCCGACTGTGAAAATTTTATTGCTTTATATTTGAAGAAATTTATTTTGATACTTCTATTGACTCGATCCGGAACTTTGGGTCCTTTCAGGAAATGATTTAAAGTCTGGGTCAATTGCGCATTTCAAGTTCGGTTTTTCTTAGCTTCCCGTCAAGCGTTCATGTGACCATGTAATGATAAAGTACATGGGAATTGTTTACAGGTATCCATGAAGTCACGGGGGAGTACTTTACGCTGTCGTCTCGTGTCAATTTTAAGACAAATAACAAACAAAAAAGTTTATTAGTAAACTGTTTATACAGATTCAGGCACATGTAATGATGTGTGATGATATCATTGACGATGATGCAGCGGATATTCATAACTGACACGATAACCATTCTGTCTCAAACAAATCGGGTACAGAATCTGTGGAGCCTGACTTTATGGAACCAATTTCAGTGGTTAAATAATTCGACAGCAGCTTGAAGTATGTCATATTTTCTACAAATCTTTGTGAAGACGACAAAGATGAAAGTCATGAAACCACTCCTCAGTGACTTAAATCTTCATGGATATCTGTAAACACGCCTGTACGGAGGAAGGGCTCATTTGAAATGTTAATGGATATAGATCATGCCTAATCAATAAGAAGCAACCCTAACTACACAAAGATGTAGAGAAAATGAATGGTTAGCTTGAAAAATAAATATACTCTCTCTATAATAAATCTATCTTCGATTGCAATGAGTATGCTCCTTTAGGATAAGGGGGGGCTGCCCCTCTCATTGCAATTATTCTCTTTCTTACAATATTAAATATACCAAAACTGTGTGGCCTGTGTGAATTCAATTAAAACATGTCCTTAGGAGCTATGCTGCCAATTTTTTTTATGCATTAAAAACATTTCAGTACAGACCATTTACTTTTAATGGGGTGCTATGGATTTCACCCCAAACTTTAGATTTCTTTGGTTTTTATTAAAGCCTGGCAAAAATATAACCTTATCACATATAATTAAATATTGTTAGAAATATAAAAACAGTCGAATGTCTTAGTACTTTTTTAAAGCAATTGCTTTTATGCCGTCGCGTATGGCCATCTTTGTGACCCAGATCAGAGACTCCGCCCAGATCAAGCCATAGTATTTTGTTAAACAGGCTCCTGGTCAGTCATTCTTTAACACCTATGTATGTTTTCTAATGCAATACATAGCTTGAAACTTTAAAAAAAAAGTTAGTGGATTTAAGAAGTTTCAGAATATGTTCTTGTAGATGAATTTTTGTATTTAAAGGGTCAACCGTTTGACTATCAAATAACATAGAAGTCCGAGTGAAAAAAAGTACATTTTCATAAATGCGATTCCGTTTTCCGCCGTTCGTACGATGTTTCAACAAAATATGGATTCATTTCAGTTGTTGATTTAGTATTGAAAATTTAACTGAATTATCTCCTAATAAATACGTTTTTTTATGTTAAATTTGTGTTTCTTTAAGAGGTCAGGTGCTCTTGTTCATTCATAAAATTATCGTTCATTCATACATTTATCATAAAATCAAAATCACTACACAGGTTAATGCGTAGTGTCAAATTATTACCTGTAATCTAAAAATAGACAAACTTTATTTGCGCAAATAATTTAGCGGAACGAAACCCTTGTTGAAAACACATAACAATAAGTTCGTTTTCCTTTTCTGTCAAAACTCCGTAATATTTATCGATCACCTTACTAATGAAATGGACCCGTCCAAACGTAGTAGATGCCAAGTCGGTCCAGATGAAGAGATATTTACAATTTGGAATTTTCTAGTTTATTAATACATAGATTGAAAAAAAGTACGTCGAGAAAACTTTAAATAATTAACTTGTATTTTAACTCCTTGATGCTTTTTAACATGTAATGCATGTTAAATCCAACCCCCAAAATAGATCAGGATCGAATTTATACATTTTTAGAATTATTTATATATATCTGGAACTATTATGCTAGTATACTTAACTTACTAACTTAGCATAATAGTCCCAGTCCCATATATTATATCAAATATTATTGGATGCCGAATTGACTTTAAATAGGTGCCGATTTGACTAGATGCCGATTTAACCAGGTGCCGATTTGACTTTTTCTATGGGTGCCGATTTGACCAGGTGCCGATTTGACTTGTACCCTCGACGGTCCACCGTGTTAGCAATTTTATTTCACATGTTTTCGAAATATTGAAGATCATTTTTCGCAATGTTTCCTGAAAATTGATAAATATCAAAGCAACGTAGAGCTGTTTGTTCTTGTTCGTATAATAAAATTGAGAATGGAAATGGGGAATTTGTCAAAGAGACAACAACCCGACCATAGAAAAACATACAACAGCAGAATTAAGGTCACCAACAGGTCTTCAATGCAGCGAAAAATTCCCGCACCCAGAGGCGTCCTTCAGCTGGCCCCTATACAATATATATACTAGTTCAGTGATAACGATTTAATGTCATGTTTGTCTGTGATGACCCCCCCCCCCTTTTCGGGATTGCATGAGAATTGTAGTTATCTCGTACCCACATGCACTTGTTTCTATCCATAGGAAGGTCGACTATCCATATAAAACTATTTATATGGATAATCGACCTTCCTATGGATAGAAACAAGTGCCTGTGCTCGTACCGCATCAGAAGGACACATATCAACTGAGCAATAATGTTTGGAACTTAGTTTTAAAAATGATGACAAAGTAACATTATGAAAATATTTTTATTAAGCTGAAATATACATTTATTCTTTACATGTTTATGTCTTGTAAGATATTTTATTTCTTTCCCGTTTTTTAACATTTGCGTCTGGAAAGTTGAAATGTTTTAACTTAATCATTTGTGTTAATGGTTAAATATAAATTAATAATGAAAATTGTTAAAATTAAATCAATAAAGGAAATTATTGCCAAGGAAGTTACAAACACTACCAGGGGATAATCCATGATGATTTCTTTTTGAGTTATATGTTTCAGCACATGTATATTTGACCCCAACTTTAGCCTGGTAAACGTGTTGTCTCCTTGTGAAATATAAAACATATTAAAAATGACTTTCTGCTAAAGTCTTTTATTTATATAAAGTTAAAACCTTCTTACTTTTAACTAGACAACACTCATGTCAGGTTTAATTCTTGTATATATGTGGATGAAAAATAAAAGTCCCCAAACATTAACATGGCAGCAATT
Organism: Mytilus edulis; assembly: GCF_963676685.1. Taxonomy (NCBI): domain Eukaryota; kingdom Metazoa; phylum Mollusca; class Bivalvia; order Mytilida; family Mytilidae; genus Mytilus; species Mytilus edulis. The sequence continues at coordinate 25,925,871 of NC_092345.1, read as the reverse complement.
GCTTTTACAGCCTTTAAGGCTTTGATTTTTCGAGTTGCCTTTTTTATACGACCGCAAATTTTGAAAAAATTTTCGTCGTATATTGCTATCACGTTGGCGTCAGCGTCGTCGTCGTCCGGCGTCCGAATACTTTTAGTTTTTGCACTCTAACTTTAGTAAAAGTGAATGGAAATCTATGAAATTTTAACACAAGGTTTATGACCACAAAAGGAAGGTTGGTATTGATTTTGGGAGTTTTGGTCCCAACATTTTAGGAATTAGGGGCCAAAAAGGGCCCAAATAAGCATTTTCTTGGTTTTCGCACTATAACTTTAGTTTAAGTGAATAGAAATCTATGAAATTTTGACACAAGGTTTATGACCACAAAAGAACGGTTGGGATTGATTTTGGGAGTTTTGGTCTCAACAGTTTAGGAATTAGGGGCCAAAAAAGGGCCCAAATAAGCATTATTCTTGGTTTTCGCACAATAACATTAGTTTAAGTAAATAGAAATCAATGAAATTTAAACACAATGTTAATGACTACAAAAGGAAGGTTGGTATTGATTTTGGGAGTTTAGGTCCCAACAGTTTAGGAATTAGGGGCCAAAAAGGGACCCAAATAAGCATTTTTCTTGGTTTTCGCACCATAACGTTAGTATAAGTAAATAGAAATCTATGAAATTTAAACACAAGGTTTATGACCATAAAAGAAAGGTTGGGTTTGATTTTGGGAGTTTTGGTCCCAACATAATAAGGGGCCCAAAGGGTCCAAAATTAAACTTTTGTTTGATTTCATCAAAATTGAATAATTGGGGTTCTTTGATATGCTGAATCTAACTGTCATGACTGTGTATGTAGATTCTTAACTTTTGGTCCCGTTTTCAAATTGGTCTACATTAAGGTCCAAAGGGTCCAAAATTAAACTTAGTTTGATTTTGACAAAAAATGAATCAGTTAGGTTCTTTGATATGCTGAATCTAAAAATGTACTTAAATTCTTGATTATTGGCCCAGTTTTCAAGTTGGTCCAAATCGGGGTCCAAAATTAAACTTTGTTTGATTTCATCAAAAATTGAATAAATGGGGTTCTTTGATATACCAAATCTAACTGTGTATGTAGATTCTTCATTTTTGGTCCTGTTTTCAAATTGGTCTACACTAAAGTCCAAAGGGTCCAAAATTAAACTTAGTCTGATTTTAACAAAAATTGAAATCTTGAAGTTCTTTGATATGCTGAATCCAAAAATGTACTTAGATCATTTATTATGGGCCCAGTTTTCAAGTTGGTCCAAATCAGGATCTAAAATTATTATATTAAGTATTGTGCAATAGCAAGTCTTTTCAATTGCACAGTATTGCGCAATGGCAAGAAATATCAATTTTTTTTTAATTAGAGTTATCTTTCTTTGTCCAGAATAGTAAGCAAGAAATATCTAATTGCAAAATATTGTGCAATAGCAAGATTTTTTTTTAATTGGAGTTATCTTTCTTTGTCCAGAATCAACTTAAATCTTTGTTATATACAATATACAATGTATATTCACTTTTTACTACCAACTGATAAATTAAAATAATCTTTACCATTCAGTGATAACAAGCAGTTTTTTTACATCTTAATATTTTATGATGTATTTAAATGAGTAGTTATTGTTGCAAACTCCATTAGAAATTTTAATTGAGATTAGTTTTGGAATAAGGGAAAGGGGGATGTGATTAAAAAAATTGGGTTCAATTTTTCTCATTTGAAATTTCATAAATAAAAAAGAAAATTTCTTCAAACATTTTTTTGAGAGGATTAATATTCAACAGCATAGTGAATTGCTCTAAGAGAAACAAAAATTTTAAGTTCATTAGAACACATTCATTCTGTGTCAGAAACCTATGCTGTGTCAACTATTTAATCACAATCCAAATTTAGAGCTGAATCCAGCTTGAATGTTGTGTCCATATTTGCCCTAACCGTTCAGGGTTCAACCTCTGCGGTCGTATAAAGCTACGCCCTGCGGAGCATCTGGTTTCAATTGAGGAAGATTCAATGGTTTTTTTTTTTTTTTATTAAAAATACACTCTTTAATACATTGTCTTATAAATCTTTAATATCTACATTTTTCTGATGAAAATACTCTACTCATGAAAACATTCTAGTCAAGAAGCATACATGTCTGAATATAGAATGAAATTCAAAACAGTGTGGCTGTGGCCATTGATTGACACATTAAATTCATCCATTGACTGGGACAATTTACGTGAACGTTTGTCTGTAACGACCACTGTTCACGACGTACCTACGATAGACATTTAAACTGTGGGGTTACCAAAGGTTTCTTAACGCCTTTAATTATAAAATAATTCGAAAAAATAATCAGGAATAACCTTTATGTTTTGATTTATATAATTGATATAAATAAAAACATCGTGTTATTTCTGATTAATTTTTCGAATTACTTTGTTAAGGTGTTGAGAACCTTTGGTGGCCCCATAGTTTAAGTGTCTTTAAAAAGTACATAGTGATCAGTGGTCGTTACATACAAACGTTCACTTAAATTGTCCCAGTCAATGGATGAATTCAATGTGTCAATCAATGGCCACAGCCACACTGTTTTGAATTTCATTCTATTTCTTTAAAACAGTTCTAGTCATTCCTTGTTTATAAGTGTTCCAATATTTAATAATTATTCCATATTTTATGTCATAAATTGGATAATGACACTATGTTAAAGTTTCAGTTTTGGTTAAAAAGATTTTTATCTAAAAATGCCTGTTCATTTGATGTTGGTTTTCAGCATGTCCAGTGTTTGTTGTTTTAAAATGTTTTTTTTTTTTTCACAAGAAACTTGGTTTAGTGTAACTGCTTGTTTAAACTGTATTTTGGCTGATAAAATAAAATATTTTTCCTACCTACCGACCCTTCAGTCTGGAGGTACAGTCGGAAAACTGCAAACAAACATATTTTTAAGGTTGGCCTTGTCTTCATTATACATGCATGCACAGTGTTATGATGTAGCATGATGTAGACGGGTCATATATAGGTGTCTATACAAAATGTTAAGCTCATGAAGATCACCCTACACATGAAACATGTTTTGCTATCATTACTCTGTATGAGCAAATTTTTCTTTGAACTAGAGATATTTAATTCATAAAACTAATGGTGGATCTGAAAAAAATAAAGTGAAGGGAAAAATGATAATTTACTGTTTAACCTGTTTAAACTAAGCATGCTAAGGATTTGTTTTAATTTTACTGTATTTATTTTCTTAAAATAAATGTAATAACATGTGTAATTTCAGATTCAAGAATTTCATTTGAGGTCTTCCTTCCCATCCTCCACACTGTCAGCAAGAACAGAGACTGTGCAACATACGAAGATTTTGTAGAAGGACTACGCATGTTTGATAAAGAACAAAATGGCTATATATCTTCCGCAGAGCTTAGACATGTCCTTACTTGTTTAGGTGTGTATATATATTTATTAAGAATGTGATAATGCAACAACATTATGAATAATTTCTACATGTTCTACGTCTATAATGTGATCAATTGATTTGTAGCTGGACTGATTGTCATGATTGTATTTGTTATATAAACATTTGTACAAATAGATTCTTCTACAGCATTAAGTGAATACTATTTTATTTTATGAATATATAAAAAGAAGTTGTGGTATGATTGCCAATGAAACAACTCCCCCCAAGACACCACATGAGACAGAAATTAACAACTATTAGTCACTGTCAGGCCTTTAACAATTAGCAAAGCCCATACTGCATAGTCAGCTATAAAGTTCTGAAATGACAATGGTGAACAATTCAAACTAGAAAAATAACGGCCTAATTTATGTACAAAAATGAATAAAAAACAAATCCCAACCCTTCCCCTAACCTGGGACCGTGGTATAACAGTACAACATAAGGACGTATAGTTTAGTTTAGTTAAATTATGAACAGTATTAAAATGAGGAAATATGGTATGATTGCAAATGAGACAACTTTCCACCAGCGTTAAATAAAATGGTAGAAAGCAATTATCTTGATTATAGGTTATCATAATTTTAACAATTAGAAAAACACATACCATATAACATGTATAGTTTGGTATAGAAGGCTGACATGAAAAATTAATAACAAATAGTAATTTACTAATTATTTAAAAATATTTTTAATATTTAAATGTAGAGAAATATATTAAATTTCAAGTAATGAGCTGGTAGAATCTGCTGCTGAAAATTAGTTTTTAAATAGTTCTTCTTTATCAATTTGAGTAATGTTCAACATCAAGCTTTTTCTGTGTGATGCCCATCTGAAATTGGTGAATCAAGCCTTGTCAAGGCCAGTTCTAAGAATCCTTGAATAGTAGCCCTTCTTGTGCTGATACAACTAAACTGCTAAATTAAAAAAATGGAGAGAAAAAATACATTCTGACCAATGAACAAGTAAACCACTGAAAAGTACAGTAAATATTTGATATCAACAAAACTTTTAAAGTATAAAGCTTTCTGAACAGACTTTTACAGCTTGTTATGCCTTTGCACAATCAATGTGATGTAAATAAAAATGAATTTATTTTTGACAGGTGACAGATTATCAGACGATGATGTAGATCAATTACTGCAAGGCCAGGAAGATGCACAAGGCAACATTAATTATGAAGGTACAGTGTTCCAGCTAGGATTTGAAAATAGAGGGGCGCGTTTTTAAAAAGGGCACTTTAGCGCGTTCTCACTGAAAAAAAATCAAATACTTAATATTACCACATAAAGACATTTTCTTGATGCATGGTGGGTCTAAGATGAATTTGCAACGAGATGCGCTGCGTTGTTTTGTAGAATTATTTTTATTACACTTGTGAAATGAATTGTGCATGTCAGTTTAAAAACTTCACATAAATCTGATACAGTCAGGAACAATACTTAACATTTTCTCTGAAGGCCAGCCTGGATTCAAAAGTTTTTACAAGGGCCCTGTAGAATTTTTTTAGGCCTTACCAGGTTTGTTTTTACTGCAGGCACATACATATTAATAGTCTTGAATGTTCTTATATAAAAGCCAAAAATATATGTTTGAAATACCTTATACATGTAGCTTGTTTCTTATTATGATGGAAATAATAAAGGAATTAAATAAACATGAGTTTTTCAGAATTAAAATCCATTTAACCATGTATTTTCAGACTGGTGAACTTTATATATATTTGTAATATTATTGGAAAAAAAAACAAAAAAAAACAGCCCCCTTTCCATACCCCTAGATGTAAATTATTTTAATAAAAAAAGTATTATCAGTTTCACCCCAAGAAATTATTATAATTTTTCATGAATAAATCTTAGAAGTTGTAATCAAAATGATTTCCAAAATGAAATTCCTACTGTCTATAAATAACAATGAAATGTAACTGTTTCCTGTTAATAAGGGGTTTCCCGAATTTTCCCGCCAAAAAGCACATGGCTTTGAACAATTGTAAACAAAGCATTCAAATTGTGATCATGGATTACAGTTTTAATTAATTTAATTTGGATATAGATATTCAACTTAAGGTACAGTCAAGCAATGTTTTTACTTTCTTCTGGATTAAAACTAGTTTGAAAGATCAGTTTCAAAAATAAAAACATCAAAACAAAAACGATCTGAATTGTGAATATTCAGTGACCCATAAATTTTTTGAACTCTGCTACGGAGGTCAAAGTTACATCATGTTTCATGCATTTTGCGTGTTGACCTATTAGAATGATTCTTTTTAAATGACATAATAAATAACAAATACAATAGAAATGAACACCGTTCACATTTATTTTATAAATTATGTTTTGCATCGTCAGGTGTTAAAACAGAGACATATATGTCTCTGGTTAAAATAATCAATTTATTTAACTTCGATGTTTGGTGCTTCAGGGTAAAGGGATTAGACAGGGCTGTAAATTTCACCTGATTAAGTAATTGACTCTAATCAAATAGGTGATTATAATCAGGTAACAAGTGTCAACAATTTTAATCTGTTGTCTTAATGAAGTGTGTGTATAATTAACTCAACAAAATGGCGACGATATGAGGAAAAAAGATCGTTTTTTAAACTTTTTTTCAAAAGGGCACAGAGGGGCGCAGGGGCGCTTAAAAAAGGCAGAGGGGCGCAAAATTTCGGGGGCGGGGCGCCGCGCCCCTCCATTTCATGCTAGCTGGAACACTGAGGTATATAGCTAATCATATAAGAATTATGAAAAAAAAAATTTGAGTAGTGCACTGGTATATTATTTTATTAAACAAGCTGTCAAAATCTAATGATGTTGTCTAATATGGGGACTTCGTCCCCAATAACAGTAGAAAATTCAATAAAAAAAAAAATTCAGGAAAATTTCCTGAATTTTTCATTGTACTAATGAACTCAAAATCGTTAAAAAAATTTTTGTCATGTTTTGAAATCCCGGACCTGTGCAGAAATGTACAATGTACTTCCTTTTTCCGGTCTCGTTTGTATGAAACTTTGAGTAAAATATATATTTATCAGTCTAGTATAAAATAGGAAGGAACGTGCAATACCAATTTCATTTTTAATAATTCCTTGATATGAAAAAACGTTACCTGATGATATCGTTTCTTTGTTAACATTGCACATGACGTCATAATTTAAATAACGTCACAACTAAAATCCCTAACAACAGAATCGGAAACGTTACGGTATTTCCGTTTCTTTTTTTTAACAAATATTTAAGTTACAAAAAAATAATTCATACATACTTCGTCCCCAATTACAGGTAATGCCTGCCTCATATTAGTTATATTGCAGCTTATTATTATATGTGTGGTTTGCTCTGAATTATTTAATGCCTAGAAAATACTGTTGTCACAGAAAATTTTGTATTTGGTACCACCCAACACGTCTTATCTTCAAACCCATATGAATCAACTTCAAGCACTTTTTCAATTTTTTTGTAAAACAAAAACTGTTAGAAATATTGAAAACATTTGGTAATCGTATAATATTTCTTCTCTTTTACAGAATTTATCAAGATGGTTATGAATGGCTAGACCAGACAGTGACAATTTTAAAAAGACATATTTTATATTATAGTTATTTTGTATTAAATTGTTAGCGATTGTATTTACACTCGATGCTTATTCATATACATCTTTGTTATTAGTTTGTACTTGTATCAGCAATAACAATACTAAACTACGATCATGCAATGTTTTTATTTATAGTCTAAAGAAAGAAAACAATATTTTTTTGTAACTTCTGGCCATTGTGCATGTTGATCAGAAGTATAAATAGTGTTATTAATTTAACCACCAGTTTTGGTTTTTTTTCCCTTCATTTTAAAAATCATTATGATTCGTATTGTCAAAATTCACTGATCATAAATGCTGAAATGCGAGATGTGTAGTCTGTACTAATATTAGACATTCCAAAGAACAAAAAATGTCTCCATTTACATTATTCTCATTGAAATGGTATTCATAAAATAACAAATACATGCCTGTAGTGTTAAAGTTGGCCAGTATTTGACGGAATGAACAAAAATAAAAGTACTAAAAGTTTGATTTGATTTGTGAAATTTATAGTTTGGACCAAAGGAATAACATGACAGGGATTTAGTAGCAATTTATCCCACACCACAGCAATATAATTCACAGCAAACTGGGTTCCTGTCGTGTCATTCTACTGTTGATCGAATGTTTTTTAGCATTGTTTAAAAACAAGAGATTGTAACCGTAAATCAAAATACCATATAAAGTACAGTATTGAATTTATTGTTTTAAAACTGAACCTAGTCATTATACAGGTAAAACAATTCATATTTAAATGTTTACTGTCAATGATATTAAAATTTAGCAACAACAGTCACTACTTAGTTGTACCAGTCCAGCAAGCTTCTGGCTTTCATTTATACCACAAAACTAATGTTTTTATAGTCAATAAGCATAGCTGAAATTTCAGGAGAAACAATCTTTGTACATATCATATATATGAAATAAAACTTGAATCTCTCTTGAATTGGTTTGACGTTTTATGATAAATTTCCACAAACATCTGTAAAAATGGTTTGGCAGTTTGAAGTAAATCTTAAAATTGTCAACATAGATTCATGTAGAATTGTGTTGATTGGATGAAGTTTCCTTAATTCATAGCTTCTTCTTTTATCTTAATTTATAAATAGCTTCAGATTGCACATACATATTCAGGATGATGGTTATGTTTTTTTTCTTCTAAAAATCAAACAAATTGAACTATAACTATTTATGGATAAATGTCCATCATTAATGCCCTAAGTTTATTTGATATTCCTATGATCAACTTTAATAGTAGAAAGCAAAATAACAATAAATCTGATTTCCAAGGAAAGCTCTAAACAGAAAGTCCCAGATGGGAAAATCATAAGCTCAAACAAATTCAAAGGAATGAATAACATCTGTCATATTCCTGACTTGGTATAGGCATTTTCTTCTGCAGGAAATGGTGAGTAAACCAAGTTTTATAGCTAGATTTACCTCTCAATTGTAGAGCTGTGTTTCCATGGGACTGCTCTTTTTATTTGCTGTTAGATACTACTTCCAGCACTTGGAAATATGGTCAGAAAAATAGTGCAGAATGCCAATTGTGAAAGGTGTTAAGCAATTACAAGCAAGGCATGTTCAAAATGATTTTCCATAAACCTAACAGTGGCCCTATTGCATTGAGTATATGAGAAACAGACAGAACCACAAAATCTAACATTCATCGAAGAACCATGCAAATGAGGTCATAGTCAAATGAACCCTGCCAAATCAAAATGAGCACATACCAATCATTGCATACACCACAAAGTTAACTATTGTTCATAGTATCTGATAAACTGACAAATACTTGCCTCCCAATGCCACTAAAGTTATATTTGATTAAGAGCAACAAAAACACATCTATTTCCATAGCACGTTTGTTTCAATGAGACAGAAAACATAACATGACAGATTTGGATCATTACACAAAGGGACACAACTCTGAAGACCTAAATACAAAACACATACGACCATGCATATATCTACATAACAATACACCAAATATAATGACCCTATATTGCTGATAGCATTTGAGAAATAGAAGTAACAACAAAACTAAATCTTATCCTTTGAATGGTGAAGGAGGTCAAGGCTGGATGAAAGGTGTCAGTCATGACATGCACTCCTGACAATCGTTCCATATATAAAACAAAGGTGACCTATTGCATTTAGAAACCAAACTAACTTTAAGAACTTAGCCTTGATCAATGATCCGTGAAATAGTCGAGTTCATGTGAGCCCTGTCTGCCGATCATGTAGACCTCAGAAAGAACCCATATATACAAAATAGTTATCCTATCATATTACTCATAATAAATTCACACTCACAAAACAAAAAACTGTTTTCCAAGCATTTACTTCCATAAAAATGAGGTCAAGGATAATGAACATATTGGGTGAAATTTGAAGGATTATAAAAATAGTTAACTTAATTGCAACCAGATTGTAATATTGACTTTCGCATGTGGGACAGAAAGTACTGAAGCCTAACATCGAGTCTTGCACAAAATAGACTTTGGATTTGGAGGAAGACTAAAAAATTGTATTTTTTGCTGCATTGACAGATTCCACAAGATTTTGTTGTCTGCTTTGTGAAGGTTGAAATTTAGTTTCTCCATATGTGGGTGTTGATATTACTGGTTAAACATTAGCAGATTAAAAAGCTTAGAGCTTGTGAATAGTAACTATAAATTCTTTAATAGGACATTGTTTATTATTTTCACCTTGAAGTATAAATATAATTCCATTTCTGCTCTGATTTTAATTGAACTAAAGATCTTACTAAAAAATCTTCAACCCCACAATCTGTTCTAGTGGCTGAACCAAATCAGGAATTCAGTCAGTGATTTTAAAAACTGCATCTGGATTATTTTGTCAATTCAGAACTCAAATTAAAGGGAGGACAGATATCTCAAAAACTAGTTGAATCCAGTCATCATACCTGACAACTCCCTATTTGTGGGGGATTTCCCCCATGAAAGCTCCCAAATGTTAAATTTGTAAGATCAATTATGTCCACAATTTTTAACAAAACAGATAATTTTTCATTGCTGTAGTCTTTTAAAAGTTTGAAAAAGCAAAAAAAATCAAACATTAAAATACATTTGAAGGCCCCCCTTGAAGTTTTTTTAGGACTATGAGATCCATCTTGCATGTGCAATTTGAAGTTTGCAGGTATGAGTCATATGTTCATTATCCCCAGTCAGGATCCTAGTCGGTTATATTTCTTCAGTTGTAACTGACTAATGTACAATTCAGGACTTTTCATGATGGCTTGACATTGTAGGTATGTTGCCCTAGATATTTCTATTTTTTTTGCTGCTATTGAGTTTGGTGTCTCATTGACATATACTGCACATCTTTTTTCATTCATAATCCTTCCATGTGCACAATAAAATCATGACAACACATAGATAAATAAATGGATTTCTCATTTTAATTAAATAATAATTTTATAAGTAAAGAGATTCACAAATCAAGAAATAAATAATATAACAAGCAAACAAACAAACAAGACGAAACTAGTGAGTCAAAGATGGAATACACATGATGAACAGTGTTCTTAACTACAGAACAACTACAAGACTAATCACCTCTTTAGGACAAGAAAAACTAAATCTTATTTTTTAAGTTTCAAAAGTTAAGAAAAAAACTAATTATTACTTATTTATTTTATAATTTATAACTTCCCATACAAAAACTAAACTTTATTTTAAAATTCAAAAGTTATGAAAAAACTAAATTTTGCTAATATATTTTATAGTAATTCATAACTTGCCATATACGAGTACATGTTTATCTTTTTGTATATTTTTTTCAAACTGAATTTGTGTACGTAAGATTCTAGAACCAAACATTAGATTTAAACTACATAGCTTTTTTAAATATTTATGATTTTAAACATAAAATGTCAAAAACATCAACATATATTACTTGATAGCATATAAAGTAAGTTATGAGGAAAAGAAACAAATTCCTAGCAATTTTCAGTTAACAAGATTTCAAATAAAAGACCTTAAAGTTTAAAACAACAGTAAGTTTTTTTCACAAAATCTTAAGACTAAAGTTGATCGTTAGTTATACTGAAATATGTGAATTACAAGTATTTTTGTTCTTAAGATTTTTTGTGAAAAGAGCCGTTGAACCTTTTCTTCTACTATTTTTTCTTTGAAAATCTTTATCATTCAATAATATTATTATTTGTAGTATTCCATGATCAAGGTCTAATTGTGCTAATGTTTAATTGTTATTATTTAAATATAATTAAAAACATGTGGTTTTACAGCTATAGGGGTGATGAATAAGTTACATTTGTCAAACAGGTGACTTTCAAATGAATAAATGATTATTTTCTACATGATATTTCTAATACTATTTCTCAATAAAATAAAAATAAATTTGGAAAAAAATTAGCACACATACATGTACATGTATTGCGTCATATGATGAGTGATAAAATACATTACCCATGATGTATATTGCATATACCTAAAACAATAACATTATAACAAATCACTTGCACACAATCTGTAGGTACTGATTTAAACTTCACAAAAAACATTTTCATAATCCTTTTAAGATTAAATGGGCTTCTAGTCTTCTACTGTGCATAATTTATATCACATTTAATCTTATATGGCTCAATAGACTAATTCAAATGAATAAGCTGACACTAGGAACTCATTACATGTTACCATTAGATCTATGAGGCCTAGGAACTTTGATCTGTTAGAAGTTAACAATATTTTCATAAGCTATAATAAAACATATAGAAACTGTAATTTTTAATGAATTTGAAAAGTTCTGGAAAATGTATTTTCTTATAGGAATTTGAAATGTTCTAAAAAATGATTGTCTCAAATTTCTTTCGCTAGAGAATAACACCAGAGGTAGTAAAATAGTTTTTGGCAAAATTTTACATACGACTTTTATTCTTGGAATTTTTGTTTAAATATAATACTCTAATTTTTTTCTTCCATAGCTATTGAAATATTTATCAATAATTTTCCTTGCATTTTCAATTACTAAGATGAAAATTTGAGAACTTTGTAGAGTTTTTATTACATTCTTTATACAAAAAAAAATCACCTTCAGACATAGGTATAAACTATTAATGCTAGTACCAACATGATCATAAGTTATAGGTTATTACATAATATTTCACATGTGAGTCCTGGTCCAATATCAGACTGAGGGCTTTGTCTGAGGTCTGATATTTAGCTTATAATTGGATAATACCATGCACAATATTCAAAATGGCATTATTTATTCTGTATTTTGATGAAAACCCACATTTGACTAATGTGTTAGATATTTTTTCGAATAAGCAATTTGTTTACATGGTATAGGTATGCATAAAACCCACACCACATCTAAAATATGTGATAAACTCATGAAATTTTTTGAGTTTAAGTACAGCATTTTCTTCTGGCAGTTTCTCCCAATTATATATATATATATACATAAACATACAATTTCATCATGACATCACTAAATTCACCATACCCTTAAACAATCTCACGATTCACAACCATAATACATTTTAACTATCTTATATATTACACCCACTACTTTGACCAGGCATACATGGCTGATACACTGACCAGCTGGAAAGGACTTGTTCATCTGATATCAAGAGGAATGTCATGGAAGTTTTATTATCCAAACCGAATTTGTATGGAAGTTTTAATATCCAAACCCTATTTGTATGGAAGTTTTAATACCCAAACCCTATTTATTTACAAAATAAAAATAAAAATGAAAATCTGTATCTGTGCTGTTTGACTATACTGCAACTGCTGTAATCTTATATCCAACTATCTAATCCAATAATAAAATAATGTCAAAAAAACTTACTTAATATACAACCAACAATTCAAATTACAACTCAGGATTTCAAGACTAAACCAAGCACCACATTGTGGAAATTTCAACACAGTTATTATTTAAAGGATAGGAATGCCCTTTAATGTCAAGTTTCAAATGTCCCTTTTACACTACTGTAACGGTCAAATAAATCTGGATTTTTTTTTATCGTCATTTGTCAAATCTCATTCTGAAGCTTCCTTAACAATCGAATGGAGTTATATATTTATTGTTAGCTTAATTTAACAAATATTTGAACCACCATTCCTCATGTGTGGAACCCCATTAATACCCTTTTATTATGACTGTAATACAATAATTACAATTAAATCTGATTGGCAAATATTTCACATTATCAATTATGCAAAAAATGTACTTGCAATGTTTATGACTGTTATACTTGAATCATAACTTTTCCATATAGTGACTTTAGTTAACCTTACATTGTATATATGCCTTTTGAGTTTTTATATTAATTTTATATACACATACTTCTACACAAATGTTGACATATAAAATATTCAGCCCTTTGCCCTTTATGACTACCAACTATTGTACAAAAATTAAATATTTTGACTACTTGACTACTTTAATGCTCTTTTTTTGGTTTCAAAGTCAAACCACTAGTTAATACATCAATTATTCCATTACCAAACAATTTGTAAATATTTTTTGTGTTTGAACAAGAAACTGTTCTTTCGTAGAATACCTGTTAAACATTTGTGCACTTTAAAATTAATGCATTTTACAAAATTTTCATCTTAAACATTTTCACAACACACATGTATATCAATGCAGACATATTTTTCTATACTGACAGTAATTACACAAAATAGCGGTAACCCCTTTTATCAATATTACAAATACATAATAAAATAATCAAACATTTCAAAATCATTTTAAAACTGAAAATAACCTTATCAGACTTGTTCTATTGATTCTTACAATACCACTACACACAATTCTTCTATAACACAATCATTCAATGAGAAAAAGAATAACAATGCTAAATACGGAGTGTGTTGTACTTAAAATCAACCATTCTGTTTCTATTCAAACAAAACTTTCTATATCAATCCCCAGAAAACTAGATTTTGATGTATACCAGGTAATGAAATCTTTAGAAAAATATTCCATGTAAAAGGGCTACCAATCTTCCCTTCTTTTATTTTTGTCCAAATATCATTTATACTAGTGCTAGTGTTCACAAATTCCAATGTTATAAACCCTGGCTTAAAATTTTAATAATTACTTAAGACAGGACCAAAATAGAAAGTTTTATAGTTCCTTATTTCACAATATATTTGTCTCTTTTCTTTTTAATTTTAAGGTTATAAATGACATGACTGAAATTAGAAATTTATTGCCACAGTAGTTTTAAATATTTCATTTTATAGTTATGGCAAATGCTCATTCACATGGATGACTTTCATGAAAACAAAAATGTTGAGGAAGACCTGATTGAAAGTGGTGCTTCTGAAGAATTTACCCAGTTTTAGTGTACATATATCATATGTATTGCACATTTAAATATATTTACAATAATTGAGTGTAAGTACATGTACATATTATAATGGCTCTTCACTATCATAGAACAATTAAAACAGATTCAAAAGGAATGATACATCAACCAATGAATTTCAATGTTTTGAGCAAGTATGTAGCCATTTTCACAAAAAAGATATGTTTTTTTTAAATGAGATACACTTACTTTAATATACAATTCAAAATTTAAAAAAAAAGTTATCTTATTTTTTCCCTGTCTCAAAATTTAAATTATATATTAAAGAATCTAATTTCCCTGAAAAATTCTTGTTAGTAGAATAAATTTTGTAGATGCTTGTACAAATTAGTTTTGAGATCTTATCATGCTTATAAATACATAAGTGTATCCTTCTCTTCTTACTTTTCCCTAGTTTTAAACAAGAATGTGTCCATAGTACACGGATGCCCCACTCGCACCATCATTTTCTATGTTTAGTGGACCGTGAAAATGCGGTAAAATCTCTAATTTGGCATTTAAATTAGAAAGATCATATCATAGGGAACATGTATACTACATTTCAAGTTGATTGGACTTTAACTACCTTGACCAACAACTTTAACCTGAAATTTGCACTATCATATTCTATGTTCAGTGAACCGTGAAATTGAGGTCAAAACTCTAATTTGGCATTAAAATTAGAAAGATCATATCATATGGAACATGTGTACTAATTTTCAAGTTGATTGGACTTCAACTTCATCAAAAACTACAAAAACTTTAATCTGAAGTGGGACAGACGGACGAACGGACGCACAGACCAGAAAACACAATGCCCCTCTACTATCATAGGTGGGGCTTAAAAATAGCAATAAAACACAAGTTTCTAGATATTGAGATCATTTTTTTGTGAGCATGGCTACAGAACTGTGGGACTTGGGGAAAATGTCTTATTTAAATAACTATACAGTATATGGATCAAAGAAAAGCATTAGGATTTGCTGAAGGATCTTTCAGATTTCTGTACCGCATTGCTATCATCACTCCAATAATCTGAAATATAATAAAACATATAGCAAATATTGACTTTAGAACATGTAGAAAAAATGATTTAATTTTCACAAGTTTAAGTATCAAATAGTAACAATACTAAAGTTAATTTTCATAGGTTAAAACAGTTGGTACAAAAGTGTCACTGTTTTTATAAATTTCTAAAATATGTTAGAAAACTCCATGCTTATATTATTTTTGTTTTCATGTGTGTGTGCCTCTGTAATAGATAAAACAGAGTTAATATAGACACCAAACGAATATTGGAGTACAATACTCAAACAAGGTCAATCAACAGCAATTTTACATGCATGTGAATCAACAATTAAAACTCAATAAACTAGAGGCTCTAAAGACCCTGTGTCGCTCACCTTGGTCTATGTGAATATTAAACAATGGACACAGATGGATTCATGACAAAATTGTGTTTTGGTGATGGTGATGTGTTTGTAGATCTTACTTTACTAAAAATTCTTGCTGCTTACAATTATCTCTATCTATAACAGTACTTTCTGTGGAACATGTTATTGAAAATCTTCAAATTTTAAGAAAATTGTTAAAAATTGACTATGAAGGGCAATAACTCCTTAGGGGTCAATTGACTATTTTGGTCATACTGACTTATTTTTAGTTCTTACTTTGCTGTACATTATTGTTGTTTACAGTTTATCTCTATCTATAATAATATTCAAGATAATAACAAAAAAACAGCAAAATTTCCTCAAAATTACCAATTCAGGGGCAGCAACCTAACAACCGATTATCCGATTCATCTGAAAATTTCAGGGCAGATAGATCGTGACCTGATCAACAATTTTACTTCCTGTCAGATTTGCTCTTAATGCTTTGGTTTTTGAGTTATAAGCCAAAAACTGCATTTTACCCCCGTGTTCTATTTTTAGCCATGGCGGCCATCTTGGTTTGTTGGCCGAGTTAACGGACACATTTTTTTAACTAGATACCCCAATGATGATTATGGCTAAGTTTGGTTAAATTTGGCCCAGTAGTTTCAGAGGAGAAGATTTTTCTAAAAGATTACTAAGATTTACGAAAAATGGTTAAAAATTGACTATAAAGGGCAATAACTCCTAAAGTGGTCAACTGACCATTTTGGTCATGTTGACTTATTTGAAGATCTTACTTTGCTGAACATTATTGCTGTTTACAGTTTATCTGTACCTATAATAATATTCAAGATAATAACCAAAAACAGCAAAATTTCCTTAAAATTACCATTTCAGGGGCAGCAATCCAACAACGAAATGTCTGATTCATCTGAAAATTTCAGGGCAGATAGAACTTGACCTGATGAACAATTTTACCCCATGTCAGATTGCTCTAAATGCTTTGGTTTTTGAGTTATAAGCCAAAAACTGCATTTTACCCCTATGTTCTATTTTTAGCCATGGCGGCCATCTTGGTTGGTTGGGCGGGTCACCAGACACATTTTTTAAACTAGATACCCCAATGATGATTATGGCCAAGTTTGGTTAAATTTGGCCCAGTAGTTTCAGAGGAGAAGATTTTTCTAAAAGATTACTAAGATTTACGAAAAATGGTTAAAAATTGACTATAAAGGGCAATAACTCCTAAAGTGGTCAACTGACCATTTTGGTCATGTTGACTTATTTGTAGATCTTACTTTGCTGAACATTATTGCTGTTTACAGTTTATCTCTATCTATAATAATATTCAAGATAATAACCAAAAACAGCAAAATTTCCTTAAAACTACCATTTCAGGGGCAGCAACCCAACAACGGAATGTCCGATTCATCTGAAAATTTCAGGGCAGATAGATCTTGACCTGATGGACAATTTTACTACAGTGTCAGATTTGCTCTAAATGCTTTGGTTTTTGAGTTATAAGCCAAAAACTGCATTTTACCCGCATGTTCTATTTTTAGCCATGGCGGCCATCTTGGTTGGTTGGGCGGGTCACCGGACACATTTTTTAAACTAGATACCCCAATGATGATTATGGCCAAGTTTGGTTAAATTTGGCCCAGTAGTTTCAGAGGAGAAGATTTTTCTAAAAGATAACTAAGATTTACGAAAAATGGTTAAAAATTGACTATAAAGGGCAATAACTCCTAAAGTGGTCAACTGACCATTTTGGTCATGTAGACTTATTTGTAGATCTTACTTTGCTGAACATTATTGCTGTTTACAGTTTATCTTTATCTATAATTATATTCAAGATAGTAACCAAAAACAGCAAAATTTCCTTAAAATTACCATTTCAGGGGCAGCAACCCTACAACGAAATGTCCGATTCATCTGAAAATTTCAGGGCAGATAGATCTTGACCTGATGAACAATATTACCCCATGTCAGATTTGCTCTTAATGCTTTGGTTTTTGAGTTATAAGCCAAAAACTGCATTTTACCCCTATTTTTAGCCATGGCGGCCATCTTGGTTGGTTGGCCGGGTCACCGGACACATTTTTTAAACTAGATACCCCAATGATGATTGTGGTCAAGTTTGGTTAAATTTGGCCCAGTAGTTTCAGAGGAGAAGATTTTTGTAAAAGTTAATGCAGGACGACGACGGACGACGACGGACAACGACGGACGCCAAGTGATGAGAAAAGCTCACTTGGCCTTTCGGCCAGGTGAGCTAAAAATGCAGGTCTCAAGTACAAAGTGACTAGATAATTGGTTAATAGACAAATCTACCTATCATATAATTTCACACTGGTTATTTGATAAACCACAAGATGTGAGTGCACCATCAATTGGTATGCAATACAAGTATTCCAGTTACTCATCAAAGGCAGGTGGTAGACTCAGGGAGCTCAGATTCCATCACAATGCATATAGTCAAATAGGGCGAGAAATTTTAGAAATGCTCGGACTTTTTAATATGGAATTTATATAGTTAATAAATTATTATAACCAAGGTAAACAAAAATTAGAATGACCATCAAATATTTATCATGAATATTTCTAAGTTATACATTGTAGCATGTTTGCTGTAGATTTATAAATGATAGCTTTACAGAGGACAGCATGCCGATGATCATGGTCCTTTAAATTATCACATGATCAAATATCGTCCAGAAACCTTATAATAATTCCAAACATGACCAACAAACAGTTCAACATTTTCTCTAATTCTTTGGTCCTTATAAATATTATATGAATTGTTAAATACCGGGGTATATTTTAATTAATCCATTTACCTATACATATGTATATCCATTTATACATAAAAATAAAACTATGTTTTAATGTCTAACTATTAATCTACTATTATAAAGATATAGTTTTGAGAAAATTAGTAAATGTGATAAGTTGCAAGGCATCCTTTGGATTAAAACAAATTTAAAGTGATACAGTTATGCATCTATTAGGATGGTTTGTTAGTGTTTACTACTGACAGAACTGACAGATGTATAAATTATGGCTACTATCAGTGAAATGCATTTAGTGAATTGTGTTTATAACAAAATGTGGTGGTAAAATCGAATAGAAAAGGAGTCTAACATGCTTTTCAATGAAAAGCTAGTGAAACATCTCAATTTCATTTCTTAAGGTATTAATCAACAGAATACACACATTAATAATGTCTAAAATGAAATTTCAAAATATATGCCTTTAATCATCAATCTTTATTTATGTATACTGTATACATTATAGTACTTGCATAACATGTTGAGGTAATAATACAGGCTAAACAGTCCCTAATTATATAAGTACCCAGGAACTCTTTATCTTTGGCCCTCATCCGTACCCATAGAGATCTATCTACCAGCAGAGTCTGGGGCCCCAAAACATTACTCAAAGGTGCCATGAGTCCATAATTAGAACTTGGCCAACAATAAAATTAGATGAAGCCCAGAGATTCAGTAGATCAGAGACCACAGTTATTTCGTAGTGCATTTCTTTTAGATAATAAATTAAATTAAATTAAAATACCACCTGCGCTTTCTCAATAATATTTTTACAGTGCGTTGTACTATTTTTTGGACAAATTATATAAAAATTATAGAAATATCAATTAATTATATCACCGGCTCTAACAAAAATATGGACAATTTTGTGTTAAAGGGGTCTTGAAATCTTTTGACAGCTTTCAAAGTTCTTATTTTTAACCTTTTTTACCTGGACCAAATCACCACTTTAATTTAAAATTCATGACCCAAATTTGTTTACAGTGTAATTTCACCCCTTGCTTGCTATTTGAGGCATAAAACATGGAGAAATAAATTTGGTAGGAGCATAAAAAAAATTGCAAGTAACACACTGTCCACACTAGGGACTACATTCATGGACAACGAAAATCTAAGGATGACAACTGTGTACTCGGACCAGTAATCTCGAAACACTGTATCGAACAGCATGCAGACTGATTTTGTTGTTAGCTGTAAAATAAGACATGTTAGATGACAGTATACATATATTTATATAGTATGTAGTTAATAGAACCAACAATATAACTAACAGGAAGCATAAGCAAGAAACCATGCAGGAAAGGAGAAATCCTCATAATCCTTCAAAAATCATAATTGTATATTTTAAAATATTTATACATTATTTGCATTTTATTAAAAATTTAGACATGCTACTAGGTAATGGCTTACTGCAGATTTACTCTTTGAAGGGTTGAACATAACCACCAGCGATAATATCGGCGTGTACAGATATTTATGAGTTTTTGGTGGGAAAAAGCATATTTTAGGGAAAGTTAAAGGCTCAGACTGTCAAATATTAGACCAAGTCATACAACAAATCCTAAATAGTTCATCTTTGGACTTTGTTAAAATTTACATATGAACCATTATATGCATTTTTTATGATGAAGAGAAATGCATAACAACCTGAATTTCATTTTTTGTAAATTGTAGATTTAACAAATGTGTTAACTGCTTACAAAGTTTCTTTTATTTACTACATGCTATGTTAATTTTTTTTTATTTGTCAGTTTTTGTATTGAACTACAAAGGGAGATAATTTCCAAAGAGGCAGGTACAACTTTAGTACATGTATTAATTTTTCACTGCTTGCAGTATTTCCATTCATTTGTTGAGAAACATTTGTTATTATGATTTATCTAAAACTCAAATCAACTGTTCTTATAAAATCAACATTTCTATTGTATTAAATATACCCTTTTTTTTTTTTTTTTATAAAAAGAAGACCTTGTAATTAAAAATCCATTGTCACTTCCTTATTCTATAATAAAATATGATTAAAGTATTTCTGTGTAAAGCTATGAGGATCTTTCTAGAACTGAAACAAGGAATTAAAAGCCAAATACTAAACCAAAAATAAAAAACCAACACCACTGACCATGCAGTGTTAGTACGTACTAATGTTAAAGAAATGAGCTTGGGTTTGCTCGCGGATCTTTTTGGTTTCTATAACGTATTGTTATCCAAACACCAATTATCTGAAACACAAAATATCATCATGGTTAAACTAGTGCACGAAACAAACAATCATGATAATAACGTGAAACAACAAAACAAACATGTGCAAGCAATTATTCTAGCAGGCTTATTATATTAATATTTACATGCTTAAAGGTACCATTCAGTTCAACATGCAGTATTTTTTTTAAACTCATGCCCCAATATCGTAAACCTTGCTTTTCTTCCAACAAAAAACTCAAACACTTGTAACATATTGGTAGATAAAGATGACATGAAGATGTTTTAAAGATCTATCATACCAAGAATTGTTATAAATTGGAATTGTATTGTATATATATATATATCATAGCTTGTTTCTTATAGAAAATGCAAACTACCATATCAAGTACATACATGTAAAACAACTGATGAATTTTAAATTCTGAAGCTGTTTTTACATGACATAAATTGTAATATTCATATTTTAAGCCAGAACCACCTCTTTCAAATTACTTTGAAAATATAAACAAAGTCCCCCTTAAACCACATTTTGTCTTTTAATTTAAGAAGTTGCAAATCATAAAATATCTGTCTAAAGAGGTTCTGAACACTTTATTCTTCCAGATCTACATGTATATAGACTAGTATATACAGTTCTAAATAATCAATTTATATTTTACTATGTGTTTTGCAATAGGAAAATCATAGATAGATCATTTTAATCAAGGTAAAAAATATTTAAATAATAAACTGCTCTAAAATGAGCCTATGATAATGTTGCTCTTTATTTTATACCATTTAAGAACAATAAACATGACAACAGAACTAGAAATCTGAAAATATTGAATAAGTATGCATGTATTAAAATATATATTTCTTCTCAAAATTTAACCCAGCAGTGTTAAATCAAAAGTTCTGCAAATTTGCATGAACACATTTTTTAATTTTTTTCTTCCCTAAAGCAGGCTTCTGTGAATTCTGAAAACACCACCTGGACTAATTAACTGTTTGAACGTAGAGAGATAGTGAAAAAATCATTCAAAAATACTGCAGAAAATCTCTATCAAAGGGTAGATAATTGACTATTGTGTTGACAATGCTCACAATTCCAATTTTTTTGGGTCTTTTAAGAAAGCTATTTCAAACACTTTCAACATCCTCAGCTATTGCTATTGATTTTAAACCAAATATCACAGTTAAAAGCATTATTTCTATCTCTTAACAACGTAGACATCAAAGTTTCAATTAAACATTGGTTAGCCCTTATACCTAGCACTACAAAAGAATACTACATGTATGTGCTGGCTGTTTTATAAACTCCTCAAAGTCTCACCTCTGTAAAACTGAAGAAGAGACCAACTCCACCAGTGCTTGAGAAAGCTGTGTGTATTGCCTCTTTCATCTCTGATTCACATGGTTTACAAATGCCACTATATGTTAATGTCTCATTTGGTTTAAAATTAGGTGAACAGACAGGATCTGTTTGGTTGTTACCAGCACAGCATGCCAACTGTTAGAAAATGAAAAAAATAAAACATGTTCATTATTTCTGTTCAACATACAAGATAGTCCGAGATGACGTCAGAGTAAGCTCGGACTACATACAAGATAGAGTATAAAACTTTTTTGATAAAATATTGAAAGGTTGCCTTATTTACAAAAATGTAAAAACTTGCAAGGTTAACTTTGGATGGACAACTCAATATAAATCAATATTACTTTGGGAATAATTTACCCAATGTTGCTTGAAGCATCAAATTAAAGACACACAACCAGGAATTAATTTAACATAGCAGTGTGGAAGGTTGAAGCTGTGGAATTATTTATTTTCTTGGGAACAGATTTTCGTGGACTGAGAAAACAGTGCATTTTCATGGATATTTGATATTATGGTTTTTAAAAATTCTGCATACTGCAGCATACAACGTTAACCTTATAGAAAAAAAATATTCAATGAACACTTAAATGTATGGTTCCTCTATAACAAGGAAATCAACTTAAAATTGGTATCCAATGAATAATAATTAATCCACAGTATGTGTACATATAGTTTTTAGACCTATCTCAAGCTGGTGAAAATTGCTGCATCACTACTTTATAGAGCACCAACATGACCAAGAGCTAGTAATTTAGTTGTAGTGTAGGTTTTTTTTAGCATTGTTTATCAGATATGAAGCTGTTTTGTATTGTTTCACATTTTGTGAGTCCTGGGCCTTTTATTTCCATTCTTTATAATATACAGCATGGGTTTTGCATATTGTTGTAGGCAGTATGGTGACCTACAGTTGATAACATCTAACCCATTAAGTTTTTTGGTGAAGAATTGTCAAATTTTCAATCATATCAAATCTTGTTGGTTCTAAGTAAATCAGTTGTGCAAGTGGACAAAAATTAAATATCATTGTAGTTTGTACAAGTATATGTTATGAAAATTTATCACTAATCTTTTTTTATCACAGCATTACTTTCAATTTCCCTCCGACATGTTTTGCAACACACTATTAAACAAATATATGTATGCCATATTTATTCAAATACCCGGTAAATATTTCACAAGACACAAAATAATGAATAATTTAATGAATAATTTATAATTACAGACCCTTTAGAGAGCATTAGGACCTTAGCTGCCTCTCAATTATAGTTTAGATATCAGAAATGAAGCCTTGTAAGTTGCTTTCCTCATTTTAATTGTTGATTATTTTGTCAGGTCTATGTCTTTAAATTTTATATCAAACTGTACATCATTGATTTGAATTGTTAACTGTTGCTGTGTTGGAGGCTGTCCCATGACACATAGTTGTTACAACCTAGTCATAGTGCTTTTCTGGGATCTCAATGGATATATCTCATTGGTAATCTTATAACTTCTCCATATTTCTATACAAGGGGTGTCCAAGTGGACAGAAACCTCTTTGAATGCATATTGATCATACAGAAAAGAGGAATATATTCTATTGAATTTTATCACCATCCGGCCTATATCCTTTATTATAATTATATGTCTTTCTTCAACACAACAGTGCATAGTTCTTGAAGCTTAATAGTCATATATAATTTATAAAGCTTAATCTAATTCTGTGCATACTGTGGATTCATTTATTTTTGTGGGTACCCAATTTCATGGTTTGAGAAAAACTTGCATATTGTGGATATTTAATTTCATGGTTTTGGCATACATTCCTATAGAAAAAATTGTAATTTGTTGAACATTAAAATTTGTGATTACCCTTTGGCTTTACCCACAAAAAATTGGTATCCAATGAAAATTAATGAACCCTCAGTATTACATTGAAAAGACAATCTGATTTCAATATAACCCACATGCAACTGAGGCATTTGCCGCTAGTAAAAGAGGGTGGTAAAAGGTTATTTTAGTGCAATGTGTTTTGCAGTTTTTATTTCACTTTTCACATTCTTCCGTGCAGATACCCTGTCTTTACGCCCCTTGTAAAACTTACCTTTACACAGGAAGGATGGGGATATTTTATGGGATCAGAATATCCGCAACAATCATATTTGTTTTGTACAGCTGTTAATGATTTTTCACTAGCTGCAGTCCAGGCTTGATTTGCAAAGTAACTACGCTGTTCGGCATTAACTGCAAGACAGGCACATGCTATAGAGAACTGGAACAGGAACAGTAGAAATAATATTACCATGTACTGGTACACTGTTAAGGAAGTTGCTTGTAAATACAGTTCTTTTGTAAGCTCCCACCAGACATGTGGTACATGTAATAATTTTTGCAATAATCATGATTATAATAAAAAAAGTGGAATAAACATCTGAATTTTAGTATATACATGTACATAATTGACAGCACTAATCCTTGTAATTGCTGGTATGTAAAATTTTTCATATATTTATAATTTATATGTATTTTGACAGTTTGAAAAAAATGCCCTAACTTTTTTAAGTCATCTTGAAATAACCGAAACTGTGCATGCTGTGAAAAATTACTGGATCCTTTAATGTATTACATGTAATTACATATATGATACTGGAATGCCTTCATTTTCTAAAAGAATCTTCAAATTTTTGCCAATCAAAAGAGTGTATATATACAAAATATTGTCATTAATACAAGAAACTGCAAAAAAGGATACAAAAAACAGTAAGACTTGGTGATGTTTAACAGCTCCTAAATAACCAATGATAGCTATCAGCATCAGGAACACTCCAGAAGCAATAACTCCGCCCACTAATGACAAACTGACAATGATTGACACTACCTTGCTATATGCTGAGACACCAATTAGAATCAAGGCTACAATCTGAAAAAAAAGAGAATATTTGGATTAGGCTACATAATCATGATAAACATTTGATAAAATTGAGAATGGAAATGGGGAATGTGTCAAAGAGACAACAACCCGACCATAGAGCAAACAACAGCTGAAGGTCACCAACAGGTCTTTAATGAAGCGAGAAATTCCCGCACCCTGAGGCGTCATTCAGCTCCCCCCTAAACAAATATATATACTAGTTCAGTGATAATGAACGCCATACTAAACTCCAAATTGTACACAAGAAACTAAAATTAAAAATAATGCAAGACAAACAAAGGCCAGAGGCTCCTGACTTGGGACAGGCGCAAAATTACAGTGGGGTTAAACATGTTTATGAGATCTCAACCCTCCCCCTATACCTCCAGCCAATGAATAAAAGTAAACGCATAACAATACGTACATTAAAATACAGTTCAAAAGAAGTCCGATAAATGGATAACATTAATATTTGTCCTAGAAATACATGTAATTTGTCATGCCTTCAGCTTTATATCTGCCTGCAAATTAAAATAAATCTTGAACATCATAACTTACAAAACACATGCTAGTATACTTAATTTTAAAAATTTCAAAGCACTCTCACATACCTAACATCCCCACATTGATACTTAGCAAACAAAATCTCACCAGGTTCCCAAGATTAAAGGTTTCCCCAAAAAGTAAACTTTATGATATCTACTGTGAAAGGACTTTAATTCGTGGGTATCAATTTTCGTGGTTTGAGCATTATTTACATGTTCGTGGGTTTTTAAATTCGTGGATTTTAGTTTTCTAAAAAAAAAATGAAAAATTAAAGCCTTTAGAAACAAAGGTTACAAACAGTCTGGATTGAAGGAAATTGCAAAGTAAACATTGACCCGTGTAAATCGTAGTGATAACACTAATTAACCCATGATAAAGTGATCATCAGATTTAAGACCAAAAGGTGTTAATTAAGCCATAAACATGTCACCTAAAGAAAACATTAACATAAACAAATGCTATAAACGTATCTTGAATTGTCAAATAATTCTTATCAAAATCAAGCCCAGCATGAAATTATTATTTCCCATATGTACGAGAACTAGAGGGATATAAAATGAACACTTTATCATACTAGCATATCAATCAAAAATCTTTTTTATGAGAATTTAAAGATTTAAAGTTGAACAGTTTAGGCTATTAAAGATTAAATGGGTATAATTCTGCATGTGGTTGTAGTTCTGTGACTGCTTTTAACAAAAATGTTTAAAGTATTCTCAGATTTGGCGTTATTCAATATATTCTCTAGATCATATTGATCAATAGTCAAACCTACCGATGGGGATCTTGCCATGTCTCGATTTGGACATTGGTTGTTTTATTTCGTTGGACACTTAAATTCGTGGATCAAAACATCCACGAAAACCACGAAAA